>NW_023336285.1:1424000-2136001 GCF_013340325.1 Aspergillus tubingensis
AACCCCGACAGCTTGACGAGCACACTGGACTGGTGTGCTCAGCAGCTTGGTGGTAAGCTGGATGTCTTGAACTACAATGCAGCTCGTGTCGCCCCCTCGCACATCACTAAACTCACTCCGGAGGAGCTGAATCTCGACCTCCAAGTCTCTGCAGTGGGCACCCTTGTCGCAGGCCAATGGTTCACCCGCAACGCCAACACCGACAATATCTCCAAGGGTGAGTGGCCGCTCTTCTTGGTCACCGGTGGCACGCTCGACAGAGAGCCGCAGATTGCCTGCTCTTCATTGTGTGCTGCCAAGGCCGCTTCACAAAGTCTCAGCCGTCTCTTTGCCCAGGCGCTTCCGCAGGAGGCTCAGATTGTGGTCGGCATGCCACTGATCCGCGCAAGCATTGTTGACCCGGAAACTGGTGGCTACACCGAGGGCTACCATCCCGATACTATCATCCATACGGTGTTCAAGCCATTCTTTGAGGACCGCGAGAAGCTACAGGGTGGAGTGGACAACTGGACCGTGGAGCGTGTTATTTAATCACAGCAGCAACTGTGCCGGGATAAGTAAAGTACGGCGATGATTACAACCATCCGGCAAAGACAAGATTCACTCGAAGTCTGTTCATTGCAAGTCATTTCAATCAGTATTTATATTATAAAAAAGTCTTCAAGCGAAAGGACAAAGCATTTGGAATTTATGCCTTTTTATACTATGCCCCAAATAGTCTATATATACATGTCAGGATCCAGCCTGGTGCGTTTCGGGCAGAGAATTCTCCCGATTTAGACCGATAGGACTTTTCATTCTTTCTCTATTGAATTATTCGCATTTAGACGCGCTGTTGGAGGGCATGATTGGCCGTCAAATCCAACGAGGTTTTCGACCGCGGCCACAAAAGAATACGCCGTTGGATAATGCCACCGACACCGACACCGACCAGACTGTCCCTGCAGCATTAGGCTGCAGGCTAAATCCCTACTTCAATATATATTTTCATACCTGCCACAGAAAGTGTCGCTGCACCTCTTCAAAGTCTGCCTAGTTCTCTCCAGTCAATTCAAAGCCCTCGTCGTGAAAGAAGGAGGATATCTTGAGGATCATGTAATCGAAATCGTCTACTAAGAGCTCGAAGATTACGCGCTCTCCCAGACTCCACCCGTGAGCATACACGATGCTGCTAGAACCATCTCCCGTCTATGCTTGTCCGCGAATCTTAGTGTATTATCCTTGAGCCCCTTCAAGAACTTTGAGGGGCATAACTCGCCCCTGGAAGAGCGACTTGATCGTGCGCGGAATTGGCTCGAAATCGCCGCCTGCTTGAAGGCTAAGGACCTGCAAGTGCCCTCCCAGTTTTTTACCGGGAACAGCTCGGGAGATTGGACTCAAATGGTGGGAGATCTTCAAGCGCTTAGTGACTTAGCGGCTTCGTACTCAGTTGGCATTGCCTACGAGGCTGTGGCTTGGGGTACCTATATCGATACCTGGGAGGAATCGCTCCGGGTGGTCCAAGATGTGAACCGCGGGAATTTTGGTCTTTGTCTCGATTCTTTTCATGTGGCTGCTCGAGTGTGGGGAGATAACACGGTCGAGAGTGGTATCCGCGAAGATGCCGATTTGGATCTGCGGAAATCGCTCGATAGATTCGTTGAGACTTGCCCTTTGGACAAGATATTCTATGTACAGCTGTCCGATGGAGAGAAATTTGTACCTCTATTGCGGCCGGGACACCGCTTTTAACAGAAAGAGTATCCTCCAGCTTTGTCTTGGTCACGCAACATGCGTCCGTTCCCCCTTGAGGAGGATCTAGGGGCTTACTTTCCTGTTGCAGTGATCGCTCACGCGTGGCTGAATAGGAAAGGGTGGAAAGGTGTGGTCTCGATTGAAATATTTGACTGGCGAATGAGGGATGAATCAAGGCGTCCGAGTGACAATGTTAGCCGAGCCGTGGAATCTATGCGAAAACTGACCTCCGTTTTGGAAAGTTCGACCTAGATTGATGCCAATAGGTGCTGCCGTGTTATTTCTGGAATAAATGCAGAACAGAGAGATATAAGATGGCCATCAAGGCGCTTTTGTCTAAGGGATTACCTGTTAGAAATCGAGACGGCAGCATATTAGATTATAAAGTGACTATCTCTTCCCATTTCTAAAACATCACAATACCACCGTCGATCTTCAAGGCTCCCCCTGTCATGAACCGAGCATCCGCACTCCCCAGGAACGATACCAACGCCGCAACATCTGCAACCTCCGCCCACCGACCCAGAGGAACAGTATTCAACATACTTTTCATCTTCTCTTCGGACCACGCGGCGAGAAACATAGGTGTATTGACACCGCACGGGTGGACCGTGTTAACACGAATATTATACTGGCCCAGCTCTGCAGCTGCAGTGATGCATAGACCTCGAAGAGCAAACTTGGAAGTAGAATATGCCGATAGACCGGGTGTTGCGCGAAGACCAGCAATTGAAGAGACCAGGATAATACTGCCCCCGTTGCCGGAGTCTCGCATTGCCCGTCCGCAGTGTTTAACGCCTAGGAAGGCTATACAGAAAACATAATCTTAGCTGCTCATTCTAAACGTTTCAGGCTATTTCCAAGAGAAGTACTCACCAGACCGACAATTCACTTGCATCACCTTATCATATTGTTCAACATCAGTATCCAGAATACTCGTTGACGAATACGAAATGCCCGCACAAAGAAGCGCAACATCAAGCTTCCCGAATTTCCGAACAGTCTCATTAACAGATCGCTGAACGTCTTCTTCAGATGTGACATCGGCTTGAACGGTAAGAATCAAATCGTTCCCATTCAGGCTCTTCCGATCTGGCAAATCTGCGATCGCTTTTATCAGCTCTTCTTTTGACCGAGCCAGTCCCTGTGAGCTGATGTCGACGAGCACAACTTTGGCGCCTTCTAGAAGATATCGCCGAGCAGATTCCAGGCCGATGTTTCCTGCAGCTCCGGTTATGAGGGCTACTAGGCCCTGTAGGCGGGTTGGAATAGGATCCTGAGGAGATAGAGATGGGGGCATTGTCGGATTCATGTTTTGCGGCAGGTTCGACAGTGCGGATATTGTATTGAGCTCTATGATAGATTGCGGAGGGCTTATTTTTCGATGAATACTCTTTCCCTCAATCAAGTTATAGGATTATCTAAGAACATGCATGAGTGACTTAGCGAGCCACTCCTTCGAGTGAGATAAGGAGTGAGATAATGCAGGAATTCCGAGGTGAGGGGAAGTTCGGAGGAGTGCCCGAAACGTCTACTTTTTCGGAGCAGCTTCGGAGCCGTTACCGGCGTTGTGTCAAGGGGCATTGTCGCCGGGAGGATAGCCACCGCCAGCCCCGCAAGGAAGTGAAGAAAGGAAAGTATATCGTAGGCTTTGCTCGAGTATAGCTTGCTTGAAAGAACTAGACACTAATACGGACTTACCGGTGCGAACATATGCAGGAAAACTGGAGAAAGATAGCTACTAGAAGAGTTGGACGACAGCAAAATTCATGAATCAGATTGAAGTGTTTGATTCATGATATATCGCTTCATTGCTGGAGGCTGTCCATATAACTTCATCCTTCTTCACCATTCAAAGTATAGACCTTAGCTTCCCTTCACACGTTCTCCACATGACTAGAACTAATCTGCTTCTCCAACCGAGCTTCAGCAGCAACCGTCGACTCCGCCTGTCGAAACTCTCGGTAGCAAGGACACTAACATCTGCCCCAAACAAGATGCCCGTATCCTCCAACGAAACCCCCTTCGTTTCCGGAACAAACAAGTAGGGAAAGACCAAAGCCACGATAGTACATGCTCCAAAGAAATAGAATGTGCCATATTTGATAGAGGCAATCATGTAAGGCAGTGAGTAGACGATAATGAATTGAGCCAACCACTGCATGCACACAGCACACATCATCCCGATGGTCCGCACACGAGTTGGAAGGACTTCCGATGCAAATATCCAGGGAATGCCGTTCCAGGAAAACCCGTAGAAAATTGCATAAATGTAGATCATTGCGACCGCTGTTCGTGACCCAGAGTCGCTAGGTGGAACTTGGTCGAAGGATTGACTTAGCTGGGAATATATGGCCAGGTAAAACATGGCCACTGCTGCACCGATCGCGCCAACTAGTAAGGGACCGCGACGTCCGAACCGATCCACGATCCAGATCATGAATACCATTGTTGTGCACATTTTTACTAGGCCATAGACTCCGGTCGCTAGAAGTCCGACGGAGGTTCCAGTGAATCCAATTTGAAAATGAGTAAGACGTCAGCGCCTTCTCTCAAACACCATAGTCTCCGTCTGGAGTTTCAGTATCCTACCGAGCGGAAGATAGTTGGACTGTAGTAGTTGATAGAATTGATCCTTGAGGAAAAGTCAGACCCTGATACAAAATATCGTAAGGAGATACGGAATATACCCAGTAAGGTTTTGTAGCAGCATCAGCATCACTCCAATCAAGATTCGATTCCGGACACCGGGGGCAGCACATTCACGCACAATGTGTGACAGTGTCCGTCTTCCACCACTCATCTCAAGTTCTTGGTTGACAGCAGCCTGAATTTCGGCCAACTCATTGACCACGTAGGGGTGGTCGAATGGAAGATTGCGAACCCAAGCGAGGTTTTTCTGTGCTTGGACGATTCGATTCTTGCTAGCAAGCCAACGTGGACTTTCTATCATCCATGACATACAGATCAGTAGCAGTCCAGCTGGAATCATCTGGATGCCGACGGGGATTCTCCATTGGGCAGAAGTTGTGCTCGGTATATTCTTGTCGACGCCGTAGTTAACCCAGAATCCGAAGACGAGAGCCACCTGTAGCATGATCTCGAAGCAACCGACGAGGCGCCCACGGATGAGGGCTGGAGAACATTCGGCGATGTAAACGGGAATCATGGTGGAGGATGCTCTTTTGGAATGTTGGCCGTCAATCTCAGACAAGGAAGGATGGGAGATAATGGCTTACCCAACTCCTAGTCCTGTTAAGACCCGTCCGGCGTAGAGCTCATCGATACGTCCCACGAGTTGGAGGCCTGATCCGATGGTAAAGACAACGCCCGATCCGAGAATGACGGGCTTCCGACCAAAATACTCGGCGAAGAAGAATCCAAAAATGGCACCGAAGAATGCACCCGCTTGAAACATCGACACTACATTGGATGAGAGACTGGTTGAGTTATTCCCGTCTATATCTAAAGAAGTCTTGAATGCTGGAAGCTCTAGTGTCCCTCCAATAAAAGCCGAGTCGTAGCCGTACATCGCCGAGGCCTGGGAGAAAGTCAAGTCAGCAGGATGGCACCCAGAATGTTTTGTATTGCTAATCCTACCCAGGCGGCCGAGAGAGCCACCATGTAACCTCGATACCCGTATATTTCCAATGGTGCATCATCACCATTCCCTGATGAACGAGAAAAAGGGTTCCTCATTATGGGAACGTCAGCAAGATAAAAGGGAGATAGGGAAGATTATGTGTCTGCAACTAATCGGTGATCATCTGAAAGGCTTCGCTTTGGAGCTGACAGAAAGGGGTTTTATACCATGGTTTCCTAGCCTAACCTGCTATACACCGAAAGCTTTGGTCATCTTCTACAAAAGGGAAAGGATTTGCCCCCCACGGGGACATCTTCGAGATGCGGAGACCCCACCAGCCCGAGAGTTTGTCAACTCCACAGAGGCGTCGGCCACGATGATGGCTTTGCCTGCCTGGTAATAGACACGTATACGGTGCTCCTGAATAAAGTGGGAGACCCTCGTCAACCGAAAATTGAGCCGTTCCAGGGCAGACGTGTTGAATGACGTTTATGTGGCTAGACCGACGGCAGAGACTGTTGCGCTGCCGCTGGTTAAACCATACCGTGGGTAGAACTATAGTTAGTCTGCCACATCGTTCCGCCCTGTGTAGTTTAGCTCCCCTCGTTCTAGAATCAATCAATTATTTCATCATGTTCCGCCTACAGCATGATAGAAGGATGGTCGGTATACACAATAGGTAGCAGCTCATATTTAGCAGCGTGTATTATAAGGCAAAGCTTGCAAAGTATCCAAACAAGGCAGAAGACTTGTGATCCAAGCAGCCAGTAGTTCCGTTCTGCGGGGGTCAAGATCCTGCTTAGAAACGTGATAATTTCAACCTGTGTACACGATGGTGGTTTCGTTAGGTCTTCGTGTGGGTAGTTGACATGGTACATCATGGTCCCGTGGCCTTTGCAGCAAGCGTTAAGATTGACCTCAACGGATGGGCAGGATTGAAGTAGACCAAACACTTGACCAAAAGAAAAAGGAATTCTGATTGTAGATCTTCAAACGCACGTTGTTCAAGATCCGTAGTAGTGAATGTCATTCGAGTCGCGTAGTCTATCCGAAGCGGTCTTGAGCAGTGCCATCTTACATGTTTAAAGAGACCTCGCACGGGCGGCATAATGCTTGGCGTAGTACCACAACCATCCAGTTAAGCCCAAGTACACCTCTAGCAGTGCAAGCGTTGAGGAGAATCCAAGCTCGCGTATAGCAGGGGTACGTTCTTCCAGGATTGAACTACTAAGCGCAAACTACTTGCCTGAGAATGACTCAATTACTAGGCCAGAAGACGAAATCAATCTATTGATTACTAGCAATGCAATGGAGCAACTGAGAAAGTAAACTACTGCACATTTGTTCGCGGACGGAGTGCCAGTCCCGGCTCCGATGCTTCTTGCACCTTATGTTGAACATCCCTAGGCGAGCGGTTCTCCCCAGCCCGGCGAGTTTCTCTAAGCGTAGTGCCGCAAGGTAGAACCTCTACGAAATCTCCTTCCTGTATTGTACCCTCTCATTCTCCTCGTCCTCCTCTTCTTGTCGTACCAGGACGTCTTCTTTTCCTTCCACTTTGTTATGATCAGTGTACAAGTCTTCAGGCGCTTCTTCAGCACCACATAGAGCCAACGCCCTGGTCAACTTCCACTGCATCCATAAAATATCAACCGAGGGGAGGGTTAGTTTTTCGGGATCGTTTGTCGTGAAGTTGATAACATCGCCACTTCGAATGGACGCTGAAGTTACACGATTCGACTCTCAGCTTCCTCTGGTCGTCGCTGAGATCAAGTGGCTTTATCGCAAAACACGCTCCCTCCCACAAGCCATGTACGCTTGACCACAGCGCCACCAAACTGGTACAAGTCTCTGTCCCAATGGGATCTGACACTGCCTCTCTCCAGCTCTAGTTATCAACCACCCATCGTCGTCCCTTTCTTTGCACTTTACTGAAGTTAGCATTGCATCTGACATAGCATGATACTAGAGTGACTGGTAACCTACCAGTCGTTTGGCATCAGATTTTCGAATCAATGATTCGAGACGTTCGGTGTCGGCAAGCCATAGGTACGCGGCGGACGCGCGATCAAAGTTGCTCGATGAGTTCCGCCCCCCACCCCCCAGCATTCCCAGTTCAGGGTACGCAGTCTTCATGTTGGGCAATAAACATGCTCATACGCAACCTTTTATGAAAAGAGTATGACAATAGAAGATGCTCAGTCTAACACTGAGATTTCCTAATGAGGAAGAAATATAATTAATCCCACATTTTCGGAATTTATGATATAAATAGCTCGTAAGTCTTCATTGAAATGAATGATTACTATATTAGGCTATCTGGGATGATAACTGCTACTACTCTTCTTGAGGCATGAGCTCGAAGGTCAAGGTAGATGGAGAGGATAGAAAGAGAAAGAGAAGGAGGAGCGATGAGGAAGAAGAATGCTTTATATAGACCTCGAGATTCAATACAAGTATCTATGGTGAATCTGCTGCGTACTATTGATTGCAAGGATTAACAAGCCCAGGGCTGATTGACCTTTGTTTCACCGTATCAGTCTATCGCAGTTACTATTATCTAGGAATTCACTTTGATATATGCAAACCGTTTAGATCCGCCTTTACCCTACAGAGAGGACCTGCGATAAGCGCTACGAAGAAAATTACATCACTTTTTTTCTATTTTCTCATGCTTTTATCTCCAGTTTACACATTCAAGTGATATACTAGTTTCAGAGCTCGCTCAACGCCCTAGATTCAAAAAGTCTTCCAGGAATAGAATGGCTGGCCGTCTGTTTTGCTTGGGGAGGAGTGGGAGACCGCTACCAAGGCACTTTGAGCCGCACCCGCCTCCGATTTGGTCCTACGTGCGAAAATGTGTAGTAATGTTTACTATATTTGTTTCATCATGGGATGGGTTGTGGTAGATGAGAAATCAAGATGTACTTTATTCGGGTACAGCACAGAAATCGACACTGTCTTCCCCTCATATGTGTTGTTCGTGTCTATAGCGGACAGAAACTTCCGTCCGACTCTCATCGTATTATGCCGCCTCCCAAGCCGCGATTTCCATCATCTGATAGGATAGGATACTTGATTTGCAAGAGCATGATGAGAGACTTATGCGTCCAATATCTGCAGCAGTGATTTGTTATAAGTTTACTCGATCGTCCGAATTGGGAAGCTAACCCGACCTAGTTGTCGATCAGTTGGATTTCTTATGTAACTGGTGCATTCATCGCCCTCCAACAATCGAAGAAGGGGGTCAGCGACCCGTTTTATGCCTGGTGATGGGTTGTATCCTCGGTTGACATATGAACATATGAAATTCTTATCGATGCCTATTTGCCTTACTGCAATACCCAGTTCCGTGCGATGTATGGCCCGAGTTGTCTTCTTAATCATGGGTCCATCAACGGGCTCTATGATCAAGGAAAAGCTTGCCTCTTCTTTTTAATTGCCATTCATTGTGACAATTTAAGCCATATTCCTCATGTAGCATGTGAACATCTCATCGTCTACCGCATTGCTTGTCGTAAGGACCTCCTTGAGAGCCCCCCCACACCCCATTTCTTCCATATGGTCGGAGTCATTTCCACACAGAGTATCTCGCTAATACGACCTGGAAAGTCAGCAATATCAATTTGTATTTGTCATTTTGGTGGCTGTGAATTCGTGTAGCCGCCATTCTTAGGTCCACCACAGATGTCATTACCCCGCTCGAACTGCAGTCTTGGCACATTGGGAGTGAGGCTGAATTCTCAGTTAGAATCGTAAGTTGTATTGAGCATGACCATTAGCTTCATTGGTAGGCCTAGCAAATGCCGAGCCAACAGTGAAAAATCCCATTTAGGAAGGTAGGTTCTGGTCGCAAATATCTGTCTGATGGCTGCAAGGTCGTACTACAGCTACTATCCTAAGGCCAGATGTCATGATAAACTTGGCAAGCTTAAGTTTGGGCTGGACCCTGAGCTGCAGCATAATCTGATAATAATAAATTTTACTAACCTTGAACTGTCGAAGTAACCCAAAGAAGCAGTCCCGATGACCCTTTGGACGCAGAAGAGAGGGACACAGCGTATCATAGGGTCACTTGCTACCCGTGCGACTAGTGATGAATCCATTTTAGTAAACACTAGCTATAAGCACACAAGGAGGTACCCAGAAACGGTGCAATCAGGTTGCATTCCGAATCTCCGAGAGGCGTCCGAGGCGTCCGGGTCCGGGCCGTTAACCCTGCATGAAAAATGTAGGTAGTTAGGCAATCAATAATCGACGCGATTACTATGGGTCGTAACCAAATGCCGAGTGGCCATACAGCGCTCAAAGTGCCGTGCGGAATTGGAGTTATTCTCTCTTGTGTGCCTTCCTCAGCCTCAACGCCCTTCCCCGCACGGCGATCAGATACCTTGGTGGACCCTTGCAGTTGTGCCTTTATGAATTCATTTGTTGCTTCCGGAGCTATGACTTGCACGAGGCTGAAGGGCAAATCGGGTAGGTGACAACGTTGATCGGCCACTTGTTCAAGTTTGCTGCATAACGATGACGTTGCTTCTCTTGGTACTGGTGGTGGTCTTTGGTAATTCGACTTTATGTCATTATCAAAGGTCTACCATAAGCTACCATTTGACAGCATCGATGGTCTAGTAGGGCATAGGCAAAGTACTTTCTGTGGATTAGAAAAGAAGCCAACGTATAGTATCGGATGCCCGAGGCAATGACACGATATCAGCTAATGTCGCTCTTCTCCACCAGCAAATTCCAAATCTCATAGCTAGTGCTGAGACTTCGTATCGACGAATAAGAAGTCTTAAATTATATACTCCATGTACGAGGTGGTATTCTCACATGGTGGGCACGAATATGCCGCATACCCGTGGCATTCCGATTGTGACGATGATCGCACATAGAGAATGATCCTCAGGAAATTATCAGCAGTGTGCTATATTGCCTTAATCTCTTACGGATAGTTATGGCGTAGTGGAAGTGTGTCTTCATTGCTATTCTTTAAGGAAAAGCCTTTGTTTGACTGATACAAATATGCACCTTGATGGTCTCTTTGAACTTGATGTAAATCATTTATAGTCATCTTCATTAACAGTAAAGCGCATAGCTAGCATGAAGGGCGCGGATACATTCTTGGTGCGGTACCTGGCTCGAATATCACGATAGAAGCCACGTCTCAAAGCCAAGCAGTCCTAACCTCTTAATCTGTCAGTACGAAAAAGGCATGCCGGGGTATACTTCGGGGTGCAGTTCCCGCCCGACACTTGAAGATTTTGATAATGTAAAATGAATTGAGTTTGTATACTGACTCGCATATGAGAAAACCAAATGAGCCTCATATGCCCAGCCCATTTGCTATATGCTGACAGTGCCTGAGCCACCACTATAGTAGTCGAGGATGGCTAAATTCTGCTTTCCCATTAGCTCATGACCATGAAGAACGTCAATACCAGACGTACGAGGTACCTTGACAGGCAGCCGCACTATCCAGAGCTGATAATAATCAATGCACTGAGTGAGTTTAGCGGGTGATATTGGACGCCTTAACCCTGACATCTTGGAGGGAAGAAAGACACAGCCTAGTCATATGTGTGTCGATCAGAAGCAGTCATGGGGCATGCTGACCAGGATGCTACACTTATCTCTGAAATGGGAAGACAGCCTTATCACAGTAGCAAGAAGAGTCCCAAAATCTATAAATGCAGCCATCATTCCGGCCATCAAGCTCCAATTTCAACTCAAGTCTTCAAGCCTTGACGACGACTACCTCAATAATCCAACGAATCCTTACCACCTAACTCATATATCTCACTTCATAACATCCATCAACATGCGCTTCGTTACTCTTATCTTTGCTGCCCTCGCCGCTGGCCCTCTGGCTGCCCTCGCCGCTCCTGCACCTGCAGACAATGCAGCAAGCGAGAAAAGCTGCCCATCTGGCGACAAGATTAACTGCGGAGTGAGTTTTATATTCAAGTCTTCTTGTTGCCCTCTTGCTTCAGATATCGAGCTGCAGATATTGATGTCCATTGACAGGGCTGCAATGGCACCAGCTGCCAAATCGGATTCAACAACTAGTGAGTTTCACCACCGAGATTGCATCTTTCATGAAAAATACTCGTGAACGAAGAGCACACACTGACAGTAGTGGTCCCTATATAGTCCCTGTGATGAGGGCAGTGTATGTTATAGACACCCAGTTTCGCTCAGTCGGGCCCTACCTACCTACTATATCCATGAACTTTTCATCCTCAATTTTGTTTTAACTTTGCTGACAATTTTTTCTTAATCACAGTGCACTGCCCAGAGTGGAGGTGGTGATGGGAAGGACTGCTGGGATAACAACTACGGTGGAACCAGACACGTCGTTTGCCCCGGAAAAGCTTGAGCTAGATCTGATATATGCTCTGAGTCAGAGGAACTCCCCATGGTATACTACAGTATCTAGGAGGATGATCTCGTGGTGGTATGGGTGGTATTGAATGGGGCCTGGTTGTAATTGAGGGCATGCCCGAGGTTTGACGTCTCTGTTGCAAATGTTTTTCATGAGTTTACGATCTGTTAAGAGGCAAGAGGTCAATGGCGCCAGCTTCTTGTCCTATTTGAAACGCTCTTTATGAATTCTATGAGTTGTCTTTATGCCAATCAAGTGCCTGTTTTGAACCCGTATGATGTGCAACGAGTAAACGTAACCGCAAACAATATCTTTCAAGGGTTACTACTCGTGTTAAATTATGATACACCACCTCTACTTCAGTCTCGATTGAACATGACATGACGTAAAGGGCAGGTTCGGGGTTTACAATCAAGAACTCTGTCCGCTGGTTTCCTCCCAGTTAGACCCAGTTATGTAGACACGAAGGCGGCTTGGACACCGACGTTCAATAGTACTACTCTGTTGGCGCCCGCTATTTGGACTTCATCTATAGAGTATGGTCGGACGAAATAAAAGTAACTTAACTGAAACTGGCCCTGCCCTACAGCCAGGCTAGGCAATTAATCGATTGCCACATATTTTGTTCATTTGTGACGCTTAATGATTCACAAATCTACTATACGAAGGTTACACTTAGTCGGACGGGTCGAGCTTGCCGCATCCCCATCGGCCCCACCGGCTCCGCCGGTTGCATGGGGTATCGCCACCTTGGTTCCTATATTACCGAGAAAATAAGACTATAAGTTTACTACTACCGATACATGAACTGGGTGTATCAGTGACATCAGCATCTACACTTTATACAGCTTTTTCACAAACATAGGTTCCCGCGAAAATTTCGGTTTATACCCTCTCTTCCAAAATGAGCACCGCTGGACCTAAGTATGAGACATTTGAGACCGACGTCGACGGATATACCCGTATCAAAAACATATACATACCCATGCGCGATGGGATTGAGCTTTGCGCCGATGTGTTTCTCCCTTTGACCGCATCGAAAATTGGAGAGAAGGCGCCTGTGATTTGCAGCATGGGTCCTTATGGGAAGGACAACCATGCCTCTACGTTTGGACTCCCTCATTCGCCTATTTATGCAGAAATGTATAAGCACATCAAGCCACTGGGCCCCGATGCTTGCTTTGAATTATGTGATCCATCTATCTGGGTACGAGACACCCCATTACTAGGCTAAACTTCCCTTGTGCTTATTTCCTACCCTTTAGTGCAAAGAGTACAATTATGCGTTGGTTCGTGTTGACAGCCGTGGCATTGGCGGCAGCCAAGGGAAGCTTGACCCTTTCGGCTTGGAAAGATCAGTGCAGATTCAAGCAGATGCAGAGGGACAAGGTATTGATCTCCACTCACTACAGATCCATATGGCTAATTCGGATCCTCTTACTCCCTCAGATCTCTACGATATCGTCGAATGGGCTGCCGTTCAGCCATGGTCATCCGGAAAAGTGGCATACTCCGGAATCAGTTACTACGGAATGGTAGGATATTGGGCCGCGATGCAAAAGCCACCCCACTTAAGCTGCGTCGTATCATACGAGTCTGCATGCGATATGTACCAAGCGTCAAGACGAGGCGGTATCTACAGTGACAATTTCCAATCTCATTGGTACCGGAACCTAGTCATCCCGTATCAAGGAGGGAAGAAAGAGGGTCACATAGGAGAAGCAGAATTTGCAGCCAACCGGGTTGACTTTCCAAAGTTGCTCGCAGAGACTGAGTATCCCACCGATGGTGTCTGGAAGGTTTTGAAAAGAGTTCGCAATCTTTCCGATATTGAGGTCCCATTCTATCTTGCTGGAAATTGGACGGATGCTGAGCTTCATTTACCTGGCAATATTCGGGCCTTTAACGCCATCTCGTCAGAGTACAAGTGGCTTGAAATGCATACTGGAAATCATATAAGTGCGTTCTATGAGCCGGCGCATCTGGAAATGCAGAGAAAATTCTTGGACTTCTTCCTCTTCGGCAAGGATAATGACATGCTTGATGTTCCTCGCATTAGACTTCTTCAACACCACGGCACAAGCACCTTTTATCGTGAGAACGAAACATCCTTTCCTCCAGCTGATGCGGAATATGTGCCCTTTTACTTCACCCCAGAGAAAAGAATCGCCCCTAACAAACCAACCGGCCCAAAGACCTCCTTTAAATATGAAGGCTACAGCGAGAACCTCCACTTCTCCCTCGAAAGCCCATTCCCCGAGTCCTTCGAACTACTAGGCTCACCATACCTAGAGCTTGAGGTCAGCACTACAGCCGAAGACATGGACATCTTCATCTATCTACGCGCAATAAATGCAGAGGGTGAGAATATCATTCTACACGGCAACCACGGCGAACCGATGGACACTTTTGCAAGAGGCTACTTCCGTCTTTCTCATCGTGATGAAGTCGCCAAAGGTTTCATTGAAGATAAGGTCATTTCACAACCAGCTGTTGCCAAGTCGGAGGTCGTTCCGGGCCAGGTTTACTCTGTGCTCATTCCTTTGTATCCTGCTGCATTTCTGTTTGATCAGGGCCAGTCACTCAGCATTGAGATTGGGTCGGTGGATACCGCCAGTACTATTGGACCTATGCGACATGAGGGCGGAGATCGAGTGAAGGGGAGATTTTCTGGGGATAACGTCATTATTTCTCATGGGAAGTTGGTTCTTCCTCGGCTGAGACGGTGATATGTGTCTTCGATGTTGGATTGGTCATTTACTTGTCAATATATATAAATAGGACTATTATTTATGAATCTTGAGTCGGCATATGTTGATAGATGAGTAGATAGTACTACACGGGTTGTCCAATTGTGTGTGATAGCTTACTTGCGCTGGTCATTTCTAGAGTCCATGTTGAATGGCTATGCCTCGATCTCCAAAAACTACGCTATCAGGAATCTAGGCGTTCCAGAAGACACAGTATTTAGCCGCGTGAGCGCTTCAGTTTACTGTGAGGGGGAAAAAAAGCAAATGAAAAAGAAAGAAAATTTGATAGCTAGCATGTTGAACACTAAGTAACACTAAGGGTTCCTCCCACGCTGTAAGCACAACTATATGTCAGTACAGAGCAGTATACTTCGCGATACACACCCTAACCATAGCGCAATTCTGATTCCATCTTAAAGGGCTGTCTTTTCGGATCAAACTGCCAAGCGTCAGCCATTTTCATCACAACCAAGCCCTTAGAGCAACGCAACAACTTACCTCAATTCCCTCACTCTGATCCAACACAACAGCACGCTCACCAAACCCGATCCAAGTTGCTGGTAGATCCAATATTCCAGCATTCTCAGCTTCAAATATTCCCTGAACCTTCCGCACAGCACTAACCGACTCCTTCCCCCGTAGCACAATCATAAACGCATAATAAGCAGGAACCGACCTCCCACCCCGAAAGTAAGCACTAAGATCAAAGCCCACCTCAGTAGGAACATTAACCACCAACTCTAGCACTTCATGAGAGGCATGTTGCTTGAGAAGAGATGCGAACTTATCGATCATATCTCCATTCTTTTCCCCGGAATGCTGCGCATCACTTAACGCGACAAAGTACATGCCAACGAAAGAACGCTCCCGTGTTGAAATCGCCGACTCAATAGCTGTCAATGGAACCACCTCCTCTTTAACAAACATAGGCATCACAACACTAAAATCCGAGAAGTTCGCTCCATCAGGTCCTACTTTGGTCCTGGCCCACTCAGAAACAAAGCTCTGAATCATGTGTTCCTCCGAAGAGAAATAGAGCTCTGTGAGACCATCATTGAAGGCCCATGTTGGGTTGGCGTTCGGTATTTTTTGAGATGGGTCGACGTGGTATGCGGTGTCGAGGAAGTGGGTTTGGAAATATTTCCTGGCTTGGATGTAAGTGGGGTGTCTTTGTGTGTGTTTGTCTGGATGGGGGAGGGTAAATAACATACAAGGGCGTTTCAGATGGACTAGGGCCTTTACTTAGGGCCCCATGTACTCGGTAGTGGTAATCGAAGAATTCTTCTCTTGTCAAGCCGGCTTTTCGCCGCAGGGCGATTAGTTGTTTGATGATGGGCATCTTGGGTACGTGTGGGTAATGGGATTGTGGGACATGTATTTTTTGGGTCGGGTGGTATGACCAGGCGGGTGGTATTTATTCATTACATGCTCTTGAGGCCGTAGATAATGGAGCTACAATGGTGTAGAGGCGAAACGTCCACGGTCTACGAACGTTACTCGTCAAGCGGGCGCTGCCGATGGAGCCGGTGGGGATATTTCTCGGCTTTGCCGATGGGGTTTGCCGCAACGGGGCCGCCTGTGTACTGGGCCGATGGCGGGGTGCCGGCAAGGAAGTCATGATCAACTAACTTAACAGTATAGTTCCACGATTACGCAGAGAGGCTCCAATTTCTATAGGTTTCTTGTCGGGTGGAGAAGGCGGGATGACGTGGTGACCAGAGGTTTGCTCCGACGGGGAAGGTCTGAGGCGCTCAACTGTACAGTATGAATAGCCCTTGAGATTTTTCATCCGTATTATCTACATCTACCCTTGCATTAGTCAATCTGCGCTTGACCGAGCTACCCTACAATGCCTCCTGAAGACGAGAACACAGCTCTGTACGTCGATGAAGGGGTGAACTTCTCAGTCCAACGAGACCAGGAAATCCCTACTCCAGCTGATGATGAAATCCTTATCGAAACGCAATTTTCTGGAACCAATCCCGCTGATATCAAGCATGCCACGCTCCTAGGCATTTATCCCGCAGTCCTTGGATATGACTTTTGCGGCACAGTGCTCAAGGCTCCTCCCAGTTCAGCATTTCAGCCAGGAGACCTAGTTGCTGGATACACACCCACTGGAATAAACCGACCGCCCCGATACGGTACCCATCAACGATACTTGGCATGTCCCGAGGATATGGTCTTCCCAGTCCCTGCAGCACTCCCACCACACCATGCTGCGAGTTTGACGGTGGTGGCCATGACTGCTGCGGATGCTATATTTAATATCTTCAACCTCCCTCTGCCACGGCATGACAATCAAGCGAGAACTACGAAGCCCTTGTTAATTTGGGGCGCCTCATCGAGCGTTGGTCTTTGTGCTCTCCAGCTCGCTCGTGCAAGTGGTATTCATCCGATTATCGTCACTGCTTCCCCAGAGAGACATTCCCTACTACAGGAGCTCGGAGCCACTCGCTGCTTTGACTACAAGTCTTCCAGTGTTATTTCGGATATTAAAGCGACCGTGAGAGATTCTCAGTGGGGTCCATTGACATGCGGATTTGATGCAGTGGGGAGCCAAAAGGGAGGTGTCGGCTCCGCACAGCTAGTTGCTGAGTGCTGTTCGGAGGATGCAACGCTTGTATCTGTTGTTGTTCAGAGTGACTCCAAATTCAAGATGCCTATTGCCACGCCGAACATGGATGTAGTTATCAAGGTCCAGAATGTGCCATTTCCGATCACGATCCCTGCAAGACCGGCAGGTTATCAGCGTGCGTGGTGTGCGCTGACCTGGGCTGTGGAGAATTATGGTGTTGATTTTCGACTTCCTTCTGTCGATTTATTTGAAGGGACGGCAGAAGAGGCGTTAGAGGAGTTGAAAGCGATAGCAGATGGAGGAAGGTTTGGGAAGCTAGCGTTAAAGCATCCACTACAGTAGAGTTGCGATTAGGCATCTGAAATTAGTCGATCGACTTGTATAACTCTGTGTAATCAGAATATATTTCAAGCTCAGCAATACTAATAAGTGGAACTTCATTACCAAAATAATGATGTATCATCGAACAAGGCCATATAGTTATTGGATGTTGCTGTTTACCTCGGTTGAAAGCGATGAATGAGAGAATGTGGGGTGGCGGGATGTGGAGGCTTGCGTCAGTGAACCCGGACTCGTACGGCTCGTGGTTTCCGAGTCTGCAACTGGTCCTCCTACTTCACCAACCCAGCATCTGTACTCGAGTATGGAAGCCCCGACAGCAGATGGGCCGGACCCGTCGGGAAGATGGGCGTGTGAATTCTGTCCAGAGAGCTTTGCTCGAAAAGAGCATCTTCAACGACATGAATTCAGCCATCTCGGATTGAAGCCGTTTCGATGCGACGTGTGTTCTCGCATGTTTTCTAGAAGGTTTGTATCCTCATCATATAGCTAATCTCACTGATATATCATTGAGAATATTAACTGTTGCAGGGATACTCTGAGGAAACATCAAGCCACTCATTCGAGAGAAAGTGATGGTGAAGAACCACCTTGCACCCGCAATCGTCGGCGGTCCCAAAAAGCATGCCTGAATTGTGCCAAGGCAAAGCAACGCTGCAATGGCAAGTCGCCGTGTCGTAGATGTGTTAAGCGAAACATACAATGTGCATTTCCAAAAGCAATCTCTACACTGGAGGATCCTCCACTATTAGAGACGCCGGAGTTTATTCATTCTACGCTCCTCCTGGATGACAATCCTACACTCATCTCAAGTGGCAGTGGCGATCATGCCACCTTCGACGAACATCATGTACGATCATTCGAAGACTTGGCAGCTACTACGAGATCTGACGAGCAACATCGAGAAGATCTCAGCATGTACCTTGCCGGTCACCCCGGTGAGAACGCTATCCATCCACATGTGTTATCACTACCTAGCCAAGGGTTAGGCGACGCCATGGCAGTGGACATGAGCATAAGTCTACCGTCAGGAGGATCAGTCACTTCAATCTCCACCCGGGAAGATAACGATGAACTTCCCTCGTCGCAAAGTGATTTCTCCATGCCAGAAGAGCCTCATGCTCATCGTTTCTGCTGCACTCTGTTTCCAGAGACTCGGCCAGATGAAGACGTAATTGCAGCTGAGAATTGTGGGCATGTTAGACCCATAGCAGACAATCTATATCGACAGATCTGTGATTTCTGGAAGAGCCAGCAATGTTCCTCGTGTGCATCACCTTTCATCAGCCTTTCCTTCTTGAACGCGATGGTCCAGCTCTACTTCGAGCACCATGACCCCTGGATGTCTTTCATTCATCCGTCATCTTTCGACACAGAAGACGCCTCATGGGTTCTTATATTAGCGGTGGCATCTATCGGGTGCCAATACTCTAATGTGGAGCGTTCGGAGCTTTATGTTTTAGGTCTACAGGACCTTCTACAGAAGGCGCTTCCGAAGGATGTAAGTTGCCTTAACTTCACTATCTGCTTCAGTGTAGCTGACTCGCTAGGCCACGGAAACTATTGCCCTTGACCAGATGACACTTGCACAGTGTCTTCTTCTACGCAATACAGCTCTCCTGTTCAGCGGTTACGAAGATGAGATTCTTACGTCTCAGTACCAGAGGAACATGCTCACTTCAGTGGCTAAATCAGTTTCTGCCAACGTTGCTGAAAGTATACCTTCTCTAGATGATTTGGACCCATATGAAAGGTGGCGTCGCTGGGTGGGGTTAGAGTCTCAGAGAAGAGTTGTCTACTGCATTTACGGTGAGAACACTTGATAGTACCTCGGCATCACATGACTTATTTGAACGATACAGTGATCGAATGCTGCTATTGGATATTCAAAGATGCCCCTTCATCAATGACTCTCGACGATTTCAAGATAGCTCTTCCATGCCGAGACAAGTTATGGACATCCAATTTCGAACAATGGCAGGAATGTCTACCAACAAGACCAGGTGAGCAGCCATTAAACCAACTATTTCATTACTTTGCTTTTCTATTATTTCATCTCCAACTTCGAGAGATCTAACCTAGTATAGAATCAAAAGACAGGCCGAGTCTGAAAACCGCATTTTCTAACCCAGACTTACTCGACAACCTCCTCAACGACAACTCCGGCCTCAGCAACCTAGTAATACTTCTAACATTCAACGTCGAAGAAAGGCGCCTCTTACGATCCACCCAGCCATGGTTCGCAGCCGACATGGCCACAGGCCTCAACGAGCGGAAGCTATATAAATGGCCGGACGAACTAGTATCCTTCCGAACAGCTCTAGACGATAAATGCGACCCTACAATCAAACGTTTCTCTATGCTCACACCCATAGTAAACAATGCACCTACCTTCCTGAAAGTGATGTTCCACGTCACCAACATACTCCGACGCACACCACTACGCTGTCTATACGCCTTGAGCGGATGGCAAGTCACAGTGGACCAGATGACCGCCGCTGCTACATCCCTATCACACTGGATGCAGCAGAATCCGACACTAGCCCGAGAAGCCCTTCTACAGGCGACTACGTTATTTGGAGTTCTCTATGACGAGACCACAGGACCAGGGAGTCACCACTTGGCCTTTCTCACCGCGGGTCTCTATATCTGGGCGTATTGTATCGTGGGCGGAGAAGACAGCGCTACAGGAGCGAACGGAACACGGAAAATCAGTCAACGCCCGCTGAGACCTGATAAAGGTGTCCCAGATGATGTGAAAAACTCCTGGATCCAAAGCACCCTTGAAGCTCCTGTATATGTCAAAGGAGTGGGTATTTTGAACGGCCCGGAGAGTGCGATTCGTGTTCTTAAGGGCTTTAGACTCGCCTTGTCGAGCCATAGGTCTTGGCCTTCGCTTCGGCATGGGTTGATATACTCTATTTCGGAGGTCATAGATGGTAGGTTTGCGTCGCTTAGCCCGGAGTTGAAGTCTAGTGGGTGGAGGAAGAACGTGGATAGAGAAACTCGAGCATAGATACACGCGAATGATTCAAAGACATGGGATTTTTTGTCATTGTTCTCATGAGTGGAATTTAGCGGTGCTTTCCGCTCTATGACGCGTCAGGACCGAACAGCAGCTTGACTCGCGCAGACACAATACAATGTCCATCCTCCTTTCGATTTATTCTAACTATAAACATTTGCGCATCCCCTTCCAGTGCTTATATAATGAATGGATGTAAGGGGTAAGATGTTATGCTCCCTGTCGGGTGCAGCGGCCCGATGCACGTCCAGTGCAGGTTGTGTTGATGCAGACCAAAATGGCGCATTGGGGTTTATCGTGCAGACTAATATAATAACTATAAATTGTGAGACTATTTGACGTTCGATGTGTACTTTTTATGACTTATATCTATTGGCATTGGGGGTTTGGTAAAGCATCATGGCTGTTGAGTTAGAGTGCTAAATGCGTGCGGTATTCGGGAGGGAACGCACTGATATATATCTTTACTAAAGGTTACTAGAAGTATTTACCAACTAATCATGCCACACAATAGATTGTCTGCTCACTAGATGCTACTACCAGTAGTCTCTGAACATGCTCAGTAGTAGTACTAATGCCATATGAAAATTTCATGTACATGGATTAGTAGACTACTACTCCTCTATCCCGAGCGTGAAGTTCTGCATCGAGAGCATTCTCAAAGTATCCTCCAGTTCCATGGTATCGTACTCCGTATGTGTAAAGAGCCTCGAGACAGAAATACACGCATCGAGGTTTATCCATCACCATAACAAACTACGTACTGGAATTTGCTTTAATATGAACTACAGATCCAGAAGTAAAGATCAATTCATATTGTCCTAAGGGCTACTACTTTACTACAAAGAATGGTTAGGGAAACAAGTACATCGTAACTCTCAAGTTCACATTAACTACTAATAATTAAGTGTCCGACCAGTCCATAAACCGAGCCAGCGCTGTGGAACTTTTCGAATCGCTAGGCCGTCCCCCAACCAAAGACAGGTTGTATAAATATATCGAGGTTCAAGCCAATATCCTAGTCATCATACACTCCCTGGGGCTATAAGCCATCTATCGGTAGCAGCGAGCGCTGAGAGCGGGGTTGTGGTGGGCGTGAACGACATCAGGGATGTCGACGGTGACGGGAAGGTTGTCGCCGCCGCAGTTGTGGTCACTATTATCATCTTCGTTAGATATTTGCTCTTTCCGGATTGGGCTTCGAGAAGATGAAAACTCACAAGTAGATGTGGCAGGTAATGCCAGGAACCTGCCTGACGGAGTGAATTTCGCCGGTGACGCTGTATTCGGTCGGACATTAGGAGTTGATCATGGTTGTGTGGTTTGGGGTTGGAGTTACTCACGAAGTGAAGCAAGAAGCATCACCGTCGTTGAAGGTAGGGGGGCCGTGGAAGTAGTCGAGGGGGTAGACGGAGGCCTATGCTTGTCTTAGTATATCCAAAATCGAAATGCATTGGTTCAAATGGGATGGATGTTACCTCGATGTTCTCCTGAGCAGCGTTGTCCGCAGCCAGAGCGGGGACAATGGCCGCGACGGCCAGAGAAAGGAAGGTAGTGAATTGCATTTTGATTGTTTTGGAAGAGATGTGTTGGCTGCTAGACTGCTTTACCGTTGATGCTGCTGATGGATGAAGAGAGATATTGTGGTCATCCAGCTGGATTTTATATTCAATTCTTCAAGGGAGAGAAGGAGGAAATAAGCGAAGGCGTTGGCATCTTCATAGCATGCCTGGATATAGCTGCGTGGGGTGCATGCATGGCTTGATTGGATTGTGCCTGGATACTCCGGGCAAGTAATTTCCGCAGTAAGGTATTGGTGGGGAACTATTTCTTCAGGGCGGAATGAGGGATACTACGCCGTGTGGCTGTTTGTTGTTGAGGTTGTTGTTGACGCGCCCTTGATTGAGTTAGCTAGGGGGCGTTCCTTGAACGCGGGGATTATCCGCGTGTCAGGGTTAGTTAGATTTGTGGTGGTATAAGGGATGTATGGAATGTGGGTTCATTTTCCCGGGGTATTCGGTCCCTTGATCGGGATGGCCGCTGGGTATGCTGTGAAGGAGGAGTGTGCATTTATTGAGATCTATTTTGGATGGACTGGGGTATAGACAATGCTAATATTATTATTCAGGGTTGTCGATCCGTACCACTTACATAATGTAATTGGCATTGAACAAGGTGGTAATGTGGTTCTGTGTGACTGTGTTCCCTGATCGTGTTCCGCTTTCTATTTCGGCATTCTATCTTAGATGGACATTGGCGTCTGGGGAATGATCGAGATTTGTGGTTCAAACTATTGAGTCATGCATCTCATTTTGTATCACAGGATCGATTGAGTGGTTCAGTCCAGCCGCAAGCTTGCCAGGCTAAGCTATGTATCTGCATGACGGCTTACATGGACCTGACGATCTATTCTACATGCGAACTCCTCCGTATAAACTTCAGAATTATACCAGCATGCATGCCAGCCATATACACAGGAAGCTTGTATAATATGACCATAGCATACTACATTCTGTCCCACTAGCTATACACTGCACTGCAAATCCAAGCCTAACCACGTAAACAAACAAAGGCAGAAAATCATTTCCTAACAGCAACAACAAACAACCTGGGATACCTCAACATCACTCTCCCATCGGCCCTCTTCTCATACTTCTCCTTCAACAATCCCTCATACACCCTCAAAAACTCATTCCGTTCCTCCTCCCCCCTCAAGCCATCCAAATACGGCCTCAACCCCGTCCCCTTCACCCACTCGACAATGTCCCTCCAATCCCCAAGGGAATGATAGTACACAGTCTCCCAGATCCTCAAACTCTCACAAACGTCCACCAGCGCATCATAAATCTCCTCAGGGGTATCCAACTCATCTCTCTCCACAAGCGTACTCCGTAGATGTTCCGCCCAGGACCCCGTCCTCGCGACCTCCCGCATAGAAGTATGCGATGGCAGGTTCAAGGTATCAGGGACCTGGAAGGCGAAGACGCCGCCCGGGGGAAGAGTCAGTAGGAGTCTGCGGATAGTAGGGAGACGAGTGGAGCGGGGAAGCCAGTGGAGGACGGCATTGGAGAAGAAGAGATCTACGGGGTGGTCTGGTGGGGGAGAGTAGGATTCCACGTCGGCGACGGCGAAGGTGGTGTTTGATGTAGACGTAGATGACTCCTTGGCGCGAGCGATCATGTTTGGGGAGGAATCGATGCCGGCGATGCTCGGGCAGGATGGGTAGCGGGCGGAAAGCATGGCGGTGGAGTTTCCGGGGCCGCAGCCAAGATCGACGATGTGGGAGGGAGATTGCAATGGGATGTGTGATAGCAGATCTTGGGTGGGGATGGCGCGCTCGTCGGCGAATTTGAGGTATTGGGTTGCGCTCCAGTCGGACATTTTGGCGGGGTGGGTGAGGAGTTGGGTGATTCGCTGGGGAGTGAGTGGAAGACGAGGACGGAACATTGATGATTTGATAGCTACTCGATTTGAATGGATGTGTTGGTGTTGATGTATTATAAGAAGTATTTATATCTGGTTATATTTGATGTGAGGTATATAAGTGGGAGATGATGTTACTATGGAAGTGGTTGTTGAAAGTGCCGGTTTCGGCGGAAACATGATTGGCCTTCCGTTTGAGTATCACGGGATAGGAACATTCTTCGGTCAGATCCTGCTTACTTTTACTCTTGCTTATTGCACTGATATCATCTTATGCTGTCAATCCGGAAGGCGCGGGTACTTGACTGTAAAAATGTACAGAAATCGGATCAACAATCTCGTCGGGCCTTCCACAACCCGCACGTGACAACGCGTTGCCGCTGCCCATACATGGGAAGATTGGAGGTAACAACTTCAAGCGGGATAGTAGATATTCCTCAATAATCTATCGCTGAATTAATACACTATGAGAGGCATGGCATACGGTACTTCCTGTTGCAGATTACTGGAATAACCTCGTTATAGCATTGTCCATATATAATTCATCCTACCAGCGAGCAGCTGTATTATGAACAATCGAACCTTTTAAGTAAAACATGACGATGCCACGATGAGAACAGCACACAAACCAAAGCAGACGCAGTCAGCATTGCCAACCCTAAATATAATCACAACCCCATAGAGCACTATTAATAGGTGACAGATTATACACATTATGCAGTCAGCATTACCTAAGTTATACATAAGCATCTCCAACACCGATTCGTTCAAGCACCCCCAAAAGTAACTAACCAAGAACAGCAACTGAATACAAACAATCATCTGAACCATAACACAAGCCTATAAGCCTACCACCCATGCATCTAACTGCGGGGTAAGCTCACACTTGCAGGATAAGCAAGAGCTGTCAATGAAACAAAGCTCCCTTAGTCTTAGCAGTCCGAGCATCTCCATGACAAGGATCCCTGGTTCAGATCCGATGACCACAGACACACTCGAGTCCTGCCTCATTTACTACCAGCAGTAACTGACTCGTACGTCCATCTTCGCTACTTTTTCCTAGTATGTATGTACAATATGACACAATAATGAATAAAATCCAGAGCGTTCCCCCTTACACTACAAGTACACAAGCTCAAAATTCCCAGTTCCCCCCTACCCACCCATCCCCTCGTATCAAACATTCCAGAACACCAATCGAATTCCAATTATACTTTGCATATGACCTGTCATTTTTCAGACTACAGCTAAAGTAACTTAAGCGGAAATAGCTCCCGTTTACTTCTTACGAAGCAGAAGAAAACGATGGTAGGCTAACCCGAAGCAGAACCAGAGATGAAAGAGAAGCAAGCAAGTACCGTACCCCAAACACGAACAAACCACAACCTAGAAGCAGCAGCAGCAGCAGCAAGCAGCAAGTAAACTCAAATCTGAGACATTCGACGAACAGTATTGGGAACAACTGTATGCTGCATACTACATCCAAAACTTACCGTCGGCGAGGCCGATAGTCTAGTCTAGATCATCAGTCATCTGCTTTCACCCTCACCCTCTCTCTCTCCCTCTTCGATTTCCCAATAGTAGATTGAATGTATGAATACCCAATTAGATAATAAACACCTGCTATCGCCTCATCCACAAACCCGTATAACTATTACATAATACACCGGTGGCAGTGTTTTTATGTCATTATGAAAAATGAACCACGGATAATTATCCACATTGAGTATCTGCTCCTAACCTTGACAAGCAGGTATGAAATCTCATTTTCTGAAATATGATTGGTCTGTCGGTGTTGTCCGAGTTCCCACCCCAGCGCCCCCCTGTCAAAGTGGAGAAGGTATTTCGTAGGCGGTGAGGAGAGTGTAAACTGACTTTGTAAACCTTGTTTCAAGAGAAATCCTGCTGGTGCTGGAGCCTAGATACATCCATTGGTTTAGTCTACTCTGCAGGCGTATGAGTTGTACGATAGTACTAAAGAATGGTTGTAAAATGCAATGCAATGTGCCAATCACAATCTATATACGCTAACACACATATGAACATTGGGTATCCCAATCCAATCATCACAATAGTAAGAAGAAAAAAAACTAGTTAGAAGCATCCTCATGCAACCGCACCGTCACATTATCTCCCGGCGCATTCGTCAAACTCATCTGCATCGTGATCTCCCCTTCCTTGGTCTTGCCCACGCCCTCAATCACATCGAAGCGCTGCAACAGTCTCACCAACACATAGCCAGTCTCGGTCAACGCAAACTGCTGCCCAATGCAGATCCGCGGCCCACCGTTGAACGGCAGGTACTCCCATCCGGCCTTGCGCTCGTTCCAGCGATCCGGACGGAACTCGTCAGCATCGGCGCCCCACAGATCAGGCCGACGGTGCATCACGTAGGTGCTGTAGAAGACGGGCTGGCCCTTCTTGACGTAGACGGGGTCCGTGCCCGCGGGACCACCGCCCGTGGGGAGGGTGGTGTTGCGGACGGCTGTCCGACGGTTACCAGGGACAATGGGGTAGAGACGGAGAACTTCATTCAGGAAGTTCTGCAGGGGACGGCAGGACTTGAGGTTGGCGAAGGTGATGTCATGAGGGGAGGAGTAGGAGCCGAATTCCGCGAGGATGGTGGCGCGCAGGGAGTTGAAGTAGTCCGGGTGGCGGGCGAGGAAGAGGATGCACCACGACAGGAGAGAGGCAGTGGTATCGCGACCGGCGAGGAGGATGTTGAGGAGCTGGGAGCGCAGTTCGACGGGGTCGCGGGTGGCTTCGGCCAGACCGTGCAGGAAGACGTAGTGGCCGGTGGGTTTCTTCTCCGGGTCGGAGTTGAGAGCGGCGGAGACGAAGCGGTCGACGTAGGCGTGCACGGCTTTGTTGATGGCGCGGCTTTCCTTGTTGTTCACGGTCCAGTAGAGCTTCTCGAAGCGAGCGCGTTGGGCGGAGTACCATTGACCGCGGTCGAATTGGGCAGGGAAGTCATCCTGGGGAATGGCGCCGTTGCTGAGGGCGGCGGCTTGGCTCTGGACACTCTCGCCGAAGAGGAACTCGGTCGCGGTGTCCATGGTCAGGCGGAAGAAGATGGTCTGGATGTCGGTGGCGGCGGTCCAGCCGGTGGTGGCGTCAACGGGCATGGCTCTCATGGCGACTTGGACGTGACGCTCCTCGAGATCGAGGTCGCTGATCTGGTCGCGGGTGAACTGAGGACGGAGGAGAGCGCGAGAGCGAGACCAGTGGTCGCCATCGGCAGTGAACTGGATTCGAGTTAGAAGGGTGATGGTTTGGATAGGGAGGAAGTGGTGGACGTACGATACCGCTGCCTAGCAGCCAGTGCAGAGCGTTGCGACGGGACTGGCCCAGCTCAAAGTCCTTGAACTGAGTGGCCAACAAGGCCTGGACGTTCTTGGGATCGCAGGTGCTGATGACATCGGTGCCCAGCTGACGGAAGTGGAAAGTAGTGGTATAGCGATTCTCGCGGGCGGACATGATGTCAACACGGCGGCGGGTTACTGTGGGCACTTGGCGAGCCTTGTCCATAGCCAAGGCCTCCTTCAGGGTGTTGATACCCAGCACATCACCGGGGTATGAAGGAATACTGCCGCAGTTCCATTTACGAGCATTTTGCGCATGTTGCCAGCGAGAGAGCAGCACATATAGAAGGTAGAGGACGGGGGAGGCCGTTGCGACAAACAAAAGTGTCGACATGGCGAAGGGTGAGGTGGGGGGAAGAGAAGGACAGAAAGATGAAGAGGAAGTGAGGAGAAAAAGCCAAAACTGGCGAGGCAAAGAGGGGTTGATGGAAGTAAATAAATGTACCGGGCGGGAAGTTAGATTCATTTATGTTTCAACTACTAAATTGAATACGATGGAGTATCAGGATGGCCAGCAAACCGAGTGGCCTCCAACCGAGGCAGATCGGACCATCCTCATGATAGAGAAAGCAAAAAAGCAGTATGGACACATCGGACCGTTGGAAAGAAACTTGAGATGATTAGTCGTGGCAGTGGAGTACCGGCGACCCCTAGTCTGAGACCTCGGAGCTTCCAACTGGATGGAAGCAGGAGGCCCGCCATGACAGGCTTCAGGGGTGGAGAAAAGTATCTGGTTTGACCCGAACATATCGCCATCTGTTCATTCTTATTACCGTTGGGTCTGCACAAGCATTCCCCTGGCCTATAGTGCATTACCACTATACCTTCTCTCTAAACGAACAGGGCCAACCGGATTCCAGGCTTACGGGAAAGATGCATCCTGGAGGATGATTAGTATGCAGCCACACTGGTTGGTTCCAACATCACGGCTTTGCATCTACATTGTACTTAGTATGTACTTTGCAGTTTGCACACTATATTAGCCTTGATGGCATTGGGTGTTCCCGGCCCCGTCTTAGGGCATACTCCACTGCATCATTCCCAACCATAACAATCTCATTGTGTGTTCAGTCATCCATTCCCCTTTCTATTATTATGATGATACTTCACAACGTGAACTAGTTATTCATGTTCTGTGGAATGACTCACTCACTCTCTGGTTCCAGGGGTACTGAACCAAGAACCCAAGCACATGCTGTTCCCATGCCAGGTCCGAGGTAGGTTTCACCTACAGAATTAGGCAAATGCAAGTGTTTCTGCCCGCGCTCGACTTCCCAATGCGGTATCTGTGCGTGCCGCTCATTTCGGTCGCCCTGCCGGCACTTTATCTCTGTCCAGCAACACTTCCGATCTCTAACTATGCTAATTTAGAACGTTAGTCACTAAAATCGCTCCATGCTAAATCGACTGGCTGTGATGCTCTCATCCCCACTACACTTTCCGCCGCACCAATCCACGGAAGAAGTCAAAACTGTTACTGTCGCTCTGCAGCTGCCACACCCGGCCCGTCGGCCGGTCATCCCAGCCCAGTTCCTCTGCCAGCAGCAGCCCGTAATCCCGCGTGATCCCCTTAATGCGCGCGCGCACACCCCCCTCTTCCTCCAACGTCACCACCTGGTGCATGTGCAGCCAGTCTGCGTAATACATTTCTTCGAATCCCCGATCGAACCCGGCCCGCAGGAATCGCGTATACAGCTCCTCAAACGTCGTCAGAATGCGCGCCAGCAGCTTCTCCAGTGTGATCGGGGCGGCCCGGGGCCCAAGGAACCGCGCCGCCAGCGCCGTCAACGACGTCGTAGGCGATGCGTTCGTTGCGTTGATGCCAATGCCCACGACCGAGATGTACTCGTTCGCGCAGTAATGCGAGTTCACCAGGATGCCGCAGATTTTCGAGTACTGCTTTTTATCCGGGTTCTCCGGGTCCAGTGCATCTGTCGGCTGATCAGCATCGTCCCAATCTCTCGATCAGATCGTAAGAAAGGATTACTTACACACGTCATTCGGCCACTTCAGCTTGACCGGTAACTCTGAATATCCGACGTCGTAGTTCTTGATTCCCTGCACCACCGCCATCGCTGCCAAATACTGGATAAACACTACTGGTGCTGACTGTATCTTCTCGAGCGGGTGGCGCAGCACCGTTGAGAATATCAGCGCTCCGGCCGGCGACACCCAGACGTTCGATCCGCGGCCGCGGCCTGCCACCTGGGTCGTAGCGCTGGCGGTGAAGCCGTTGGGCAGCTTGCGCAGCAGCTTGGGGTTTCTGACCCGTCAGTCGCGTCTCGCTTCTGTCATCGAACAGGTCTACTTACTTTTCCAAGATCGTGTTCGTGCTGGTGACGACCTCGCCATACACGAGGTGGGAGCCAAACTCGGATGCACCCTCGCGGGACTGCGATTGGTACTGTTGGAGGTTGGAGTAGAAGGCATGGTGATTGAAGTAGGGCGTCAGCTTCGATGATGGCACGTCGTCGTGCACCACCAGTCGCTTGACGATGGCGTTGTAATCCACAATACCCTCCGTAGACTGCGATGACGCTGGGAGAGAGTCCTCCAGCTGGCTCAGGTTCCACGCGCCGGGTCTCTCAATCCGGAACGTGTCATTCTCATCCTTCAGGATCTCCTCATTGCCATCCTTGGTGATGATCTCCTGCCATGACGCCACCAGATCGGCCGTCTCGGCGGGCTCCTGCGAGGACAGATGCAGCGACGACAGCGACGGCACGGTGGTCGTGCTCTGCGTCACCTGCAAGCCCAACTTGACCAGACATGCTTTGAGGAAGTCCGTGCGCGCCTTGTCATCAGCCTCCAGCGCCTCCACGACCTTTGCATATTCGGGGCCACCGGCTTTTTTGTCCAGGTTTGCAGCTGCGAACCTACCAACCATCAGCACACACCACCTAGACTTGTAACCATAGAGGACATATAAATAACTCACTCCGGATGCGGTCCCGTAAGAACAACCTTCCCCTCCCCAACGCGACAAAACACCACGGCGGCCTTCCCCTCCCCCGAGTCAACATTCAAGTCCTCCTCAAAGCTTGCTAGCACCTCCACTCCCTTATCAGCCAAGGTCGGCGCATCCACAAACACCCCACCGCCGTTGTAGTAGCACCTGAATCGCTCCGGCACGATCCCCGCATTTAGGATATCTTTATTCACCGAAATCTCCGCGGCCCTCGCCCCCGCCTCACTATGATAGACGAACCCCGCGAAGGCCCCTCCACGACATGTACCAGGGTAGAAGGCCAGTTCGCGCTCTCCGATAACCTGGAGTGTCTTATCGCCGACTTCGAATTCGCAGCGTCGGGAACCGTAGTACCCGCCCGCGCAGAAACCGAGGTAAGCGCCGCCGCGCTTGACGAATTGTTCGATGCGGCGGTTTCCGGGGCCATTGAGAACGCGACCGTAGCCTAGATCAGCGCCGCCGGGAATGACGAGGAGAGCGCAGGTTGCGGTCCAGGGTTCGCGGAGGAGGGCGTCGGAGGTGACGGGGATGACGGCGTAGTGGGGGGCTAGAAGGCGGCGGAGGGAATAGAGGGTGTGGCGGACGGATTCGATGGTGGTTCCATTGCCTGTAACTCAAGTATGTTATAGTGAGTAGAGGGTATTGTATAATATTGATTGAGTAAGAGTCAATGGGATCGTGGATGGTGAAGCGGGGAGAACAGAGGGGAGAGTGACGCACCGGAATAGACCAGAACGTTGACCTTTTTGCCGGTCATATTGGGGGTCGCCATATTTGCGGCAACTACCTGCAACTCTCTCGGAGCAACCACTCGAACACAAGCAATCAAGCAGTCGGACTGTCAAGCAAGCAAGCACAATGTCGGACCAGGAGAAAAGGGAGAACCCGCCCGTGGAGGTGGAGGACGACGACGACGAGCCGGATGAATGGTGAGTTGTTGGGATGCGAAGATCGGAGGAAGGGAAAAGAGTTGGTTGAGCTGACAGTCCATCCAGGGACAAGCGGATCTTCAGCACCGGCTGTGCAGGTACATTCCCATCTTTTATTCCCTATCCCAAATAAATGCTAAGAAACAATCATAGCGGAGCAAATGAAAATGAATGACTGCTGGTTCGAAAAGAAAGACTGGCGCCAGTGCCAGAGTGAGGTATAACATCCCATCCCATCCATTATCATCTCGCAACCCTCACTCACTAAATTGCATCAGATGGAAACCTTCCGCGAGTGCTGGAAACGCCAGGGCAACGACGAGCGCACACAGACCAAGGATGCTTAACTGATACTGATGCCACAAACCATTTGTACAATAGAATAATACAAGAATTTCCATTCACTTACTTCCACCAAAAGAATATTCAATTGCTCTATCATCACGTGACACTATACAGCTCTGACTTCATTCTTCTTCCCGCTGCACCTTCTCACCACATCCCCAACCACAACACCCCTCCACAGCCCTCTACAATGTCCCTCCCACTTTTAACGCGCTCCCTGCGCGGTCCCCAACTCAGCAAAACCCTCCGCTACTCCCTCACCACTACAACCCGCTACCAATCCACCACCACCACCAACAACAACACCGCGAAACCCGCCACCACCTCCACAACGTCAACAACACCCAAGCCCACCACCTCCTCCTCCACAACAAAAACCACCCCCACCCTAAAAGACCTCCTCGACCACCCCCCATCCCCAGCAAACCCAACCGAAGACCGCATCGACTGGACGCGCTCCTTCCACGGCCTCAGCGCAACCCCCTTCCCGAAAGAATGCGCCGACATCCTGCTCGCCCCGACGGACCCCGAAGAAGTCGAAATCAAACCCGACGGCATCCTCTACCTCCCCGAGATCAAGTATCGCCGGATACTGAATAAGGCGTTTGGACCCGGTGGATGGGGTCTTGTGCCGAGGAGTGAGAGTATTGTTACGCCGAAGATGGTGACGAGGGAGTATGCGCTTGTTTGTAATGGGCGGTTAGTATTTTCCCATTCTTTTTACTTGGAGGGGGGTGTGTGTGTGATATGGGTATGGGAAGTGGTGATAGGCTAATTTGGTTATTGTCTGGTATAGGCTTGTTTCAGTGGCTCGCGGCGAACAGGATTACTTCTCCCCGGATGGAATCCCCACGGCTACGGAGGGATGTCGGTCGAATGCGTTGGTGCGGTGTTGTAAGGATCTAGGCATTGCGAGTGAGTTGTGGGATCCCAGGTGGATTCGCAAGTTCAAGGCGCAGTATACCCGGGAGGCGTTTGTGGAGCATGTGGTGAATAAACGGAAGACGAAGATTTGGGTCAGGAAGGATGATACCGTTGGGTATCCGTGGAAGGAGACCAAGTTTTAGTCTTGCTGTCTCTTTCATTCCAATTTTATTCTATTTCTATGTGGGAGCAAGTCTCATTATGAATACGTGATACACTAAATTCTGTATAACAGGTCAATGTACGATATCATTGCGAATTACATGCTAATAGATCAGTCCACTCATCAAATACTAATAATACATCATATGCAACAATCTAAGTGGCCGTTTTTGCAAGGAAAAGAGGAAAGGAAGAAATCATCATCACTCATGGCTACTGGTTACCCGCTCCCTCGTACGGCCGTCGCGGCACATATCGTCCTGGCTCGGTTTCTGTCAGGTGTGTCGAATGGTGCTCCCGTCCGTCTGGCGTCTGCTGCTCGTGCATCGACGGGAGCTCGAACGGCTGGTTCGGGTCGTACGGGTCCTCCGTTGGGTCATAGTACTGTCCCGGGTAGTTGTAGTACTCGGGCGGCTGCTGAGGCGGCTGGGACATGGCGGCCCCCGCGAGAGGCTGGGGCACTGCGACCTGGGGCAGCGTGGGCTGCGCCTCCTGGCGATGACGGGGAGGGACTGGTTCAGAGAGCACCGGGACATCACCCCGAGGGGCAGCCACGGGCTGGGGCTCGGGTTCAGGCTCGACTTGCGAGGTGCGGCCCTCCTTGCGACGACCCGTTGACGGCTCGCGAGTCATCAATCCGTAGGTCACGTTGAGTTGGCGCTCCTGTCCCGGGGATCCCACGGGTGTCTGGTAGTGGTCGACTTCGTGACCATCGCGGGAGCCGTCTTGCGACCGGGCTGCGTGCTCTGCGGTAAGTCCTTCGCTGTAGGAGCTGGAGGCGCCCATGCCACGACGTTGCAGCGACTGAGGGGAGTTGCCGAGGTCGAAGCCAGTCGAGCGGGATTCAGTGTAAGAGACGCCAGCGGTGGTGTTAGCCCGACGCATGCCTTCGCTGGCGATGGAAACCTGGCGGACGGGGAGAGTTTGGTCTTCGTGTCCAGCATCCGACTTGTTGTCATCCTTCTCGGTTTTGTCATCGTCGTCGTCGCTGGCGCCTGGGGCACGAATAGGTACCTTGCGCACGGCGGAAATCAGTGCGCACATGAACTTCGAGCGACGGGCAGCTCGGACGGCTTCGTTCGACCAGTTGGACTTATGGCAGATCAAGACACTCAGCTCCATCTTGTCCATGTCGCCCAGACCAACCACATCAATGGTGACCTCTGGCTGGAAGTCGCGGCAGTTGTCCTTGTCGCGCACGAAGCTCTCCATCTCCTCCTGGAGAAGCTGGACGTTGGAAAAGGTGGTCTCGAAGCTGACGGGGACGGTGAGGCGCTCATGCATCGCATTGGCACGGGTGAAGTTGTCAATCCATAGGGTGTTGAGGACGACGTTCGGAACTTGCGTGATACGGTGATCGTTGACATTTCGGAACACGGTGAAGAGCAATGAAATGCGCTCGACAAAGTACGGCTTGTCGCTGATTTCCACACGGTCGCCCACATCAAAGGGATGCTTGACGAAGAGGAAGATACACGAACCTAGCACTTCCTGAGCGGTGGTCGAGAAGACGAAACTGAGAGAAAGCAGAGAAGTGGCACCCGCGGCGATAACGGTACCAAAGCCGCTTGTCACGAAAGAAACAAAGACCAGAATAGCAATGATACCCGCCACGGTCAGCAAAAGGTTGTCCAGAACGTGGATTGCCTGGTCAACATCGTGGAGACTGTTGTTCAGCGACTTTCTCAAGCGGCGGACTTCACCGATGGCCAAGATCATCTCTTCTAAGCTGATGTCCCCGTTGCCGTCGCGATCCAGCATGTGGAAACATTCCTCGGCTTCAGCCTCCATGCCAGCTCCCAGGACCTCACAAATATCGTCAAAGTACAAAGCATCGCGGCCTTCAATGACAAAAGACATCCAAATTCTCCGTGCGAGCGCTTCAGACGTCCGTCTGTGTTCCAGAGCCTGGGTGACGACGGACCGAGTGGAAGTGGGGTTGAAAACTTGCTTGCCAGTCAGTTCATGGGCCACGTCGCCAAAAGCCGCCGTGACTTTGTTGCCGAACTGGTGGACATTTTGGCCCACGCCCCGGATGATGCGCAGAGGCGCTGATGAGCTGCCAGAGCGGGTCTTGACGGCTGCGGAGCGGAGAATGGAGTCGGAAATGGCCGCGTCTTCCTCTTGGAATTCTTTGCAGTACATGGGGAACATGTGGCGCGAGGCGTCGAATAGCAGAGCCACCAGATACACATTGCGCTTCGATTCTTTGATGCGAGCATCAAATTGCTTGCGGTGGTAGCTGATCGAGATCAAATGAACCATGGTTTTCTCAGCCAGAAAAATCAAACTGCAGACGAAGAGGGCAAATAGGATGTTTTTGATGGACTTCTCCCAGGATTTGGTAGAGGTATCGCCCTTGGCTTGCTGATGGGGGTTTTGCGTCATGACCTGGAGGAAGTTAGTTGATGGCACGTATGATAGAATCAGACTAGACTTACAGGCAAAAAGGTGACCAAGCACACCACGCACCACAGCACGGTTGCAATTGGCATTTCCAGTTTGCGTAGAATGAGAGCATATTTGCGAGTTCCTGAACTCACGAACCCGATAAGGGTCTGAAAGATGTACGGCAAGAGTTTGGCCGCAAGTTTACACAACCACAGACTGATCCAGACGATCTCAATCCAGAACCAGAACCACGGCAGTGTAACTCCGCCGATAGTCGCGTCCTGCGCGACCGTTGCTCCCACGATAATTGGGATGGCGAGGAGAATTGCGAGCGGGGCGACGTAGATGAAGTAGCGAGTGAGAACAGAGTAGTTGAGAATGGCCTGGTAGAAGCGGCCCATGCGAGTGACGGTGCCATCCTCCGGGTCTTCTAGGGAACGTCCGGTGCCTTCGTCGATGCGTCTGCGCATGCCGGGATTTGGCGCGACCAAACCCTCTTTCTCGCCGTCAATGCCTTTATCATCGCCGGGTGGTTGATACGGATTCGGCGATCCTCCCACATTACTACTTGTCTTGCGAGCGCCGGTCTGATTCCGACTGGGAACCGGGTTCAAGGGGATGTCAATAGTGACGTCGTTGGGATTCATCATGTTGTCCGGGGCCATGTCGGGAAGCTGCTGGAAGCGATGAGCCGACAGCCGCTTCTCCGTGATACCAGGTCTGCCGGACATGAATTTTGAAAATGGCATTGGGAATGAACTAGGGAAAGAGACGGTCTAAAAAGTAAGGCCAGAAGCTGCCCTGCAGCTCCAATTAGCGAGCGATGTCGCAATTGGTCGGCTTAACTTCCAGGGACGTAAGATCGCTTTGCACAGTCCAGGCAGGATCTGACAATCACTGGGTGAATGAGTGTTGGAGTCCACTGGTTCGTGTGGAGAGCGGGTGGGTCAAGCGAAAGTAAAACCGCATGGACTGGACCAGGACTTGAGACGTTAGTTGGTGAATTGGAGCGGCAGCGAACGGACGTATATTTTGTTTGTCAAAGGATCGGGAATAGGTGGAAAAGAGAAAGAGAAAAAAGAAACGAGAGGGAAAGGCATCGGAAAAGAAATGCGTAGAACGCTGTCAAGGGGGGGACAGGCCAAAGGCCCGATGAAGGAGAGAAACAACGACAAGCCAGGCGAAGGAATGTCAAAGACGCGAGTGTCAGAAAGCCAGAGGGAAAATCGAGGGGAGCAACCCACGCGAGCATGTTTCAGTCGGGCTGAAGTCACTGGCGTGCAATAATGGAGTCATCCTCTTTTTGGGGGCTGGCCTGGTTGGAATCCGCCGATCATTCCCCGGGCCCATAGTTGCTGTCGGACTGGCGACTGCTGGTGGTGCCTTTCTGTTCGTCGCGATGATATAATAGGCAAGACTATAGGTTCTCTAAGCCCTATCAGCGTCCCTGAAGGCGATCGATCTGAATTCTGAAGGGGAGAGACAGCCCCCACTGGTGTGAATTTTAGTTCATGGCACTAGTTTTGAGTTGGGAAGTTGAATTGCGTTGAAGTGAGTACGTAGAATCACTAGAATGATTACTAGTCAGGGTGGCGGTCACGTTACGAGGAACGTCACACAAGCCATACCGGCAAAGCCCTATTCGCCTTCTTTCGGCCAGTCTAGGGCATTGCTCTGCCCTTCCAGTTCTCCCTCTCTCCCTCTCTCTCTCCTTCCTCTCGCACTTTCCACGGCCCGCGACCGTTGGAACCAGTCAATCCTTTCAGGGGGTTCCAGCCAGTTTTCTTGTCTTCCTTTCAACTTGGCTAATTATTTCCCCGGTTACAACTGAACCAGTTCCCTACATTTCATTCAGGCACAAAACTAACCAAAATATCGGGGTTGTGGTTCTGATTGTGTGGCTGACTCTAGTGCATTTACTTTGTAATAACTCGGTCGCTTACTATACCCCTTCAAGCATTATCTTTACTTTTTCCTTAACAGTGAACCTTGTAAGGTTGTTAGTTTGTAAGGCTGATTTGCCGTTACAGTGCCACTTCTCGCCCCTGAAATCTGCTGCAATCAATCTCACTGAAACCATGTTATGCACACCTGTCAGCCCGTCAGACGGCTGCCCCTGGAACTAGTCGATATTGTGATTAGTGCGTGGGATTGGAGGCGTTAGATTCGGCCGCGTTGTGTGGTATGATAAGATGTAAAATCGGAATAGTACACTCTCGGCTCCACATTACTTGGACCACCACAACATTTTGTATAGTGTATCGCATGTTGCAGTAAAGACGGATATTTGAAAGCAAGCAGTGAAGATCTATCTGCGGGAGATCGGAGTTTTCACATCGGACAGCCCGTTGCAGTATCACGCATCCTTAACACTGGTACCGGAGCAAAGATGACAGGTCACTCCGTCGGCTGTTTCAGAGTGGCTTCTAGACCGTTTTAGTCCCTCGGCCAGCCCGTCTCAACCTCTCGCAGTTTTCCACTGTGGCTAGACCATAAGAGCTGAGGGGCGATAAAAATTAATTGGATTACTAGGCTGTGTTGCCGATTGCGTTTTCAACGTCCACAATCAAGGTTAATACGAGTCTGTTCCTGAGTCTTCAACTTTGTTTGAGCAGTTTCACTTTTTGCATGCTTTCATTGCCACCACGGGATAACTTCAAACCCCTGAGCGAAGGAAAATAGGGAAAAAAGAATATTCTTGCTACATGGGCTCAGAATGACTGAAATTCTAATGAAATTGAAGGTATTCATAATGGCAATGTCAGGAATATTGGATGAACATCATGCACTTAGAAATATATTAGATCTGAGTACAGATACCCACTCTAGTGGTGCTTGTCCGATGGGTGTAGTACCACTAAATTCTATAGACATCTTTCATCACATATTCCCGATGAAAGTCAGCCATCATTCGACCAATGACAGAGTTCGCGATCTTCATATTACCCTCAAGGGAGATGAAAATAATGAAAGGATGCCTTTCTTGGCTGTTCACTACTCAGAGGTTTCGCAGACCATGAAATTGCGATTTTCAGGTTGGACCATATTAGACATTATAAAGAAACATCAAGTATATGAAGGCCAACGCCTCTTGCATGGAGTGCTACACCATTCCTTCGGCTTGTTCAAGATCAGGAATAGATGCGCTCAAGAGCTACACAGCTAGCTAGTTTAAATCAAGAGGACCTTGCATCAGTCTTTTTGCAATGTCATACACCTGTTTTCCGGTTGTCACGCGCGCTCTTCACAGCTGGTAATCCCCAGGTCACCATCCAGTCTGAGCTCAGTACATCCGTCGCTGTTGCTCGCTTCTTAGGTTTCATTGCCAGCATTGAGCGAAGCATGCTTAGAATGACTACCTGCTCCTCTTTGGCGAACGAAGACATATTATCCCTCTGCCGTGCGGCCTGTACGTCCTTCTCGAAACTTTGCTCAAGATATGGGTAAACAAACCGATCTTTCTCAGGCCTTCCGATCTCTTCAAAATACTCATGGCGTTTCTCCCATGTATTCCACCATTCAGGCGGAATCTCTCCAATGACATCTACTTGTTGAGAGGCTATGTCATGTCGAGTGGTGAGTGTGGTATCAAACAGCCACCGCAGGCCAAATATGGAATACATAGCACATGCAAGTCTCCAGATGTCCGAGGGAAATGTAAGAGGCTTGTCAGGTTCAAAGTATGCTTCAGGCGGTATAACTGGAAGCGGCGAGGGACAGTCTTGCCCACGTCGCCGCTGCTCAGTGTCGGAAGGGGAGAAGCTCTCGCCAAAGTCGCTAAGAAGAAGCTGGGCCTCATCCGGCGGAATTTCGAATGCTCGTTTTCCTAATCAGACCGGTATTGTCCCACACGTAGGGACGCCAGGAGGGAGAGGCTGTCCGTCCAGTCGCACAACTGGTTCCGTATAGGGCTCACCGAACTGCTCATAGAATTCCTGGACTGAGAGCTTGTCAAGGCTAGTAGGTAGGTGTATCAGGATGTTTCCAAGATGAATATCTGTTATGGTTTTAGTGGTATTTTTATGGCATTGCCCCCCTCTCATATACACGAAAGCATTCAGGATGAGTATATCCTCACTTACCTCCATGGACATAGCCTTGAACATACGCAATATCTTTGCTTCATGAGTGGAAGAATCTCCAGTACTCACCTTGACCGCTACATAGGCTGCCTTTTGCTCGTCTCGTGACAGCCAGATTGTAGAAAAGGCCCCATGGCCCAGCTTGTGAATCACTCGGTACCGGCTCTTCAGCACATCTCCCACACATATTGGATGATACCCCCCTATTCTGTACCTCTCTAGCATTTCCAGTTCTTCGATAAGTTGATATTGAAAGGCGTGAGTGTCATTGGTTGTAGAGGTCATGGCATTTCGGATGGTCACAACCAGGCGTCGAGGTGACTGTAGATACCAACGGAAAACAGAACGTCTTGAGGGATAAGTAACTTCACGCCAAGAAAAAGACAAGCCGCTGATTGAGTGACCAGGCCATCTCATAATGATTAAGCCGGATGTAGATGTCATCGAGCCTGGTTATTCGTGATGACGTCCGAGATGAAGCACAGTGCTGTCACTGTCAAGGGTCATGCGACCCACATGTGCGTATGAGGCTATTTCCCAATAGATCTAAGAGCATGTACCGTGTGTATGTGTTAGGACTGGATGTTGCAGCTTGACCTGCTTTATTCTACGGCTGACCCCGCAACTCATCAAAAGTCCTACGAGGAACCATGGAAACAGCCTACGCTATGACCCTTTCTGTGAATTATCTTTGGAAAGCAACAGAAGTATGGTATAAGAAGTACCTTAGTGAATCACACCATGCTAAAACCACATGTGTTGTCATCATTCACTGAGGCTGTTTGGGAGCACAGACTCATTGCGAGCCCGACAACCCCAGACAGAACTACCAATTTATTTCTGTTAGACTAGTTGCTGTTTCCCACAACATACCTCTGTTATCGTTTTCATACCTCTGGTAACTACGTAAACCACATCTTTAACGTGCAAAAGTCCTCAGATGACAAAGCTCATTTTAGCCTTGCCGTACTCAATGAGACCTTGCAAGGTCGACTGCAGTCAACGGAATTTCACTGTATTACAACTGACAGAACGTTTCCCTCCTAAGAACCGTCTAAGAGTGAGGGATAACACATTCTTTTAAAAAGGCCCAGTGTTATTCGATGGACTGACCAAGTAGGAGGTCTGTTTCCCGGGTAGCTTCGGTTAGCTTGGTGCAGTTTGTACAGAGTAGATCTCAGTAATAATGCAACATGGCCCGCATGCCAGCAGCTATATGATCATCGTAACGGCATCTTAGGATGCGCGCTGACTAACATCTTCAACATGCTCAGATCTGGCCCATAAGGTTAGCCTTTTTGATTACCTCCTCTTTTCCCTGTTTGAATCACCAGTTACTTTTTCTCGATGTAGTTTAGTGTCCAATGGGCCCTAGTAAGGTAGTATCAGCTGGCTTCATCCTCGGTGGTTAGGCCGCTTCAGCTGGGATTCTCCGGCGGACGGCAATATGCTGACCTAGGGGGTGCCGACCGGTGCCATGCCCTTTACAGCTAGTTATTTCCCAAAAAGTTACACTACTGCATTTAATGTCAATAAAATGCGTCTCAGCGACACTGCGCGTCTAAATCAGTACGCAGGAGCGACGTTGGGTGGACAGAAGCTGAATAGGGACGAGCCGTGGGTGAAGGGAACATGAAGACAACCTGTCTTGGTGCGCACGCCCACAGAAGTTCAGCTTCGGGGCTTCGTATCTTGCAATATATCTTCGAAATTGCCAAATATTGATTGGATTCGGAGGATCTCTCAGTCTTTCCTAGAACGGGTTAAGCCTGGCGGTCCGGTTCTGCATGGTTGTCTTGTAGCTCACTGCCTAAAGAAGATGAGAAGTGGACAGATGACGGGACAATCTTCCAGAGGTGCCAATTAGCAGGATACCTCTGATTGTGGCTGGCTGTCCGAGCGTTTCTCCTCCGCCAGACGGGCGGGGAAGAGAAGTTGGACCCGCAACGGCGCCACAGATCGTTTGTACGCTATCATTCGAGTTGCAGATGCTCTGCATTAGCGACTCAGGTTGTACCCCTCTGGCACGGCAGACTGATTCAACCAGTCGACGGAGTCTCCGGGGGTGCCCATCATTTATAGCCCTGCTCGAATTTGCTCTCAATTCTGTGTCCTGAGTGCAGTTCTGACCTTGAAATCGACCCTAACCATCGCTAACCCTCCCCTCAACCACCATGTTTGTATACGCATGGCTAGGCATAGCTCTTCTCACTTACCATGCTTTACGCAGCGTATATAGGCTGTGTTTTCATCCACTTCGCAAAATTCCGGGCCCGAAGCTAGCAGCTATCACCTACGCTCACGAGTTCTACTACAATGTTATCAAAGGTGGCAAGTTCGTGTGGGAAATCGAACGCATGCATAAAATATATGGTACTTTTTACTACTTTGTCCCAGCTATTCCACATCTTTCGCTCATGACCATCTCTTCAATCAGGCCCAATCATTCGCATCAACCCCGATGAAGTCCACATCAACGATCCGGATTACTTCGAGGAAATCTATACTTCCCGTGCTCGCCGGCGAGAGAAAGACCCTTTCCAAGTAGCCCAGTTTGACATCGACGGCGCAGCCTTTTCGAGCATTACACCTGAGATACATCGTCAACGACGCGCCCCTCTCGATAAATTCTTCTCAAAACAAGCCATCTCCAACATCGAGTATCTCATCCACGACAGCCTAGACAAGATCATCAAAGCCTACAAGGAGGCGTACCAGAGCAAAAGTGTAGTGAGCTTGGACACCGGGTTTGCAAGCTTGACTGCGGACATCATCCACCAGTATGCCTTTGGGTTCAACCCGGGTAACCTAGACGCGGAGGGATTCAACGAAAGCGTACGAGATGCCGCCAACGCGGTCTTGCAAAGTATGCACTTACTCAATTTCTTTCCCTTTATCAAAGTGGTCCTTGGCCTGCTGCCGCACGGGTTGCTGCGCCTTATCAGCGAGCCAGCAGTGAAATTAGCGAAGGAAAAAGAGGATTTGTATGCGAGAAGCGCGGCAGCGCTAGAGAGCAACCAGTCTCCCGTGAAGGAAGATGAAAAGGTCAGTAATAGCAAAGGCGCGATTCTGGATGCTATTGCTGGGCCTCGTATGCCAGCACATATGCGGACGCCTAAGCGACTCATGGAGGAGGGGCTTTCTCTGGCCATTGCGGGAACGGAAACCACAGCGCGGGCGCTCTCTGTCGGGACCTATCACTTGCTTACGAAAGAGGATGTCAGGGTCAAGTTGAAAGAGGAACTGAAGACCGTTATGCCTACACCTGATATGCGGGTCAGTCGCACGGAGCTGGAGAAGCTGCCTTATCTGGTGAGTACCATATTCATTTTCGAGTTCATCTATCAACAATAAATACTAAGCTTTGCGACATGTAGTCTGGTGTCATCAATGAATCCATGCGTCTTGCAACAGGCGTATCTTTCAGGATGACCAGAGTAGCTCCCACAGAAGCATTGGTTTACAAGGAACATGTCATTCCTCCTGGTGTACGTATCATCTTTCGCAATGCTGTTGATGCCGTCAGTCTGCTAAAAGCTTCTACACCATCAGAGTTTTTTCAGCTCATCCACCGTCTTCATCCTCATGAATTCGAACATTTTCCCCAATCCCCACGATTTCGATCCGGAACGCTGGGTCCGAGCTGCTGAAAAGGGGGAGCGATTAGATCGGTATCTGGTGAACTTTTCCAAGGGTGCTCGGATTTGCCTTGGCATGCAGTAAGTTAACAAGTCTAGAGATGAGAGGATCAAATGGTTGCTGATGTAGTATTTAGACTGGCTTATGCCGAACTTTTCATTGTTATTGCCGCACTTATGCGCCAATTTGAGATGGAGCTAGTCGACACTCCAAAGGAGACCATTGAATTCGCGCGAGACTTTGGCGCGCCGTATCCTGAGAAGGGAAACTTGTCCGTCAAAGCGAGGATTACGGGGTTGGCTCAGGAGTAGGTAGGCCCGACTAAGTTCAGGCATAGTGTTCACTCAGCTCTTGGAAATCATGGTATATCCGATCAGATAGTCTAGGCTGATGAAGGCCTAGCTAGTTGTCATGATGGATGTGATAGTTATGTCAGCTCTTGTTCATACAAACGCAACAAAATATATACTACCTCTCCTATCAGCACATCTGCTGCATGTGAAAACCTCTGAATGTAAATCCCTGCCCGCTGGTTGTATCAATCTACAATACTGCCAGCGATAAGTATCTTCAGTTACATCAATCACGATCTAGCACATGGCATTCCAATACTATACACAAGGAATAGTACCTTGCTTATTTGAATTACTGTCTGTTGTTGAGGGTGGTACACAGCTCTGCAAGGGGATCGTTGTCGGCTGAACATGGTAGGACGCGTGAGTTGGGATGCATTGCCTGTTGAGTGGAATTTCCGTAGCAGCACTAGGAGCTCCCTGCAGTTACTAAATCTATACAGCTATCAGGCCAAAAGAATATCGGATAATACAATTGGAAGGGCATTTTCTAACTATATGAGCGCGGTTGTACATGTCTTTCATGTTTAACAATAACAGCCATAATAACAGCCATCGAATCAATAAAGTAAGGGGCTAGTGGATTTGAGATATGAGTGATCTGACTTTTCGGTTATGCAGGAGTATCTCAAAGGAAATGATGGACTCTAGTGAACTTGGTGTCTAGTATGCATAATTTGCGGATCTCTCACCATGATTGGAAAAGTGATAAATCAGAGACTGGACAGTGTTACACATATGCACAAGTAGATTCCGTTGGTATGGACATCTGAACTCCCAACACTGCTTGAAACATAATCATTGCATTGATAATACGCGTGGTGATTTCGTTGATCTGTGCATCACGTCATGTGCTCTCCACTTTCTAGCATGCCATCTAACCATATAAAGAGGGGGTCCAAACCCTTCTCATCAGTACGTTGGCGGCCATTGCCTAACAGTTCTTTAGGGACATCTATACTAATTAAGAGACCTCCTTCTTGAAGCTTCGTATTTTTCCTTTGATTTTACGTGTCTGTACCCCCTCGACGGCTAAAAGCCGACATGAGCGTGCACCAGGACGACCAGGTGATTGACAGCGACGAGGTCGACCGCATCGCGATTTCCCCAAATGCCCCCGACCAGGTACCACGTCTGATCTCAGAGATCAACACACATGGTCAGGCCTTTATGTCGGGGCAGTCTAGTGTGCGAGCTCAATTGGCAGATGCTGCGGAGTCGCTGTTAGCCGCGCTCGAATCTCCACGAGAAACGATCCATCGGCAGAACTTTCGGAACGTAAGTTCTTCTCGGTACTATACGTGAAGGATAGAGGAGAGAGAAGCAATTATTCACTATCTTAGTAGCCCACTGGGTGGGCTGCCATTAATATTGCCATCGACCTGGGCATATTTCGCCTGCTAGCTGAGACCAAGCGGCCCAAGTCGATCCCGGAACTGACCAGTGCCACCGGAGCGGACCCTGTCCTGCTGGGTGAGTGGACTTAGCATCTAGCTTCTCTTTTAACCAAGAGTAACTCTTCTACAGCGCGTATTATGAGGCATCTGGGGGCTATCCATGCCATCGTTGAAACGAAAGGCGGCGAATACACTACTAATGGGTTTTCCTTCACACTCGCCCACAGGAAATATTCTGACTCGATCCTCGCAGTGTTAGTCCTCTTCAATTGCATGATACTGTAGTATTGCATACTAATATAATTAGCGCGGGCTCCATGTACCCCTCGATCAATGGTATACCTCAGTTCTTTCGCCAGAATGGCTACCGAAATCCATCCGACGGCCGTCACTGTCCCCTTCAAATGGTCTATCGCACGACCGACTCCTTTTTTGAGTATCTCGCTCACAACCCAGTCATTAACGCACAGTTCAACACTCTCATGGGAGTCCATCACCGGGGCCGTGCCAGCTGGATGGATCCAGGCTTCTACCCGGTCGATCAACTCATGTCTCCATCTCCGATAGGTGAGCATGACGTGCTTCTGGTCGACGTTGGCGGTGGAAGAGGCCACGACCTCAGCGAATTGCGTGCCAAGTGGCCGAACCTTCCCGGGAGGTTGATTCTTCAAGATCAGCCTGCCGTCCTGGCTGAGGCTACCAATCTATGTCCGTCTATCGAACCCATGAGCCATGACTTTTTCACCGAGCAGCCAATAAAAGGTATGTTCCACTTTTTCTACTTTCTCATTGTATCTCCGTTGACTCCTTCCTCTTGCTTTGGCTTCTTTCCATCTATCCCTGCTCCGCCATCTCGTATGGCTGACCGAAGCTGACTGAGGCTGACTGCGGACATCCAGGAGCTCGCGCCTATTTCCTCCACTGCATCCTGCACGATTGGCCGGACAAAGACTGCCATCGGATTCTCGAACCCCTCAGAGCCGCCATGATCCCAGAGGTCAGTAGACTTCTAATCAACGATTACGTTATGCCTGACCAGGGTGCGCACTGGCAGGCAACATCGCTGGACATTAACATAATGTCGATCTTAGCGAGTTTGGAGCGGACGGAATCGCAGTGGCGGCAGTTGTTGACCGAGGCGGGGTTTCGCGTTGTTAATGTATGGACTGTGGATCGGTGGTCGGAGAGTTTGATAGAGTGTGAGGTGGTGGCTTCTTCGGCGAGTGAGACTGTCAGAAACAGACTTTAAGGGAGGTGTCGTTCCAATGTTAGCTTGTTGGTGGTTTCATCGCGTTGTTTCAACGGGTCTTGCTGTGTGTTTGGGGGTGATGTTATCACGAACCTAGTCAATTTCTCTAGCTATCGACTTCTAGAGTATAGGTATGACTTAGTCGAAGGAGTTATCTTGAGGATCATTCAATGCAAGGGAGTCCATGTTAGTAAGGGATAAGGGAATGGTGACATCGTGAGCAGCTGTAGTCGGCCATTGTTGGAAAGATCGAGATAGTCAATGCCGATCCTTACCAAAATGGTAATCAAGCGATCTTGTCAGGATCAGTGGGTATGTCGCTGAGATCAGTAGATATGTGGGCTGCTTGTAGGAATACTAACGTGATCCACATTCGCGCGGCCCATACAATCGCGCGGCCCACCTAATCATGCTATATAAGAACTACTGTTTAAATTGGAATATCTCAACCACCAAGACTTCATTTTGAATATACATATTATTATTTTAATGAATTTAATTTTAGTATTTTTTTTAAAAATTTTATTGCTATATATATTGGCTGGTAATATAGAATACATACAATTTGCCTGTATCTTTACATTATCAAGATATTGGATATATATTAATTATTTATAAATTTTGAATAATCCTGGTATACTTATTAGCATATTTATAATCTACATACAAAGTTATAGCCCCCTAAATAAAGAAATAGTTGAGATATAATAGTTCTAAGAAAGATATATTTTGTATGGAATTACAAGATGGGCCGCGCGATTGTATGGGCCGCGCGATTGTGGATTACGTTAGTACTCTGTATATAGCCCATTTTGGGGGACCGGCTTTTTTTATCACTAAATCTGACAGATGGGAGCTGTTTGTGTAAGTTGGTGGCCAACCGGTCGGTTTAGAAGCCATCAAGTGACTAGGGGCTTAGGGAAGAGAGTTATCTGACTCACAATTTTTTTCATGGGTAGCCTTCAGCATATTATCGACATAGACAAGTTTTATCCGACACGCGGAACAACGGCATTGTAGTAGTCCAATGGATATCTCTCGGAAAGACTAGTATAGACTGTATAATAATGGTATTTAATCATCAAAGTGTCAATCAGATCTTGTAATGGACTCCTGTATAATGTCTTGCGGCGTAAAAGTCAGTCATAGCGCAAGGGAACTCGGCATAACGGATATAGCGAATTGACCCTGAGTACCTGACTGATTATAAAGATCAGCAAATTTACAGGTAAGCTAAACCATCTTATCCCACTTTAATACAGAGTATCGCACGAAGGATCTGAAAAGCTCCTAAAATCAGAGATCAGATGCGAGTAACACCTTAAGAAGAGGCGGCAATCATCTGACCCCCTGGGACTAAAATCTGACACTTGCGGGATCCTACTCCACCACGCGTCTTCTGCCTCCCGAATCCCGAGCCGCACTGTCCCATAAACCTACCCGTTTACTTATTGCCCCCAATCGCCAGAGTTGCTGCCTACCGTTGGGAGGTTTCTGCCTACCGCTGGGAGGGTTACCCCTGCTTACCAGTAGCACAGACTGCATTCCACGCAGAACCCAGCAAAATGGCACTGCCCCGGAAAGACCAAGTTCTCTCGTCCCGAGAAATCGAGGGCTTAATTGCTGCAGGACAGTCGATCGTCATTGTTAATCAGAAAGTGCTACGTGTCGATTCATGGATCCCATACCATCCCGGGGGTCACAAAACCATCCAACATATGGTCGGCAAGGACGCCACCGATGAATTCACCGTGTATGCACACGATCAATGATGTAGGAAAGGAGCTCAAACTAACTAGTGGGGCAGATTCCACTCAGAGGAGACCATCAAAATGGCCGATCGGTACCAGATCGGCCGGGTAGAGGGACGATGGCGGAATTTTGTGCCTCCCATCCAGGGTGGACAGTTCAGACCGTATCTGGACAACAAGGCACCTTCAGACACCAAGCAAAATACTCCTAGTCCTTCTGTCATGGGCCACAATGAGCCAACTGACAATGGAGATGGCCGCCTCAATCCAATTCATCAAGCAGCGACCGAGCTCAACACCAAAGAAGCAATGACCTTCCTAGACAGCCAAACCAAGGAAGAAATCAGCCTCACCCTAACCCGCTACCCATCCCTCGACGAAGCGACCCAAGGCGACATCATCAAAAAGTACCAACATCTCCATGACCAGATTCAAGCCGAAGGCCTCTACAACTGCAACTACATGGCCTACGCGAAAGAATTCGCACGCTGCTCACTAATCTTCACCACCATGCTCCTCTTCCTCCATTATGGCTGGTACTGCACCAGCGCCATCTTCCTCGGCTTCTTCTGGTCCCAACTCGTCTTCTCCGCCCACGACGCTGCTCACATTGCCATCACCCACAACTTCACCATCGACAGCCTCATCGGCATGACAATCGCTGCCCCCATCGGCGGCCTCTCCCTAGGCTGGTGGAAACGCACCCACAACGTCCACCACATCGTAACCAACGCCCCCGAACATGACCCAGATAACCAACACCTCCCCTTCTTCGCCGTCAACCACCGCTTCCTGGGAAACCTCTTCTCCAGCTACCACGAGCGCCTCATGCCCTACACAAGAGCAGCCAGCCGTCTCGTCCCCTACCAGGCCTACCTCTACTACCCCGTCCTCATGTTCGGCCGCTTCAACCTCTATGTCCAATCCTGGATCTTCCTCATCCAGGGCCAAGGCCCCCGCAAAGGCCCAGCCTGGTGGCACCGCCACTTCGAAATCGTCGGCAACCTCCTTTTCTGGCTCTGGTTCGGCTACGGCCTTGTATACCGCAGTATCCCGACAGCCTGGGACCGATTCCTCTTCGTCATGATAAGCCACATGGTCACCATGCCGCTGCACGTGCAATTTACCCTCTCTCACTTCGCCATGTCAACGATGGACCTCGGGCCCAGTGAATCTTTCGCCCAGCGCATGCTCCGCACAACCATGGACATCGATTGTCCCGAATGGTTGGATTTCATCCACGGCGGGCTGCAGTTCCAGGCAATTCATCATCTGTTCCCTCGCGTACCAAGACATAATCTGCGGAGGACGCAGAAGCTCGTGCTGGAGTTCTGTCGGGACGTGGGCATCCCGTATGCGCTGTATGGGTTCGTAGATGGTAATCAGAAGGTCGTAGGCAGTTTGGCGGAGGTTAGCCGTCAGGCTGCAATCTTGGCAAAGTGCCAGAGGACGATAGCGGAACGGGGGGATTTGTTGTATGGGAGGTGAGGTGAGGTGATGTGAGGTGATGTGAGGTGATGTGAGGTGATGTGAGGTGATGTGAGGTGATGTGAGGTGAGGTGTGCGTGGACAGACTGTTTAGGCTGTGGAGATTGTAGAATAGAATTCGGTTAAATATCACAAATTCCATGAGCTGAATGGAAAATGAACATATGTTGTCACAGTGAAAATTCTGAGGCTACCAGGTACACTATACAAGGATTCCGCTCCCTCGCTCGGCCCTAACGCCGAGTCCGAGGGGGGTCCAGATCACGCGGGTGTCGCGTCTATGGCCTGCCTCCGAACGGACAAAACCAGGCACACTAGGCAGATTTAGACAGGCTCAAGGCGGTTGATACGTAGAGAAAATGCATTATCATACGACCAGAAGAAAATTTAGCAAGCTAACCAGAAGAAGCTAGATTTTGTTTGGTTTGAACTGGCGACAAAATTAATGACTAGATACTGTTTTGGAGGGTGAGGATTATTTCGTCAATCAGTTTGAACCTGTTTCGGATGGAGAGGAAAGATAGGTTAAACAAGAATAGTTAAAGGTAATTTATGGTGGAGAAGTATGTACGGAATAATATCATTGAGTCTGATTTAGGGAGGGTCTGGGGGCGGTGTGGACAGTCTGGAAAGTCCAGCAAAGGGGAGAAAGGAAATGGAGAGGCGATGGAAAAAGTACGTAAATGAAAATTAGCTGGCTGAATCGGCGATTATTCTGAAAGGATTTCAAGCGAAAAGCTTATAGGGGGGGACTTTAGCCAAATGAAGGAAGGAACACAAATCCGGGATATCCTCCTAAGTATGACAAAAGCACAGATCTTGGATACCCTCCCAAATGGGACAAAAGCACAAATCTTGGATATCTTCCCAAATGGGACAAAAACACAAATCTTGGATATCCTCCCGAATAGGAAATAACAATCTACCAATGTCATTTGCTTAGGTGGGGGGCTGGGGGTAAGAGAAGACTTTCCAAAGTAATTTAGGTAGACCAGGGAAAGTTCAAATTGGATTTAATTGGATCTAGGAAGACCTAGACAAAACGATAGGATCGAGTAGGAATACGATAAAATTGCACAGGAGTCGATAGAAATGAGCAATGACATAACCTACAGTTCCAATTCACTATCACGGGACATCTACGGAAGGCAGATGAGTAGATCAAAAATCCTTGATGGCAGGACCCGTCCGATAGGAGGTACATCCATTTTACACCTGAAGTAGACTAACAATTCAGAAGAGTACAAAATCTAATAACATAGATGTAACTGAATGCGATCCTCGCTCCCTGGCAGACATGAACTAGATCCGACGCGTTGGGCTAATGATCGCACGCACGGTTACCGCTGAGCAAAACAAGGCCCTGTGGAACCGGACAGTAGCAACCCTCTCCGACCGACCTGTCGATCAGCAAAAGCGAAGAGGGTGTGCTGAAACAGTCAATCCTCCGGTACCGTTGTTGCCAGACGACTCGGTCGCGCAATAAGTTAACCTTTCGACTACTGCAAGCAAGGCCCAGGCCAATCATAATCAGGGGTTTTGTTGGTTGGCACAGAAGGAGCAATGATGTTTTGAGGCTGTAGCACTTCCTACAAGGATCAATTCCTGAATGAACACAATCCGACACGTTGATCTGCTAAAAAAGAAATTATGGGACCGACAGAATCTTCATTCTTGGCAAAGCTGGGAGGTAAGCTAACTCAAGAAACGTTCATTGCTCAGGAACAATCTCGTGCCACAGCTGATTGACGGGCCATTCCGTCCAAGCTAAATCCGACCCCAGTACACCTTCGACGGATCCAGCTTTTCCCACTCACACCCTCCTCCGGTGCTCCAGTGATCTGCAGTCATTCGCACTCAAGGTCAAAATATAACCTGGATCGTAGATGCGTACTTTTGTTGTTCTAGCAGGCTGTTTTGCTTCCGGGTGTCGCTCAGCATTGTCTAGGCATAGATTTGAACTTATGCCCTATTTCTTCACTTTTTCTATTTTTCTTTCTTGGATTCGCAATAATGTTATTATTAACTTCTTCTTGTTCTTCTTTCCACTCAAGAATTGAAATAAATTAATAAAAAAAAGCAAAATGCTTCGAAAGCACTTTTGAATAAAGACTAATTGGCTACTGACTACTTGCCCAAATAACAATAATAACAATAATCGGAAAGAAAAGACAAGGACAATGGGTCTGCATAATTTTTGCACATCCGGGGTTTTGCCGCATGCACGACGGCGGAACTCGCATCCTGATGCGCTCTGCAGTAACACCGTACTAGGATTATCTCGAGAGACCTGGAAGGGGTTCCCCCTACTCACTTCCTCATTGAGACCTCTGCAGATGACTTTTTAAAGGCATTGATCAATTTCCTTTTTTCTAGTTATGCATATGTCTAAAGCAGCCACCGAGATATTTGTACGTAACTAGCGTAGGCAGACTGAATGATTCAATGACGCCTTTCGTCTCCTATCTTTGGTTTTGAGGCGGTACTGATATGTAATATACGAAAATATTACATGAACCTGACTCACAGGCTAGCATTATTCATCAATGAGGCGGAGCGTTTCCCATAGCGACATCTCCTAGAAAACTTTGCCAGCCGCCAGCCTTGCGGTGATAGGTAGATACGGAGTAGTGCCGAAGCTTCCCGACGTCCCAACAGGACCGTAGCTCCATATCTTTCCAGAACCACATACGCAGTACCTGCTACCATCTTGCACAGACCTGGATGCGAAACAGCCGAAGACAGGTCGGCATCTCTTGTTCTGGGGGTCGTGGCGAAAATGCATTACGATAGCCTAAAAGCCGCGTAAACATTTAGAGTGACCATTGGCAGAGCCATTCATGTAGATTGAATTGCCATTTTAGAAGTGGTCCTCCCAAGTACAGATAACCGTCAAGGCTCTCCGATCTTGGTGAATAAATATAGGTAACATATGAGTTCTACTGAACATCAGGAGTTGTCTCCTTCACTAGATAGAAGAATGGAAACTGGAGCGATCGTAACTCATTAGCGGAAAGGGAATAAGACCCGCCTCCATGTTGATAAAAGCTTTTAAGGCTTAATAGATACAGCAGAGGGTTTTAGTGCCTCCGAAAAGTCATCAATCTCATTGCCGCGAGGTATCAGCATGCCAATCCCGGCGGCGCTTTGGGCACGAGGCAGGGTGGGACCAAGCCAACTGAGCCCAGTGTTCGGTCTGGCGGTATACTCTGTGCCTGAGCTAGCTCGTCCTCAGAGATCATCAGTTCTGGTGCGAGACACACGCACGGGCGCTAAGTGTGTCATCCCGACATGTACCATATGTACCATGTAAGAAAAAGAAATGCGTGTGCTGTAGGGTTGTGGAGATTGCCCACCTCCAACCCACCGTCTGCGCATGCCTATCAAGCCCTCTAGACCAGATATCGGATTCGGGTTATGCATAATGGGGAGACTTAGCTGTATTCCGGGGCCATGACTCTTTCCATCCGGCTAAAATTCTACACCTCATGACCTATGCGAAAGTTATATAAAGGGCCAATGTCCATCAATGACTGCTCCCTTCCATCATCAAGATCATTCATCGTCCCATGATGAGTTCTCTCGCATTTCGTGTTTCTCTCACGTTCTCCGTACACACCTCGCCAAACCGGTCTGTGCGATCAAGTGAAGAACCTGGCAACTTTACGACCATGTTCTTGACTATGATCATCTTTGCCGATCCGATGAGAAGAATTCAACCACGGATTAGTGTTCTTTATCGACTTCACAGAGGTAGATATTCCTTCCCAACTTTTAAGCCACTGGGGGTTGACATGATGCAAGGACCTCATCGGGGTGACTATCCTGACATCATGGATGAGGATGTTCGAGAGTAGATATACATGAGTGAGTGAGCCCGACCGATACAATGTAGGCAAACTTCATAGTGATGCCCCAGTGTCTTAGTTCTGCACCCACGGCCATGATATGTTATCGGGGCCGCCACTATCTGGACTGGTCTCAATGGGGCTTCTGTGTTTGTCGATATTTTGGCCACTCTGATATGTGTTGAAGCGATGTATGGATACGCCTTGGTTAGCGGGTTGTTGTATACTTTCAGAGAAACGCCACTCAAAATCAACAGCGCAAATGTATATTAGTATTTTTGTTTTCGTGATGGATCTCAAGATATATTAAAGATAGGGCTAGCGAGTAATTAGAATAGTTGTAGACGGTCAGTGGGACATGGTTTATCCTATGGAATACATGATAAGCTGAAAATTAGACTGGAAACATTACTATCGTTGCCATTGATCTTTTACTAATTCATACTATATACAGAGCAATTGCTCATCACGATAACTAATTAGAGGTTTAGGCCTGTCTTGAACTCGTTCATGCAGTGCTTACTATACAGCTCTACTCGGAGGCATGTGTAATCTACTCACTTCTACCATTGACCTCCGTTGTTGCTCTTGCTATTTCACTCATTTTACTGTTTTAAAGTGTAAATGAACCTTGAATATTTCCTCTTACTTTATTACGTACGCCTATTTTGCGGCAGTGTTCTACATATAGTGTTCTTGGATTAGGAATGACTAGTTATAAGAAGAACGGAAGAGGTCCTCTACTGTTAGTAGATCTAGCTATACTATACGTGTGGTAGAATTATGCTGAACAGGAAGGTGCATAGGAATCATGTGACATATTTTCGCCCCCTATCTTGCCCTCTATTGCCTCCTTCACCTCCTATTACCTCCTATTACCTCCTATTACCTCCTATTACCCCATATCACCCATGTTTTCCCATATTTTCCCATGTTTTCCCATGTTTTCCCATGTTTGCCCATGTTTTCCCATGTTTTCCCATGTTTTCCCATGTTTTCCCATTTCTGCCCATGTTTGCCCATTTCTGCCCATGTTTGCCCATGTTTGCCCATGTTTTCCCTTGTTTCCCTTGTTTCCCTTGTTTCCCTTGTTTCCCTTGTTTCCCTTGTTTCCCTTGTTTCTTCCGACATGCTCTATTTCATCTACTTCACCTATTCTTCTTCTTTTCCTCTTTCTCCTCTATTTCCTCTATTCCTCTTATCTATTACTTCGATTATTTTACTCATCACATACACGTATTGTACTTTCATTACCACAACATTCTAACACGAAATGCCGTCCCTCTTGAACTCTGAACGGATGATTTGATACAACAAACACGGTTGAGTGCTGCGATTTGCGAATCGGCAACTGACCAAATGATTTGTCCGAGATCAACAACCACTCGTATCCCCCTAAAGACGTAGCACCGATTTTGACTACTCAATTGACAAGAGTTCAAGCACGAGGCCACTTTCACACACCGCCCCAATTACAGCCTCATCAGCGATCATCCAATCAACCACAGCTGGCTATCAAAATAATAATAAAAGAAAACAATCATTTGTGATTCTCTTATACGCCAATAGATAGTAAATGGCCTGCTAGGGGAGCTACCAGAGTAAGGCTGATCAATTATACATATCAATATACTACGGCCGGCGGCGATACTATCAGGAGATATATCAGTCCTCTAACACTCATTTTGGTTTTCTGTATTGTTATGACAAACCCATACTGCTATGACTGCGTGAATTTTATGGTCATGATAGTGTGGGCTCCTGTCTCCTTCATCACCATACTCAACAACTAGTCATATAATTCTTGGGGTTTCGATTGAATACCGACTGTTATTGAATCGAAATTTTCTTGACAGTGTTTCAGCTACTATTTGGTTATCATTAGTAACGTAGGCATAGTGCTTAGGATTAAAATTTTATTTTTCAAGTCGGACCCCCAACTACTACACCGGAAAGATACGCATCAATGACACTGGTTTTAATTTACACGACCAAGCATCAGAATTATAATTAGAATATAATAAAATAAAGAGCAGGACAATAAAAGTCAAAAAGCAAAATACATACAACAGAAGGGATTCGCTGGTGGTCACCCACCCAACTACTAACCTCCCGGCGTGTGGCTTGAGTACGGCTGAGCGGACGGGAAGCCCTATTTTCCACACCCTGTGGTCGTATGTACTGGAAATAACATCTTTCTAACCTATTACTATCACTCAGATTAACAGCTTGGGACTGAAGGAGAATAGGATCAATTATCAGTTGTGTTGAGAGAAGAGACAAGAGAAAGAAAGGCTTCATTGCCACCTACGACATTGTTCACGGCCATAGCTGTCAATAACGGAAGGGGTGTAATAGAAAGAAGGAATGCCATTCTCGTATGCTTTTGTCCTGTCGCTGTATTTGCACCCTCAGCTTGCGGCTTCTATTTTCGGCGACTGCCGTCTGATGCCTTCCATGCGATTTATATGGCGTCGTCCGCTCTAAATTGAGTACTGCCTTATCGTGGTATGTCGCCATCTGCTTCTTCTTCTTCTCTTCGCGCAACCTTTTCACCAACGGAATCGCCAACAGGTTTAGCCATCCGTAACCATTGTTTGGTTGCTCTTTGGCTGTCCACGATACCCTGTACGACATGTTCCTGGGTATCTGGGACCAGTGACTTCCGCCAACACGTGATGGAGTCTTCTCTTATCCTCTCTCCCGAAAGATATAAGTCGAACGTCATTTCCCAGACTGAATAACATGCTTTATTCCGAGGCAGAGGGGAAGGGGAAGCGGGCGTAGGGGAATAGAAGGGGTTAAATGTACGAGCGCTATCCATAAAGAGAACAATGCAAAAGGAGACAAATCCAATAGTGTAGGCTGGGATTAGCTAGGGATCACCTTTCCAAGTATAACCTACTGGCGTGTGGCCTATATGCGTGAACTAGGCTGTCAGAAACAGAATTAGTACTTATATGTGACCATCACGTCTTGAGTAGAGCGACCTCTCCGAATGCTCGACCCCATAATTGAGAGTTCTGCTGAGAGCGACCCAAAATCAGCCCAAATTGGGAGACGACCTCTTGAAAATTGAGTGTAAATCAAGCCTTTATTAAACCTCCATGATAGATGATGCCCAATACATCAACTTGAATTACATAAGTTGTAACAACAAGGTAATGGTATAGAATACATAAGTTTCCTTCCTCCTTCGGTAACTTTGTCTTATCAGCACAGACTCCCAGTTGGAACCCAAGTTTCCAAAAAGGCCTTCATACAAGCAGCGGCAGTGCCGGCAGCATAGGGTTGCCAAGCCTTAGTCTTATGCGAGTCTGCATAGTCGCTCACACCCTTGATAATCACATGTGGTATGTTGTCGGAGATACCTGCACCCTCCATCTCAAATGCAATAATCCCCTCTCTTGTTGCGATAGAGTCGCGGCGCATGCCACTTCTCATCAGTGTATCGCCAGATGCAATGGCACCAAAGTGGACATGGGGCTTGGGATTGGGTTGTTCCAGTCGCTGACGCGAGACAACAATGTTGGACTCCCGTTTATATAACACGTCCTGTTCAGCGCCCGGATAGTGGTAGTCTCCATTGAACTGGGGGTGACTTTGAAGAAAGCGAAGATGGGTACCCATAGCATGATGAAGTGACGCAAGACCGCGGCGACTTTTCAATTTAGCCAGGTGTGCACGTATCTCAGGACTAGGTCTGCCAAGCGAGTCGAGAAGGGTGTTCATGCGGACAAACTGGTCTGGGTACTGTTTCCCAAAATCGTACTGGATGATCCCATCACCGATTATCACATCACCCAGTATAACCTCCTCGGCAGTATTCGTGAACGGAAGAGCTCCGCAGACGCCTACTAGGAGGGCAAGTTTTAGGTTTGGGAAGCTCACTCGGCAGTGAGCGGCAACTGCTGCAGCGCTTGCTTTTCCCATACCTGGCATGTGCACGAGCACGACGTTGTGCCGGCCAATCGCACCGCATGAATATGCGTTAGGGTCACAGGGGTGTTTGCCATATGCGGGCCCATTGTCATCCCAGTAATGGTCAAAGAGGGCATGTACTGCGTCTTGCTCGACTGTCAGAGCACAGATGATAGCAAGTTCAAAGTCACTCCGTGAGGTGGGACGCGGAGGTGACAAACTGCCTAACGTAGCAGCTTCATGGCCGGGCTCAAATTGATCTAAACCTCCATGAGCTGGATATTGCCGCGCTTCTGTCATACGCGATTCTAACTGGGTTCTCGGGGTCGACATTGTATCGAAGTCTGGGATAGCGCGGGAATGAGGACCAGGGGCGAACTGAATGTTTTCGAGACCCCTATTCGGCGAATATCCTGCCTGGACCAAGCCAGTATGATGAATAGCATCGTTTCGGTATCGTATTAAATTGTCTGTGAGGTTCTCCTGCCATCTATAGAGAGAATATGTAAGCAGAACCGTCATATATAGCCATCGCTTTCGCAAGAGACTCCTGAGACTTCAAAGAGACATACTGCCGGTGCCTTCTGGCATGTTCATTGGTGGTCCAAACAGGAGCCTGACTCCGATTCCTAATGGCAGGGCGATGAAAATCACGATCGCCTATATTGTGCCAGTGGATTGGTTGTCTGGGTAGTTGAGTAGACGGGGGCAGCGGAGACGACTGGCCTGTGTGCCAAAGAGCAGCTGTCGTGTTGTTTGGCACGTAGCTGAGACCAGCATTTGAGATGTAGTACTGCCTGCCAGTCGGTGTGCCATAGGCACCCGCTGCCGGAGAAGGGACATCCAAGATGATGTTTTCCCTGACATTTGCTGTACGATAGGGGGGTACAACACAGTTATGCATCAGCTGTGCTGTGATGGATTCGAGTAGTACAACTCCATTCTGATCCCTATGAAGGTTCGACGGTATGTTGACGAATGGCTGTTCCCGGCGCTCAAGTAGAGTAACGGGAGGGTTCTCGTGGTAATAGGCGTAATAATTGTCTCGTACAGTGTTGGTCGTGGACCATGGCATGGTGATAGAGCTACCACGGAAACAAGAAAGTTTCAAAGTGACAGGGGGAAGAGCAATCTAGAAAAGAGTCAGGAATTGGAACGGTGTGTCTTTCGGCCAGATGTATACATGGCTTGGGAGGTGAGATTTATAATATGTTTTCGATACATGGTGAGCCCAAAAGTCGTCTGCGCACTGATGGGTTCGATGTGTCTAGAAGGTCAGGGGGCTAAAAAAATTTCAGATGAAAGTGAACATTTGAAAATGGACAAATCAGCACATCGATTGAAGTCTCCATAAAAGTGCGGTGATGTGTTCAATCGTATCGTTGACTGTATCATCTCCTAACTCGCTGGCGTATATACAGATTTAGGCCATCTAACTGCCTCCAGGATGTGCGACGAAATAACGTACCGAGTACGTAGTTGCTGCTGATCTCCAGGGCTCTGGCGTTAGTCTCTATGAGAACTGGGGAACCAACCAATTAAGGCTACAGTCTGATGGATGAGGACTTCGGAAGCAACCAATGAGACTATCAGACCCCTGTCGAGAGATATGAGTGAGAACTTCGAAATCGGCCAATAAGACCTATCGAAGAGCATGAGTGAGAATTTCGGAAGCAGCCAATGAGAGCTCTCACAAGATAAATGAGAATCCTTGAACCAGCCAATGAGATCTTCTACGCTCCTGCGCCACACCTGCGGGCATGCCCCGTGCGTTGGTTAGATATGAAGTTGCCTGACGCACGACAAGGCTGAGAAAGCTGTGAAAAAGCGAAGTTTGGGACCTTCGACTTTGGCTTTTAAGGCCTGCATGCCCCCACTGGCCGTGATCATTACCCTTAACCCAACCTTGGTGGATGTGTCAATAAATATGGCCAACCAGAAATGGGACCTATACAAGAGCGAGATCGAACGACTATATATTCACGAAAACCAAAAACTGGAAGACGTGATGAGCTATATGGAAACCCAGCACTCGTGGAAGAAAAGGCAAGCACAGTTCACTATGCTTTATAGCATCGCAGCTGACTGGAGATTAGCAAGGCATCATACACTAGACAACTCAATAAATGGGGGTTTAGAAAGCACTCCGAGTCCAGAGATGATGAATGGATTCTGAAACGAGTGGCCAAACGGAAGCGAAATGGAAAGGAGAGTGAGGTCTTTATAGACGGAATTCAGCTCCATCCGAAGAAGATCGCCAAGGCAAAATACGGAAAGGGCTTCGTGTCAATCATATCGCAATATGGTAAGTTAAATATCAGATCTCATCTGAGCATGGAATTGACCATCTAGCCCCTTCTCCAAAGACCCCCGAGGGTTATCTCGTAACAACTCCGCAAACGACCGGCATGTGCCTCTCTTGGAGCAGCTCTTTGCCCTGGCTGCGGTTCATGAGCTTCCTTGATCCCCCAACAAAGCAAGGTGAGGTTCATTTCACACACACACACACACACACACACACACACACACACACACACACGCGCGCGCGCGCGCGCGAGAGCTTGAATGTTAATACAATATCTTTCCAGCACCTTCTTTGCCCTCCTCCTCTCTCTTCGTGGACTCGTCGCGCTCAGGCAACATCACCAAAAGTGCTAATTTGGAGCTGATGCAACGCCTGGGCTCAATTGTACCCTGGAATAAACTCGAGCATCTGGAGAACATCTACAGTGGGTCACGTACATCAGCAGCTCTGAGTATCCTCATGCCAGAAACGGAGCAAGGGCAACTTGATGGATTGGCAACAAATCTGAGTACCTTGAAAGCAGGACTTAGAGATCATTTGAGTGTCGTGTTATACCTCATCTCAAACAACTTAATGTCCCCAGATGAAGATTTGCTCTTTGGCGAACAAAAGCAACGTGATTCCAGATTGATCTTAAGTCTGCTCAAAGATAGTGGCTGGGCTGGTCTAGATCAACTCAGGCTTTTGCTATCAAACCGTGAGCCTACCGCCGAATCTATCGCAGAGAAAGTGTTTGAAAGTGCACTCCGAATAGGTGACTTGGAAATTGTTGAGAATATGCTCCGGTCTGGCATGAATCCGGATGGGTTGATTGAGGCAGTATCAGAAGAACTCGACGATATCTGCTTCTTGACTCCTTTGCAGTTTGCCGCTCAGGAGGGGAATATTCGCCTTATCAATCTTTTGATCAACTACGGTGCCGACATTGAACATGGCTTTGCGAATGAGGTGGGTAAAACTGCTCTGTATATTGCCATTTCAAGCGCAGACTTGGCGGTTGTTCGGGCGCTACTTCTGCAAGGTGCAAAAGTGACAAGAGAGTGTGCCCGTGCAGCGATGAGAATCTGTTGCTCTTATCCGCAGGAACTTCATCTGGTTGGGGAGATAATCGACATATACCTTGAGGAGCATCTTGCAGCTGGACGCAATGATCCAGATCTCGTTGTTCCAGCGGTGGAGTCGAAAAATGCGTGGATTGTTGAACATCTCCTTGACAGAGGTGCAAAGCTGAATGGATTTATTGCGCCAACGTACAGCCTTAGACATGAAGGGATGGATATCTGCTTGCTAGGCCTTGCAGTCATGGAGAGGAGTGTTGATATTGTCCGACTTTTGACTTACTCTACTGTTGGCGCAAATAGACTTTCCTCGCCGCTCTATATGTATCCACTGACTCTAGCAGCCATGACCGGCGAAACCGATATAGCTCATTTTTTACTTGAGTCAGGCGCTGACGTCAGAGCTGCTGATGAGGGAGAAATTACTTTACTCGAGCATGCCGCTCGGAAGAGCAATCTTAGTCTTTGCCAGATGTTGATCACGCATGGGGCCAAGGTTGACAGAGAGCCATGTGATGCGCAAAAGTCGCCATCAGCTCTCATGACTGCAATCCAGGAAGATAACATGCTTATCGTTGAGCTTTTGATCAACTCAAACGCACGATTGAATGATCGCTCCGAAGCGGCTCCAGGTAGCGTTCTTGCTGCCGCTCTCGAAGTTGGAAATGATGCGGTGATCGACAAGCTGATAAATGCCGGTGCTAGATACGTTGGAGTTAAGATGAAGAAAATCGGGAATTTGCAGACTGCCATCCTAATGAAAGAGAAAGGAGTCTTAGCAGGCGTGCTCTGTTCGTCCGGCCATCAGATTCTTGCAGCTGCTATATCAGCGGGACATGAGGACTTAGCACACTTTTTACTCCAGAACGGCGCCCATAAAGAGCACGACGCCCGGGATCCCTTCTCCACCTCAGATGTGATAACCCCTCTAGAGGCGGCCACCGAAACAAATAACATGAGACTTATACAGGCTCTTCTGGAGCATGGTGTTTCGGTGACAGACTATGCTCTCACATATGCGATACAGAGGCATGTTGGACTTTTACCAATTTTACTAAGAAGCTTTTCGGGGAGGGCCCCAACAGCAGTGGCAGCTGCGTTAAGGGAACCTTCAATGGCCGCGTTGAAGTTACTTCGAGAGGCAAACGTGGACTTTACAGGAGCACCTCGGCCACTTGCTATCGGATCGAGGCTCAACAGATGGAGTCAACTGTGGGAGGATGACGTCAAATCAGTACTTGAAATGGTGGCTGGTTGGGAAGCCATAAGCTCTCATTACACATTTCTTCTTGAGTGGGCAGCGACGGCTGGGATACCATGGGACCCAAAGCTGGTGTCCCGTGCTTTAATCAGGACAATACTATCGGACGACCATGACCGGCTGACTGAGTTGATGCAACTCGACTTTGATTTAAGTTACGATATGTTGCTGAAATTAGAGCGGTGTGGATTCAATCCTCTTCAAGCTGCCGTCAAATCACAATTAGTGTGGGTCGTTCGTGAGATGCTGATGAAAGGAGCCGATGTCAATTACTTGGGACGCGGTCCCAGCAGACGTACACCGTTACAGCTCGCTGTTGAGAATGGAAACATGGAGATATTCAATCTTCTCCTGCATCACGGGGCAGATGTCAATGGTCCCGCTGCTGAGAAATATGGTGCGACCGCTTTGCAGATTGCGGCCATACATGGATTCATCGGTATTGCCCAGAGACTGCTTGACCTCGGCGCGGATGTCAATGCAAAACCTGCAGTGAAAGACGGGCGCACGGCTTTAATGGGCGCTGCCGAACACGGTCGAATTGATATGTTGCACCTGCTGCTTGATCGGGGAGCACTCATTGGGGGTGAGCATCGATTCTTTTTTGATGAAGCCGTGAGGCTGGCGAAAAATAATGGCCGTTATGCCGCAGCAAGGCTCTTGATTTCTTTTGAGGTCTCGCTTGTAGCAACCGGATAATACGTCGAGGATACCTTCAAAGAACTTGCTGATCTTGCAGAAGTAAGTGGCTATTCTGCTGAAAATGGACCTTCAGAGGCTCGCTTGAAGGAAGTGCCTAAGCAAGGGGCCCTATGGCGATGAAACATTGATCTGACCGCTTGAACAGGACTTGGGTGACTATAGCCAGCACTGGTGGTGGTTTCTTCCATGTCGCAGGCGCCTCACATCTACCGCAGCATGAAGCTCATATTGGCGGGTTTTTTGTTATATCTTTTTCTTCTTGGCTAAAACTCCCTTAGCCCTACAGCACTGCGGCCCATATGTTTTTCTACCAGTGGAAAGCAAAGCAAACGGGGAAGCAACGACATAATGGCTAGAATCTCGCAGCTACGAATGGTCAAACTTTCAATATAATAACATTATCGTTCATCGAAAGACGCCTACAAGAAATAGGATCCCTCAGCTGACATTGGTCCTTCCATGCTAAATCCTGGCGGCCAATACAGTCCCCATAAGATTCTAACTACAAACACTTTCCGTTCCCTACCTCGAGCCTGAATTACGCGACTTAAGTAGAACTACGCGTCGCAGACTAAGCAAGTAGTGTTCTTGTGAGATGGAAGTAACGCCCATGAGAGTAAATCCTGGTGAGGGCATCCGAATGATGGTGTTATTGAAGCCGAGGGAGGCCAGGAATGCAGGACAATTCAATAGGATAATTCTACACAATTAGATGAGGTTAGATTAACATTCCAACATAGCCTCCGATGCATGCACATAAAGCCGCAGCGACATGTCACATTGCGGGATATTCACCCGAAAGCATATAATTGTCGCCGATAATTCTCCGACATCATCTCTTCCATCAATTAAACATTCTTCAGCTGATAAAGCTCTCTCGCCTCTACTAACCTTTTGTCTCGAATGAGCCCGTTTGCACTGGACGGCCCAGCGACGAGCTGGATCCACGGTGCTGGCACCATGGCCGACACCAAGACCGATAGGACCGACAAACCGACAAAACCGACAAGCCCGACAAGACCGAAACCAGACCCCAGCAGCCAACGGCTCCAGAGGCGACCAGTCAATCTCCAGTGACTTCACTAGCACCAATAACGAGAGAAAGCCTCCCTAACCCACAAATATGAAGTATTCGGTATCCAGCCCTATACCTACTACAGAGCACTTCCCACACCCTCTTTGTACTCTCCGCCCCCACCCACACCAACACATACCTTCCACCCAAATCAGCTTATTGCCCAGTGATCGACAAACAATATACCCTGTACAGATAGATAGTAACTTAGTCTCATTGCACAAGGCCAACCAATCTCACTCTATGAAGAAAGGTGGAAAGACAATCACCCCCTAACTAATCATCGGATCCGATCCTCCCCTCCGAGCGCGAGACCGATAAAGCCCGCGGAGACGGTCGTTCGTGAACGTCCGAGCCGCGCGGAGCGTCAGTCAGCTCGGCTCAGCTTAGCCCTATTTATTATGTATTTTACTTAAAGATAGGATTATTTCTTACTTGGGGGATGTTTAATAAAGAACGAGTTGCGTCTAATTTTTCCGCTCATTTTCATCTATATTTTCTATTTCTTCAGCGCCGAAAACGCACGAGCGGAAGGACAGCGGGATATAATGGCTCCTTCTCCTGAAGCTGCTATAAACGCTCATCTTGGTGATGAATACGAGAAAGATGATCGGAATTCTCAAAATACCCTACAGGAATCAGACCTAGCACCCGACACAGAAAAGCAAGCGCCAACACAACCTCCGACGCAATCGCCGTGGGGAACGGCTGATACCCCGCCTGATGGGGGGTTTGCGGCGTGGTCGGTGGTGTTGGGGGCGTGGTGTGCGTATTTTTGTACTTTTGGGTGGATTAATAGTATGTTCACTTTTATTTCTTCCCCCTCTGTAATCCAAACGGAGAGGGGAAAGTCTGGCTTGTTGCTACATGCATGCTAATGAGTACAGGTATTGGAACGTTCCAGACTTATTATGAGACAACGCTGCTCAACGGGTACTCGACGAGTACGATCGCGTGGATTCCTTCGTTGGAGGTGTTTTTCATGTTTTTCATGGTTCGTTCTTCTCTCTTCCTCCTATCACGCGCAAAAAAAGTTTGGGGCTAATCATACTAGGGCCCTATCGTCGGCACGCTGAGCGATAGACTCGGCGCTCGCGTGGTCATCATCGCAGGCTCCTTCCTCCATGTTTTTGGCCTCATGATGACATCCATCTCTACGGAATATTACCAGGTGTTGCTTTCGCAGGGTGTCTGTAGTGCTATGGGGCTGTGTGCTATTTTCCAGCCATCCATGAGCTCCATTCCCAGCTGGTTTAACAAGAAACGCGGCGCGGCGTATGGAATCATCGCTTCCGGGTCAAGTGCCGGAGGTGTGATATTCCCCATCATGGTTGATCGGCTCATCACTCGTGTCGGCTTCGGGTGGGCGATGCGCATCGCTGCTTTTCTGATTCTGGGGTTGCTTGTCGTTACTTGCCTTACTGTGAGGTCGAGGATCCCGCCAATGAAGCAGCAGATGGATAAGGAGGCCTTTATGCGGCCGTATAAGGAGGTGAAGATGTTGTTTCTTGTTTCCGGATTTGTCCTGTTGACTTTCGGCGTGTTCATTCCTATCAATTACATGGAGACATCGGCTATTGCGGATGGGATGAGTACGAATTTGGCGCAGTATCTGGTTCCGATATTGAATGCTGGAAGGTGAGTGGTCCGACTACGCTCGGATAAGATGATAAAGTTGCTAATGGGTTGTAGTCTCTTCGGTCGAATGGGAGCAGGCGCGTTCTCCGATAAAGTTGGGCCATACAACATCTTTGTCGTGGTCTGTTCACTGACGGGTATCCTGGTCCTCGCGCTCTGGATCCCTGCGACTAATAATCCCGGAAATATCGTCTTCGCGGTCCTCTTTGGTGTCACTTCTGGCGCGTATTTCTCTTTGTCCGCTGCCCTGGTGGCAAAGATTGCTCCGCTCCGGGAGATGGGTTACTGGACTGGCGTGCTCTTCCTGTTCGCGTCGATTGGCGCCTTGACGACCAACCCTATCGCAGGCGCGATTCTGCAGCGCGATGATGGGTCGTACACAGGCATGAAAATCTATTCGGGCATCTTTTTGTTGGCAGGGACTGTGTGTGTCTTGATGACCCGTATTCGTCAAACAGGCTTGGTGCTCAAGGCGAAGTTCTGAGTGTTTCACTCTTGGCAATGTTCTGAAATTCTCTGCTCATGTGTTTGTATTCTTCTGTAATATAATTAATGTGTAGATTCTCTTGGCTGGTTCGGCCTTGCCAGGCACGAAGTCAAATCTGAGTATCCATCGAATGCTCGAAGCCCGTTATGTCGACACTCTGCATTAAGCCAGTCCAGTCCGGGAAACCAAGGACGCCAATATCCCAATTAACAAAGTCGAAGAACGACTCTACCATTGGCGCATCCGCTTGGCTGGTACCTGTCGGTTGGGTCTCATCGACCGAGCCTGCGGCCTGCTCCACGGCAACCTGCATCTGTCGAATATACAACGCCTTGTCACGCAAGCGAGTAATTATTGCCCACTTTGGCCCCGGATTGGGCCACAACGGGTCCTTCTCGGTGAGGTCAAAGACCAAGTTCACTGCTCGCCATGCGCGTTCGACGTGCACCCCCAGTGGATACACACAAAGGTGCCACAATATGTACGTGAGGAGAAAGTAAGGCATGAATGTCGAAGAGAGCCAGCGATATCCGCGGAGAAGCGCGTCGGTAGACATTTCATTGGTGCGTTCGAGGGCTTGGCAGGAGATGTCCAGGGTTTTGGTCTGCAATTCACGGCGCTCGGCGACCGGTATCGAGGTGCTATTTGTCTGGAGAGCTTTCTGGTTCAGGTACATTTCCATTTTTAGCACTAGAACCTCCCCTAGCAGCATACCGTGTCGCTGGATCGGAATATTTGGGTCGCCATGTTTTGTATAGGTATTGTATACGTGCTCTTTTGCTTCCCGTACTATCTCAGCGGGATCCTTTCCAGTGACTTTCGTTGTCAGTGTGCGATGCAATTCCAGGCGCTTTTCGTTCACTATTGTCGTGATCAGGGATGCTGTCATCTCCGTCCAGCAGTCCTTGGAATCTGGCGGCACCGTTGCCGTAGCAGAAAGGTCCTGGTCATCGATATTTGCTGGAAATGCGGTGTCGTAAACCTCCTCGCCGCTATTGACACCAACCCCATGATCCTCGACCGCGCGACTGTCAGCTGTACAAATGTGCCACCAGAGTCGGCGGCGCAGCTCACATTCCAGCGGAGTCAGCTTAAAGTGTCTTCCGTCACGGTGAAGGCCAATGGATTGTGCTGCCCGGATGACCAACCCTCGCATTGTCCATCCAGATCGTCCGCTATTATAATAGCGCAGGCACATCTAAATATACAGTTTCATGAGCCACATTCTAGATAGCAATACTAGCCAGCCGATACTTACCTGGTATATACTCATCGCCTGCAGCGATGTTAGGGTGGGAGCATCCAGAAAGTTCGACTGATAGAGAGCAAGTTCCAGCCCTTGTTGGTATCGCTTGACTTCTGATTGCCTCTGTTCATGTGCTGGGTCCTCGGCAAGCACACTTGTTGTGGCCGCAAAGAAGATGGCAAAAAGCAAAGCATGGAGATCAGCAGGCGCGGCCGCCGGCTGATTAATCGCTGCGAATACCCGTGGCTGAGTCGACGGAACGTGAAGTATCTTGATTATCGGGTCGATGCGATTCAAAAAGGTTTGCCAGAGCTGTGTTGATTGCCACTGACACGGATGCAGTGCATAGAGATGTCCGTCCTCCACAGAGCGACTGACAAGGAGACCTTCCGCTCTAAGCGTGAGTGGTCGTCTGGAGCTGCTAGTGTCGCTCTTCGGTGTCCCAATGGCAGACTGGAGCTCTTTTTCATCTTCTAAGACTCGGGACAAGAGTTGTTCATTGATATACCGGCCGTCCTCAACTAGAAGGCCGTCGTGCGATAGCTCCGCTGCCGCAGCTGTGCCCGTCGGCGACGGTTCATTGCTAGAGGGGGACCCCGCACCTGGTGCAGAAACGGTCCGTCCGTCTGTCACTTCGTGCTGAAGATGAGACAGCGATCGGTTTCCAGCTAGAGCCGCGATGGAGCGCTCAAGTGATTCCAATCGGGCGATGACATCAGAATTGTGTACTTTGGGGGGCCGACGCTTGACGCGATTGGGGCCGGGGTATTGACAGAGCACATTTGCTCGTATACAAGCCCCACATGGAGAGCTCTTATCGCAGCGGACCTTGCGTTGGTGGCAGCGCAGACAGGACCGTTCGACGTTGTAGCGGCGTGCGGATTCCATAGCTACGCTTGTCTTCTGCGCGCTGCAAGGGGGTCAGAGTTTAGTCGGTTATTCCCCGACTGTATTCCAGAGATAAAGTATGGCAGATTAAAGCCTAGGGAGCGACTCGACAATCAGCCTATGGGTTGGAGAGTTGATGCGACGCCAAAGTAACCTCGGGGAGGCGGCTGTTCGCGAACGTCCGAAGATCCGACACCTGACATCGCTGAGTCAGCTTGTGAGTCTTCCACCAACAGCTTCGAGCAAGATCATTACTTGATTTAGAGGCATGGGTATCTTCGTGAAAAGAAATAATATACGTCAAAAACAATATTTTGCGGCTCCGGACTTGTGTTCACATCTACAGGAGCGCACATTGTGCGTGAAAGAAGCCCTATTCTGGTATTGACATGGCAACATCACCGTTGTTGAAACTCGCAAACCGCATACACAAGCCGGGGCATAGTATAGGTTTCCACAGACGAATTCGCAGATATGTAAGCTATTGTTTGCCCTGCAAAATGTAAAAGGCTCACAGGAAGCGACCCCGCTCGGAAAGCCAACCCGCAACATAGTTGAAGCATGTTTTGACGGTGTCTCCAAATTCTCCAGGGTACGACTCACACTCGGTGCAGGGGTAAATGCCATGCTGAGCGCCTTGAACAAACGCGATCGAGGTATCGTTGCTCTTGACGGCATTAAGGTGGATCTTTTCAGCGTTCAAGTACTCGTAGTGTCCAGTCATTCCCACGGTCAAGAGCGGGACGCTGACGCCTTTGATCGATGCTGCAGGTGCCATCTGGGTAGAATCGTACTCTATGCCTTCGAAGTTATCTGCCAGAATGTTGAAGTTCTCGTTGGCTCGAATGGCCAGGGTGGAGAGGTACCGCCGGACGGTAGTCTTGAGAGCAGCTTGTTCCCAGGAGTTGGAGACATCGACCCAGCCGGAGGGGACACGCACCGATTGAATAATCTGCTCGGTCGTACCGTTCTTTTCAAGCAAAACCCAAGGATAGGTAGTGTGATGCAAAGTTCGAACATCTTGAGAAATGAAGAGGTTGTTGGTAGCAAGGTAAAGAGCCGCAGGGATGGTGAGGGGCTCGTCATCACCGAACATCCCATTGCCTTTCTCGATTTCCTTGAGACGGTGCTGGGCATGTTCCAGGACACGGTTGTTGCGAGCCACAATCCCCTTCGTAAACCTCTTTTTGAACTCTGAAGTGAAGTTTGATTGAGTGCCATTGCTGAACCCTTTATCAGGGTTATAAATGTTGAGGGACTGGTTGAGTTTTGAGGCCTTCGTTTCATCTTCGATAGCCGGGTTCAGACTTAGCAGGCCCATGGTGGAGATGCCGTAGTTAGCATCCAGCAGCATTAGGCCGTCAGCAGGCTCAAGGCCAGCCAGAGCATTGGAACAAGGATAGATTTTCTCTGGGCCATTGCACGCGGACACTCCATTCTCTGCGACGTTCTGGTAATGGGCCGTCATCGCACCGTCACCGCTGTGGCCGAGAATAACCACCTTGTCGATATCGGTCTGGTTGCGCAACCAGGCCAAGCCCGTGTTGGCCTGGAGCATCATATCCTCAAAGTTTATGTCTGACATATAGCCGGATTTGCTGGCTTCGTTGTTGGCGAAAAACACTGTAAACCCACGCTCCTGAAGCTCTGTACAGCCAACAAAGGAGGTGTAGTCCTGCTCCGTATGCATGATATAGATGCCGATGCGCGAGCGTGGGCTCGTGGTGTTGGGTCGGTAGAGCCCACCAAGAACGCCAGTATCATCGAAGTCTTTCAAAATGGGGAGAGGTATTTGAGAGGCAGAAGCAAGTTGAGCAAGCAATGCCAACCCAGCAAGGGTAGTAACGGCGGAGGGATAGGACAGAATCATATTGGACGTATATGCAAAAGCGACCACAATCAATTCGGTGAGGAGTCAACCAAGATTACACCTACTCTCTCCTCACAGGATGGGCAATTGGCTTTATACTTATTGACTAAGTATTTCGAAGTGGCCCCACCTCGCAGCTACCAACGGTCTTCATAGCCGTACCAGAGCGCGTATTGCGATGGCTGACGACGCTCGGTTATAGACTAGCTAGCTCGTGATGAATGGTAGGATAGTTCAGGCTATCAGCATTTATGGGCCCCTCCACGCCCAGGCGTCATGCAGAGAAACCATCTTCTATGCACTTCTTGCGGTATCTCCGAGGTGTCGATCAATATGATCACCAGCGTACCGATGAAAAGCCCAAGCGAGCCGTCTTTAGCGTGATAAGTGTGCGCAGCAGGTCTGTTGTTCTTGTTTCGCGACCACCTACTCACAACCGGGTTGCTCTACCACTCTGCGAGGGTACATCAGCGCGAGTACATCATCCCTCAGAGTGATATCGAATGATTCAATCCCGAGAAGGCATACTGCAAGAGACATAACAAGTGGTGCGGGGAGTATCGACCCCCCAATAAAAGTCCCTGGAGGTAGCTGAAGAAGTGCATGATAGTGCGGAGATGCGGGGGTGAGGTGGACAATCCCTTCTCAGCACATCCACTTCCTCCCCAACACTGCAAGCAGGATACTTCATCTTTCCAATGAACAGCGAGCCATGTTGGTGCTCGCTTGGCTGGACAAACTCTCTATAGTACTACCGCCTGCTGTAAAAGGCATCCTGCTCCGAAGATGCAGGCCACGATGATGGTGCCACATTCAAACATGCACTGTCCGTAATGGCCAACTTCCCTTGTTGGTAGTGGGAATTTGGGAGGTATTTTGCGAACAGCAGGCTTTGCCATATTAGCTGGACTGACAGCTCGGTAATTGTGCCAACGAGAGAGCTTCATTTGGCTCCATAGGCATCTGTGATCATTTCCATCTTGCTGCTCGCTGATAGTACTTAGCAATGGCAGCATAAAGCACTCCCAGGTAGTAGTGAGGAAATAGCAAGGGGAAAGTAAGGGAAAGAACAGACAGTATCCCCCCAGGTCAGGTGACATCTATCTCTCAGGGCCACTACTAAAAGACGACTTCACTCCGGCTTCTACAACCCTGTGAAGACGTCTCCCTCATCAGCGAGTAGGTAAATGACTACTACCATGACAAGCTCATGCCAGTACCTCACCCTAACTTCTTCCAGTTATCCCAAACATTAATGACTGAGTCCCTCTCTACCCTACCGGATAAACAATTTACCCTAATTCTTGACCATCCGTTTACAAGCCCCCACAGCTTATTTCTTAGCAAACATACTGTCTCTAAGCTGCGTATCTCTCTCTGCTCCCCGTTAAATCCGAAAACATTCTTGAAACGTACTCCTACTTCATACGTATCACAACTATCCTCTCCTGTCGTAATCCTGTCGTGAACGAACGATGGGCCACACAATGTGCCGTAATTGCCGCCGTTGAGGGTGTGGGCTGGCGGTGGATCTTGTGTTTCAGCTTCGGTCGGTGTTTCAACGGCCCCCGCTCTCTCTCTCGCCCTCTCCCTTCTCTATCTCTTCCGCCCGGGCAGGACGGGTGATCTGTAACAAGTTACTACTCCCTAGATAATATTGCTTACGCAGTCATGCTATAATACCCAATTTTATATGGGGTGCTGCGATGGAGGTGAAACTGACACTGCAGAAGTTACTATATGTGCACAACTACAGAGGACCGAGAGAGATAGATTGTGAAAGTAGACGGGACCTCGGGTCGCTTTTGATTTATAGTGTTTACAAAGTTATATACAAGAACGTGAACAACTTCATCCTGGACCCTCTATATCACCTCTCTGTCTCTCTATCCTCTTCCCATTCTCCCTTCCAGATAGATATCCGTCCGGACTGAGTGCATTTACTCAGCAACGCACTGGTAGTAGTAGTCGTTCTGGACCTTGCAGGTGTAGGGGCTGGCACAGACGGTAGGACCGGTCCAGTTGATACCACCGCACTGGTAGTACTGGTTCACCTCACCAGCAGAGTTGGTGGCCGAGGGACCCTGGGGGTCGCTGACACCGACGACACCGCTGCTGCTAGCAGCAGCGCTGGAGCTAACCTGGCTGGGGGCAGCGGCAGTGGTGGTGGGAACGTAAACGGAAGTGGTGGCGAAAGCGACGCTGGAAGAAGTAGGAGCGGCGGCAGGGGTGGTGGCAACGACAACAGGGGTGGTAGCAACGGCAGCAGGAGTGGTAGCAGCGGCGGCAGGAGTGGTGGCAGCGGCAGCGCTAGAGACGGCGCTGGAGGTGGCGCTGGACAGCTTGCAAGGGGACTTGGACTTGGACTTGACCTTGCTGAGGGTAGTCTGGCTGGCGGCGACGGCCGAAGAGGAAGAAGAGGAAGAGGCAATCTCAACCTGGGTGGCGGGGGTGGTGGTCTGCTCAAAAGCGGCAGTGGTGGTGGAAACAGCGGAGGTAGCAGCGGCAACGGAGGCAGAGGCAGAGCTGGAGGAGGAAGCATCACCGCTGGGGAAGTACTTCTCGAGGATGGGCAGGTAGGTGGAGTAGGCGGTGCCATCGGTGGGCTCCAGAGAGTACATGTAGGTTCCCCACCAGGGACCGGCAGACCACCAGGAAGCACCAACCCAGACGTCGGAGTTCTCGGACATGTACGCGAGCATGCCCTCGACAGCCTCTTCACACACGGAGTTGACACCACCAGCGAACTCACCGATGATACCCTGCTTGTTGTTGGTCTTCAGCCACTCGGTAGCCTTCTCAATGCGCTCCTTGCCGATCGTGGAGCTGACACAGGTCTCCGAAGTACCGGAGCTGTCGGAGTCAAGGTACTGGTGCATCTCGTAGATGATCTTGTCCTCACTGTCGGTCAGGCCAGACAGGTCATCGTTGTAGGTAGTCCAGTCCCAGGCACCAGTGTAGGCGTTACCCTCGACGAAGATGTACTGAGTGGTGGCACCAGCGGCACGGATACCGTTGATAGCAGCCTGGTTGAGGTTCAGAACCAGGGACTGCTCCATGTCATGGTACTCGTTGTCTATTTCTGTTAGATATTTCCTTGTATAACCGGTATAGAAGGTCTACTCACTGGTATCGAAGATGACCTTGTCGTTGTCGGCGAATTCAGTAGCGACGTTCGTCCACCAGGTCTTGAAGTCGGAGGTGGACTCGATGATGCTTCCATCACTGCAAGTTGTTAGCCATCATATGCCATTCATCCTCAGCAAACTGTATCTACTTACAAACGTCCGTAGTTGTGGGGGTCAAGGACAGCGTAGGCACCGCTGTTGGTGACGAATTCGACGGTCTGTGTAACCGGTTAGTGTTATAACGACAATGATATCAAGGCCATGAGCGACAACATACCGACTTCAGGTCAGAGAGGTAGGTCGAAGCGAAAGAGCCGGTCAAGCCATCGGGGGTCAAACGCTCCATGAGGAAGGGGATACGGAAGATGTTCATGCCCTTGTTTCTCAGGACCTGAATCTTGGAGGTCTCGGGCCAGGTGTAGTCGGTTCCCAGGGTACCGGGGAGGGCAGAGCCGAACTCGGCGCCGGATTCGCTAGTACCAACCCCTACATCAATTAGAATAGTGCATCGAAGTTCAAATAAACATCACATACACTTGAAGCCAGAGTCACGCTTCTTCATCTGGCGGCTAGGGAGAGCGGACACCATGGTGGCGGCAGAGGCCGCAACGATCAAGTTGCTGATTCTCATTTTGAAAAGAATGTACGTCGAACTGGTCGATCAAAAGGAATGAATGACTAAAGGTAAGAAAGAAGGAGTGAAAACACAAGATAGAAGACAAGTAATGAATGTCAAGAGCCAGTCTTGATTGTGATGTGCCAAGTAGAACGAACGAACGGTTCGGACTCCCCATACTTATAATCGATCACTCGGGCAAAAGCAACCATCCCATAATTCCCTATCATTTCTCTGGTCCCACAGCTTAATCTCAGCAAACGCCTTAGGTGCTTTCTCTGAGACAGTTACCTTGTGGCCCGCCAGGGGATCCATCCACTAGGGTGGACTCCCTGAAGTCGAGAACATCTCGCCCGACTCCTCCGAAATAAGGGCACTGGGCCGGCGCTGGGCTAGCGCCGGTCCCTGAGCGACCCTTAATATCTGGATACGCCACGGGCGGAAAACAGGAAAAAGCACGACGAAAGCAGCTTTTTAGCTGCTGGAAAAATGTGATTTTCAGGCAGTATGCTCGAGAGTCGGTAGTCACCACGGCATATCCCCGAACTCCTTTGTAGAACGCTGGGGTGGTGGTGGAGAGAGCGCGTAGACCGTTGTTACATCTCAAGGCTTAGCCACCTAATGGAAACAGCCATGCCCGCATTGTTGCGATCATATCGGAGGGGATGCAGTGGCCCCGTGTCAGTCATCCTTCATTTCTCCGGGCGAAAATTGCCTGCCTGGAAGGCGTGGGGCCATACCATGGCATCGCGCAGGAGATCTGATTAAGATGAAACGAGTTAGCAGCCTAAGCTTCCTGTTCGTTGGTGGAGTGATTCCACGGTTAATTAAATTTCTTCCGGGCCGGTGGGAGCACGGAACTGGTCAATAGGCCCGAAGACAAAGAGAACCGTTAGTCTATTAGCATTCATATCGGCTTGCAGATTGATTGATCACTTTTGTGCCCTCCTGTCCTACAGGCTGGTTTCTTCAGTGGTAATTTCTGGCCGACCCGTCTGTATCCAACGGTGAGACAAGAATTTGGGAGACCCACTCGGACCGTCGGTGGAAATCATGCCGTCCTCAGTCGAGCTATTGAACATCTCATGCTTTCTTCTAGCGAAATACCATCTGGCTGCTGTGGGGGATGCAGTCTTACAAATTGGGGGCAATAATGAGGGCATTATTGCGAGGGGAGTGAGCGGGAGAGGTCGTTCAGGATACGGTGACAGCGACTCCTGAGAAACACGTGCTGAAATTAATCCCGAGGCTGGCCAAAAAAGAAATCAATAGTACAATAACCCCCTCAAGCCATTAATATGGCCTCCTAATCTGCCAGGACTTCAGGATTCCCCGATGTTATCCACCCGGAATAACTCTAGAAGCAAACATGGCATGTCACTTTTCGGCCGGTTAAGTATTGATTGTGGCAATGGCCGGCTTCTACGGGCTTCTAGGAGGCTTACTATTAATTCACTCCATATCGCAATCGACTTTCCCGGAGCTATTGACCTTGGTTTACTATTTTAGGGCTTTTTTATATTGCGCGCCGTTATAAATATTTACATAGCCACAACCACCGAGGCCGATTGGAAGGCCGTGAGCGGAGAATTAGATTGCTATGGATACTGTTCGGAGTACCCCAGGACATGCCATCGGCGACTCATGAGATTCTGTCGGCTTCATTGCTGTGTTGGCCGACATGAAATTCGAATGATCGATCACCCTGGCCGATCGGGATCGCGTTCGCATCGTTGTCATATAGTGTGCGTTCAAAATACCGCACTCGTCCATCGTCACTTACCAGGACTACCGTTTGTTGTTGAGTGCCATACGGCCCATGCAGGAATGACAGATCCATTGCATGGTGCTCCCCGCCCGCAGCACCATTCGCATGCGTGCTATCCACACACACAGGAGATACAGTGTCTGCCGGCTTGGGGGGTTTTTCGTGAGCACCCAGGACAGGAATGAAGATGCTCTTCCGAAAATACGGAAGGTAGTCCTCCGCAGTCGCATCTTCTGAGAGCGTCGGGAGGGTATTGGTGCTCAGCATATCAAGGAATCGTGTAATAAGAGCATCTTCGTCCTCCCCAGCCTGCACGTGCGTAGCAATGGCTTCATTCATTAGTCTTTCGCCGTCAAGGATCTTAGGCCATGAGCGATCCTCGAAGACTGTATTACTGAGGCCCAACGTCTGGCCCGATTTCGTGGCGACCCATGCAATTTGGTCCATGGTGGATGAGCGATTGGAGACGATTGCCAGGGGCTCATTGATGTATCCACAGAGCAGGCTGAACCCACCGACATTCCTGGCGGTGGGACTCGCAACCATATCCTGCACATATTCCCGGGTTGACCGCTTCTCGTCAGAAGGCGCAGCAAGCCAGCTACATACAATGGCTCCCCGACTCTTCGCCCCAATGGCTTGTTCTGATGTATTTTCGCGGTAGTTGGTCAATACTGCCACTTTGCCTTCTCTGGTCACCCCCATCCATGTGCCATGTGGCTCTCGCGCTAGATCACGGCCACCTAAGATATTGGACTCTGGTGAAGGCCACCAGCCAGCGGGAGATGTCGGTCGACGTATGTATTCCTAGACGCCGTTAGTTTTGGACGGATCCGAGCATGTGGTTTGAATCATTGTCGCGTACATCCCTGTTGTTGATGATGATCAAGGGATAGGAAGGATGTGCGGTGGATAATAGCGCGATACACATTGCGACGTTTCTGGGGAACAGAAGATGCAGGTAGGAAGGGGGTACTGGTGTAGTAGGGATATTCTTGAGCTCGGCGTCAGGCAAGTGAGCTGCCGCCACCTATATGAGGGGAAGGATGGTCTCGTGCGACAGGCGAGCAAGGATCAGGCAGCGAGTATTATTGATATACAATCACAAGTTTCGGGGAGATTGTCTGATTCCAATGACAACTAGTAACAGGGTTTCTGAATTCGATGAGCAGAATTGGCTCCAAAGCGTAGGGCGAGGTTGTTCTGACGAGTCCAGAAGACAAGGCGACTGTTGGGCACTGAGGTCATCCGACAACATGACCGGCAGTTCAGCCCCACCGCCTTTGTGATGCTAGGGAGAGCCCTCCGCTCTGGCAGTGAAGGATAACATTGTACTATCATTCAATGCTAAAGTAGGCTTTTAGTAGATGGGTAAAGTGGCTAGTTCTTCATTGGGGCTTGTTGCAGTGATTTTGCTCTTCAGTTTCAAAGCACTACTACCCTCATCGTGAATATTATAACGGGACATCATCATCTCATTTGATGCATGGTAGCAGCATATATATATTAGTACTAGTATTAGTGGTACTACTCTCCATCTGAAGGAGGAGTCATATTAGTGTTGCTGATTTTGTCTTGAAAATGTCTTAATCAATCAATTCACCTTTTTAAATATAAAATGCTGGTTAGAAAATTGTACCACATTATCTTAGTACCCATTCATTCTGCTTCAAATCAGTAACTGATAATGTTGTTCATGACGTCAAGACCGCGGCATTTCCCGAAACGGCAAGGCGGGCAGGCTGCCCTTAGGATGGCACTAATCCCGAAGAAGAGAGCTCCATTGCCTGAGCCACGCGGCTGAGTTAAGGCATCCGCACCGATACTTGCCTAATGCGGTAGGTACCACTGTAGGGCTCGATGGATCATCGTGGCTTGGCCCCAGTTTCTCAAGGCAGCCACGCTCCGTCTTGGGCCTTTTCTCTCCCCGAATTTTACTTCCATTCCTTCTCTACTACCACCTTATCCTCCCTCCTGGAATCTGCAGGCCAATCCGCTAAGAATCTTCAAGCAATAGACTTTTTCTGCGGCTGGCCGCTCTCCTTTGTGTCGGTCCGTTGGTCGCGTGAAGCTTCTGCCCCGCAATCCAGCAGCAGCTCAGCTTACCGATAAATACTTTCCCCCCTCCTAGCACCCTTTTCTCCAAAGGAACCCAGTTCAGCAAACGGATCGAACTGTTAACAATCGCCCATCATGTTCGGAATCATTGCGGACCTTTTGTCGTGAGTACCACCTGCTATCTTTCGTCATCGAGTCCCGGCGATGCCGGTCGACCCCGGACACCCCGGCCTTATGAGTTGTTCCCTGCACTTTCTCATATGCTATGCGTATGCTAACAAGACCATGCATTTAGCTCAATCATCACGATCCTGCTTCCTATATTTGCTTCCTTCAAAGCCCTCCGGACTGGCGACCCTTCCCAGCTGGCACCATGGCTCATGTATTGGGTCGTTCTGTCGGCCGTGCTGATGGCGGAGTCGTGGACGATCTTCATTCTGGGATGGTACGGCCACGAGACAATATCAGGGCATGCTTAAGTCCGTCTGCTGACAGGTTGTTGCAGGTTCCCGTTCTATAGCTGGATCCGACTTTTCTTCTTCTCCTATCTTGTTCTCCCCCAAACGCAGGGAGCTCGGAGTCTATACCAGGAATATGTCGACCCCTTCCTTGAGCACCATGAGCGTGAAATCGAGGAATTCATTGGCCGCAGCCATGAGCGTGCCAAGGCTCTAGGACTTCAGTATTTCTACCAAGCCCTAGACTACGTCCGGGAAAATATTCTGGGCTTGCCGGCCCAACGTCCCGCATCTCCTCCACCCCCGACTGGCCCGGCTGCCTATGCGCAGTCGCTCTTGTCCCGGTTCAATATTCCCACTGCCGCTGGAGGCTCTGCCCCAGCCACAGGCAACGACTGGCTCTCTGCCATCGGCTCTGCGGTCGCTTCAGTTGCATCTGGCAAGAGTGCTGAAGCACGCGGGGAGGAGCTGTCTGCCAGCGGAACACTACTGCCACGGGAGGTCGCGTCCATGTCCCGTGCGGATAAGGCCAAGTATATCTCGAGCCAAAGAGACATGTTGGAAGTGCTGCGTAGCGCTCTGGCCAAGGAGGAGCGCGACCTGCACAGTGCAGGCGCAGAGGTGGATGACCTGGCGTACGGTGGTGCACCGCTGCGAAAGAACCGCAGCGAGAACTCTTTTACTCATGTGGAGCATGAGGATACTCAGGAACGCTCGTCCGATGCGCATGGCCGCACAAGCAGCGGAAACTGGGCCTCTGGTTGGTTTGCAGGTGGGGAGCAAGCTGGATCCTCGGGTGTAGACCATGGGAACGAGGGCGCAAGAAGTCGGGCTCACTGAATACCTAGACCAAGCAGACAGTTCTCTTGCATGAGACTAGCACTCTTTCTCAATGAAAAAGCAAGATTGATAGGGCGGGATGTCTCTTCAAGCGAAAGCAGCCGCAATCCAGCTGAAACAGAAGTAGCAGCGACGTATGCGAAGTAAATGCGCCTTGCCGCAGCCTCTCTGCACGGAGCCCCTTGTCCCTGTACAGAGAAGCCCAACCAAACCAACACCACCACGTAGATTCCGACAGCCTTGCGTCCCAGCTGGCTACTAATAACAACTCTTATCTACCCCTCCCTCAAGGCTCAGGAAAAACCACCAACGAGCCCCGCAAGCACCACCACCGTTGAATGCAGCGCCATCACACTTGAACATGCAACTTACCACCTTCCTATTCACCCTCGTCCATCTCTTAGCGCTCACCTCCGCAGCAATGACAGGCAACTTCATGGGGCTGGGGTCTGTTTACAACACCACACAGACAACCATCCAACGCCTCCAACAAGTAGCAGGACATCTCGTCCCCGACACATCGAGTCTGAATCTAACGGGTCTGAATTTGACGAACGTGAATCTGAATCTGAATCTGACTCAACTCGCCAACCGGACCGGACCCTACGTGGATGCTGCGAAGCCACAAATTGCCCGAGCGGGGAATGCTACAAAAGACTATGTTGTGAAACATCCCTACCAGACAATCTTTAGCATCGTGGGTATTGTCTACCCGGGAGGGTTGCTTAACCTGGTGGGATATGGTCGGTTGGGGCCGTGGGCAGGTATGTCTATAATGCAATTGATTACACCATAGCAACTTCGGGGATGATATTGATATAAGTTTTTGCTGTTTTACTACTTACGATTCACTGCTTGGGTGGTTGTACTCATGTTGGGTGTTTGTGGATGGTTGCTCTACTCGATTCTCTGTGTGCGGAGTTACGGTACTACTTACCTTAACCCACTTTACTGACCCTGATCACTTGATACATTGCTTATAGGGTCGTTGGCAGCATGGAGCCAATCCTACCTGGGAAATCCTGTCGCACGAGGTGTTCGGGCGTGTTTGCAAAGCGCGGCGATGAATGGGTATGCGGCGGCTCCGGTGTTGAACACTGTGCGGGGGGTGATAGTGTCAGCTGGGGGTTATATGGTGTGGAAGGAGGGGTTCAATGGGAAAGATGAACAACAAGAGGGAAAAGAAGGAAAGGAAGAATGAAACCACTGTGAATATGATGATCTGGGGGATGGACAGAAAAACGGGAATGGTTTTCAAGAGATGGCTGGATGTTTATTTCATTCACCGGTATCTATCCATAACCAAGGCAGTTGTCTTGTCTAGTTACTTCTTCGTTTAAGTACATGCTGGCAGTCAATAGCGTCGGCCCAATCAAGGCAGGGAAGATGGAATAGGTAGTGGATTACTACTATTAGTAGTAGACTAGTACTAGTATTGTCGGCCGGTTGGCCGATGTCAGTCAGCCAAGCATGTGAGGAATTGAAAAGGAAAAAAAACACAACACCGGCCTTACTCTTCTGCATAGCCGGGATGAGGCGAGATCGCACAAATCCCCAACGAAGTATCAAAAAGAGAAAAAAAAAGAAAATAATATTACTTTCTATTAATAAACCTGCGGTGTCTATCTGGTGTCAGTGTCTGCCTGTCTGTTCTTGCTTAGTAGTTAGTTATCGATAGGGATGGATGGATGGGTTTTTCGCCGGTGTGTGGTAGGCTGGATGCATGTCGGTATCTGCTTGGAATGCTGGGAAATCGGGCTTAACGTGGTTTTGGTTTGTTGACCGGGCGATCGGGGGTGCATGGTTGGGTGCTCGGGCGTTGTGAAGGGAAGATCGGTTTTGTGATATATACCCTTCCGTCTTCTATTTTTATTATTCAGTTCTTCAGTTCATGTTTCTTCCCTTTTATGCTTGATCTTTCGTAAGGAAATCTTGTATAAGCCTTATTATTTTAAGATATTGTAAGATGGGATAATATGCTGCAACTCCCGCCCATCAGCTGAAGAAGTTGTGCAAGTAACACAAGCAATCAAGCAAGCAGTAAGTTAAGGTGTGGTGCTGCCGAATGATTCCCATGACCGTATCATACGGTATTGGAAAGTAAGCTGCTTGCTTTGTGTGGCAAACGCCAAAACCTAGTGGATGCCTAAGGTGTCAAAATGATAGCATCCAGCGTCATTGCTTTGGCTAAACCATTCACTACTACTTACTACATTGATGATGAGCATCGAAGATAGATAGTAGGCAGAAGAGAAAGAATCTGCGATGCATTTCCTGATATAACACAATCATTTCCCATTTTCTTAATCAACATATGATTTTACTGGGTGATATAAGCGCTTAGGATAGCGTCTCGCCACGGACAATGTCACTCTGTGGGTAGAACCAGGAAGCGCCAGTGCGAGCCTGAGCGACAAGATCTTGGTCACTTACTTACTAGACTAGTTAACTACACAGTACTACTAGTCCGTTAGTCAGTAATGTTCAATGAAAGAGGGTTGGTTATTTACCCCCAATGATACCACTCTTGGCCTAGTGACATCCTTGGCTCCGGTGGCCGTCGCCGCCTTGACCCGATGGAGCGGAGATTCCGCGTCAAGATGTACCTCTGGTGTATTGTGTAGGCCATAAATGACAATCAATCAGATGGCGCAGTCACTAAGTCTGACTCAAATCACAATGGGGTGATTCATCTTTTCTGTTCAGACGCACATTCCTTTCATTCTTACTAGGGTCTAAAAAAGCTGGGAAAATTATTGACGTGGTTCTAGCCCACACCTACTCTTTTCGCTGCTTGTGTGTTGTTGTGTGGGTTGTTCCGAGTAGTCACTTACAACCCGTTTGGTGTTGGTTCTGGCGGGTGTCCTTACGCCTAAACCCGAACGGTAATTAAAAAAAAAAGTGAGAAGGGAAAAAAAAAGCACCACCAGAGAAGAAAAAAAAATAAAAAAGAAAAAAACCACCACCACCACCAACTTTTACCGGCCAAACACCAAAAGGAAAAAATAGGGAACCGAAATCTTTTCCCTCCAAACTTCTCGCCTTTTTTCCTCCCCCCTCTTTTTTTTCCCTCTTCTCCCTTTTTCCTCTTTTTCTTTCCCCAGACCCATCGTCGTTGACCACGACGTGATATCTTTCTTGTTCTGTGGTCTTCACTTCTTCCTTCCCCCCTCCCCTCCCCATCTCGCTCGTCTTTTCCGCAGACGACCCAATCTCCCCCCTCTTCGATTCCTTTCCCGTTTCGTGTGGGAATCTTTGGATGTGCGGTTCTAGAGCGTGTTCCTCTTGACTGCGGTAACACACACCCTTGACATCACCCTTGCTCCCCCCTCCGAAAAGCCTCACGCCTTTCTAACGCAATCGTCTTCTTGTCAAAAACAGCCTTACCGTCCTCTCTTACACCCTCTCCTCCCATCTTAAAATCAACTATCAGCGCTTGAACCTTCTTCGCGTATCACCTGTCTAATGAGCTCGATCCCTCCCAAGTCAGGCCTTCAACCTCAAGGACAGAGCACCTCGACTCAGGCCGCCTCCTCCGCACACACTTCCTCTCCTTCAGTGGGTGGGAAATCTTCGCCTCAGGCGCCGGTTCCTACGCCCTCGTCTACCTCGACGACGGCTCCTCGTTCCTACGCCAACGCCACCAAGAAGTCCGCGACGGACTCGACCGCCGCTCCCGTCACCGTGGGCGGCCAGTCGCAACATGGGAAGTCGACTACAGCATCTCCTGTGAGCGGCAAACCCATGCAGCAATCCCAAACCCCCGGCGTCACCATCGTCAATGGCGCCCCGGCCCCGGCCTCCCAGGGCGACCACACTAGAAAGCCTTCCGTGACTATCACTTCCGCTGGCACCTCGGGATACATCCCTAACGGTGGCCAAACCGGTCGTCCGAACAGTCTGCAGTTTGGCTTCGCTGCCAACCAGCAGTCATCTCCCAACATGGGCAATCCCGCTGTCCTGGCTAACCAGCCTCAGTCCGGTCTCGGTGTTACTCCGCCCATGAACCCTCGCGTGACTTCTCCCCAGACTTCGCCTTCTCCCATCCCGCAGCCCGCCTCGAGCGGTGGCCGGCCACCGCCGTCGTCGTATCAGTCTCAGGGCAACGTCCCGAACTTTGGTAGCTTCGGTGACTCTGGTGACAACGTAAGTGGCGATTTTCTTGTGTATCCTTTCTACGAGCCCATTTTATTCCCCTTTTGGTTCCCTTCATCTTTCCCACATTAAAGAAAAAAAATCTCGTCGAGTGGAAGAAAAGAAGATCAGATCGGGTGGAATTCCCTAGCTAGGAATGGGGCAAATCTTGCGGATCACATCTCTTTTGCTTGGCATTCCGACTGCATACCTACCCTGTGAAATGCTGTGACTAACAATTATGCGCTAGCAACAGATGCGCCCGGCTCCTCAGGCACCCCTTGGTCCTGGCGCTCAGTCGACCCATCTGCGTCGCGAATCCTCCCAGTCGACCCACAGCGACATGAGCAACCACATGGGCGGCGGTCCCGGCGGTCGCGGCGGCTACCACCACCAGGGTGGTCGTGGTCGTGGATTCTCGCAGTCGAGCTACCAGGGACAGATCCCCTACTCGCCTAACGCCAGCTTCCGTTCGACCCCCAATCAACCCCGTGGTGGTCCCAACATGGCTCCTCAGTTCCCCAACCAGCCGCGCCCGATGCCCTTCCCCAACTCTCCTCACCAGGCGAGTCGCAGTCCCGCATTGGCCAATGCGCACCCGGCCACTCCTCAGATGAACCAGGTCCCGATGGCCCATCCCCAGATGGCGCCTCAGCCCTACTATGGCCAGCCCATGCCCCCTCAACCTGTGAGACCCCATCCCTTGCAAAAGCCTGCACGCCGCGGTGGCGCCTTGAATCGCAAGAAAGGAACATCCCGTGCCCCGGTCCCCCCACGTTCTTCTGCTACCCATAGCCCCCACATAACTCTGCCTCCGAATCTGGCGCCAGAAAGTGGCCATTTTGAACGCTATCTAACCATGATGAAATCAAAGCAGGGATATCCCACCTTCGACCCGAACTACGGCTTCTACCCTGGTTACAACATGAGCGGTGTGCCGTACATGCCCCCGTCGCCGCAGCCTCGCCCGGGCATTCCTTACAACCCTCAGGCCCCGTACATGCAGAACCAGTACCCGGTGCAGCCCGCCGCACAGGCCACAGCTCTGTCTCGTAGCCCGTCTCATTCGAACGATCGGCCCGGGTCGAGCTTGGGTCAAGGTCAGCCCCCGGCTGGCGCTCCTGGCCCCGCTCATGCCCACAATGCCAGCCGTTCCTCCAACAGTCCCGCCCCTCAAAAGTCCTCTTTCGTCATCCCCACGGCCAAGAAGAATGCCGTTGTCATCAAGGATCCTGGCAGTGGTGCCGTGAAGACCTTCGAGAAGGCCCCAGCCTCTCCTGCCCGTGTCACTCCTTCCCCTGTCAAGATTGCCACCCCGACCTCGACTCCTCCCCCGCGTACCGGCAGCAGTGCCGACCACACTCGCACCGATTCTAAGTCCACTAAGACGGATGAGGAAAAGAAGAAGGAGCTGAGAGACGCGGTGCACCAGAAGATTGAGCAGGATAGGATCGAGAAGGAGGAGGCTGAGCGTCGCAAGGCGGAAGAAGAAGCGGCCCAGAAGAAGAAGGAGGAAGAGGAAGAGGCCGCGCGCAAGAAGGCCGAGGAGGATGCAGCTCAAAAGAAGAAGGAAGAGGAGGAAGCTGCACAGAAGAAGGCTGCGGATGAGGAAGCGGCTCGCAAGGGTCTTGAGGACCTGAGCTTGAAGGATAAGCCCGCCGAGACCAAGGCCGAGGAGCCTTCCAAGCCCGCCGCTGCCCCTGCCCCTGCTGACGATGACGATATCGACTACGATGCCATCGAACGCGAGATGGCCGAGATTGAGGCTAAGGAGCGTGCTGCTGAAGAGGCCTACTACGCCAAGAAGAAGGCTGAGAAGGAAGAGAAGGAGCGCAAGGAGAAGGAGGAGCTCGAGGCTTACGAGGCCAACATGAAGAACGCTGAGCGTGAAGCCGAGGCCCTGGAAGAGGCTCGTGCTAAGAAGCGTGAAGAGGAGTCCAAGGACAAGGATCTCTTTGCTTCTCTCAAGAAGGGTGGTTTCCCCGCTACCGAGGCCAGTACTCCTGGAGACAGCGGTGCCGCTACTCCCGCTTCTGACATGTCCATGGGACCTCCTGCGAAGCCTGCCAGTGCCAACAAGCGCGAGAAGCCGGCTGCTCTTAAGCTGGAGACCGCCAAGGCCGTTGAGCCTCCTCAGCCCAGTGCAGCCATGAAGGCTCTGCACTCTGCTCGGTTTGTCGATGATCTCAGCAAGATTACTTACCCTGAATCTATCGCCTCCCCGAACCCCGCGCTGAACGCAAGTGCCCCTGCCGACCGCAAGTTCCACTACAACAAGGAGTTCTTGCTGCAGTTCCAGAGTGTCTTCAAGGAGAAGCCTTCCATTGACTGGGATGCGCGCGTGCGTGAGACCGTTGGTGATAGCGATTCTTCTCGCCCTCAGTCTGCCCGGACGCCCATGATGGGTGGCCGCAATTCTTCGCGCCCTGGTGCCGCCCCCTTCCAGATGGGCAACTTCGGCCAGGCCCCCAGCCGCTCCAACTTGCCTCCTGGTACCACTTCTGCCGAGCGCTTCGCTATGTCGAACGCCGCACGCACTTCTTCCATGGGCAACCCCTTCGGCAACTTCGGACGTCCCGGTCTCGGAATTGGCGCTCCTGGTCTCAGTCGCACCAACTCTGCGAGCGCTATGCACCCCGGCATGCCCTCTTCTCCTCGTGTTGGCTCCAGCAACCGCTCCGGTACGCGGACTGGCAGCAAGCGCGATAAGCAGAACGCCAAGAAGGAGGAGGAAATGGCCAAGTCCATGCCTCTTACCGCTGGAATGGAAGTCAAGGCTCTGCAGGTGTCTTCTACTGGTTGGAAGCCTCGCAGTATTGGCCAAGCCCCTGCTGCTGCTGCTGGGCCTACTCCTGCCGGCTCCGCTTACATGCCTCCGGATATGGTGCAGCGCAAGGTCAAGGCTGCTCTGAACAAGATGACCCCCGAGAACTTCGACCGTATTGCCGGCCAGCTCCTGGAAATTGTCTCTCAGTCCAAGGACGAGACCGATGGACGTACTCTGCGCCAGGTCATCCAGCTTACATTCGAGAAGGCTACCGACGAGGCCCACTGGGCTTCTATTTATGCCAAGTTCTGTAAGCGCATGCTTGAGAGTATGAGCGCTGAGATCAAGGATGAGAACATCCATGACAAGAATGGCAACGTTGTCGCTGGTGGTAGCTTGTTCCGCAAGTACCTCCTCAACCGTTGTCAGGAGGAGTTCGAGCGTGGTTGGAAGGTCAACCTGCCCCCTAAGCCGGAGGGTGAGACCGAGGAGGCCGCCATGATGTCTGATGAATACTACAAGGCTGCCGCCGCCAAGCGTCGTGGTCTGGGTCTCGTCAAGTTCATTGGTGAGCTGTACAAGTTGGGCATGTTGACGGAGCGTATCATGCACGAGTGTGTGAAGAAGCTTGTCGACTACGAAGGTATGCCCGATGAGGCCGAGGTTGAGAGTTTGACCAGTCTGCTGCGCACCATTGGTGCCAGTCTCGATGTCTCTGAGAAGGGCCACGCCTTCATGAACGCCTACTTCCACCGGATTGGTCTGATGATCCAGACTCCTGGCCTGCCCAGCCGTCTGCGCTTCATGTTGATGGTAAGATTCCCGTTACCGCTGACATACTGGCTTGCGACATCTGCTAACACTCGCATTAGGATATCGTGGATCTGCGTTCTGCTCGCTGGCAGTCCAAGGATGCTGACAAGGGTCCCAAGACCATCCAACAGATCCGTGAAGAGGTACGTATCTGATCAAGCATATGTATTGGCTGTGCCTTTACTGACTATTTTACCAGGCTGCTCGTGCCCAACAGGAAGCCGAGATGGAGCGTCTTCGCCAACAGGCCAACCGTGGTAGCCGCCCTGGCTTGGGTCGTGGTGATGCCCGCAGTTACAGCGGATATGGTAACCAGGCTCCCCCGCAAGACTTCGCGTCTAGCAAGGTCGGCAGTGACGATCTCCGCCGCCTTCGCACCTCTCGTCAAACCAACCAGCCGATGTCTTTCGGCCCCTCCAGCATGCTGGGCTCCCGCAGCAACAGCGGACGGAAGAATCTGGGCCCTGGTGGCAACTTGGTTCGTGGCAGTGATGACAGCGCTGCTAGCAGCCGCACTGGCACTCCTACCGGCAAGAAGGAAGACAAGGAGGCCGCCTCCTCGATCAATGCCTTCAGGTCAGTGAGCCCAGAGATTATTATTCCATGAGATGATGCTAACATCTTTCTAGTGCTTTGGCAAGCTTGGAAGACCGTGACAACATGGCCACTTCCCCTCCCTCCAACCCTACCTCTCCTCTGCTGACCAAGTCGCAACCCGCGGTCGAGCGCCGGCCTTCCAAGACCCCGTCCAAGGACGGTGAGGAGGCCTCATAGATTCTGTCGCAATGATAATGAAAAATGATTCCGTTCTTCTGGAAAATTCCTCACTTCTTTTTTGACACCTAGTCACGACCATGTCCGTCATGTGATTTGAAATGAACATTCCTCCCTAATCTTCTCGTCCATGATTTCGGCGAAAACCAAAAAGATCGGTCGCTCATATTATTCCCGTGGAAATAGAGGGGACTTCCGACATTCTCTTGTACAATTCTGTTGCTACGACCCATAACGGAGGTGGGGGGTTCTTGAATCTAGCGAGATAGGTTTGGTTCGCAGGAGTGTCCATGGTGACCTTTGCTATGCCCTTGCTTTTGATCATCCTCTTTTTCCATTATTGCTATCATATCATGTATTGCTCTATGTGTCCTTTTTCTTGCTTTCTTTTTCCTTGCATTTTCAATACCCGGAGAGCTTTGACGGTTTCTCCTCTCCGAAACGACGCTGCACTTCTCCATTAAAAAAAAGCAGAGAACCAGCGTCGACCACCGGGGCGGGACTTGCAGGCTAGCCACGACGTTTTTACTTATGTCATGCGAGAGACAAGTTTTAGTAGTCACGTTGTTTCTTTTTTGCCTTTCTTTCTTTCTTTCACTTCTGCATTTGATGCATCTACACTGGGTTTCGGTGTGTTGCTGGCGATAGCTTGCAGTGTCCCTGCAGTTGCTTCTTCTTTTTCTTTCTACTTTCTTAGACAAAATCTCGTTAGAAAAGTTTCTTTATTATTTTTTCTTCATTATTCTTCCATTCTTCTTGGTCCTTATTCCATCCCATTCTTCCTCTCAATATCCTTCCCAACTTAACTCACCTTATTTTCTTGTCGACATCCGGATCATCGACATACTTTAAGCCCCCCCCCCCCTCTTCTTTGTTTTAATATAATAACATCTTGCTTTGATATTTTGGATGAGAGAAGTAGTTGTAGTGCTTGTTATGGTAGTAGTATCCATCGCTCGATGGCTTTCCCTCTGTAGTATGATAGCTATTGCCCAATTTTCACTCTGATTCTCATCACCAACCCCTACATTCTCGTTCTACTTTACTTGTTTGTCATAGTAGCTTCAGCATCAGTATCCACGAAGGAGGAGAGAGGAATGTGTAGTTAGTATCTTGTTCTTGTTCCCCACTCTTATAGTAGATATAACGATGTCTCTAGGCCTGATTCGATAGTGATATTGTTTATAGTATTAAGGTGCGTATGGGTATGTGTATATGTATGTATGTATGTATGTATGTCTCGAGGTAAAGGACTATGAGTGAGTGGTAATTAAACTAGATCTTAGTTGATATGCTTAGTTTAATTTTGATTTGGTTTGAAGAGGAGATGGAGATAGGGAAGATCACCATGTTGAGTGAGATGGTAGTACTGTAGTAGGAATGAACACTTAATGATGCTAGTTGAAGCCTTTTAGAGGGGGGATGGTGCATGCTTGTAAGTAGCTCATATAAGTAGTTTACATTGTTGATTATGATCAGGTAGTTTTGATCTATGTATGTATATGTATGTGTGTGCACTGGCGTGCTTGCGCTCTATTGACTCGACAACTCGCTAAGTGAACAAGATGAAATATGTATGTGAATTGAAAGATCATTCGGGGTCCATCATAGTGTCGCCCCTAGCAGCATCCACGCTGCTTGAAGCGTGCTGCTTTCTTGAAAATGTCTTTTGCCAAGTGAGCATCGGCCCATCATGCTGTGATAGAACCCCGAGGTGTTCTCAGGTGACAGCTGTTGGACAGTCTCACGTGCAAGGAAGGGCTTGGTTGCCTATTATCTTCTGACGTGAGATCTGTGAGTATGTGTGGGTTGTTGGGCGCAACGACCCAAAGTATTTGTTATCAGGTTGGTGTCCGATATAGAGCTTCTCGCTCAGTCGTTTTGCTTTTCTGTGCCGCCTGGAGGAGTATCTTCGGTTACGATAAGAGGGACATTCATGCTGGACGTGAATGCGCCTGCATCGACCTCAGACAATCCAGGGACCTCTTGCGTCTCAGACGGCTGTTTTGGCGACAAAGTCCCGTCGCTGTGATTCTCCACGTGCGATACGGTAGGCTCATCATCTGACCCAGTGTCGATCTCGGAGTTCTCCACGCTCCCGCCAAGAGGGCTACGGGAGGCAGCATCAGGTGAGCCCAAGGGCGAGGGAGACTCGTCATGACTGACGCTGCTTCGCTCCGAAGTGGAGAGCGAGCTCCGTGAGTGAGTGTATGTCGAAGGCAGACCGAGAGCAGCGGCCACGGCAGCCTCCTCGTCAGGCAGCTTTGACACACTGCTGTCTCTGCTGGAGCTTCTATCGAAGATGTGGCTCCCTCGTCGCTCACTCATTTCCAGTATATTATTGTAGTTGCGCCTGGTGGGGTCTGCGAGACGCTTCTTTTTCTTCTTCTCCCTCTTGGTGGTAGGTCGCACCACAATAACAGGAATCGGCGATTGCTGTAAGCAGTACTTCGAGACGGAGCCTGGCAGCAATCCTTGCATGCCACCTAGATTACGGCCCCTCGTGCCCACGATGAGGATAGCAGGTTCGTAGATCCTGATCATGCGCTGAATAATGTCCTGGACCTTGCCGACAGCCAACTCCAGAACCAAGCTGATCGCTTTCTCATTCTGGGTGTTCTTCTGGATCACTTGTTCGAACAGCTTCTCTGCTTCCTTCCGGTATTTCCCCGCCTCGACTGCTGCATCACTCGCGATACTGGAGTCCTTTTCCACCGCACGGAGACAGACGATCTCGTCGCCATCATCCACCAACTCATCGATGAGCCACTCGAGCGCGAAATCAGAATAATCGTTCTGATCTGTACCGCAAAGAAATGTCCGACTGCGCCGCGTGCTCTGGTACCCTTTGTGTTTGTAGTTCAGTGTCAAGGAGAAATCTGCCGCGTCGGGATTATCAAAGGTATCGAAGGAGACGCCCCGTTCGTAGGTCCTTAGCAGCCACCAGATTAGCGATAATATCAACCACGACACGTACATATTAGCACTTACTTCGGCGGAGGAGGGGATGGACCGCGGATAACAGCAGCAGTAGCAGGTCTAGCCTCCCTCTCCGTAGGCACCTGTGAAGGCGAACGCCTGCGATCCGAGACACTAGCCGAACGACTGGGAGGCAGGGATTCGGAACCGCCGATATTGAATGAAATAGATTTCCTCCTAGAGTCTCCACGTGAAGCTCGCGTGGTAGAGGCAGTTCTGGGACGGCTAGGGAGTGGCTCGTTGCCGTCCAGTGAAGGAAATGACATGACGAAGGAAATGCGCCCGGGTGGGTTTGGGAGTGAGGGGGTGGAAGAGGGGTTGTGGTGGTGGTACTTCTTATCGGAGATTATGTTGTTTGATGATGTAGCCTGGTTGCAAAGAATACAGGATGACAACCGGAGAATAACAAAGTTAAAGTTAAAGAGTTGCTCAGCCACCGTGAAGCTCCAGACGTTCTGCCAGTGGTACGATGCGCAAGACGCAGACCATGGTTTGGCGGTACAGAGTATCGGGGCTTATCAGGATGGAGCTCCCCGGGCAGGTTATGCTTGGATGGTGAGCTCGAACGAGGAGACTGGATAGGGAGGCTCAGTGGATGCAGGTAGATGGATAGATGGATAGATGATAGCTCAGTCAATGAGAGGATGGAAGGAAGCAGACTGGAGAATGGAGAAGTGGGATGGTCACTCGGAGCGGAAGCCGGAAGAGGAATGAGAAGCAGCACAAAAGCCGGAAAGGAGAGGAGATCCTCCAAAGCGGGGCAGGGCGGTGAGAGGGGGGTTTACTCAATGATGTTATAACTGACTAGTTAGTTAGTTTGTTACTTGGACAGTATGGCAGTATGGCAGTATGACAGTATGCTGGTTTGACTAATGCATCCACGGGACAGAGTCATTGGCACACAAGAGGACAAGCATCTGGCAAGTTAGTAAGTAGTATTTGCTATCAGACAACACCAACAGCTACTAAATTACCCCTCTCTTTTACTCCTCTCCTCCTCCCTCCGGCAAAACGTTCTTTACACAACCCTCCTGAATGGTCAATTAAATATCGCGACACCAAGGAAATTACTATCACGGAGAAAAATCTAACTAATAATGCCAAACAAATATCTGCCCAACTACTACGTACGCTGTATCCCCCCTCGCAACGCGTATTAAACTAACCATTTGCCCCATCATGAGGGAAATAAATTCTCCTATCTAGAGTAAAATATGAATAAATAGTCTGATTCTTAGTGACCCACATCAACGGCGACTCTAATTTTTTTTTTCTTTCTTTTTCTTCAGGGTCTAGTCTAGTTCAACCATGAGTGCAAAAATTTTCGGAGAGAACGGCAAAGAGTCTACCAGAAAGTTCACATGATCGGAGGAGCCCCAGACAGTTCTCTTGTGATGTGAATAAGTATCTACTATCCATGGACATCCGTCTCCCGAAACTTCCGGGCAAGGAACGGACGGGATAAGAGTACAAAGTAGACTTTTTTTCAAGGAACACCACGGAAACCTTCCCTTACCAAGCAAGCAAGTAAGTAATTGAAAGTTGTTGAAGGTCAGGATCGGCAGTGATGATCCGCCGGGCGGGATCGATCGCCCATGTGATGCATCACGGGGCGGTGTGCTCAATGACTAGTAGTTGACAAGTCGGGGTCTAGATGGAGATACATAGCAGAAGGGAGAAAAAAGTGTAGCTGAGGAGTGGATTGGATGGCGCGGGCGATCGGCACTGCCATCCCGGTTCTGGCCCAGCGGAGTTGAGACGGCGATGTGTCGGACTTGCACAATCACAGTCGTCGCCCAATGTCTTCTTCATTTCAGGCGAGAGGCCTAACCTTGACTGACTAGTAGTCGCGGATCCAAGAAAGTGGAGACCAGGTACGGACTAAACAACCATCTATTAATCGGCTATTGGCGGCCATGTGGGCTGGTCTTTAATCTACGGTGAAGATCACATCTCATCGGGAAGGTGTTGATGATGATGGGCATATCTCTCTATCAACTTTATCTATTGGTATTTATTATGGAGTATTACGGGGGGTTTGGTTGGTCTTTCTTGTAATGTGATATTCATTCATCATGGGGTTTCATCTAATATTGCCTCCGAAGAGGACAAGCAAAAAAATAATGTTCTCGACCGTCTATCCCAGCGGCCTAACTGTGGGGACCATATCGATCCAAGAAAGGAAAAATCAAAGAGTAGAGAATCACTGCCCAAGCGCTCGGGCATGCAAAAACAGTAAATGGGGATGCGATCTCGAACAATGCAAAACAGTAGTCTCCAAAACAGAATGCCCAACCAAAGAATTCCTTTTATCTTGTCGCAGAATAAAACGCCGGACCCGCTATGATAATGGCGACTCGCCCAAAACAAAATCAACCGTTCCAGAACAATTCATCAATAAATGGGGGTATCACGTATGGTACATTGACGTGGTCGTCAATTGGCAGGGCACAATCAGTACGCCTCGATAATCGTGCTGCGTGCCTGGCCAGGGACGTAATACCCATTGTCGAGATCCGTAGGGGAGAGGGGGATCTCTGTGGTTTGAGGTTCCTTCTCGTTGAATGTTTCAAGTGTCGGTTGGGGAGGCGACGGGGGCATGGTGTCGTCTTCTGATTCCCCATCCGAGTCCGACAGCAAGTCGGGAGGGGTTTGTCGGGAGGGTGAGCGGGTCAAGGTCAATTCCTCCAAATCTTCCGCGTCATCGTATTCAAAGTCCGAGTCCGAGTCGGAATCGTAATCCTCCTCCACTTCCTTTTCGGTGATGATGGCGACAGGTGACGGGGCCCGCCGACGCACGGGGGTATAGATGTGAGATTCATCTTCATATTCATCTTCATCATAGTCGGAGTCGGAGTCGCTGACATCGGAGTCGGCGTCGGAGAGGTCTTCGGGATCCCAGTCCTCTTCTGGGTCTTCGACCACGGTTTCTGCCCATTGGATGTGTCGGGATTCCGAACCTTGCGAAGAGGTCTTGGTCACTCCGCTGACGGTTTGGTTGAACCAACGTTCTTGTTCTCTTTCGGCATCGGCCAATTCCAGCATGAGGGAATCCAGAAGGTTGGCATGGCCAACGAGGAGGCGGAGGTCATGGTCTGCCCGCGAAGCTTCCCGGGTGAGCTTCTTGCGGGCGGTGTGGGCGAGGTAGTATGTTTGAGTGATGCTCATTTTCTTTTGTTGGCGTCTCCGCACGAGAGAGGTGAAGTAGGAACTGGGAGTGGTGGTGGAAGCGGAGGTTGAAAGGGGGGAGGGAGAGGTAGAAGAAGTAGAAGTAGAAGTAGAGGAAGAGCGAGAGGCCATGGTGCCAAAAAAAGTGTCCGGGAGGACCGTGTTGATGTGCTTATGAGCTCAATGCCAAAAGGTGACTCGTTCGCTCTGCGCGGTGACTCAGGCAGCCTTCCCTTTTCCGGCGGCCGCTCAGGCTGGGGGCCAATCAGCGGGTGGAGAGATCGCGGGGCGGTGAGTCAAGGTTGACTGCAGGCGGATCAATAAATCACGACGCCTTATCTTGGGGCGCGACTACGCTTTGATCCGCTTTTTTTCGTTTCCGGCGTCAAAAATGGGAAATGGGAAAATAGATAGTTTCCCTGCACTATGTCGGCGCAAAAAATGGATGGGCGCGACCAGACCAGCGATGCGTCGTCCGTTCCTGGCTCCTTCAGGCGTCTCCACTGGTTGTCTGTTCAACAACAGGCAGGATGAGGCAGCAGTAGTGGCGGGGAAAGCGGATGTGTTGGAGGTATGTGGTTTGAGTAATGTCCTGTGTGCGTATGTAGGATGGCGCACAGCAGTACTAGAGTCGGTCTGAGGTGGTCACCCTAAAGTGATGGGGGTGTATGTAGTATGTATGTGGAGGAAGGAAATAGGTACTGTGTATGTACTTGAGTAAACCTGTGTAGGGAAAGAAAAAAATGATCAACCGGGAGACAGGGACCAATTTAATATGATATATCCACTTTCTAGGCTGATAATTTTTTCCTGCTGATTTCTTTTTTCGTTACTCAGTGTTTTCTCCGTTTTTCTAATCCTATCTCCATTATTAACCTTAGTTTACTTTTTTACCTTTTTTTCTCACGCACCGGGGTTTAGAAGGGATATGGAATCGGACCTTCGGAGGCAGAAACCATCGATGCCCATCCGTGGATCGGAAGGAGGGTGCCGGATCCACCAGGGCCGATTTCCCTCGCTCGAAAAGGCAACTGTTAGTTCACCGCCCCTCGCGAGACCCAATCATCACTCCTAAAAATGAGTCACGGCCAGGCTCCGCCCGCTAACTCCGTGTGGACGATCACCGCTCAGCCCAGCCCAGCAAAGAAAAATAAAATTATTTGGGATGAAAATAAAAAAAAAACCCTGGACGGGGCGTCGGATGACCAATCTTTCCGCGCCGTTATTTCCGGCTGACGGGAGCTTCTAAGCCTAGAAAATTCCAGCAGATGCCCAGTCATCGCTCGCTCCGTCTCATGCCAGACTCCCCGATTACTAACTGTACTTACTCCCTTTCTTCCATCATCCGTGAAGGTTGCTATTTCCACGGGACCAAAGGGGCCAGCTGGTTCTGAATGAGCCGCCTAGGGTCAATGCGCCAGCTCGTCATACCTACTCACTGTGTAGTCTGTAGTAATGACACTTCTGTCCGCTTTGAAATCAGCATCCCCGATTCATAAGCTCACGGTGCAGAACCAGGAGTCCCCTAACTTGGCCAGCCTCACTACTGTAATGGGTCTAGTCGACGACACCAGTCACATCCCCACCTCGGGGACAACGACGTGCCTGAGCGAGATGTATACCAAGTGACCAACCATGGAAGTAGACGCGTATTCTGGTTGCGCAGAATAATAATCAGCAATTACCATGCACTCTGATTGTGACCCGAGGGATAACAAGAAAGTTTACGGCGTCGAGCGTATTCATTTGGCAGGCAAGAGCATTGACATTGACCCAAGTGCGTGCACTGCACTAGCTAATGCTAATACATTGGGGAAAGGGATTGATTGACCTGTGCACGGAAGCAGTGATCCCGGGCGGTGGTCAATAATTCGCGAGGGCCGAGGCGCGTGTACCTTGGGAGGTTAACTAGCCAAGCGAATACGACGACGGGCACGGAGTTATGCCTACTTCCTTCCTTTCCTATCTTACCTACTTACATTTGCCTGCTTTTGCTCACTCCCTAGATACCTCCGAATTCGCTGAATGGATTGGATATCGCGTACTGGTATGGAGTACGCGTGCATAATCTCGCTTCCTTCCTTTCTGTCTGGCAGCCTTTGCAAAGCCCACGTAAGCCAGCCAGAACTCGGCGATGAAGTTCCCACAGGCTGCCACATTTCACGCCTCTAATTGATCAGTGCCTACAAGGTACAAGTAATCAGTTTGTATCTGCCTGCTAAGCCGACTAGTAGGAGAGTCCGGGGAAGCCTGCCTGCCCATCACAATATGATAGGCGTGTGCGCTTTGTCTGCCTGTGCGGAGAGCCGCACGTCCAAGCCAGGCTTGGCAAAGTATCCCTGATCGCGTAGGGAGGATCAAGGGCACCACCGCAAAAATTGGGTAGCTAACTTACCGAGTTGGGCTATTTGTGTTGATTCCATCTGTGAGGGTTGACCGCTAGCGACAAACGTGTCCTGCTCTTGGCGACGCCCTGCTTGCTTGCCTGCCTGCCTCCGCCTCCGCAGTACTTGATGATCACCCCCTGGCTGGCTGAGTACGTATTGGAGATGGCTGTGTTTCGCGAAGTCGTCCAGCTAGTTGGGAAAGTATGGGGGCGGAAATCGTACGTAATCGTGTTGAGGGGGCTGGATTCTCATGAAGATAATCAACGTGCTGGTTTTGGTTTGCTATCAGTTAATCTGTCGTCTATCTGAAACCTTACATCTATCTATCTAGTATCTACACAGCCTCGATGGGGACTTTGTGGGGAGCAGCAGACTAGTCAGCAACTATCGTGGCTAGTGGGTCATGTGATACTATCAGTTGATGATCGAGTCTGTTTCCTTAAAGAGAACAGAGCTGAGAACAATAATCTCACCCCTCAGTAACCAAATAATAGTAATGAACATATTTAGAAGAGACGATCGCAATTCCCTCGTACAGAATGAATGTCTGGATCGAGCCAGTTTCAGCAACCCTTCCATGATGAAAACGCCCGGCGTGTCAAGGAATGTCGCTGTGTTCCCTCAAACCACGTCTGGATCCAGCCGGTGGGGCTAAAAAGGGAGGAGAGAGAAAGAGAGAATCTGACATGGCATTCAGCTCTCCCCTAAAACAGAAATACGAGGGATGGGACCTGACGGAGATCTCCTACCAAGTGCCTGATTCAGCCTGTCTGCAGTTGAACTAGTTAACTGCTCGAGGCTTGCTCGTGAAGGTTAATCAGTCAAGCTTACTCAACCCAGGGAAGGACAATGAATGTTAACCACATCAACCACCTCTCTGGACTCGTTTTCTTCACACCCGCAACCACTGCCTCGGGGCGTCCGGGAGGGCGCTACCGCTGTCATGGCTTCAGGCTGCCAGCGCCCATACTTGGTCCCTACCTGTATAGCAACACCGGAACTTTGTTTACTGCCACACCCTCGCTCCAGCAAAGGACTGTGCAGACGGGGAGTCCAATGACAGGAGTCCACATCATTGCTTGACTCGCTCGTATCAACCTGGCCTTGCAAACAATGATCTTGACATTCATATTGGCCACACTGACATCTCCATCATCATCATCATCATCACCACCATCATCATGATAATACAGACGGTCTGATCCGCCACGACTGTTGATTCTAGAACAAACACATATCATTTTCCTATTCACGTCCAGATACTATCTCTCGATGATGATCAACACAATAGAATAGAGAGAGCCAGGTCTGGATTGATCCTGATTGACGTCACGACATCAGATCCCTGCAAATCCAGCAAACATTACGAAGCAGAAGTGTTGACCTCATATCCCGACGACTTCACCTAATCACCCCCAGATTTATCATCCATCACCTAACCATCCCCAGGAATAACAACAGCAGCAGCAGTGGTCCTCGTATCCCTACGGGGTCCCCATTTTCGAAACACTATCTTGATTTGAAACTATATTAACCACAACCTTAACTTCTGACAAAACTGACAGAAGCATTAATAATCACTCACTCCCCCCTCTACTCCCATGGTAATACACACCACTGCAAACCTACTCACCTACTTACCCCATAACTGGAATAATAGTAACTAAAGTCTATCGGACATAACCCAACTCCATCCCGTAATTCCTAATCCCTATCTCCCCAGCACAACCAACCCACTTACCCGTCGCCGACAAGGAAAGGGAGTCAGAAGAACGGGATATCGGCGATTCGCACTCCCAACCTCCGACCGACACGCAGCAACAGCAAAGGATGTGCCGGAACCGGAAAACCAAAAACCACCAACCCCGTGATCTGACCCATGGTTCAAAACCACCCCTAATATCCACTAATCAATCAGAAAACTCCATGTGAAGAATGAATCACTCGGATACTCGGAATTAATTAAATCTTTTTCTTCAGCCTTGTAGTCGGGTCGGGATTTTTACCTAATTCTTTTCCTTTTTTTTTTCTGCCGGTTTTATTTTACCTTCTCACTTTGGGTTTTGTTTCCCGGGATCTGGGAATTTCTGATTAGTAGAGATGACTTTTCTACGAAGTTGATCTCTCGGGCCGAGGGTGGGCTTTGGGATTTTGGTATGGATTTCAACATGCTGATTGAGTGATTAGCGATCTCGTGATGAGTGATAATTGAAGCTTGAGGCTTGATACTGGATGACTCATATTCATTCATTCTTTCTTTCTTTCATTCTATTCGTTTTGGTTCCGGTTTTCGCGTGGTGGGCTAGATACCTACTCCGTAGATAGGGGGGATAATGTGCGATTATCGTCGATAGTAGTACACCCTATGCATCTTATTTGATGTTGTTGGTGGTGTTCAAGGGACTTGCTTGCGCGTGACAGTCGGAACTGAGTGGGTAGGTGGGTGGATAGGTGGCGATGTGATTAAGGGTCCAGGTTACATAAGAGTTATTCATTGGATGCATGTGTGTATGTGTGCATAATCAACTGTGAATGGTTTAATGTATTATGCTTGAAGGGACAGTAATTCACATTACATTTAATGCCTCACATGTATGGGTTTTGCTATTAAGGTGGGCTCTTGCCACCCTGCGGAGTTGAGAATTAGATCCCCGGTGCTGCCGAGGAACATAGCAATATTAGTACGTAGTGTTAGACTGTTAGTGCTATATTGTGGAGATATTGTCGTTCCGATCGATAGAGATTATGCAGGGAAGGCTTATGTTATGACATGCAATGCATTCTTGCAGTTCATACTTGCACTACAATGGAAGTGGATATATGCCAGGAGGCAGTTATGCTCATACATGCTGGATAACTGTCAATCATGCGTAAACAAGTTCCCCAAGTCGGAGCTCTTCTTCCTGATCCACCGTTTCCACCACCACTCTGGCCTCCGTCCCTGCTCGTCCGGCTCCACCAAATCACATGGCAGAAGTATCGCATGATCAAGCGCATGTGGTAGACCACGATGGCGGCCACGCACCTGCATCGCAATGACAATCACCTTGGACAAGCCATTGAATTCCCGACACAGACTCGTCTCCGTACCCGGGTATCCCATGGATAATCCCACAGTACCGTATGCAGACACAATCTCAAACAGGATCGGGAAGAGCGAGAACGCAATGTCCGTTCGATTTTCCTGCAGACGTTTCCCCTCGGCGACGGCAACGAAGAAAAACCCTAGCATGACAAACCACAAATCGAATCCCAGCTGACGTTGGATATGAGCGCCTAGGGAGTCGGATTGGTGCGGCTTGTCATGCTCGTCGTACTCTTCGTTGTAGATGCCGAGGCTGCGTTCTTCATAGACGTTGGTTTTACGCATGGCGATCGCGATGGGGAATGCGGAGATGTACATCATCCCTACGAATGAAACTTGCACGGCGGGGTGGAGAGTACCTAATGAGGCGATGGTGAAGCCGGCGGTACGGGTAGAGGCGATTTGGAATAGCCCATTCACGAGGCGGAGGCCGGCTGATATGGGGCTGGGATGAGGGAACTGATGAGGTCATGAGTAAACTGGTTCAGGTGAGGGTTTGTTCTTCTGGGTCAACTCACCTCTTGGAGGGTGTAGAAGATGATCAAGTCTATAGCGTTGATGAGCAGGAGGACTGCGGCTAGTCGCCAGGTCTCGGTGCTAGGAAAGAGCAATGTGAAGCACCGTCGCGGATGATCCAGAAGAAATTGGAGCTCATCGTCGAGGGGACTGCCATACGTAGTGAACTGCGATAGTGTCCATATGATGAAGCGGAGCATGCATGGGAACCCGGTATTCCCGAGCACGATGAGAAAGGTCATCACTAGTAGCGGGAACACTGCAGTATTGAACGACCCCATTGAGTTTGGGGTCAGCGTGAATCCCAGATCATTGAAGGCTGAGCCGGCTGTGAAAATAGCCCACCAAGGCCGGCTGAGGCCATTGTCTGCAAGGATCTGACCATAGTGCTTATTAGGTAGGATCCACACCAGAAAGAGCAAGGCTCCCAGCAGGTGAATGATCACATAATAGCAAACAAGGATGACAAACAACGTCTTCAAGGCTCGATACTCGATACCCCCAAGCTCCTCCTTTTGCGCTTCATTCCAATCGGAGTAACTGGCAATCGACGACTGCCACATCAGCGATGGCAGCGGCGGCAAGTCATTTTGCATCTCGGAGAATGATCGCCGCCGCTGTGGACTATCGATCTCAGGAAAAGAGCGACGCGACCAGGTACCAGAGTATGTCCGTCGACGTTGTTTTACCTCGTGCTCGGCGTCCGTCTCACAAAAGGTGATGTGCGGGCTCATGGAGCCGGTTGCGCCATACCTCCTGCCCCCTGGAGACTCGCTCGGCGAGGCAGTCAAGCTCTCCTCGGTGACTGTTGAAAGTAAAGGCGTGTCCTCCGATGGCCTTTCGCGCGAGAATGATCGAGAAGGCCCATTCTCCACATCGGCAAGCCTTTGGTTCAGGGTATTCCGCTGTGCGCGGCACATCATCTTTGCCTCATTGATGGCTCTCTTGAACCGTTTCCGGAACCAATACAGACGGATCACCACGAGCAGCGAGTGGACAAAGATGACATTGGTGACCATTGACACCACCAACAAGGTGACCTGTTGAACCACATGGAGGCGATTGAGATCTACCGTGTTGAGGCCGGTCTGTGTAGCTGCGCCGGAGGCGAGAAGCAAGGCATCGACGTAAGATATTCCTCCGGCGCAGTAAAGAATAAGCGACGATAATAGAGCCCAGGAGATGATGTAGATGTAGTGGTGACAGCGGCGTAGGGGTGACTTGGGATTGTCGACCACGGACTCGCGTGGGGGCATGCGTGAGATGCCTCAGTCGGTCGGGGTAGCTCTTGAGGTAAAACGGCTGAGAAGAAGAACAAAATGGTCTGGTCGGCAGAGTCTCGATTGTTGATTGAAATAAATAGTCCGAGGATCGGCTCCTTGCGTGTTGAAAGGAGAGTGGCTATTGGAAGCCGACAAATGCCTCAATGAGCTGCATCACAAGAGTGAGTTGGGCTGGCTTGACTGATCGACCGGTGAATATGTCAGTATCGTCACTGGGAACACAAAAAAGATATATACGGGATGACGACCCACCATTTATTGCCAATTAATCGGGAAGAAACATGTTTGGTTGGGGCAGTGCCCATTTCCGAGACAGCAAGAGGAGTTGCACTGCAGATGGCAAAGACCCAAGTTATGGACGACAATAATCGCTCATACTGACCTCCTTGATTTGCTCAACTTGACACTCTCTTCCCCTCCAGCCACTGACGCACGGTCCATAGTTTGATCAACTCTAACGCATTTATTACTACTAGGGCTGGTTTCAACCCTTGCAGGACTCAGGAACAGGATTCTGACTGTTTTGCCGGCAGCAACTCGACAAATAGCCGGCTTCATCATATGTGCTCGATAAAATGTCTTAGATCGTACCTGAGAAGTTCATCAATTAACTTAAAAATTCTCAAGAGAAGTTCCCGACCGTGAGATTCGGGCCCAAAACTCTACACAATCCAGTGATGTGCAGCGTGGGCATTTCTGATGAAGACGCACGCAGTATTTGAACGACACTCAGGATAAATTGGTGGGTGAACATAAGAGCTGGGCTCTTCCTGACCTTGGCAGTCACCGCCAGCACCCTAGGTCATAGAAATCTGAGTTTGTTGTTGAGCAGGCAATTGCCAGTGCAGTGGGGGCTTCTCTGCTATTCATGCAACATCACAAGCGACACGGTCGCCATCGCCGGGGTGGGGGGGCTCGGCGAGAGGAGACCCTCAGATCAGCCTGCGCAGGAAGTGAGGCTAATCTCTGCTCGAAGAGGATCTCTCTTCTAAGAAGACTATCCCTCGAGAGGGCCTCTAGGGTACCTCTTTAGGCTCTCTCGCCAGTCCCAGAACCACGCTGGCTGCCAGATCACTCTCCATTTATCACCGTGGAGGAAAGTGAGATGGCAATGGTTAGATCCATTGCTCTCATGTCAATCGATGCCATCTTTCGGTAAAGTCTGCGTACTGACTTTCGTCAGGAGTATCAGTAATAAGGAGTTTAGGTTGAAGATAATATTGATGTTAGGTCGAAGCATAAGGGAAGGAGAAGAACGACTTTTATGATCTATGAGAAGTTACCAGCCAAAAGTCAATCTATAACGGAAGCTGAGTATGGAAATAAGGAAGGCCATTCATAGTGGCCTTTTCCCCAGATGTTCCTGTCCAAAGATGGCAGAATATGATCAAATCAAGAGCAAAGATGATGGTATCAATCAAGTTCTACTTGCAAAGGAGAAGGCGATCTGCTCTGTTTCTTTGTTCTGCCATTCCGATTTTTCCCGGACTCATTCTTGCTTCTCCCTTTCGCAACCTTCATGCGCAAATGATTCGCCAAAACGGATATTTGGGTTGTACAATGTCAAAGCGCTAACAGTTAGACCAAAAGGGAACGATATATTGTGTCTGTCTGGATAGCGGACGGAGGGATATATGTCCCAGCATATAACCCCCACGGAGCATGATTCGCGCCTCCCTGCTCGTGCGCTTGAAGGTTTGCCAAGGGTGTCGCTGTTGCCGATAGGTTAGATTACTCGAAATTGGTGCAGTAGTAGTTTCCTGGTAAAAGACTGAAATTGACTCACTCACTGTGACACAGGTCCGCATTAGATATCCGGCCAGCAACGCGTCTGCTCTAGCCATTGAAGCTGCCTCATCTAGTATCCTCACGAAAGGTGAAAAATATTTCCAGGACTTCCACTAGCCATGTCTGCTCAGATAGAGGAACAGCTCTAAACAATCGCCTGCCCAGCCCGCATGGCCAACTTCACCGAGCAGACCCTTGCCTGCACTGGTGCCACAGGACCGCCATCACCGCCACTGTTAATGGCAGTAGGAAAAACCCCTCTCTCTTGGCCTTGGCATAAACCTTCCCCTTCACTCCCAACATCTCACGATAGGGTCGGAACTACTAGTGATGTTGAGCGGACCCCATGTCGCGTGGCTGGCACATTTGCTGGCGCATGGACGAGAGCATGCCGCCCAACTGCTTGGCGCAACCTTGGCCCGCCCAATCCCAAGATTGCTCGCGGGGAAGAACGGACGAAAATCTGGGGAATATGCGGAGATTGATCCCATCGCCTGATGTGGGGTGCTGGGTGGGGATTCACTTGACACGGTGACAGTGAATGCAGCAGAGTTATAAAGAGGGGGGCTAGATGCATTGGAGGGCGCATGCATCAGCTTAAGTATCATCACTCTTCCTTACAAGTATCCAGAGCAGTATAAAGTCTAAAGCGAGCAACAATGAGCACTGCAAATGAATCAGCAGAACCTCCTGCCGATGGTATCCTGGCTACCGCTAAACAGGCATGGGGGGATCTATTCAAATGGAAGCAGCGAGTTGTGGTGACCAACGAGCATGGTGAGACTCACACAGAATGGCAAGCCCCAGATCGTCTTCAGAACCCCATTAGTATGATGCTGCAGTTGAGTGCCCGGGATTGGCTGTTTTTCATCGTTGGTCTCATTGCATGGACTGCGGATGCCTTTGACTTTCATGCTTTGTCAATCCAGACTGTGAAGCTCTCCAAGTACTATGGCCGCTCCAAAACAGATGTGACCACAGCCATTACCCTCACTTTGCTTTTGAGAAGCGTGGGAGCTGCGTTCTTTGGTCTTGCCGGTGATAAGTTTGGACGCAAGTGGCCAATGGTCCTCAATATGATTGTCCTCGGAGTGCTCCAGATCGCCACTATCTACAGCCACACTTTCCAGCAATTCCTGGCAGTACGCAGCCTCTTTGGCTTGTTCATGGGAGGTGTGTATGGTAACGCAATCGCCATGGCTTTGGAACATTGCCCGTAAGTGTGATAAATTGAGTGCATATCCTACTCACCTCACTGACAACCTCTAGCGTCAGCGCTCGCGGTCTCATGTCAGGCATTCTACAGCAAGGATACTCCCTCGGATACGTCCTAGCAGCATGTGCCAATCTCGGCGTGGGCGGCGCGACAGATAGCTGGAAGACGGTCTTCTGGATTGCAGGTTAGTCAGATATCGATAACCCTTAACTTTATCAGACTCTGACCACCCCCAGCTGGCATCTCCCTCGGCGTCGGCGTCATCCGCATCTTTTTCCCCGAATCGAAGCAATTCATCGAAGCCAAAAAGGCAGGGAGAGTCTCCTCCGACCCTGGAGCCTTCTGGCGCGAAACTAAACAAATGCTTGCCCAAGAATGGAAGATGTGTGTCTACTGCGTCATCCTCATGACCTGGGTATGTCCCTAGCCCCAATGCCTAAACCAACAAAGCTAACACCTCACCCCCCATCCCCCTAACAGTTCAACTACTATTCACACACCTCCCAAGACTCCTACACAACCTTCATGCTCACACAAAAAGACCTGAACAATGCCGCCGCCTCCCGTGCCTCTATCCTCATGAAAACTGGCGCCTGCGTCGGTGGCACCATTATCGGCTATCTCTCACAGTTCTTCGGTCGCCGTCGCGCCATCATCGTCTCCGCCATAATATCGGGCATTTTGATCCCGGCTTGGATCCTACCTGAAGGCGAGCGCGCCCTCAGCGTGACGGGCTTCTTTATCCAATTCTTCATCCAGGGCGCATGGGGCGTGATCCCGATCCATCTTAACGAGCTGTCGCCTCCTGCTTTCCGGTCTTCGTTTCCTGGTTTGTTTCCCTGTCTCCATCGCTTTCCTATTGATAGCGGCAGACTTATTCCACTATTCTGATTGGAGATGCTAACACATTTCGAATCGTTATAGGAATAACCTACCAAGTCGGAAACATGATTTCTTCTCCCTCCGCACAGATCGTCAACGCAATTGCTGAAAAGACCTTCGTGACTTCTTCATCGGGGAAGCCTGCTCCGGCGTACGGACCCGTTATGGGCGTCGCTACGGCTATAATTGCGACAGGCATTGCCGTTACCACTGCGTTTGGACCTGAGAAGCGCGGCCGTCGCTTTGAGACGGCTGTCGCAGGGGCGCAGGATGCGGATGCGGCGACGCTGCAGAAGGAGGTAAAGCTTGAAGAAGGGTTGAAGGGGGATATTGAGGAGAAGACTGAGAAGGTTTAAGTTGGGAACTAACGTGTTCTCGGGTGAGTGAATCCTGTGGCGGCGGTGGTTAGTTTTCCTATATTTATGACTGGGCTAGTTTAGTCACTTGTAGTTAACTGCATGAGCCGTAACTACTATTACAGACACTGTGCACTAGGATGCGATAACCATTACGGTGGTGGGTAAGAGGAGCCAAGAGGGAATCATTCAGTTTGTTTCATGGTATTCTGTCAAAGTTATGCTGGCCTGGGCATCAGTGTTTCTGCTGTACACATCTCTTCGGGCTGCTCCAGCCACTGAGTTGGCTATTTTGTTTTGCACATAGAACTAGTATTACTGTATCCTAAGTGAGGTGTGTATTTCAATGTAGTACGTCAAATCGCTGAAAGGATGACGATTTGGCATTGGAATTTCGCACTGTAACAGAGTGAAACGGTCTTCGAGATTATGGTGGAGACGTTCGGCTCACATTGGTAGTGCAAAACTTTGTCTTTATCTGCCCAGGTGATAAGAAAATACAGTGAAATGAGGAAGAGATATGACGAGGTAGAAGGATGTATGCAGAAGAGACAAAGAGCACCGATGACCCCTGTCCGTCACATGACCACTGCTGCAGCAGATGGACTACTGCCACTTCTTTTTTGGGTCTCACAGATGCTTCGACAGAAAGACAACCAACAAAACTAATACGCTGTTCTTTACAGACGTTCAGAACCTGAAAGTTATCTATCTATATTTCAACTAAGGCAGAAGGCAGCTTCGTGATGTCCCTTGAATGCCTCCCAAAGACCCACTGGACACAAAGGGGCAGCTGCTATGCCCCTCATATTTGCGACAAGCTTCATCATATAGACAAGCGTGCATACAAGCACTATATAGCTCGTCCAGGAGCCTATAGGAGCCCTGCGGATATCATTAGGGGCTGTCCACAACAGCCTGGCCCCGCTACTTCACTTCAAGTCCTCTCTGATCCACTTCACAAAGGGACTGGCTTCTATCCCGAACCCACCAGGCATGATGATGGATATACGTTGTGCCGGATTGCGCCAGTCCATCCTACGGGGCACAAAGGGCCCTTTCCTGCTGAAGGGTTCCGAATTTGACGCGGATGCCGAAGGCCCGAAAGCCCTACGGTGCTGGGACGATCAGAGGATAGCCAATATACCAATGACTCGGGAAGCCGTTTGAACAATTACTGCAAGCTGCTTCCTAATTGGAGGCTATTACAACCGGCCAATCTGGAATACTTGCGATTTACCACACGAATCCATTTTCTGATGCAGTTTAACGGTGGTACCTGCTATAATCCTGAAGCACTATAGGACCTGCATGCCTTGCTTGAGAGCAGTGCTCGTTACGAGGCCGTACATACGAATGGCATGCCAATATTGCTTCGGCCATGGCCTAGGCTTAGTCCAGACCTGAAAGGGGCATATGGACCAAGCCTTTCCCTTGATGTGGATTTAGCTGAGACTACTAACTAAAATAGACCCAAGCTTCCAGGCATCTCTAGAAGAAAGGGAAAGCTTGTGCTCCGTTTCTCCGTTCCTCAATTGTATGGCCATTGCCTTCGTCATGCCGCTCTCAATGTGGGCGCTAATGCACTTCCCGTTTGGCTCTGTAACGCCGGAACCTGCAACCTGGACACCTGCATTCCTCCTGCCTCTGGATTTGCCGAGATGAGCTTGACTTAATTGCCCAAACCCCCTGATGATGCCGACTGGCGACGCCGGGTGGGGAATGGCATGCCCCATACCGACGTAATGGGAATTGATCAGCATTTTAACATCGCTATGCACGCTGCTAATATGAACTTCATTTGGAAAATTTGAAGAATTCTGGGACTAGTCTCCGCCGTTCTCCCGTATTCTTGACGCCAGAAAGGGGCACTGAGATTGGTGGTGTTTCAATCCTCCGTGTGCGCTCCCTATGGTGCGAAGATCCCGAACGGTGTGACTCGGCCTCGTTGACTCCTTTGGGTGGAGTGGAGCTCATCTCATCGGCACAATCGGATCGCGGACCATGGGCCCCTGGTTCGTACGTGCAACAGAGTTGATCATAGGTTAAGCCATGTGTTTCTGTCATACAAGGGAAGGAGATGAAAATCTCCCGCGAGAAAATCCGAAGATCAGCAACTGTAAGAATATCAACTGCCGAAAAGGGGCTTGATGTCTCTGAGACGGGTGGCTGAAGCATAATCAGATTTGCTGTGTGCGATGTTATCGGGACGCTCCGCGATAGGCTCGGGCCCACGTTTAAAGCCAAGTTCGATTAAGAAATGCCGCGTCAACCCATTTATTTAGTGCCCTTCTAGCCTTGATGGGCCGTTAGAGATTGATGGCTCCCGGGTGCCACCCATTCACAACCCATGCAGGCAGCATTAGACCAATCCTTCGCGTTATGAGAGCTTCTCTCACGGCGTGTTACCGAAGTTTTGCCTGACCCAGCTAGGTCTAATGCATGCATCGATATTGGATAAGTCGCAATGAAGGAGGCTTGCTTCCAGGGTATATAAGACCCAGCTCATCGCCGGATTTGCAGGTTCCTTTGTTCTTCAGCGCAAGCCAATCATTCATTCCTTCTCTCGTTTTCACTCGTCTTTGTTCTGTAGATCAGAACTGCCCAGTCTTTCATTTACTCTGTTGATCAGATAACTATCCAACTCGCAACCATGCCTTCTGCCAAGCCTTTGTTCTGCCTCGCGACCCTGGCCGGTGCCGCTCTGGCTGCTCCTGCGCCTTCCCGCGCCACCGACTTCAACAAGCGGTCCACCTGCACCTTCACTGATGCTGCCACCGCCTCCGAGAGCAAGACCTCCTGCTCCGACATCGTCCTCAAGGACATCACCGTCCCTGCCGGTGAGACCCTTAACCTGAAGGACCTCAACGATGGCACCACCGTAAGCCTCTCCCGGCCTTAGCGTCAGCCCCGTTCTAACAGCGACTCCAGGTCACCTTTGAGGGAACCACCACCTGGGAGTACGAGGAGTGGGACGGACCCCTCCTCCGTATCTCCGGTAAGGACATCACCGTTACCCAGTCATCCGACGCCGTCCTCAACGGCAACGGTGCTAAGTGGTGGGACGGTGAGGGAACCAACGGCGGCAAGACCAAGCCCAAGTTCTTCTACGCCCACGACCTCGATGACTCCAAGATCTCCGGTCTCTACATCAAGAACACCCCTGTCCAGGCCATCTCCGTTGAGTCGGACAACCTCGTGATCGAGGACGTCACCATCGACAACAGCGACGGTGACTCCGAGGGCGGTCACAACACCGACGGTTTCGACATCAGCGAGAGTACCTACATCACCATCACCGGCGCCACCGTCAAGAACCAGGACGACTGCGTCGCCATCAACTCCGGCGAGAACATCTACTTCTCCGGCGGTACCTGCTCCGGCGGTCACGGTCTGTCCATCGGCTCCGTCGGTGGCCGCGACGACAACACCGTCAAGAACGTCACCTTCATCGACTCGACTGTCTCTGACTCCGAGAACGGTGTTCGCATCAAGACTGTCTACGACGCTACTGGTACCGTCGAGGACATCACCTACTCCAACATCAAGCTCTCCGGCATCTCCGACTACGGTATCGTCATCGAGCAGGACTACGAGAACGGTGACCCTACCGGTACCCCCTCCAACGGTGTTACTATCTCCGATGTTACCCTCGAGGACATCACTGGCTCGGTTGACTCTGACGCTGTTGAGATCTACATCCTTTGCGGTGACGGCAGCTGCTCTGACTGGACCATGTCCGGCATTGACATCACCGGCGGTGAGACCAGCAGCAAGTGCGAGAACGTTCCCTCTGGCGCTTCTTGCGACGAGTAAGGTGTTTGCCTTCCTTTCTCTCAGCTGCAAGAAAGTTTGAAGAGCTGTGGTGCGCTCTGTACATTTCAGATAATTGTCTAATCTTCTTTCATTCGGCCGTCACACAGTCGTGCATTTATAATATAAAAACCATTGGCTGTACAATCTGGAGCAAAAGCATAGCACACATTGTAGAAGTAGTAGTAGATCTTACTTCATTCCCAAAGGCAATCTCTAATAACCTGAACCAAGCAAACTAATACTATCCAAATGTGTATAGAGCAGCTTTGAAGGAAGATATAGCTTTCCGAGCCATACCAGCTTCAACACCATATTCCGATCCAAATCTATAGCTGCAGCCCTGCATATTACGAATATACACCATGCAACTCTCACCTCTTCTGTCCTTGATACTAATCACCAGCAACGATATAATCCCCTCCCACTTTAAAACGAGTACATACGACCACAGGGTGTGGAAAACAGGGCTTCCCGTCCGCTCAGCCGTACTTAAGCCACACGCCGGGAGGTTAGTAGTTGGGTGGGTGACCACCAGCGAATCCCTTCTGTTGTATGTTTTTGATCTTTATTTATTTATTTATTTTTTCATTATTATGTTTTTCTTTTCTCTGAAAGAAGAGGTATCCGGTAGTTGTCCTCTAGGGTAGGTAGCTCTTGGTGCTAGCAGTACAGTGACTATACTCTCGATCACAACATGCATATAATTCCACCCAACTGAGCGACAACACTACGAAAGGAGTAAGGTAAACACTAACTAGCCCATGCACTAGGAAGGGACGTAATGAAATGATAACGATAACGACATCCACCTCCTGATAGTCACTGAAACCGCACTGTAGAATCCCTATGCCGTACCCGCTATGGCTGTTTGTCATGATGATCAGGGTGCATTGGCCCTTTAGAGAAATAGCGACGCCCAGTCGTAATGGAGCGCGGGGGTGTAGACTCCGTCGTCCCCATGCCACTTTCGCTCTGTGTCTTCGTGGCCTTTTCCGAGTATGTTTGCAGCTGGTGGATGATAACAGGTATGGCTTTCTTGATAACAAGCGGAGCATAGGTCCTAACTAGCCTTGCGGTATCTTGGATTCTCTTTTTGACAAAGGTGAAAAAGCCAGATTCCATGAGCAATGTCGGTTTACTTTGAATAAACTCCTCCAACATTGCCTCGGCCAGTAGCGATTGATTTGCCAGTGCAATAGAGTGTTCGCGACTCTCCTCTTCAGCAGAGTGCTCCATGGCAGACTCCTTAGTCACGCTGCTGACAAGGGATAAAGCTATGGGAGCCAGTGTTAGGTAAGATTATCTGGTCGTTGTTCGGATAAAGACCTCTAGGTGGGCTTACTAGATCTCTTGATACTACAGTATTGAATTATCGTCTGGAATTACCTTCAGAGCGACCAGGATCTTCGCTATGAGGACCCGACCATAATGTATCATTTAGTGAGGAGACCTTTGGGCCATGTATAGATAGCATTACGTATAAGAAAGCACTGTACAACAAGGTAGTATTCACCTGAGCTGCCATCTACACCCTCGTGTTCCAATGCCATTTCTAGAATGAATATCAAAACCACAATGGATGTTGGCGGACTAGGTCAGCGAGCAGGTTAAACTACGTAGCTATCGCGGGTGCGCACTGGTGGATTACGTCATTTAATGTTTGAGGATGAGGAGGTACTTGGCTCTAGGCTATTGGATGCAAGGGATGTTGACAGACTGGCCAAAACCTAACGAACTTGGGGGTGGCCAGCAACTTCAACCCGAACATCGAGTGGCCGCCCTTATCAATTGGCGTTTTGGATCAATAGATGTATAGTTGAATATATAAAATCCCTTAACTAAATATCTTTTATTCTTTATCCACGGTAGTATTATTACTATTAAATAGATTTCTAGATAAAAAGCACCCGTCAATGCCACCAAGCATTGACAGAATGTATGAACGGCTATGGATTAATAGAATTTCGTATTCGGCGGGAGTCCCTCAGCCTGGTCCTCTCTCTGTATTCATTTAGTTAGCATACTAAATGATTTCAATGTAGACAGCTACGGAACCCATACCAGAGCTTCCATAAATCCCTTCACAAGCGCAATTTCGTGATCACAGCGGGCCAGCTGTTCAGGTCCAAAGTCGGTGAAGGTCGTTGCAACATCAAAGTCAATCCAGACCAGCCTATCAGGGTTTCCACGGACAAGGAGAAGATTTTTGGGGTAGATGTCTTGATGGTGAACACCCGCCCTGTGTATCTCGTGCATTCCCTCAATGGCCTGGGGATAGAGCGCGTCCGAGTAGTTCACGCAGTTCAAACTCTCTGCATTTGGGAGATATTCTAGCAAGATTGCTCTCGGCATTAGCTTGTCTCCGGTGAAGGATTGTAAAGCGGGATGGAATGCTGCAGGATCCATTTGATCGATGTAGCCGTAGAATTTTGGCACGAAACCGCGTGCACAGACATCATAAGTGAGAAGCTTCTCGTATGCATTTAACTCGCAGCGAAATCGGTTCAAATCACGACCTTTTTCGGTATATCCAGGGTCGCCGTTGTCATGGAAAACCTTCAATGCGTACTTTTGTCCATCCAGGTCTGCCTCGAATATTGCAGACGAATCAGAGCACGTAATCTGCCTGATAATATTGATATTGGAGGGGTCTATGTCTTTCAAGAGAGCGCTGCTTAGGTGTATTGTTGTGCTGTGGGAAGTCATCTTTATATCAAAAATGTCGGAGCAGGTCAGAACAAGCAGATGACGAGGTCTTGGTGATAATAGCGGGATTATGTAAGTTGAGTACATGTGGTTTTGTTAATTTGCTATAGCTGTCTCTTTGGCGATCCCCTGGACAGCTGGAGGAATGGGAATATGGTATCTAGCGATGCTTGCAGCCGAAGGAACCAACTGGACCCTGTAACCCCGCTGCCTGTTTCCCATCTATTAGAAACTATAGTCAACATCAATTTGGAGTTTTCACCTAACTTCCCTTAGTGTCTGCTCTTTGGTGTTCTTCGTGAAACAAACGGTTATATATATGAAGAAGCTACCGCAGAATACACGTGAGAATACAATTGAACTGGCTAGCCAATCCTCCACCACCCTTTCTCCTCAAACAGTCTCCCGACTCTCTTCCAATCTACTACTCCTATCCATAGTCACAACCTGCCCATCATCCACAAAGACTTCATCCCACCCAGCGGTAACTTTGGCCGTCGGTTGCAGAATCTCAGAGTCACCGCTCAACAGCTCCTGGAATTCAGGGTCGTTGACGATAGCCGCCATGGTCTCTGCGTTAGGGACGTACACGGAGATGATCACATCATGATCATCCAGCGTCCAGCCTCTACCAAGCGCCCAAGGGATCTTCTCCGTAATGAGCTTCTTACTACTGGTGGGGGTATGATACTGTTATTCACCCAGGTCAGCTAATAGATCCAAGTGGACTGACGGGCTGCAAAGGGGTCGGGGACTGACTTGTATCACTTTGAGAACACCATGACGAACTTGAATGGGTGCGGCGCGCGGACCAAAGACTTGCGTCATGTATGTCTGTAGTTGGGCTTCTGTGATACCTTCTTTCTTGTAGCGGAATGCCATGAGTCGGAGGGCCTTCTGGCGTTCTTTCTCCATGGTCAATGTGTTTTTTCGTAGGTGATTTGATCTAGAGATTAAGGGTAGTATGTTACCCTTGGAGAGTCTCAAATTGAAAGATAAGGGTAACTGAGAAGCAGATGTAAGCTTATAGTCCGAGGTTTGGGGGCCCTGAGACATGTTATTCCCCGGGTGGGGGCGAGCAAAGGCATTGCGCTTACATGAGAGAGATGAACGGTTTGAATGAACAGAATAATAGATTAACACCTGAGACATTTAGCCGACGTCAATGATACTAACTTGAAGCGAAGTGATACTTACGTTGTTGCTATGGTCGAGACTTAGCGATACTAAGAGGCGGAAGCCGCGCTAGCAACTCGTCACGAACTAGTCATACATGCTAGTTTGGGGGCTGAAAGAAAAAAAAAAAAAAAAAAAAAAAAAAAAAAGAGATTGACAAGTTCCCGTATGACAAGGCTTTGGACAAGAGAGGCTAATGCATGCCCTGAAATCAGAGTTGTCAATCTGATACTACATGTTCCGTCGATACGACACTACGGTTTGTTGTGTTCGAAGATATACCAGGGTCATGTCCCCCACCGGACAGTCTTCAACCCTACCTCTTGCACTCTTAGCAAGTCTTGAATACCCTTTCAATCTAATTCTACTGCACAATGGAATCATCACTTTCCCACAGAGGGAATAAAAACTTGACGGATGTTCTTTCACGGTTTCCGCCCTACCTTCTTAACCCCAACTTCACATGGCACGGAATCGACTTGACCTTAGCAGAAAACCATGTAATCAGAAGCGAGATCCTCTCTATCTTAAAGACGTGCATTGGCGAAGGGCTAAGCTCGCAGGTGAGGTCTATACCGCATACTATCTAGATAGTAGCTCCAGATGCTGCAGCTAAATGCTAACCGATGGTTTGTTTCTACTAGCATCTCGACTGGCCTAAAGGCCTCTGCGGCTACCCACCATTACTGGATGCGCTTGCGACGACATTCAACCGCTACTTCAAGCCATACACGCCGATTGAGTCTGACCACCTGGCAGTCACACCCGGCACATCCGCTGGACTTGACATCCTACTCTACCATTTATGCGATCCGGAGGATGGCGTCCTAGTACCATGTCCGTACTGGAGTATGTGTCCCCCCCCCTGCACCCTCTCACTTTCCCTCCATTCTAATCAACAAAACAAACCAGGTGGCTACGACACCTTCTTCACCGTTCGATCTCAAGTCCAAATCATTGGTGTCGAGGTTCCCGAACTAGAGGATTCATTCCACGACATCGCACTGATCTCTGCTCTCGAAAAGCACTACAAGGAAGCTAAATATCCCATCAAAGCCGTCGTTCTCTCCCATCCACACAATCCCCTTGGCCGCCCATACCCTCCTCACGTCCTAAAGCAATGCATGGCATTCTGCCGAGACCACAACCTCCACCTTATCTCCGACGAGGTATTCGCCCTCAGCACATTCACCAGCCCCGATCTCCAGAACTGGGCTGCATTCAAATCCGTCCTAAGTATCGACCCCTCAACCGTCGGCCTAGACCCCTCTCGCGTGCATGTTCTCTGGAGTATGAGCAAGGATCTAGCGGCTAGTGGGATTCGTCTGGTAAGATCTCTCCTCCAATTTGGCATAGCGCCAGGTTTGTGCTTTTGTTAACGAAGTCGATCCATCAGGGATGCATAGCAACCCGAAACAGTCCCCTCCGACGCACCGTTGGCCTAGCCGGGGCTATCCAAGTGTCAGCCCTCTCCACAATCGGAGCAATAGCCATTCTGACATCTTCCCGTCTCCCGGAAATACTAAAGCAGAACTGCATGGGTCTCACGGTGGCATATTGTACCGTGACAGAAGCGTTTCGTCGTATTGGTATTACATACGTTCCGGGGACCGCGGCAGTGTTCCTGATGGCTCGATTGGCTCCGCGAGCTCAGACGCGGGAGGATGAGCTAGCTGCATGTGGGAAATATCGTCAGGCTGGGGTTGCGGTCGTGCCGGGGTCAGCGTACCATATGCCGGGGAATTATCAGCATGGGTGGATGAGAGTCACGTTTGGGGTGGCGCCGGAGACGTTGGCTGAGGGGATTAGAAGGATTGAAGGGGTGTTTGGGGAGTTGAGGTAAATTTCTTACATCACTGGTTAGTTTGGTGGTCTAGTAGTATGAGGAGGCTGTACTGGTAGAGGAGGGGGTGGTGGTAAAGGGAACTAGAAAGTAAGCACTAGGAGAGTAAGCACTAGGGAGGGCTAAGTGACGGGAACGGTTAAGTGGGGAATACTGCACAGGAGTAAGGTCGCATCGTACAATCATGTTGATTTTGATTCGCTTTGAATATCTATCTAACTAGTATCTACATTATCTATTCAGCCCTCATGAATCAAACAGCGGCCCCATTGCAGGGATCCCTCGGCCCCGAAGCTGAGAAACCAGGGTGTGGGTTAAGCTCCGATTGCTAATGACACAGACCATTTCAGCCTCGAAGCCGCGATAGGCCAAGCAATGGTCAACGACCCACGGGAGCAGGTCCACACGCCGACCTTGCTTGGAAGTGTCGAGTATCATGGCCTCCGGGTCCAACCGATGCACTAAGTCCAACACCCGCGATCCGTACGTCTGCTGCGGCGACCTAGTCTGCCACACCAGACGAATGGCAGGGCGACGACACGCTTCTTCTCCTTCCGCTAGAAATGCGAGACAGGGGCCGATCCCAGAGCCTGTTGCTACGATCACCACGCGCCTGAAGAGTCGCATCACTCGGGTGAACCCATACGGCTGTTCACCCCGGGTCCATAATTCTGTCGGGGGCTCGTTGATTCGTGCCCCCGTCCAGTCTCCTGCCCTGGATACCAGGACCGAACAGCCCTTGGCTGCGCTTGTCTTTGCGATTGCCGCCTCCTCGTCGTCAATATCTATGCAGCGTGGCTCATCCGGGAACGTGGCGAAGCTATGCCAGTCCTGCAGTGGGTGCGTAGCGAGTGAGATGGTTTTCCCCAACCGTGAGTCAGCTCCAGATAGGTGGAGACGGATGGCATGAGTGGAGAGCCGCTCTGCCTGTACGCAGATGCGTCGCAGGCGTGTCCAGGGCTGAATGATGGCGATGAGGGTGGTCAGGACGCACCAGAAGGCGGGGAGGCGGACGAGGCTGGCCGCAGGGGATAGAGAAATAGTAGCAGTACTAGGATTGAGAGAGGAATCTCCCACCACGAGCACCAGAAGACTCAGGAACAGCGCGACGACTAGCCAGGTGAGGAAGCGATGGGCAAACTCGAAGGAATTATGATAGCGGAGTCGGACCGTGGGATAGGCCACTGCTATGATCACAGCTAGCAGGAAGAGGACGAGATAGGCAAGGATCAACGTAATCAGAGTATGATTGGAGAGATGATGGGGGTGGCCCCGGACCCTGATAGCCAGCTGGGTCAGCATGACAACTGCCCCGACATACCATATCAGCGCAGCCACGCCGCAACCGCTATGCACGCCGCCGTAATGGTAAATGTTGGCTGCCACACGACGAAGACATAGGGGTAGCCGGAGTGATAAGGAGCACATTATTTGAAACATCCCATTTACCACGATCGCCTGACGAGCCAAGGCGCTTGCTAAGAAATTCGCTGCCGCAGCATCCACAAACCGTATCGCAGACCAATCTTTGAGAATGAAGTAGATCAAAGCAGCCACATTTCCGAGGAACACAAGGGAAAATATGTATCGGTAGGTACTGGGCCAGAGGAAGAGACGGGTGTCAATGCTCTGACGCGAAGGTGTTCTTGCTTTTTCCACCGGGAGCACAGAGACGTTGATGGGAAGGCTGATGTTCGTTGGCCCCTTTTCTGATTGATCGGGTAGCTGAATCGCCGGAGGAGGAGGTGGTGGTACTGGAGTGGGTACATGCCCTAGGTCCATGCTGTCGTTCCTTATCATGTATGTAACGTTTCTCATGAGGAGGGTATAGATATCAATTAGTTACGAGAGATGAATTGCTCAGCTATATACTCCACTACGAGGCTGGTATGTCCTTCCTTGACTGCTCTATTGCATCCTTCTTGTAAGACTACTGTTTTTGGAGTGCGAGGGAAGAAGATGGAAGTGTTTGGTATGGGGGCCAAACATGTCCCAGGACGAAGTTGTAGAAAACGCAGAATTAGTGCGTTTTTGGTTTCGTTTTAATACTGACTGATATTACGGAGTAGCGATATATCTACGCGATCGATCTCACGGTGTCCGTTTGGCACCTGCTAGGTAGGAGACCCACTTGGCTGTCAGACCGAAGCCTACCAGACTAGCCTGAGTAGTCCTAGAGGAGTCCGTTTGAGGTCCCCGCTTACTGCCCTTCGCTTGCAAATTTCCGACCTTGCCGGATTCAAGGCTCGTCTGAACATGATGGGGGAGTGAACTAACGGGTTTACAAGCGTGTGCCAAAGGGGAGGTTGTATTGGTTAGACTAGCTACACACAAATACACACAGTCATGCATGCACACACACGAAGAAAATTCACAGAATCTTGTCGAGAATTTCGCGTAGTTCGTTTGCCACGAGCTCCGGGTTATCTCGCTGGACAAAGTGGCCGGCCCCTGGTGCCTGCAGAGGACCCTTACTACGAGCAGGCTCAGTAAGCTTAGCCAATCCTTCGTTGAACCGATGCCAGTAAGGATTCATATAGACTTCCGTCAGTCTTGGCGGGGCGCCACCCATTTGTTCAAATTCGGTTTTGAACGCCTCAAACTCATGGCCAACAACCGTTACCCAGGGACCGCCGTCCGGCCCCTGCAACTTGGGTCCATCGCTATCCGGCAATAGTTGCGCCAGGTTCTTTCGGCTGAGCCCCTCGCGACTGCCATTACTGGGGTGAAATACCCGCTGCATATACGCGCGAGCAGCACGGATCGCATCCACCGTCACCCCATCTGGCAGACTGGTTGGGTCGAAGCCAGGTGCATCAGGGTCCGGGTAGATAGAGACAAAGTCGGAGTTTGCCAGCACACTGTCCAGGAAAAGAAGGCCTGCCACTGTGCCGGGATATTCTTGAGCATAGAGCCGCACCAGCGCGCCACCAATGGAGTTGGAGACCAGCACGAGGGACAGACTGCCCGGGTTCAGATTGGAGATTCCCATTTTCTCGGACGCGATTTGAGTAATTAGTTGATGAAGGTCCCGGACCACAGTCAATGTATCATGGCCGTGCATGGGATCCTCGGTGTTGTCGTCGGGATCCCGGTCTGTGGTCTGCCCCTGACCGTAGCGGTCATAGGTCAGCATGGCGGGCAGTCCAGCAGCGGGAGGCTGTGTCTGAAGGCGTGTAATGGCCCCCTCCCAGGAGGTCTGTGGCAGGCCAAGGCCATTGACAAAGACAATCAGCACAGGCTTGGCAGTGCCCACAGCTGGATGGAAGCTATAGCATAGTTTGGCGGAAGGCTTGGTAGACAGTGACAAGAATTGGTAGGGAGACATTTTGGAGAGAATCAAGATGGCTAGAGGTACTCGGTAGTGGAGATGAAAAAGAGAAGGATAGTAGAGCAGTGGTGGTCACTCTGCGTGGGCTTGCAGTGGGATATATAACTTGGGAACACCCCTCAAGAGAGAGTGAACGCAGAAGCAAGAAGGCAGAAACGTAAAACCGTAAGAAACTGTAAGCGTACCCTGATTTACCACGCTAGTACCAGCCCATACGGTGACGCCCGATGCTTATGTTGCACGAAGCCTCAGCCTCGTCTGTCTGTGCGCACGACAGGGTCCAGAGTCTCCACTCAGTCATCCTGCTTGCTATATTCTGTGCAACTAGCAGTAGCGCGTGGGGGCTGAAGGCCATGAGATGGCCCGGTTGGACTCCTCCATAGGAGTTGTTCAGCTCCTATGTGGTGGTATGCAGGTTGGACCTGGATGTCAAGGATCAAAAGGCTTGCCTAATCCACCCTGCCTTGAGCCTCGTATCTCGTTCCCTTCACGCAGCTTAGTCCTAGAATTTTACCTCAATATTGTTCATCATGAATCCACCTGATGTGAACGTTGGCTACAAGCTGCTGGTGGGTACTACTGTTACCTTTGTAAGTGCTTGTGTGGTGGTGATGCTCCGTGCAGTGGCACGGATTCTCTATGCAAGTTTGGGTTGGGACGATTACATGATGCTGTTTGCGGTGGTGAGTTACCAAGCTTCTCTACAACACCTGTTCACAACTCATTATTGATATAAACATAGGCTCAAGCATTAGTAGCCACGATATGTGATTTTCTTGCTGTTAATAATGGACTTGGACGTCACATGGTCTATTTGACCAAGAAGCAGATACCCCCCCTGCTGTTCTGGGACTATCTCGGGCAGGTGTTCTGTGTAAACGCCTTGACTTTTGCGAAAATCTCCATCTGTCTCTCTTATCTCCGTATCTTGAGAGGCTCACATCAACGCACTCTGCGCGTCCTTTGTACAGTCACGGCAGTGTTGGTATTTGCTGTAAACACAGTGGTTATTATATCCTTCTATGCTCGCTGCAACCCCACACATAAGTCTTGGGACCCATACCTGCCAGGCACCTGCTGGCCGGCAGCCACCGAGACGGGCTTGGTGATCTTGCAAGGATGTGAGTGAGCTCTTCAGCCTGCTATGAATCAACAATTGACATTAGGCAGCATTTTCGGCGCTGACGGACTACTTCCTGTCGGCCGTTCCCATATTCCTCTTTAAGGACCTACAGATCAGTCGGAAGAACAAAATCGTTCTTTGTGGACTCATGAGCTTGGGTGCTGTGTATGTCTTCCGTGATTGATTCCTCAATGCTTGGAATCCTCGTCGCTAACATCATTTTGGTTCTACAGCACAGGTATCTTTGCGACAATCCGTACGGTCGAGTCCGGGGAAAGTTTGACAGGATCATCAGCTTCGGACTCAACATACACTACCATCATGGGTCTGACCTGGGCTGGAATGGAGCGCAACATCGCCATGATGATTGCCAGCGTCCCTCCGTTGCGCCCACTGGCAGAGCCTGTCGTCCGGCTTACCAGTCAGACCTTCTCTAACCTGATGTCGTCCCGTCGCACCCAGAACAGCTATGAACTGGGCTCACAAGCAACAATACAGAGCCCCGGTCTCGGGGCCTCCTCGAAGCATTATGCCTCTGCTAAGCAGGCGGCATTTGCCAAGGATGACCGCAGTACGAGCCTCGAACATATCCTCCCACCTCAGGCAAACGCTACCTCGGTTGTTTAATGGCTCATTTCTGACTGAAAGTGGATTATAAAAATTCTAGCATAAGCACTATCTAATTCAATCGTAATCTGGAGTCGCTTTAGGCCGATTCGCCCCGTCAGATATGGGGAAAATCGCGCATACCATATGTGTAATCAGTCTGATAGCTATCATTACGTAGTACTCACCAGAAATAAAGCGTAACATACAGTCAGATTGGCCCCACAAGTGGAACAATACATGCTGTGTTAATTATCTGTATTACCCGATGCAAGGCCTGGCAGCCTTGAGTAAGACATCACTGCCACGGGCGAGTTTAATCACAATCATGCATGCATGCAACCCTCGGCTAGAGCTGTCAGCGCAGGACAAAGCATGGCTCAACCCAAAGTTGGCCCCCACCCGGAGGGACTATCAAATTAGGGTAATACTAGTTCTGCTACTGGCTTCCTACCACTGTATCTTGTCGGAGAAGCTAATCGTATTCAGCCTGCCCCCCTCTTCCCATCACGAAAGACGAGCTTTTTCATCCTGCCTCGAGTAATCATCTCGTCTCATCAGAATCCAGCCTCTGCCGATCTAACCGGTGCAGCTCTGGGCATAGACGGGGTTGACACCGAGTCAGCCGGACTGGGAATAGTATTCTCGCAGAGAGAAATGATATAAATACGTCCCCATATCTTCTTATACTTCTCTCATTCAATGTAATAGTACAAAAGACAATCCCTTTCTTTCCTTCAATTATCCAATCCGTTTCATTCTCAGTCCCAATGGATGCCCTTCCTCCTGCTCTTCAGGCTCCAGTTGACTGTGGTCGACGCCTGCTGCCTGCTGTGCTAGATGAAGTTGCCATCAGTGATCCCGAGCGAGTCTTTGTCTCCGTCCCACGCAATCCAGAGAACGTGTCGGCTGGCTTCCAAGATATCACTTATGCCACCTTTGCCCAGGCCGTCAATAAGTGTGCTTGGTGGCTACGGGACCGGGTGGGCATGCCCACCGATCCTCAAACCATTCTCTACATTGGTCCTCTGGACATCAGATACATTCTCATCATCATAGCCGCCGCTAAGGCTGGTCACACGGTAAGCACATACTAATCCCCCCATGGTACGGCTCACAACTCATTCCCAATCCCAGGCTTTCTTCAGTTCTCACCGTAATAGCCTGGATGCCCATCTGTCTCTGGTAGAACGCAGTGGCTGCTCGGTTGCTCTGCGGCCAAAGCAGGCGCCAGCCGTCCTCGATCAAATCCTGAAGGCTCGATCCATGAAGGAGGTCGATATGCCTGAGCTGGATTTCTGGTTCACAGACCTGGACCAGGTCAATCCTCTTCCCTTTACCCTAACCTGGGAAGAGGCTCGCTACAAAACCTTCTGCATCCTACACACCTCCGGCTCGACCGGTATCCCCAAGCCCGTCTTCGTTCCCTATGGTAGTCTGGCCAGCAATGACGCCCATCAACTCATTCCCTTTCTCGGAGGGAAGCCCACCCTGATGAACTACCTGAAGGGGAAACGATTCTTCCTAGCCCTGCCAGTCTTCCACGCCGCTTGCTTGACATTCGTCCTAGCATTCAACATATTCTCCGGCGTGACTGTCGTCCTCCCGCCCCCAGGACCACTCACCTCCGACGTCGCCAACGAAGTCATCACTTCCGCCAACCTCGACGGTGCCCTACTGGCACCATCACTGATCGTAGACCTATACAACAACCCCACCCATCGTCAAAACCTCATCAAGCACCTCAGCCTCCTCTCCTATGTCGGTGGCTCCCTCCCCAAAGCCGTCGGAGACGCCCTCTCAACCCAAGTCAAATGCATGTCCATCATGGGCACATGCGAGACCCTCCTCTTCCCCCTCGAGATGAACGACGACCCAGCAGACTGGGAATACGTAACCGTGAGCCCCTTCTTCGGACACGAATTCCAATCCAACCGTGACGGTCTATCGGAGCTCGTCCTCCGCCGCCAACCCAACCACGAGCTCTTCCAGGGCGCTTTCTACACCTTCCCAGACAAGCAAGAGTACCGCTTCGGCGATCTATTCGCACAACACCCCAACCGCCCAGAGTCCTGGGTATTCCGCGCGCGAACAGACGATATCATCGCTTTCACCACCGCCGAAAAGCTCAACCCCATCACAATGGAGAGTGTGATTGTAGCCAGCCCCAAGGTGAAATCCGCCGTTATCGGCGGTCAAGGCCAATTCCAGGCCTCGGTGTTGATCGAGCCATATGACTATCCGACCTCACCCGAGGAAGAGGAACAATACATCCAAGAGATATGGCCGTATATCACCAAGGCGAATCGCGGATGTCCCGCTCACGGCCGCATCATGAAAGGCTTCGTCATGCTCACTTCCCCGGATAAGCCGCTTCCGCGCGCCGGTAAGGATACCGTTCAGCGTCATGCGGTGTTTAAGCTCTACGCTGCGGAATGGCAGGCTTTGTATGATAGGATGCGTCCGCATGTCGCTGCCCCTGTCCCTACTTCTTCTTCTTCTACTACTTCTTCATCATCTCCCTCGCTCTCACCATCTACCCCTCCCCTCCGTCCCGACTCCCCCACCACCACAAATAAATCCGCATCAGCATCAGCATCAGCCCTAACCACCGAAATCGAAGAAATCCTCCACCAACTCCTGCCCAAAGCCGTCGAAACAGCCGTCGAGAAAGCAATGCAGGGCGTTCTCAGTCGTCTTCTGACAGGTCTCACTACTGGTTCTGCTACTACTGCGCCTGCGCCTGCTCTTTCCCCTCCTACATCCCCCAAAGCAGACTCCGCCAATATCCACATCCCCAAACCCGACCTAAAAACCTTCATCCACACCCACCTCGCAGAAACATTAGATCAGCAACAAGCCTGGACCGACGACTCGGATTTATTCCAGTTTGGGCTCGATTCGCTGAAGGTTATGGAGCTCATTGCGGAGGTGAATAGGTTTCGGAAACAGTGGGATCCGAATGCTGCCCCCGTGGATCAGAAGGTGGTGTATGCGAACCCGTCGGTGAATCGGATGGTTGGGGTTATGGGTGTGTAGATTTATTTCCTTTCTTTTCTTGGGGGATGGGTTGTTGGGTGGGGTGTATCATGATCGTGCTGGGTTTGTAAATTGTTGTGGTATCTCTGTTGGAATTTATCAAGTACTTTGGCTGTGAGATCTGTGTCTCATTCACTTAATTTCATTTCATTTTATGCCATGCCCCTTCGGGTTTGATAGGTCTATAGTCTACTATGAGGTTCTGGAATATTGATACTTTTTTACACAAGATTTTCTTGTTATATAGTATGTATGCTGTTCAGGATGTGCATTGGGGATATCTAGGAAGTAGTAGGTAAATAAGTGGTTGTTGCGGATGAACTCATCAAGGAGTGTGTCATAACGGTGCTATAACCTATACCCAGAAGGATCATGGTAAGAAAGAAGAAGAGGATGATGATGTTGTGGAAGACAACCATACAATATTAGTCTAAAGAAATAAAATGAATGGTCTTTATGCCACAAGGTTCATGGTAGAGGACGAGAGAGTCAATACTTCAGTCTGTAGGTTTGTGGGATTTGGGGTTACTCTATTTACGAGGGAGGAGTACTAGGTTTCGAAGGATGAGTATTGAGATTGGCTAATTTAAAGATTGATTATACTCAAGACCTGGTCATTGTGAGTCCGTTGCGTCCCATGAATATACTGTCTACAATTATACAAGTATCTTCGTAAGCCGTTAAATTAGCCTATACAACAAAGAAAAGCAGACGCAAACCCGGTCACTAGACACATAGATAAGAGTATATGAAGAAAAGAAACAGACACCAAAGGTTATATCTACTATATGAAACTTTCAGCTGTACGGAGAAGGGAAAGATAAGCCAAGTCCTGTCGTGATGAATGTACCCGGGACGACAGATACAGGATATAAACAACTCCAAGCAGATCGGAAGCAAAAGAAAAGATTGTTCAGGAAACTATAGACAAATCAAGCGGGACTCGCTTAGAACTGGTCAATGCAACCCCAGTACTGCTCAACGTCGTACTCGCCGGGGTCCTTCCACAGGTCGTTGGCGTAGGAGAAGAAGACGGACAGCTCTCCAACGGACTCGCGGATGCCCTTGATGGCGGTGGCCTGCTCGGAGGTACCGGGGACGGCAGCACCGTTGGCGTTACCCTTGCTCGGCCAGCCAGTCTCGAGGTTGATGACATCCATGTCGGTACAGATCTTCTTCAGGAGGGCGACCTCGGTGGAGGCGAAGGTACCGGCCTCGGCGGCGGTGGTCTCGGAGTTGAAGAAGGGGTGGATGTTGGCACCGAGGACGTCAACGACAGAGCACAGGGTGCTGCTGCCGTACTCCTGCCAGATGTCGACAGGCTCAGTGGTGGTGATCTGGCCAGTGTAGCCGGCAGCCTCGAAGCTGGACTTGCAGGAGGAGATGAAGGTGGCGAGCTCGCTGGCGGTGGTGTAACCGTCGGAGATGGCCTCGTTACCGACAACGATGAGGGTAACCATGGACCACTGACCCCACTCGGTGATGGCAGTGACCTGGTCCTGAGCACCCGAGGTGCCGGTGCTGGAGATGTAGACACCGAGGATCAGCTTGAGGCCGTACTTGCTGGCAGCGGAACCAACGTATTCGAGGGTGCTGCAGTCGGTGGAGTAGAGACGGATGTGGGTGAAGCCCTTGTTGGCGATGGTCTCAATGTCCGACTCGACGGTGGCCTTGGACTTGCAACCACCGGAGTTGCTGTAGGGAGTGTAGGTCATTCCCATGCTGTTGCCGCTGGCGCTGACGCCAGAGCTGGCGGCGGCGCTGGAGCTGGCGACAGTGCTGGACTGGACGGAGGAAGTGACAGCGGCAGCGGTGGTGGTGGCAGGAGCCGGGGTGGTCACCACAACAGCGCTAGTGGTAGCGGCAGCAGGGGTGCTGGTGGGCTCGTTGGCGTTGGCGAAGGGGCAAGTGTAGGTGTAGTCAGTAACGGTGGCGGTCACAGTGATAGCGCTGTGGGTGTAGGTGCCGGGGGTGACCGTGGAGACGGTGGGGTAGGTCACGACGGTGTTGGAGGGAACGTAGGTGGTGGTGGGAGCAATGGTGTAGGTACCAGCCTCGGGGCAGACGTAGGTGGTGGTCTGGATGATGCTGGTGACGGTGGAGCCAGAGGGAGAGACGGTGGCGTAGGGGCAGGTGACGGTGGTCGAGGTCTCGACGATAGTGGTAACACCACCGTAGGTCTGGGTACCGCTAGCCAGGGAGGTAGTGGTGCCGGCGACAACGGAGGTGGTGTCGGAGACGGTCACGGTAGCCGCGGGGATAGTGTAGACACCAGTGGTGGAGAAGGTGGTGGTCTCCGGGGTGGGGACAACAGCCTGGCTGGAGGTGGTAGCAGCAGCGACAGGGGTGGAGGAAGAGACCTGGCCGACATTGCCGCCAGCAGCACCGGTGGCAGCGACACCCTCGGGGGTGGAGGAAGTGCCAGAAGCAGCACCGGCAGCACCACCGGTGGCACCACCAGCAGGGGTAGACTCGCTGGGAGAGGCGTTGCCAGCAGCACCGCCAGTAGCACCAGCACCCTCGGCAGTGGTAGCAGCCTCAGCAGGGGCAGTCGACTCGCCGGGGGTAGCGACAACGGTGACGGTGGTGTAGCTGGTGGAGTGGAGGGTGGTGACGACGTCGGAAGTCACAGTGGTAGGGACCGCAGCGGGCACGACTGTGATGGTCAGTATATTGTCCACATCGCAAGTCGCATCAACTGGAATGTTGGAATGCGGGGGATAAGGATTGACTCACGGGTAGGGGTTCCCCAGACGGTGATGACCTCGGTGGTGCAGCCGCAAGACTCCTCGGGCTCAGCCTGAACGGCACGACGCTGGTGGAAAGAGTCGTGACCGTGACGACGCATGTGAGCGCCGCCATCAGCCAGAGCGGTACCGGCGAGGGCAGCCGCAGTGGCAAGGAAAGCACCCTTCATATTGACGGTAAGGGTGAAATCAATGAGGGGGGTTCGGGAACAAATTCAATCGCAATGAATGCCCGCTAAAAGAGTGAAGCGGTGGTCAAGTTTGCAGAGTGAGAAGAGAACGCGGGAGAGGGAGGGAGGGAGGGAGAAAAGGGCACGCCGGCCTCTTTTTGATATCTTTCTCTGGGAGGGAGAAAGAGACAAACGATCTGCAAAACAAACCCGAGAGGGAAAACAAAAAAAGAGGGGAGGGAGAGAGGGAAAAAGAAGAAGAAGAAGAAGGAAAGGGAAAAGAGGCAAGTCTGGCCCAGCAGGGAAAAAGCCCCCAAGCAAACAAAAGGGGGCGGGAGTGGATGGATGGTGGATGGTGGATGGATGCCAGGCACCCACTGGCCGCTATTGGACTGGATGTCCGCACGGCTCGGATAGCCTGGTGGAGTCGAGTCTAGTATTAGTTTGCACGTCGTCCATTCCCTTCTTGGGGGTTTCAGAATATCTTTTGTTCCATTCTCTCAATGCGGTGACGGTGACCGTTAGCTGCAATCCTGACATTCAGGGTCTGGCTACTATTTTTTGGGTCGATGAGTGGAAGAGGAGTCAAACGACGTGTCTACTGTCTACTGAGTTGTTCGACACAGAAACTGACCCCGGACATGGATGATTTGGATTAAGATTTTCCGATGGTGGAAGGAAAACTCTATTGCCATACGGGGGGCCTCCTACGTAGGCACCCCTCTATCACATCTGTCTCCTGATGACAGGGAACAATCCATCGTTGAGACGTGTAGTTATTCTGTATTCCTGTATGTATAGCATAAGGAATTTAGTTAGTGTACAACAATATTCAAAGCAGTCACAACCATCTAGCAAAGTGGCAACCACACAACATCCAAATGAAATGAGATTCAGCAACAGAGGCTGCTTTGTGCAGCTGCAAGGAACACTGGAAAAGTCAGGGATCCACACCGCCTGCAGGAGGTGTTGTGGCTTTGCCAGATCGGGTACAGTGGCTGCCTCCACTGTCTGACTTTGTGGGAGATCATTGGATAAGGGCGAGCACCTTAATTTCCGGGGACCCACCGCAACCCGGATTAGCGACCAAAGGGCAACACAGCCAGAAATGAGCAAAAGTCGGGCGCAATAATGGATGGCCCAGAGACCGACCCATGGTTAGACTCAGCCTCTGCACGGTTAATAGGAGAGCGTTATTTCAGGTACGGGGTCTGAAAGGCTGGATGAAACAAGCAGAGACGCAGAGAGGCAAATGCAGTGCAGCCAGCAGTTAGAAGGCTGAAGGCTGAAGCAGAAAGAGGCGAATTCATAAGAATAGAAACAGCCCCGGGTAACTTTTCTGTCTGTCTGACAGCCACCGTTCGGCTACTATCCGGTTACTATCCGGTTACCATTCCATTGCCATTGCCATTGCTATTGCCCCTGGAAATTACTGTCGGCTTACTGAGATCTATCCATAGTAATAATAATATGATCAGAATATCCAACATTACTGTACTGAGTTTATCACCCGGCGCAAGGTTCACTCCCTCCGCATCATCTCCTAGTCAATAATTGTTCAATAAATCCATGGATTCACTTAGCTAACTATCTATCTTTTACTCGCTGATCCATCTGGAATCACCTTGACTTTCACTTTCACCGTCCTAGCAACCCACGCCGATCAGATCAATTCATTTCATTCAAGTGTTCCTAGTAAGTGTTTCTCTGTGGAGATGTCTCTCTCACTGGCACTCCAGCAATGCCGAGAACCGAAACGAGGCCTGGCCTTCTTGGCTTCACCTCGACACTCACAGCAACTCTCTGTCTTAAATTTCCCACACGAGTCAGGGTCTGTCAGTGGCGGCCAAAATACACCAACCCCTCGTGCTCACGCCTCAAACCCCTGACCACTCTGCCCATCACTTCGACTTACCCCAGATCAGATCAGATCAGATCCAGGATCCCTCGACTACATACGTACTACATAAGTACGATACGACCAGCCAAACTATTGACTATTGAAACAACTCATGAAGAAATAAAATTATAAAAAACACACACCGAACTACTCATAAATACCCATTAACCCTACAAAATAGAAATTGATCATCGTCCGCCCGGTCTCGACCGGTCAGTGCAGAGTCTCCTCCACTGCGGACCGATTTGCCCCTGACCAGGCTTGGCTTGAGCCTATCTGAGAGGGAGAAAGCGAAGTCGTTGAGTACGCTGATTTGGGAAGGCCTGAGCTGAATTTTAGAGAATGTGTGTTGTCTTGGATGAATTTGGGCTAATTTTCAATAGTCGCGTTGGGGTGTGAGACATGATGGTGTAGTAGCTATTTGACCCCTGAATTTGGGGGTGAGACCCTGATACTATTACTACGAGGGTATATAGCTGGGGCGATGACTCGTATTATTGTAGTGCTGACTGACGGGTTCTGGAAGATTCGGATATTGCCGATGCTCGCTTATGATTAGAGGATGATGTATTGAGTGAGTGGTTGTGTAGCTACGAGATACCCTAAGTAGAGGATGGAGGTGTAGTGGGTGTTGAGTTGGGCTGACCGATCCGAGGAATGTGTCAGACACCCACACATAACTAACCTCACATTCTTACTGTAAGTTTGTAAGAGTCAAATTGACATAACTGACAGGACAATTATAATTCCTCAGCAATAATGTCAATGGTATCCCCTACATGAGTCCTCCGTACCCTGTACCTCAACTCATGGTTGAGAAACCACATGGCTGAAGCCGACCGACCGGTCGCAAGTTACACAGTCCCATCCATCACACAGCTCCCTCCTCAGAATAAAACCCAACCAACACAATCCCTTACAAAAGAGAGAACCGCAAGCCTTTATATCCCTAAATCCTTGATATTTACCCCTCAACAACCAATCCTACCTACTTACTGACGTAGTCCCCAAAATCAACCACATCGTACCACCCACAACACTGCACTGCACTGCACTGCGCTGCGCCACATCTCACCACACCCATCGGAGTACATCATACAACACTAAGTATACACCGGGATCATGCCACCCACCCCAACCACTACACAACCCAACCACAACCACATTTGCATCCTTCGGAGAAAGAATTCTACTAATTGAGCATATCTAATTGGTCATCCATATCTATGGTATACCATCGCTCGGATCATCCGAGTCCCATGCACTCTACACGTGATGCCTTCTACCCCGGATACAACCACCCCGACGAGAAGGTGAAAGAGGTGAGGTGATTCGGATGGAGAGATGCCTGACTTGCTGTAGGGGAGTATGGTGCGATGTAATTTTGTTTCTTTGTTGGGTGGTAGTTGGGATCCGATTGATGCCGTATACTGCTGCTGCCACTGCTGTAGGGCTTGGAATGTGGTGATGGGTGTGTAGGTATATATAGTAGATAGAAGCAGACGATACTATTCAATTGAATCACAAACAATACACACACAAGTCTTAATAAGGAATCATCGAAACCAAAAGATCACTACACATCTTCAACTTCCAAACAAGCATATACCTACTCGAAAATGAAATCATCACCTACTACATCCTCTGCCCGCCTCCAAAATGACTTTGGAGCTGATCTATGGGTGAAGAATCGTCCTAAGCATGTGCGTATACTATCCATCCCCATCATATATCCCTCTTACACATACCCATACTAATAATGATTGTATAGCACCCCACAGCAGGCCGCGGCCTCTTCGCCGGCCTCCAAGATACCAAGAACTACAATGTGGAATCAGGCTGGGCGAAGAGAAGTAATGCGGAAAGTCAGGGGTTTCTGGGGGGTTTGTTGAGTCGGTATGCTTCCCTCACCTTTAGGTTATTTTGTTGTTGATTTGTGAGTGTGCTTGCTAATGGATTGTTGTGTTGGGGGTAGGTTTATTGGGGGGTCTTATAAGCCTCCTACTGAGTAGGGTATGGATTGAGGTATGGGTTATGGTTATGATGGATTGGATTGGATTGTGTTTGGTGTTTGGGTTTGAATAGCGTTAGATTGATTATACTATTTCTCCGAATTAAAGTGTGTTATGATATACATGGAATACTATGCATGTGCACTACTAACATGTATCTGATGAAGTAGTTCAACAAACTCTTACAGTAAACTAGATACATACTAATACTGCCCATTCCAATACTACTATAAACATAAAACAAAGTCAAAAAGCAGCACATATCAATTAACCACCACCGTAACATCCCACCCCTACATATCAAAGCACAACTCCAGTACAGCCACCCCTACCTCTCCCCAAGAACCATCATAACTATACTATACTACAACTACATCCTCACCTACATCGCAGACTTAAGCAAAGCCCCCCCATCACTCCCCACCCACACCCCAGTAACAAACCCATCCTTCATACACCAAACATACGCCTCCGCCACATCCTCCGGCCTGCCCACCCTCCCCAACACCGTCCCCCTCCTAAACATCTCCTTAACCACCTCCCTCTCCTCCACCCCAATCGTATCAAATATCTCCGTCTCTACCGCCCCCGGCGCCACCACATTCGCCCTTATCGGCGCCAACTCCACCGCCAACCCCCTCACCAACCCACCCAGGGCACTCCCCGCCATCGCACCCAACGTCGTCCCCGGTACAGGCTTCGACGCCAATACCCCGGAGGTAAACGTCATCGACGAGGTATGTTCATCCACCATGTATGCCTTCGCATATTTACCCAGCATGAGGGGCGCCAGGACGCGGAGCGTCTCGCTTTGCGTGTAGAGTTGGGGAGTGAGGGCTGTGGTGGTGGGGGAGATGGGGATGCGGGAGGGGCGGGTGCCGGAGGTGTAGATTATATGATTTAACAGTATTCTCCCATTTTCCTCTTTGAGGGGTGTGGTTGTGGTTGTGTTGGGGAATATGGAAGGCGATGTAGCGTAGTCCAGTAAGGAAGTGATGGTAGTTTCTAGGGTAGCTTGATCATTCAGATCATATGCCTTTCCGGTAATGCGGGAGGTGAATGATGGGTCCGGGTAGAGTTGTTGAAGACGGGATATAGCCGACTGGACTTTTTCTGACGTGGAGCTGGATAGGATGATGCTGGCGCCGTGTTCGAGGGCCGCGCGGGCGACGGCGAAGCCGATGCCGGAGGTGCCGCCGATGAGGAGGACGCGGGTGTTGGTGAGTTTGTTGATGGAGATGAAGGTCATTGTTGGGTTTGGGGTGGACATGTTGATGAATGTAGGGGTGTATGATACTAGAGTTCTTTTTCACTTGGTTAGTTGGTTGGCGGGAGTGCAGGATAGCAGGGATATGCTCTGCTTATATAGTAATGATAATATTATATAGTAAGGATGCTGGAAGAGAGGTATGAGTATATGTGTGGTATAATAATATCATCCATGGTTCTGGTTATGTCCGCTAAGTCCGATATGGGGTTAAGGTTGGGTTCGGGCGGAGATAAGGCTGTCGGAGATTATTGCTGCATTATTAATGTGTATGATGGTGTGCTTGCTATTCAGCTTGCTGGGGGAGGGTGTATGGTCTGACAGGTCCACGTGGATGATACATGGGTATGCTGGTGCGATGGTGTGCTAGTTGTTGCTTAGGGTGAAGAATACTATCAACATATAGTTCTGTCTTCGAAGACAGCTACTACATGATAACTAGTGCAGCGTGGAGGACTCACTACTTACTCTATACTGGTAGTAGCCTTGAGTCGGATTGGACATCCAGACCGATTTGTTATCATCAGCCCTAAGGCAGCATCCCCTCAGTACGAGGAAGGGATTGGAGGGGAGCATGGAAGTAGTCGGATATTTCATGTATGCAGTTGTAAATGTTAAGTGGCTGATATGATGGTCCTATATTTAGCTGTAACATCTCTTACTGGTCAGTTGATAGTCATTTGTAGCATGGTACTTAGTGACAAGCATACTCATAGCCTTGATTGGGATTATATGGATGGTGAAATACGTGGACACTGCCTGGAAATATCTTTGATGATAATAGTTCAGGTGAGGATTAAGGCTACTGTTGATAGTGTTTAATTGCTCTGCATTTAAGACATATCTGAATGCCTAAGTAAAGACTATCCCGTGTCCTACAAGATTAATATGATATAGGGCAGTTGGCTATCTCAAATATAGTTGTATGACTGGCTATGCTCTCAGTGATGTCGACAGTATTCAAATGTACCCATTTTGCAGGTAAATAGGATACCGATATTAAACATATGGACGACTTGCTTTGATCTCACTTATTATTCAGCTAATCAGCTATCGAATAACTGTAAATATTTTGAAAACTGTACACTCTACTCCAAGCCAGCAGAAATAGATACCGTATAAGAAACACCTCTGTACATAACTCATATCTCTACTCTCCTGTCTACTCCCAGCTGTCAATCTTCATCGTGCCCTTCTCCTGCAAGTTCTGGTGCATCTTGAACGCCTGGAACAGCAGGTGAGGCTCATGGCCCATACCCTTCTTCAGACACTCAAACTCAGCCCGGTCCATGTAGTCCTGCAGGATGGGCTTGTAGTCGGGGTGAGAGCACTTGTCGATGATCACCCGGGCACGCTCCCGAGGAGCAAGACCACGCACGTCGGCCAGACCCTACATCAGTTATTAGTATGGATATTAAGGAATCTCAACGAGCAAAGGGATTTACCTGTTCAGTAACAACCACGTCCAGATCGTGCTCGGTCTGGTCAACGTGGGTACACATAGGAACAATGCAGCTGACACCGGTGGGGTCGACCTTGCTGGGCCGGGTACTAGGAGTGTGCATGATACTGTACTTGGAGCTGCGCAGGAAGTCGGCCGATCCACCCAGTCCGTTAAGCATGCGAGAGCCCATGACACAGGTGCTGTTGGCGTGGGCATAGATATCAACCTCGACCGGAGTGTTCATACCGATGCAGCCCAGGCGACGGATGATCTCGGGCGAGTTGGACACCTGCTGCGGGCGCAGGAGCAGCTTACCGGCGTAGCGCTCCCAGTTGTCGTAGAAGCGCTTGAAGCCCTCAGGGGAGAAGCGGATGGAGGTGGCCGTGGCAAAGTCCAGGTTGCCACTGTCAAACAGGTCCAGGAAGGAATCCTGGAGCACCTCTGTCCACACCTTGAGGTTGGTGAAGTCGGCACCACCCTTGCTCAGACCACCAATGACCGCGTTGGCAATGTTTCCAATGCCGGACTGGATGGGCAGCAGGTTCTCAGGCAGGCGGCCGTGCTTGACCTCGTGCTTCAGGAACTCAATCAGGTTGGTGGCAATGGCCTGAGAACCCTCATCCTCGGGGGCGTTGGGCTGAGTCTGATCGGGGTAGTCAGACTCCACAATGGCCACGACCTTCTCAGGGTCGACCGGGATGTGAGGAGTACCGATACGGTCCTCAGGCTGCATGATCAGGTAGGGCTTGCGCATGGGCGGCTTGTCCGACATGACAATATCATGCAGACCCTCAAACGACGGGCTAGCCGTGTTGACTTCAATGATGATCTTATCGGCCATCTGGATCAGCTCCGGAGAGGCACCGACGGAAGCACCGGGGATGATGCCACCGTCCTCCGTGATAGCGGATGCCTCAATAACCGCGACATCCAAGCGGTTCTTGGGCTTGTTCATTGTGTACCAACCCTACCAACACCATTAGTCGCTATCCACAGAAGCATCCCAGAAGCATCCGATGGAAACTTACATAGACCAAATCCGACGGAAACATGCTCAGATGCTTGTCGAAGAAGTTGATCTGACCATTGTTGATACCCTTGGCAATCTCCTTGCCAACCTGGTGAGGACTCCGACGGTCGATCATGTTCAATGAAGCCCAGCGGTTTTCTGTTTCCGCGCCGGAAGAGGCGCCGACGAACAGGGTGTACTTTAGCTTTCCCTCCAACTTGTTCTTCTCAACGTGGTCGGCCAGCGCCGTGGGAACTTTCCTGTGAACCGGGAACAATCTGGATTAGCCTCTGTGGCTGCCACGCGGGGACAACGGGCGCAACCTACTTGGGATAACCAACTCCCGTGAATCCGGACCAGCCGATATACGATCCATTGGGGAAGAGGTCGATGAGATCTTCAGCCTTGGCCAACCGGTTGAGATAGGAAGGCCGGCGAACACGGCTTCTTAAGAGGGCAGAAGCAGACATTGTGAGGGAGGAAGGGAGATGAGGAGAGAAGGACTAGTTGTCCAGGAGAGATAGAGAGGGAGAGAGAGAGAGAGGTGAAGAGATGAGGAGTGGAGAGGAGAGAAAGAGGAATGAGAGGAAGGTTAAGAGAGAGAGAAAAAGAACTGGGGAAAGAAAGCAAGACGAAAGCAGACGAGGGTGACGGAGAGGTAGAAATACGGTACGGAACCCCCGCCACGTTCCACTACCCCGGTCTAGACGAAGGCGAGGAGCAGCGCGTCTTCGGGGATAAGGAGCGACTACTATATGGATCCCGCATGGACTATGGGGGATCGCTGGGGATAGCCGGCTGCTGAGTGGCTGTCGATCGACCAATGCTGCAGGAAGGGCATGCAGGAGGGTGTATATTACTCCGATGCTCAAGGTCGGAGCAGTCTAGACAGCCTGCATCCAGCTGGATGTATTTAAGGTCTTGCCAGCTGCTGGACCACCTCGCTCTGGGGCAGGGAGGGTCAATGGTGCTGAAACTGAGTCGCAGACTCTTCTACAGTGCAATGAATGGGTCTGACAGTGTCTTGTCTCAGTGAAAGGTGGGTTTCTACTGAATTTTTCCTCTTGGTGTCTGCATCTTCAAGGGTTTCCTTTCCATTCATGCTGACGTCACGCCGGCAAACTCTCGGCCAAACATAGTTCTGCCTCGTCCAGCGTTGCCTCCCTCACGTCACCTTGAACTCAACCGTGTCTTGTTCTCCCTGGGGAAATGATGATTCTATTGACAAGCGCGAATGATTCAATATCGATTATATACTCCTCCCTCAATTCCAATGCGATGAATGTGCTTCAATTGAAGAAAAAGCAGACAACACCGAGCTTCGTCCAGGAAAGAGCCGACGGACTAGTCTCGGCCCGTATCGGTTATCTGCTGTTCGGCCACACGGAAGCTAAGCTGATCTGATCGGTGCTCCTCTGTTGCTGCTGTTTCTGCTGTTTCCGCTGTCTCTCTGCTCGTCTGCTTCCAGCAAGCTTCCGCCCATTACTAACTCCTAAGTCAATACTCTACTAGTCTAGACTCATTCCACTCCACTTCAATCCAAATCGATTCATTCAATATCGGTTGATCAACAACTCCCATAGTCCTAGTTACACATACACAGTGAAGAAGAATTTGAAATCGCAGCAAAAAAGAAAAAAAGAAAAAAAATAGGAGGAATAAGGAATAAAGAAAAAGAAAACATCCCAAAAGTTGACCCCGTCCCAGAATCACAATCCCCCCCCGACCCCACGCCAGACAATTCTCCCCCTGCCGGTCGCAAGGCGCGCTCCAGTCCACCCCCAGACCGGTCGCTTCTCCTCGCTATCCCACCAGGCGGATTCGTTTTTCCAACAAGCAGAAATATTCCCATTCGTGCAACCGTAGAGACACTATGTACCGTTTATGTAGAGAGGAGGTCCCCTGTATTCGTCATACACATGCTGCAGTGTGGAGGCGCGCCGGCCCAAGCTATCCCCCGCAGAAGCTGACTTGGCCGCACGCTGCAGACATGCGCTGTTCTATGCGAAAGCACTGTTCATTGCTCTTTCGACTCCACCGCAGACTGCTCCACATCAGCCATCTCCGTATCTTCCTTGTCATTCTTCGACTCGGTTTCGGTGCCTTCCGCCGGGACAGCTGCTGCAGCCTCTCCGTCAGAGCCCTTGATCCAGGACCGGAATCGCTGGTTCGATTCATCCACTTGATCCTTGCTGAGGCCATGCGCCCAGTGCGGGTTATTGACAAACTTCTCTGTAAACCGGTCCCGGCGTCGCTCCTTCACCGCCGCCTCCTCCTTGGCTACCTCCTCCGCCGCTTCCTCCGCCGGCGCCGTCGGCCGCCACCACCAGTCGTAGCTGCCGGGCTCGTACAGAATGTGATAACTGTTGGCACAGATGCGGATGATCAATCCGTCCTGGTGCACCAGCGGGCGGTAGTAGCGGTTGTACTCTTCCTCCTGTTCCAGCTTGGCCGGCAGGTTGCGCTTCAGGAAAGGCATGCGCATCTGAGAGAACGGCACCCCCTCGGTCGGATCCCGCATCGTGTACGCAGAGACGTAGTAGGACCAGCGCGCCTCTTGGCTCAGCTCCTCATTCTCCAACGTCGCATCCTCGGGCGTCAACAGCTGCAGCGTCGTCTTCTTGGTCGTAGGGTTCTAAGGCAACTCGTGTTAGATAGCAGTCTAAATAGCCCAAGATAGAAGCACTTACGTAGGTAATGCGATAGATGTCACCGTCCTTGACCAACCGTTCAACTTGCTTGCGGTACTGAATCTCCTGGTTGTGCGTGGTCTCCTCCTTGTCCCGCTCCTTAAAGAAGAGGTTCATAATATCCGAGCTGCGGTCTTTCGAGTCCCCGTTGAAGATCGCCCCGGCAAACTTGGATATCCCTGCAAACATCTTCTCCAGGTTGTACAATTGATATCCGCTCCGCAGGTAATAGCGACGAAGCGTCTCTTCCAGGTGAGAAGGCTCCATATCCCCTTTGATGACCTCTTCGCACATGCGCACGATCTGCTGGTACAGGTTCGCCTTGGGGTCACAGTCGTAGAAGAACTCCGTAGGGTACTTGTCAATAAGGTTGAGCTCCTGCGCCGGTTTGCTCACGAGCGCACGACGGACATCGTCATGAGCATCCTTTTCATGCAGCTTGATGCGCAGCAGCCGCGAGTAAAGGACCTCGAATGTGCGGAAGAAGCAGTAGATATTGAGGTTGGCGTACAAGTGGTGGGCCTTCTTCTCATACGTCTCGTTCAGGTTGTACTCCCGCTGTTGGTTGAAGTTACCCTGCCCGGGGTGCTCCATCCACTTCAGCTCGGCCACATCAAATGGCTCTGTCGGATCGGGAATCGGAGTCGACGGGACCAGAACAGCATCTGGCGTGCCATCGCGGCTGGCTGGCGTACTGCCCTCCTTGTCACCACGACGTACCTTCTCGCTACGACGCTCAAGAACGTCGCGGAGAAGGTCGATCTTCTTGCCATTGATGCCCTTCCGACTGCGCGGCGTTGAAGACTCCTCGGCGGCCAGACTCTCATCGTCACCTTCATCTATCGGGGACGCCCCACTCGAGAGTTCATTCATGTACACGTGGAAAGTGTCACGGTCCATGCCGAAGAACACGGGAACAAAGTCCTTGATGAAGGTCATCACCTTCTGTGGGTCGGCGCCAAACCCAGCAGAATTACGGTCGATGAAAGTAAGTAGCAGATGCGTGGCATCAATGATGACAGCCGGATCATCAAAGGTGAACTCGAACTGATGCTTGACGGTCTGATACCCACTCTTGCGCAGATTCCGGCTCTCCTCAAACTTGTTCTGGATTTCAGTATGGATATGCTTCGCCACGAACAGCTTCTTGTCAACTTGTTTGCTGGCAATCGCCTGGTGATCCAAACTACGCCAGTATGCCTTCTGCATCTGCTCGCGCCATATTTTATCCCATTCACGCTATTGCCAAGGTCAGTATCCACCAAATAAGAAATGATTTGCCTTATGTCTTACCTGACTCGCTTTCCACTCTTCACACTTCTGCTTAAGACGGAAAAGAACGATGGGCAGAACATGGGTTGGTCGCTCGAACATCTCCTTGATGATCTTCTCCCCGCGTTGTCTGTCGTAGATCTTCTTGATCACCCGCTGGTAGATGGCCTCGCTCTGTCCGCCAAGGCCAGGCGGAAGCTTGAACGCGGCGCACTCGGCTTCCGACATAACGAGGAATTGCTGAACAATCGGCTCGATAAGCTGGATCGTCCGCGTGCACGCCTCGATATGGTGGTCATAGTCATGCCTGTCCTCTTCAATGCGATGCAGGGCATCTTCAAACTGGTTCTTACGGTGGGCAACGAATCCAGAATCTTCCGACGCCCACGTGGGGTGAGAAGCCCATTCATCATTGAGCACACTGTAGCACAGCTGATCACGGCCACTGCAAGGCTTCTGGCGCTCACGCTTCGGTAACAGACGATAGCTGGGCCCGAGGGACCGGCAATGAGACAGATTAACAAGTCCAGAGTCTTGTTTCGCTTTGACATCAATGATCTTGTCTTCTGGCTCGTCGACATGCATGAAGCGCTTGAACCAAGCCATCAGTTCCGGGTTGGAGCCAATGTAACTAGCCGCCCTCTTCACAAGCACATGCCTATCGATGAGGTCGGTGGAATACAGATTGCAGAGCTTCAGGAACTCGCTGAATGTCTGCTTGTTGCCGATGTACTTCTTGACACGGTCAAAGAAAGCAAATTCTTCCTGGGTAGGGGTCAGGGAGAAAGTCGGCTGAATCGGTTCTGGCAAAGCGGGTACGAGGGTGGGAGAAACAGCAGGAACATCCGCCTGGGAAGGCTTCGTATGATGAACTTTAGCCCTCTTGTTGGCATTACCAGCTTGGAGAGCTGGGTTCCTAGCCTGCATATCGCCCATGCGTGCCGCATCCGCAGCCGAAGGACCAGACATTGAAGAACCCATGGAAGATGGGGCGCCTGGCCCATTCCGACGTTTCTTGCCATCCTTCGCAGAGTCCTTGACATTGAACTGGCCCAGTGGGGGCATCTTGACGTCGCGGTTCGGAGTCTGAGAAGGAAGAGCATTGGCGTTGGGATAGCTCGGCTCGCCGCGAACATTGCTCATGGGAGCTGCTTCCTCGGCCTGACGAGCTGCGGCCTGCTGCTTTGCATGCGCTGCAGATTCAGGAAGAAATTGCTTGAAGTCTTCCAACAAATCGGGAGCCGTGTTGAAGAGCTGGGTAACTTGGGCATACACATCCCCGATTGGCTTGGATTCGCGCTGATAGGTCTGTAGTATTTCAAGGAACTGCTTGTAGATCTCAGGGGCACTTGCAAAGCGGTTCTATCAATAGGTTTAATGTCAGCTGACCTAGCAACTAGATAACGGATAGCTTGTTTAGTACTCACCTTTATCTTGTTGACATAACTAATGGCATGGTTGAACTCCACCGGTCCACGCTTGGTCAAATCCTGTGAGCCTTGCAGCATGCCGGTGCCGACGCCCGCCAAATTGTTCATAGGCTGGGTCAGACTAGGGCCCTGTTGAGACGCTGCTGACACCTGCAACAAGGATGGACGCGTGAGACCCGCAGAAGCAGCAGAGGCAGCACCTTGAAGCTGGGAAACTCCTCGCTGATCCTGCTGGTGAGCCATAGCGGCGGCTCCAGCTGCTGCTTGTTGCTCTTGCTGGGTTGGGTATTCAAAGTGATGCTCTTGAGCTTGACCCTGACCACCTTGCTGTCCAAACATGCCAGGCCCCATCATGCGGGATCCAGGAGAGTATGATCCTGGAAGATTGCCTTGCTGCTGCTGAGGCTGGGGCTGTTGCCACCCAGGTCGAGACTGGTCATAGTATTCAGTGCGTCCGTGAGGACCCATGCCACCAGATGGACCAAGCTCGCCAGAAGAATCCAGAGAGTGTCTAGCACGGGGCATACTCAAAGTATTGGTACCCGAGGGCGTGGTCACTCGAATCGCGTCTGGGTTGTCCTCTGTGCCACACTCGATCCGATATCCAGGAGGCAAGAACGTGTTGAACCCTTGGATGAGAGCGGGGTGTCCATTGAAAAGGGTAGAAACCCGTTGGATGACTCCGGGTGTATCGATCCTGCTGTCAAGTTAGTCAGGCACGATTCCCGCGGCGGTATAACGCTCACGCTTGGCTCTTGAAGTCTTTCATGATATCTAAGAATCGGTTGTACACATCAGGTTGGTCGACAAAGCGAACCTTCACCTGATCTAGATAACTAAGTGCATCCTGTGACGGAATCGTAAGCCACGGCTTCGTGATGTGGAGCACTGATCCACGCGGCGTGCTGTAACTCACGTTCAGGATTGGCTGCTGGCCCTGGGCAAGTGCCGCCACATTGCCTGGAATCTGAGGGCCAGAGCCATTGAATCCCATCATGGGTTGGCCGGGCGGTCCACCTGGATGTTGCATGTATGACCTGGGTGTACCCTCACCATGCTGCATCTGTGGGCCGTAGATGCCACCAGGCCCTCCCGGCGTAGGCATCGAACCTTGCGGGCCATTTGACGGGTTGGACCCAAGATTTGACAGCAGACCATTGGGGCCGTGAATGGAGTTTGGCACTTTCGAGGCCACCGGCTGATGGATAGGGATAGACCCTGTGTGGCTCTGGACCGGGTGGTGCTGCTGTTCACGTTGTCGCTCCAGCTGCTGTCTCTCAATCTGTTCGCGTTCGCGCTGCTCGCGCTCTCTGTGGGCCATCTCCTCCTGGCGCTGTCTCTCAATCAGCTCGCGTTCTCTAGAGTCTCGCTCGCGTTCCCGGTTGATGGACTGGGGTGAGGGATGTTGCATGGCTTGCCCGATACCCGGGAGCGAGTGACCAGCATTATGACCAGGAGCCGCAGGGTGTTGGCCGTAAGCGGGAGGCTGATGCGGACCAGCATGGCCCTGGCTCAGCTCCGCCAGGCCGGGAAGAGAGTGTCCGCCAGGTTGATTCGCAGGGTGGTAAGGACCTAACAGCAGCGCAGGGGTCAGCCAAACGTCCGAAAACGCTTTGTAAACCATATCGCGAGACAAATCAGAAGGGAGGTGAAAATCCTAACCAGCTGGAGGGGGGAGAACCGGTCCCGTGGGCTGCGAAGACGGGCCTTGCTGAGGCGGTGGGTTTTGGCTAGATCGCGAAAGAGACACCAGTCAGTCATCGCTGTTGACACAGACGCAAAATTCGCTAGAGACGGCAGTGACATACCTGAAGGAGCCCAGAGGACGAGGTCCTTGGTTCATCTGATCCATCCCCGGGTGCGCTGGCGGGCCACCGGGGTGCCAGTTATCATTGCCAGAAGAGTTCATGGTCAGTGGCACATGAATAGAATGTTGACAGTACTGATACCTGCTCAGAGCACTAGGCAACTGCAGGGCAAAGGTGAAAGAAGGGAGTGAGCCTGCGGATGAGGGTCTCGCACGGTGGTTCCTCTACACACGGCTTGGGGTATCTCTTCCTCGAGCTGGATTTCACAGCGACATCACTGTGCTAGAGATTCTGCCAATAGCAGACGGGCAAGAAGACGCAGGAAGCCACGAAAAGACGATCAGCAGGAGCGATGAATAGGATCTGGGATAGAGGGAAGAATAAGAAAGCGAAACAAGAGGTGAAGAGCCAGCGAGCAGCAGATCCAGTAGGTGATGATGGTTTGCGCGCAACCGATCACGGATGGTCTCCCGACAGAAGGCGGAGAGGCCTTTGATGGCACTAACCCCTTTCCAGTCAATAGTGCCGCCCCTCGGGTCCATGATTTTCCGGTCGCGACAGTCACTGCAAGCTGATTGGCCCGACAGTGATGCATCCCCGTGGGTGTGGCCCCGACGTCATTGACTGACGGTCTCTGTCTCTCTAAACTCTCGGTAACACAAAATTGGAGACGGTCCGAGTTGAACCTTAGTAGCTGCTGAGTGGCAGTGAGCTGTAGGTTTTTACTCCGCATCAGGTATGTTCGACTGCAAATAGGTCCGATATAAAGCATAATCTTTATGCAAGACATGTCTGTGTAACAAGTTGTGTGGAAAATTTTGATTGTCTCCAGATTTTCGCCTACGCAGTACTTGGCATCACTCACCCACTATACTATATGTACCATCAACATGAATTAAAGAACTACTGCTGCTGCTGCTAAGAACGAACTCTCAAACTTCCCATAGATTCAGTATCTACTCAGGGGCACTAAGGTAGTAGTATCACCATCGAGTCCGGGCCATTTGGAGTCTTGCTCCATTGGCACCGGATGTGGATTCATCACGCCATAAGCAGTCAAATCGCCCGACGCCTCCCCAATAGGTAACAGAGACCATGGCCTCGTCACAACAGCATATTAGTTCAACAGGCGTCGGGCAGCCAAATGGACTAAGATATCCTCTGCAGGTTCCACGTTGTCTTTCTCTATATCAAGTTCCCACTAAACGCCTCCCCAAAAGACCACAGAACATCACAATGTTCCTCGAAACAGACAGGATAGAACGGACACCTCGTCCAAGGATGAAGAGAAGAAGGAAAATGGGCTAAAAGAGGAACGGGGGAACGACGAAGCACTTCACAATCAACTCCAACAGAAACAGCACAAGAAATGGATGCTTAACCGGAACTGGCAACTTAATTTTGGATTTGCGACTGCTGCTGCTAGGAAACCTTAATTGTCTTATACCTGTCTTATCTTTGAATCACATAATGACATGTTTGTCCATTAAAAATTATGGCCACTTTGTCACATACTTACAACGCAGAGAAGACAAACAGCTGTACACGCATTAGGGTCAGTACATGTCCGATATGATCAAAAGGCGGGGCAAACGTACGTTATTTGTAGCAGCAATGGCAATACTATCCTCATAAGGATGCCAGCTCATGTGCAGGATCTTCTTGTTAAAGTCGATTTGATCCGCATCGGTCTCCTTCTTCATGCGCCCGCCGACGCCAACAGGGCTGCCTGCTCTGGACCCATTCTTCTTTCCATTCGCACCCTTGTTCATCGGCGTGGGGACGCCAACCTTCTTCGCCTTGAAAGCAGACTTATCCGCCTGCAGTACGATCTCCGTCTCCTTGCTAGGGTCGGTGGGGTAGATCATGAAGTTGTTGTTGTAACTTCCAGTCATCACATTCTCCGCATCGCCCGAGAAAACAACCTCGAACTTGTCGAAAATGCTGTCATTCTCGTATGTATCACACAACCGCGGTCGCAAGTGCTCGTGGATGGGGATCGTCTTGACGGGTTGCTTTTCCATGTTGACATCCCAGATCTTGACGGTCAAGTAATCCCTGGACACAATGTAGCGACCGTCATGTGAAAACCGGACGTCGGAAATGGATGATATGATCTCTGAAAAGAAGGAACGGGAGGAGGCATCCTCTTCTTGCTCGAAGACTATACGAAAGAATCCATGTCAGAGGAGGGTGTCTTGCAGACAAAGGGGATAATTGCAGAAGAACAACACGTACGCTTGGAATGTTCATCGCACAGTGCTCGCTGCCGCATGTCGGCCAGCTTGATTGTGCCCTTAGAACTGGCATACATGAACCAGTTGCAACTTTGCGGGTGGAACTCTGCAGCCGTGATAACTTCCGTGAGCTCCTCCATGTTCGCAGGTTTGATATCCACAATGTTGAAGCTCTGATCCTGAATATTAAGGTTCCAGAGGTTGATCCGAAGATCGTCGCTGCTGATAAACGTCTCGCCGTCACTGTTCACGGAGATGCTGTTAATGTGGTATGCGTGTGCGTTAGCGTACGTCCGCCGAGGTACAGCCGCTACAACCGTGTCATGGTGTGTCATGCGGGGCAGCTTCAGCATCGAGGGATCCTTGAATGATACACGGGGCGCACGGGGAGCCCCTCCACCACCGACACCCGCAGGAGTCAGTTCACTCGAGAGGTTGTTCTCTGCGACAACCTTCAATGACTTGTCAAAAACTTTCCAAAGCTTTATTGTCTTATCGTTGGTCGAGAGGAGGAAGTGGGAGGCATTTTGCCGTCTGCACCACTTGATTTTGTTGATCTTCTCTTCGATCTCCAAAGATTTTAGGTAGTCAAACTCCGGCTCGTGCGATTGGAATTCGGTGTGAAATTTATATTCGCAGGTTTTTTTCTGACAGACTGTTAGAAACGTCTGTCCTGAGGACATAGAGAAGGCGAGGGCATTGCTACCGTTTCGTTTCTCTCGAATAACACCACTCGTCCTCCCTTGTCACCCGTAGCTAGGTAGTTTCCGGTGTGGTCAAACTCGACGGTTGAGATGATATCCGCTGGTGAGCAAGCGAGCGAGCAATGTTAGCCGGCTCTGAAGGGATATGGTGCGGGGTTGTAGAGCGGGAGCTCGATGTTCAGCAATATGAGGTGTTTAGACATGACATACCTTCCGTAATATCTTCCACGTCTCCCTTGTCACCAAAACATCTAGATAATGATTAGCACGAATCGGATACTGCGGGTAAGTCATTTCCTCGAAAACGGGCGGACATCGCCGTCCCCCACAATATCCCGACACCAACTCGATCCTCACCCGAATGTAGAAGAAAACACGACAAAGATCGAAAGTCGGCGCATCCACCGGAAACAACTAGCACCACTGCAGCACAGACATGCAAGGGATTCTACTCACTGGGTGAACTTCCAGGTAGGAGTACCTGGTTCCCGGTCTACCATTTTCTTTTGCAATTACCCTTTGTCGGGGTTGTCTATCAGCGACCAAGAAAGGAAGGGTCTAGGGGCCGCAAATCGAGAATCTCGTTTGCGACGGCTAAGGCGGGGTCTGCAGATAGCGGTCTCGTGCTGCGAAAGATTCGAGCTGAAGAGAAACTTTTTTTTTTTCCACACGACTGTCTAATTTCGATCGAAGCGAAAAGATGAGGGGCAGCGGTGGGAATGACGGACAGGCGGCGAGGGATCGAGATCGGAGTGAGCCCCAAGTGGAAACAAGGAAGGTCTGGAATATCCGACTAGGGAATGGCAGAGGCGGAGAGGGGGAGGAAGGAAGCAAGGCCGCAACGTCCGACAGCAACGTGAGAGGCGGAGAACCGGGCTGAGTCACTTGCAGACTGGAGAAGACGAATGATTGACAGCCAGGAGCTGATCAGGATAATAAGAAGAGGAGGAGGAGGAGGGTGTAGTTAAAATGGTGGGGGTGGGGAGAGAGGAATTTTGTTTTTGGTCTTTTTGGTTTGTGACTTTGAAGTCGGGAAGAGACACCCTTCTCTTCTTGAGGATTTGAATAAGTGGGTTGTGTTTGTGTTAGTGTCTAATAATAATGGAAAACCCAAAGACAAGCACAGACCAGCCGTACTAAAAGACGACGGTCGGTTTGAAAAGGGTAGAAAGAAGGAGGGGGAGAGAGAGGGGGGTGGAGGGGAAGAGTAGTTGAGGGCGGGTAAAGTGGGAGGGAGAAGAGGATGACGATGATGGAGCGAGATGGAGGAGAAGTGGTGGAGGAGGAGGGAGAGAGAGAGAGAGAGAGAGAACTGATGTGGTGGTGGTTGAGGTGAGGCGGTGGTTTGGCAAGACCCGTTCAATCGGTGGTGGGGAGCAAAGTGGCTGCCCGTAAACCCACACGCAGCATTCAACCCAACCTTAGTTAACTCCTCCGTACTAGTTAACCTAACCTAACTGTGCCGGGCGCTGACATCAACCACTGTCCCCTCCATTGCAACCCATTGTGGTTGTTCTGCTTCTTCTTATCTGCATCCATTGTATTATGCATGCCATACTCCTCCATGAAGGACCTTCTTCTGGGTTGAAGAAAGGCACTCGAAAATTCATTCCATAATTGACCTGGTCTTCTCCCTCGTCTTCAAGGAACAAGATTGTCCTGGCGGTTGCCTTCTTGTTGATCCAGCATGAAGCTCGCCTAACAAGATATACTACTGACCACTATTGAGGCCAACAAAGGATTGAGGGATTCACTGGTAGTTGGTAGTAGGTGGATCTCGGTCGGATCATATACACAGGAGCCAGGAATACGAGAAATATCTTCATATTGAGGAATTAACCCTCCCCAGCCCAGTCTCTGCCACTCATTCTTCAATACTACTAAACCGTTGCAAGCTTCATGGTTCCTGCCGCGTTGCCTGGAATCTCAGGACTCCCGCACCCTTTCTGGCCTGAGGCTCCCTCACATGCACGCCTTCCTACGGATCCCGACTCCCTTGGGCCGAACAACTAATCATTCTCGTCCGGAATATCGACAGGAAAAATTACTAGCCTCTCTTATCTTTTCTTTTTCTACTCAATCTGAAATTTTTCTTTTGAATTGTTTGTACTTGTCTTAATGTTGTTGGCGACCTGGTACTGTACCTCACTGGCAGTAACACTGACTCTCCCCGCCCGCCATGTCCGACCAGAAGAAGCGGGGCAGTGACGACAAGGTCGCAAACACTCACCGCAACGAGACCAATTCCTCCCAAGGTACCAATGACCGTCCGGAGAGTCCTTCTCTAGCTACTCGAATCCAAAACTCAGCTTCCGGGCTTGCAAAGAATGTTTTTTCCGCCCCTGGCTCGTCCGCAGATTCCGCTCAACTGCTGGCAGGCAGCGGTAAGGCCGGGCACTCATCGTCACACTCGGCGCTAGCCGCAGCCCAGCAGTACACAGATACTTCTACTACTTCTGCCTCTTCCTCGACTGGGAATTCTTCACTACCTGCTCCTGCGGAAACATTTCGCTCATCTTCTACTACGCAACAGGGAGGGTTCCAGCTCCCTCCACTCTCGGAAGATGAATTCCAGCGTACTTACGGCGCGGGATCCCTTGTTGGAAACAATGACAGCTTCATTGCAGGTCTAGACGCCGACGACACCACCAACAAGGGTAAAGGGAAAGCAAAAGCAAAAGATACATCAACGGACCTGCTCTCCAGCGATTCAACTAATCTAAACACACTCGAACAAAGATTCCTCCCCGACCGACCCTCTTTCCTCCCATCCGACGGCGACGCAGTCGTATCCCTCCTCTCAGACCAGACCTTCGATCCCGAATTCCCTCCCACAGCCGACGAGCCCGCCGAGATAGTCGAAACAGAGCTGCTCCCAATGCAACTCACGGCCGAAGAAAAACAAATGATCGAGTCCTTCCGCCGTCTCACGCCTCCGACATCGTCCGGCAATAACACATTGACATCCCGCAGTCTAGTCCCAGACATTGGCGACTTTCTAGACACCCTCCCATCACAAAGTCATTCCGACGTAGCCACCCTGCGAGACACCGTGCTGACGGGTCTCCCCGGCGCAGCGGACTGGCTGAGTGTCGAGGACCGATACCAAGACGAAGTCTGGGGCTACCTACGCCCTACGCTAGAGGCTGCGGCCAAGGAACTGGAATCCAATAAGGAGTCCGGAAGCACGGAGGAGGGGCCTGCCGTGCGACGTCTGAAGATGATCTTGAGGCACATGCAGCAATGATGACCCGGATTTGCCGAGGACTAGTACTCCCGGCTTATTCATATATGTTGATTGATGTATTGTATTATAATGATCGGATCGGGTAAATGGATCCCTGCCGCTAGGATATATATACATATACACACATGTTCCATTCTATCTTCACCGGTTCCGAAAATATACTAATATTACTGGTATCGTTGCAGCTACTATTTACTAGTTATGTGCTACTCTCATTATCAATGTCTTACAATATCGGCTAGTGGCTAGTGACTGTCTAAGAACAATTGAATAAGATTGTATCTTACATACTAAAGACAGAGTGACTCCTGGAAAATCAACGAAAACTATTCATCATCACCAAGGGCGTGTGGACATGAACATGCTCAACAAATAAATAAAAGACAAAAATGGGTATGTGATCTCTTCCGGGTTACTTTCTCTTTCTCCAACGTGTATATCTCCAATTCTAATTTTCATGGAAATGTTTTACAGCTCAAGGCTAGGGGTCTGGCCCTTGACACGGCCGATCACAATGTGACCAGCGTACTTGGGAATGACCTCGTCGTCGTGGAGCATGGCGAACTCTGTAATAGGGGAGTGAAGTTAGTATATATGATTCGGTGATGGGGATGGAAAAAAGTTGTGGAAAACATACCTTCTGTGGCATCGCGGCCCATGAAGTTGAAGAGAGCGTTAGCTCCACCGGGGTGCTCGTCGAGCCAGTTGGTCACGTCCAGCACGACACCCTTGACGACAATCCACAGGTCGTCCTTCTTGTTGTGCTTGGCAATCTCCTCCATCGAATATTCCTTCTCGGGAATGCTGAACTTGGCGGGCTCCTTGGGTTTGGCTGTCTCAGCGGCACCGGCAGGGGTGGCAGCCGACTTGGCGCCCTGGGCCGCGGCAGCGGGGGTTCCAGCACCGGCAGCGACCTGGCCACCAGCGGCACCGGAGCCGCCCCATTCGACGGAGATCTTTCCGGGGGTGGATGGGTCGATGTGCAGGGAGATCTGGCCCAGACGCTGGGCGGCCGTGGAGGCACCGCCGGAAAGCAGCTTCTGGAAGAGGTATTGGCTAGCGCTGTCACCTGCAACGCGACCGTACACGACACAGCCCAGCAGAGAAGAACCACCCAGACGGTTGGCACCGTGGACACCACCAGCCAGCTCACCACAGGCGTAGAGGCCGTCGAAGGCCTCCTTCTCGGAGTTGAGAACCTGGGCGTGCTCGTTGATCTCAATACCACCCATGGTGAAGTGCAGGACAGGCTCCATCAGAGCGACGTGGAAGTCGTCATCGATGCTGAAGGGCAGGTTGTGGAAGAAACGCTTGTTCCAAGGGTCCTTCTTCTTGCCCTCGGCGATCAGGTTGTAGTCGTCGAAAGTCTTCTTGAGGGCAGCCTCGCCGCAGCCGATCTCCTTGGCAAGCTCCTTGCCGGTCATCTTCTTCATCAGACCACGGCCGGAGTAGTGGCGGGTGTGGAAGTCCAGGACATTGGATGCCTTGCTGTTGAGGATGAGGCGGATGGGCCACTTGCCCTTCTCCTTCTCCTTCCACATCTGTCCCGAGACATAGTCACGGTGACCCAGTTCATCGGAGAACCGCTGGCCGTCCGAGTTGAGGAGGAGACCACCCTCACCACGCAGGGCTTCAGCAGCCAGGAACTTGAACTTGGCGGTGGGGTCCTTGGGGTCGACAAGACCTGTGGGGTGCACCTGAACCTTGTCCATGTCGATGCCGTTGGCACCGATCTCCATCAGCATCTTCTGACCATCACCAGTGGCGTGGGTGCCGTTGGTGCTGGACAGACCGAAGGTGTCGGGGCGGTGCTGCTTCAGGAGCGAGCCATCACCGAAGTCAGCAGCGTAACCACCAGTGGCCAGAACGACCACACCCTCAGCAGTATGCGTCTCGCCATCGTACTCGTAGGTAACACCGGTGACATTGTTCCCGGACTTGTTGATGGAGGTCACACGGGCCTTCTTGATGATCTGAACACGGTCGGGCTCAGCCTCGGTGAGCTCTTCTAACCGCTGCATGAGGGCGTATGTGATGGCCATTCCGGGGAACTTGGCATCGTGGCCACGATGCGTACGGGGCTGGGAGTGACCGCTGCATAAATTAGCATGGGTTGCGCGACCAAAGGTTAGATGAACAAGGAAAGCGCAATACTTACCCTAGCCGGGAAACAAGGGTGAGATCGAGGTTGAAAACATCCTGCAACCACTCGACGGCAGCGGCGGACTTGTATGTGAGGACCTTGATGAGCTCGGGACGAGCCTTATCTCTGGCCGATTTGAGGGTATCATCGTAGAATTGCTTGACGCTGTCGGCGATGCCCAAGTCGACCTGGGTGCGCGTCAAGGCGCCGTTAATGCCGGAAGTGGCCTTGGTGGAGTTGCCACCAAAGAAGGCTGTTTGGGTCAGATCCCAGGTCCTTATATAAATAACAATAATGCGACTGCAATTATCGCAGGAATCTGGGGGGTATAAACATACCCTGCTTGTCTAGAACGAGAACATTTCCACCGTTAAGGTAGACGGTGTGGGCGGCACTAAGCCCGGACACTGAGAGACGAGGCAATGGTCAGCAATGCGGGGAAAGCTATTTCCTGGCGGTGAAGATCAACTCACATCCACCGCCAACAACAATTACTCTAGGGGCGGTTGCCATGGTTGTGAGAAGAAGATGTAGGAGGAGAGGGTGAGGAAAGAGAAAATCAGAAGATGAATGGGGGAAAGAAAAGAGATGAGAGAAGAGGAGTTTAAAGGGTCAAAAAGCAGGTAGGAACAAGTAGATCTTTAAGCAGCAAGAGATCCGGGGGAAGAAAGAGAGAGAGCCAGGCATTCAGAAGCCGACGGGGGAGAGACGAGTTGCTCACTCGGCCGAGGCTCATCTTTCTTTCTTTCCCCCATTCAATTTCCAACTTGGTATGTACCGTACGATTACCGTTCTATGACCCCCCCGCCTCCTCTTATCTTCTATCTTCTACTCTCCCTTTTCCGGTCCGGTAATGTTCCTTCTACTTTTTGAGGACTCATGAAAATGTCTAAAGTGGATTCGATGGGTCCTTTCTCTTGTCTGTCTGTCTGTCTGTCTGGCCTGTGCTTTATGATTGACTGAATGACGGGTTCTAGTATACTACAATAAGTAGACAGTAGACAGACATTCGATCTCCTCCCCTGTCTTTGACATAATACTAGTAAGTTTCCAGGGACCATCACATGCAGAAGTTGTCCGTCACCAGGAGCTGCAAGCTGACCCCTGCGGTGTTCTTCCCATGACATACTCTTACTTACTAGTACTTTGATGGCAAAAAGAAACTAGAACTCTCCCTGACTTTCACATGCCTGGAAATCCAGAAGTAACCTTCTCAGCAAATGAAATTGTAGGCTTAAGTCAGCGCGGCACGTCATGCTCTTGGATTTAAACTCTCACCCCGGATTCAGATTTCGTCTCAATTTTGAGATGATGGTAAATCCATGATTGAAATATTATCTATGTAGTGAAATGAATGTAGCTCCTCCCTTGAAGATATTAGTTTCTTGGTCTCACAATATATATACTCACCACAACAATAAACATACCTACCATCAACAAAGTCCATATTATCTATCTACTATTCAATACACCCTATCCAATAATAAAAAAATACTCCATACATAACATACATACACATATCCATACAAACAAAGACAGGGTAGACACCCTGAAGAATGCAATGTTACCCCAGGTGCCTGCCTTGAATATTTACCTCGGACCGAGACCCAGACCAGACCCCATCTACCATCTACCATCACCACACCACCGACCATGATCCCAGATCAGCCCATAATCCCCAACTCACCACCCCATTACTCACTCAGCATAACCCCTGAAGAACATAATGCTACATAAGTATACTAAGAACAAGCCTCAGCATACAACACATATAGAATACAAACATACATACAGAGTACTCCATACATACCAATCCAACAACCGATCCTCTTCCCGTCACCTGACCCCCCCGGCAATTGACCACCAACCTCGCATTCCCACCAATCAGCATCCCGTGATTGAATTCCGACGACTCAACTACGTAATGACGTAGATCCCGTCGTTTATTGAACTTGCCGTTTTGGGAAGGTTCGATTGCCGTCCCTTCTTTCTTTTATTTTGTTAGGAAGTGGCATTCTGCATGCATCTTGTTTAGCTGTCTACTTGGCTAAATCTCACTACTACTGCTTAAAACATATTAAATCTGAGATTTGTTTTAGCGTCGTATGTATGTATGTATGTATGTAACTGGTCAGTACGGGGTTGACGGACGGGCGAGAGGGAGAAATTGAGAGAGTGAGGTTTCGGGAATAGATACCCCGAACGACTCAGTAAGCTCTGAGCATGAAGATACTCTCGGGGTTATTATTGGCAATTAGATACACCGAAAAGTTGTGTATGTTTTTTCGGAGTTGCTTTTGCACAGTGTAATATATGGACTAAAATGGTCTAATTAATTTAGCATCGTAAAGCTAATTGTATGATAGCGTAGTAGTAGCCATTTAGACTATAACAATCTAGAGAACATTGCACCGAAGAAGCATATAGAAATTCGACGACAATACAATTTGTTCCATAGCCTCAACAGCTATTTACTAGTCCACCACCTCGCTTGATGAAGGGACAGCAGTCCCTTCATCAAGCACACCACTACTCGGATTTTCAAGCTTAGCCTTGTAATGCCCTACCAAGCGATCTGCAGTCATAAGCGCCAGCCCTCCAACCGTTCGTGATTTAGCAATCTCAGCCACACTGACATCGAGATCCATATTCCGCCGCACCCAGCTCTTGATTTCGAGTGATGCAAGGGAATCAATCGGAATCTCCCATTTCTGTCCTTCGTCGAGATCTTGCGATCCGATGAGGGACGAGGAAACCAAGCGAACGGTTTCCTGTATAATAAGGCTGCGAGATTCTTCTGTGAGCATGATACTTGGGTCTCTGTCTGCTCGGAGGGTTAGATCTCTAAGGATGTTGCTACTTGCGTCACTGGGTTGCTGCTTAGAGGATAAATCGATGTTTGCGTAAGGTGCAAATCGAACGTCTTGACTATGCCATAAAAGACGGACCGATGTATCAGAAAGTGGTCTGGTATACCTAAGTCTAATTATGACGGATGATGATGTCTGAGTTCCTGGATCAGTGGCGATCGAATCACGGGATCGCATGATACATATTTCTAAGCCCTTCAAAACTTCATCCTCTACCTTCATGGAAAGTACGACTTTGTCTTCGAACATAGCAGTTGCATCCCCTGCTAGGTAGTTACCAGTTTCCTGTTTGACTTCCACATTAACGTCCATGTATTCGCCAACGCTCCTGACGAGCAGGTGCTCAATGGAAGAGGGAATGGCACTCTTGATAATGCATCGGCGAAGTCCCGCTGCACCTGCGACGCTCATGAGCTGAAGACATTGATCAAGCATAGTTGGGTGGACAAAGTAATGGCTCTCATATTGCTTCACTAGGTTCACACTGGCTGAGGCTCTTCCACCTAACGGGTCGGCAGAAATATTCTGTAAACCGCGAAACTGGGGACCATAAGAGAGCCCAAGATCTGACAGAGCCCCATACCATTTTTCAGGAGAAACTTGGCGCGCATAACGTGGGATTTTAATATGGGAAGGCTCATCCTCGACTCCTGCCTGGACTTGACCGCTGCAGACCTCCGTCCAAACACTGCCATCGTGGCTTGCTATTACAAAAGAGTACCATTCTGAATTCATCACATCATTGAAGGCAACTGGATTGAGAGACGTGATAATCTCCACGCTTCCCGTCTCATCTATGACCAGAGGGCTCTTGAATAGAACGTTCTTCGCAGTAAACCCCTCAGTGCCTGGGTTGAGCTGCCGGACTGCTTCACCTGCCATAGCGATGTAACCAGCTGCAGGAAACACTACATGACCACGGAGGATATGGTCAGCAAGCCATGGGTTGCTCCCAGTGCCAACGATGTTCCGCCACGAAGGTTCAAGATCTGTAGACTCGGGACACCGTGAGCCGAGCAGTTCATGAGGTGGCATACTGCTCAACCTCCAGTCTCTCACCAAACGGCTTTCATTCCAGTATCGTGTACCATGTTGCCAGGGATACGGCGGGAGGTCTGTCACGACTTGCCCCCTACCGTTCACTGACATCAGGTCAACAATGGCCCCGTTGCTGTGGATCAAGCCTAGCGCGGACAAGAGCTGAACTTCACATCTAGCATCGAAGCTAGTATCATCGCAGCGTTTCAAGGTGGGAATATAGAGTGGGCCATGCTTCAGGCTGTGGCTACGAAATATCTGCTTTAGAGGACCTGACAATGCAGAATGGGGACTTATTTCGAGTAGTATATGGGCCTTGTCTTCCTTTAGCAGATTGCTCACTGCATCATTAAAAAGAACGGGAGACTCAAGGTTCCTTCTCCAGTAGGCCGCGCCAAGCTCCTGAGGGTCCATCACCATAGCCTTAGTGACACTGGACAGCATCGGCAGCATATGAAAGTTTATTTGCAAGTGACCTGTTATAGAGGCCTCATAAAGGGGCCCCAGGCACTTCATTTGTTCTGATGCCAAGTAAATACCAATTCCCTTTGTTGCGATATACTGGTGACTCACGCGAGTGATATGCGATCTTGAGCCCAAGCTTTCTGCAAAAGATATCAGGAATATCATTTCTAATCCTCTCCACTATAATGTCGATTTTACTTGTTTCACCGGATAGAGTGACACTTTGAGGACTATTCCTGCATGCGATTACCACTCCGTCTTCGAGATATGAAGTTACCTCTTCGCTAGAGAGGCCGATACTTGCCATTTCTCCCAGACCCATTTGTTGTTTGGCCAGCTTGCCGCGATAATATGCGAGTATTATAGCCGACTTCTCCGAGATAGCGCCTGCTGCATAAGCAGCTGCAATTTCACCGCTGGAGTGTCCAACTACAGCAGCTGGCTGCACTCCCCAGGACGCAAGAAGGTTGACAAGTCCTATCTGAATGGCAGTACAGAGTGGCTGACAGACTTCCGCTTCATCAACGCGTGAGTCGCTTGTCCGGCACAGCTCCTCTATAATGCCTGTTAGTAAACAGTCCGTGTTTACCAATCTAGAGAGATCTCCCGACTCACCCTGAAGAGACCATGATGGTGGATCCCCAAGACCTTTGAGAGCTCTGTCAAGCCTTAAGATGTCTTCCTGAAAACAAGGATATTTCTCCAATAGTCCTTTCCCCATACCCGCCCACTGGGATCCTTGACCAGTAAAAACGAATGAAAGCTGAGGTGAGACTTGAGTGCAGGATTTCTGAAACATCGAAGATCGTAAGGGGGTTTGTGAGGAAACCACACAGAATGCTCGGTGAGACAAATGCTGTCTTCTTACTCCCAGAGTGAACGAAAGATTACACAGTTGATCAGGGAATCTATTTGCATAGTCACACACCTGCTTAATGCGACTCTCCAGACTCTTTGAGCCTTGAGCTGAGACCACAAGCAGCTTCACTCCGGTTACTGACTCGGAAGTTTGCGAATCCTGGAAGTTGCCACAGACATCCGCTGCAGAATCCAATATGACATGGGCGTTTGCACCACCTATGCCGAACCCATTGATACTAACCCTTTGGCGTCGATCGGCGGCCATTTCATGGGCTCTAAAGGGACGGTTAAACTGGATTCTAGGATGTGAGGATTTGAAGTGTCCAAATGTACATTTGGTGGGATTGTTGAGCGTTCGAGTGACAGGATAGCTTTGATGAGACTCGTGATACCCGATGCACCCTCTGAATGGCCAAAGTTGGGTTTAAGCTGTTTTGCTCAGCATTTCAGCTTGCAGGTAAGTATGGGATGCTCACCGCGCCAATAATGACCCCATCCGGCTTGAAGCAATTGTCAATTGCTGTTGTCTCGGCTGCATCGTCTGCTACCGTTCCAGTACCATGACACTCAAAGAAGGCAGTAACCGAAAGATCGTTGAACCCAGCCTTTTGATATGCATTTCGAATAAGACTCTCTTGGGACTGAACGGATGGGGCAGATATATTTGCTGTTTTCCCATCATAGTTCACAGCAGTTGATCGAATGACTGCCCTTATAGGGTCATTTGCCTGCTTTGCACTGCTTAGGCGCTTTATGTACAGCACATTGATCGCTTCACCTCGGCCATAGCCGTCAGCTTTGGCGTCGAACGTCCGACAAACACCACTTGGGGACAACACCATATTATCCGATAGGCTTGTTGTCATGGTTGGCGACATGATAAGATTACTTCCAGCAACTATGGCCGATGAACAAGCTCCAGAGGCTAGTGCCTGGCATGCTTCATGAAGTGCAGTCAGGGAGGATGAACAGGCAGCTTTGATGGTCATGCTGAATACAAAGGCAGCAGTTACTCGTTGATTCCAGATAGCTTGGGTCTGATTTTATCACGTACCTGGGACCTCGAAAGTCATATCTGTACGAAACACAGTTTGCCAGAACATAATCGCCCGTGCCCAGAGCATGATATCTGTCGACAGTCTGTGGATCTCTATGAGCAAGACCTAACCAGTCTTCTCCAAAAACACCAACAAAGCAGCCGATATCTTTACCTTCCCAGTCTGTTTCTCCCGCGCTCCCGAAGCATTCCCAAACCAGCTCCAGGAGGAGCCGCTGTTGCGGTTCCATTCGAATTGCTTCATGGTCTCGCACGGAGAAGAATTTGGCGTCGAAATAGGCCGAGTCTTCTTGCAGGAAATAACCATACTTTGTTCGAGTGGAGCGCTCTCTCGTCGGATGATAATATGAATCGATGTTATATCTGCTCATCGGCACCTCACAGAGGCCGTCTTCTTTCTTCATCAAACAATCCCAAAACTGATCGTCTGTGCGAACGCCCCAAGGGAGCCTCATTGCCAAACCTACTATCGCAATTGGGGTCGGTGAATCTGACGGTTCATTGTCCGAAGGCTTAGGACGCGAGACGTCTGGCAAGTCCACATTCGATGTGCGTTCTCCATATAGAGCAACCGGGTCATCTCCATCAAGGCCAGGAAATGTTGACTGGGGAATCTCCTTTCCCGACGTGAAATAATTTCTCTCATCGTCTCCACTGGTTGTATGTGATGCTTGCATATCCTTCGTCATTGAGTAGAGTTGATGATGTGACAATCTAGGGAAAACCTCTCTGTGTTTCTGGCTAAATTTGCTTCAGAGAAATATACCATTATCGGCAGCAACCATATTCTGCAATCCAGAACTTGTACTACTAATTGTGTGACCTTTTTGGATTCTCAGGGGGTATATGGGATTATGGTTGGGCGTCGAGCTTTGTCACTACACACAGCATATGAGTAGGAATTGTCGCGACCTAGCATGCAGTGTGCATGTGGTTATATTTATAGGGAAGTACCCTAGGCGATATGACGTTAGCATCATGAGTTTGAGAAACTATGGATTAAAATTACTTGTCTGTCTCGCATCCAGAGATTGCAGGCTGATTACTCACTCACTGTGCTTTCAGGGCGAGACGACACAGATGCAGTTCTCAAGGTAACATATCGGGTCGGATGAAACTCCAGGCCAGTTGTGTAACTCATCTACGTAGCACGATAATGCAGCTTTTGCGCGGCACTTTCACGATGTGATATGCTACATTGCATATCACCCACTGTTCGAAAGGGACCTGAATAGAACGTTCCTGATGTCACAAAACGCTTTGTAGCTGCCGCAATAAGGTTGTAGTCGCTGCCGGCAAGTGTCTGGTACGTGGACTGTTTCGTGGCATTTTCCAGCACTGTGGGACATCCCACAAGGGTGTGATAGGTAACGGATATGCGTTTTTGACAGTGAGCTTTTCCTAGGCGGCACAGTAGCGACTGACGTGTGGTAATTCCGATTGCACTGGATTGCTCTTGATGTTAGCCTTGTGGTTACTCAACGAAGGTGATTGGAGCTAGCTTTAGTGTACCTATGTGACGATGACTGAATAGAGTTCTCACTTTACTCTCCTGACCAACGGTAGAGGATGCCGATGACACGGTTTCAGATATGCAAAACGCGAAGAAGTACGAATCATTCATTGATAAGTCATATATGAATCAGTAATGTCAGCAAGACAGACGGTGAAAATGCCATCGTCCTCGTACTATAATAATATCCGTTCGGCGCTGTATTCGCCAATGTTTGGATGCTGGAATTCAAGTGATGGAGACAAGCTTGAGGTTCACAACACAAACCTTTTTGGCCGTGTGGCACATGATCGAAAGCCGCCCAGGTAGTACTAGTACGGTGAGACTTGTTGGTCGCCTCGTATGTCAGTAACCAGAGAACCTAAGTCACATGTCAAAAGACAAGCTTGCATCTATCGGAGTACTGAAATCTGAGTCAGAGTAAGTAGGCATCAATAGTCTTTACAAGATCAATCGATGTCCATTCCAGATTAGCAAAAGGTTATTCCAGTTGGATATACGGAGAATCATTGGAATCCCGGTAAATACTGAAAATACTAGAGAACCCTCAGGCCTTTCATTCTGCATTTAATGCCCTTAAGGCAGTAACTGTCATAAGATTATCATGCTAAATTGACGTCGGTTTGTATATAGAAGAATGCTCCGCAACTTTCAATTAATCCATCCACGTCACACTCTTGGTAACCAGGAATTCCTCCAGTCCCTGGGATGCATTAAAGCGGCCCCATCCACTGTTCTTAACTCCACCGTGCGGTAGGACAGCTTCGTCATGGATGGTCATACTGTTGATATGGACAGCACTGCAAAACATCAGCTACTTTCGCATTTCTTTCAAGGCACAGACGGATAGAGGAATAATGGCTTACCCTGACTGGATCTTGCGGGCCATGGCCAGGCCCTTGCGTAGATCTTCGGTAAAGACCGCCGCGGACAAACCATAGCCACTACCATTGGCGATCTTGATTGCCTCTTCATCGCTCTCAACAATCATGCATGCTGCCAAGGAGGCAAAAGCCTCTTCTTGCCAAGCCGCCATCTTTTCATTGACACCACCCAGGAGCACAGGCGCCATCCGAACGCCATTGTCTGATTGAGCGGAGTCGTGGTCTACAGATCCGTGAATCAAGTGGGCTCCACCTGCCAGAGCATCTTTGACGAGATTGCTAACCCGTGCTTTTGACGCCATGTTCACCAAAGTCGGAGGCTGAGACGCAGGGTCTACGCTGGATGTGAGTGCCTTCTTCAGCGCCTCGATGAAGACGGGTGCAATGGAGGAGTGAACGAGAATGCGATCAGTTGCCATGCAGATTTGGCCAGACTATGCAAAATCAGTCATCGGAAGCGAGAATACGGTAGCATATGGTGTAAAGGCGAGCTACATACGTTCAGATAAGCGCCCGCAAGAACTCCCTTTACAGCAGTCTTGATATCAGCATCTGCACAGACGATGGCGCTGTTCTTGCCTCCCAACTCCATCAAGCATGGCTTGAGATTCTGACCACAAGCGCCCGCAATCTTTCTGCCTACGGCCGTGCTGCCGGTGAAATTGATCTTGCGCACGGCCGGGTGCTCGATCATGGCGTTAACCACTTCGGGGGCATCCTGGGGGCGGCATGATACCAAATTCAGACATCCAGCAGGCAGGCCTGAATCATGGAAAGCGCGCGCAAGTGCCCAGTACGAGCAAGGAGAGAGCTCAGAGGATTTCAAGATAGTCGTGTTGCCCGCCGCAAGTGCACAGGCTGCAGAACGGACTCCAAACACATATGGAGCATTCCTGCTAGGTCAGTCGATAATTCACATGTAGGAATGGTGACGGGCATACCAGGGCACGATCCCGAGGATCACCCCCATGGGCTCCTTGTAGATCATGGCACTTTGGCCCTCCTCTTCGACAACGGGGACGCTACCACAAATGGAAGTGATGCGCCCCGCGATATCCCTCAACATGCGGATCCCGAGTGGAACGATGAAATGTTGTGACGCACCCACATCTGCGCCCATCTCAGTTCGCATATATTCGGCATTCTGCTCGAGGCGGCTCTCCAGAATATCGGCTGCCTTTAGCAGGAGATCACGCCGAACTGTGGGTTTTGTTTGCGACCAAGAAGGAAACGCGGCCTCTGCGGCCTCAACGGCGCGGATGGCATCTTGAGCCGAGGCTGATGCAGTTGTCCAACAGGTCTGGTTGGTATAGGGGCTAATGACGTCGAAGGTCGAGCCCGTGCATTCCTCTTGACCGTTGATGATCAAGGGGATCACCGGTGGGCGGGGAGGTGCAGCCATTGTAGGGTCTGTGAAAGTATGGGCGCGGGTAGAAACAAACGATAGTATGTGTTCACAAACGAAACATTCAGGCAATAGGGGTATCCCACCAGGGGGTTAGCAATCGGAATTAATAGGTAAGATGTTGTTTGAAGGACTGAACCACAATCGAAGACCCTGCATTCGGTGGGAGAATCAGCCGAGGAGTCAATTGATTACACAAACAAAGCCAATTCTACAACCACGACCCCACCTTTCCAGCTCGGCGGGGGGGAAGCCCTCACTCCAGCCACGTGTGACAACTGCCTCAGGATTGTTCCCAGGATCAATGTATTCTCCCTAAAGTTAAAATCACTATCCTATACACATATGAAACTCGCTACGTTGAGAGTGCCGCCATCCTCAACGAGGGTGAAGGGCATAAACTTGGAAGGAGACCAATTCTCAGATAGGGGTTCTACGGAGTACTCTCGGGTTTCATGCCACGGCAAATCCAAGTTACGACTCGTCACTATTTACCAGTACTGTTTACTCCCTACTCCATACCCCTGATGTCTTACCAGTAGTCTGTGGTGAATACTAGACAGCTAAGAATGCTAAGTCTCATCTCACTACATATATAGTCGATCAATGTTATGCATGCGTGCTGCACACGAACAGGGATGGAACCCTGTTGATACTGGGCCAGTTAAGGTGGCTCGCCAATCCACTTTTCAGAGACCATTGAGGAAACTATTCCAATAGCCGCAACTTTATGCATTGCAAGCCATGTGCTCGCTGACGTGAGAGATTTCAAGACTGTTGCCTTCCACGTACCTTTCCTCGGAAGCGCCGAGGTTGATCGTTGAGTTTAGGTAACGCTCGGCCCTTTTGGGAACCGGCGGCTGTCGATCAAAAAAGCCACCCGTGGTTCGGCAAATAAAAGCATTTGGATCAAACAGACATGGAACGGAAAGAGAAGCGGGAAGAAAGCCTGAAGTGAGGAAACTTCGACGATACCTGGATGGCTGGACTTTAATGGCCTTTTTGAACGAAGACCACTGTGTGTGATTACATGCCTCATTGCGAGTCATTATTACCACCTCAACCAGGGCAGTGGAGTAGCTGGGACAATTTGGCTGATTACTGCTGCGATGAGTGAAAATTTCTAAATGACTGGAACTAGGCAGAGTCGTTCATGATTGGAGGAAATGAAACCACAGTTCTCCAGTTTCAAGGAGCACGGGGCTGAACATACCCATCTGAGTTCCTTAGGGTTCCCGATAGGCTCTTCTATACCCACCTCACCCCTCGTCAGCCATCGCCTGATCCGCTTGTGCGGAAACACGGAATGCGCACTCAACAGTGCGTGCAATTGAATCCGCGATCGCCCTGAGTAACTTGTTTTATACTGCAGATTGTGGGATGAAGAACATATTGCAGATCAATCAATTCAATAGCAGAAAAATTAAACTTCCGAACTACCCCAAGTCTGGAGGGTTCTTCATTGATCTACTATCAACATGATGGAGAGTGAAACACTCTGGGCGCTATCACCGCCCATTGCGTATGCTCGCCACAATTAATACACTTGGAGCCAGGGTTCCTAGGCCGTGGATCCCGAGATCCCGATACATTGGAGCCGGGTGCGAAATGGGCTAGCTGAAGGTAGATTGGGATCTATATTAACTGATATTACGCTGGAAATTACCTTGCATGACCCTGGTGAATTGGGGTTGAAGCACAAGTCGGGAAACGCGGCGATTATATCGCCAAATGAGTTATCTATACTATCCGGGCTACCAGTATGACTGTTTACAAATCCAATGATGGCTTGTTACTTGCCACGAGGATGGGCTGTCTGTCAACATCAAAGTGGACACATTGGGACCACCCCGACTCAAGTCATACGACCGGCTCCACTTGCTTAGCACACCATAGAGGCTATCAGCGTGGACTGGTGAATGGTTTTTCGGGTGCGTTTCAAAGGACCAAAAATTCCAGTTTGTGGATTGTGTGGAAAAAGAGGAACCCGCAAATGAGAGGCTTGCTTTTAAGCTCGCAAGATGAGGGTCCTTTGGCTCCCTGCTCTATGGGCGCGGTGAGTATCCTCATACGGAAAGAGGGCCCATATCTAGATCTACCACTTTTCCCTGCGATCAAGCGTTCGAGATGCCCTTGATCCACTCGATACATATTCAATAGGCTTCCACCTTATTTTGTAGCTCTGTCCCTTTTTTCCCAGTCCACATAGTAGTTCATGCTCCGGCATATACTCGGGGTTGCCTTTGTTATATCTCAGCACCCTCCTCATTTCACTTGAACATTCGTTATCAACACTCATTTCCATATCTACCGCCCAAATGGACTACAAAGCGTAATGATCGCAGGCATCATATTGCTTACCCTCGCTCAATCAAACACTCGTTCATACTTATTCTTCCTATCCTAAAACCATTGTTCCCAGTAACACCCTGTCCAACATGGCTCCTACATCGAGAGGAGTCGAAATGATAAGCATCGTTACGGTGCTTGTTAGTCTCGCATTTTTAGCAGTCATTTTACGCATAGTCGCCCGATTCAAACGCAAAGTACATTTCGGGGTGGACGACTACCTTTGCTTCGCATGCATGCTCCTGCTAATTGGCATGCTCATTGAACTGTCACTTTGTGAGTTATCCTAGAAATTATTCACCAATACATAGTATTCAACCTTGCTAATAATCAATCAAAGGGGTCACCATCGGCGGCAATGGCTCTCATCAAAGCAAACTGAGCAACGAGACAATGATGAACTTCTACAAGGTACCAACCGCCCCTACCACACTCACATCCCTTCTTCGCCAACTAACCCACCTCAGATCTTCCTCGCCAACCAATTCACCTACTTCTCCCTCTGTCCCCTCATCAAAGTCTCAATCGTCTGCTTCTACCGCCGCATCTTCACCACCCGCACCTTCCAATGGACATCCTTCAGCATCAACGTCCTCATAAGCCTCTGGGGCCTGGGCGTCTTCCTCGCCTGCGCTCTCCAATGTCGCCCCCTAAAAGCCTACTGGGACCAGAGCGTCGACGGCCAATGCCTCGACGGCTACACCCTAATCGTTGTCAACCAAATCTTCAACGTGGTCATGGATTTCGTCCTCCTAGCCCTCCCCATCCCCTTGATCTGGGGTCTCCACCGCTCCTGGCAAGACAAACTCGCCATCAACGGCGTCTTCGCCCTCGGTGGCTTCGTTTGCTTCGCGAGTATCTTCCGCGTTGTCGTCCTCTTCTGGATCAACGAGTCGGATATGACCTATACCGTTTACCAAGCTACACTATGGACGCACATTGAACCGTCTATCGGGCTTATTTGCTCTTGTCTGCCCACCATCCGAGGCCTGTTTCCGAGAGGAAAGCTCTCGAGCAATAACTACAAGTACCGGAATGAGGTCCCTTATTATGGAAATACCGATGTCAGTACCTCGAACTTTGTGGCTACGGGTCGCAAAACTCCCACTGCGGAGTCTATTAAGTTGGAGAATGGTGTCCCGAGAAGGTCGAATTCGAGTGAGGGCGGTCTGCCCTCCAGTGTTAAGAGTAATGATACTAGCTGGCTGGATATTACTGTTCGCACGGAAATTGATGTTAGGCAAGATGATCTGCCACGGTATTTGAGATGAGGTCGGTCGACTGCGACACTTGATTCTACAGACCTTCTTTCGCCTTGATTTATATGCCAACTGAGCTTGACGCTCTTGTGGCGAGCAGCGCCGTTATGAGTGATCGTGTCAGGGTGTTTGACCTCCCTCTGAGCTTCGAATTTTTTTGAAACGTGCCTGAAATGGTACACACCCATCCGCATAGCGGTGTCGCGCACAGCTATATGGCACGTCGCTGTATCCCTGCGCGTGCATGTGCTACTACCTGCCACGGCAGATGAGATTTGTCTCTTTGCATACACAAAGAGGCAACTCGGAATTCCATGGGTACACAGACTTGGATGTCCCTTTGGCTTGAGATATGGCCAATCTTCATAATCATCCGGGCATCTCGTTCCATCGCTTCCGACACAGGTCACAGCTCCTGATCTTCACCTACATGCGACGCACGATATAACATACGCTTCTAACGACCATCACACACATGTACCATATATCATGTATTCTGCGCATCTTCTTATCATTACGCCTGTGAAACAAACATGTCGCTAGCTAATTGCTGATTCATGGTGTATCATTTCATACCCTTAATGCACTGTCGGCTGTCCAGCTGCGAATTCCTACTCTTATGTTAGCTCACTGTAGACCAAAGTAGCACTCAAACGATAGTACTCACCGGAAATGCATTGGTGATGCTCGTAGCCACTCTCTCCACATCTTCAGCTAAGCCCTGCACCCCAGCATCCCACTGCCGGATATGCTGTCCTGTAGTGGCATTCCCTCCGTCAAAGTATATTATCCCATCAATCTGATCAATACTCCCCTTCAAACGACCCTGCTCGACCATCCTCGCCGCATAATCCTCCGCCTTCTCTCCCGCTGTGAAGTCCCCACTCCCCTGGAGCCCCAGAATCGCACCCAATGCATCGGTCGTAATATTCTCGTAGAGCTTGCTAGCCGCAACCAGATTGTGTTCAACAACAGCCTTATCCAGCACGGTAGACCCATCCGCCGTCACAGCCAACTGATGCGGCGCCAACCGCTGCGCAAACGCAGCCACCTCCTCCGGATTCAGCAACCGATCCAAGAACATTTTCTCCAGGATAGCGAACTCATCCACCGACGTCGACCGATCGTCCTTATACAGCGTAGCCAGGATCCGAGACCGTTGCGGTCCAGCCGGAGCGAGCACCGCGCACCGAATAGCAGCCGCCAAAGCCTGCAACCGATCCTGTTCATCCACTCCCGCCGCAAGACTAACATTAAAGTATTCCTGACTAGCATCGAGGAAGCGCCGACGAGCATCCAAGATACGAGCCTGGGATAGCTTGAAATGCAGCTTCAACTCGTGATCCTCAATCTTACTCGGCAGGTTCTTAATCCGGTTCAAGAACGCTTCTGCACTTGTGGTATCATCCTCCTCGAGGTAGTATCTCACGATCCGAATCCATAGTCGCACCTTGGCGGCGTCGGAGACTAGCCGCTGTGAACTGTCGATGTGGATGCCCTGCAGGGCTTTCGCGGCGTCGGTGTACTGGCCTTCGGCTTCGTAGGCATCTGCGAGGAGCTCGCGGATCTGTGCATCTTGTTCTTCGACGGAGGTGGAGCGGGATTGGAGGAGGGTGATGGCGTGTTGACCGACGCTGATTTGGGTTTCTTGGGTGAGTTTGCGGAGGACGGCGATGAAGGAATCGAGGATGGGGCGGGCGGCGACGATGCTGATGTCTTCGCTGAGGACGGAGTCAAGGAAGTAGATTAGGTCTCTGGAGATCTGGGGTTCTGTGGATGTTGATACGATGTCGCCGAGGAGGTTGTTGTAGAGCTGCAGCTTGTTTTGGGGGTTCGCGGAGGATTCGATCTCCGCGAGGGCGGAGGTGATTTTTTGGGAGGCCATGGGTGTGGTTATGTGACTAGTAGGTGATTGTGAGGTTGATGTGGGATATGGTACTCGAGTAGGCGGGTAATTGCGGGTGGAAGTGGTGTTCTTTTGATGGGCAGAGGGGTTGATGAGGTGGTGTACGTCAGGAATATGGCGTGGATGCCGATGGAGAAGTGAAGCTGGGGAGCTTATCGATAAGGGACTACAAGCACAGCACTCAGTGCAGCACATCAAAATTAAAGATTTGCAACGTTCTTTGACTACTGACCTTGGGCAAAATGATACAATGGGGTATTCCTGTTTTATGCTTGAGTACTCTGACCCTTCATGGTATACTAAGACTCCGTCCTGTACATCCCCAAGAAATACATTCCTAGTGACGGGGGTTACCGCCTCAGAATACGGATTTTCCAAATATTGTGGGGGCTGACTTGGAACAGCCGTATCTAGTAGATTGAGCAAAAGCAAATTATCCAAAAAAATATCTTTAGGTTAATGTTAAAGTTGCAAGCTAGGACGCTGAGGCAGAAGTATGAATGGAATTGTATTAGTGTTTTCCTATTCGAAGCGCAAGTTGCCCACCGCCTTTGACGACCCGCTCGGGCGGCGGGTTTCTTGCTTGCGGCGACGCATCTTCCCCATTCGAAGCTTCAACATCGCGTACGTCACTGACGCTTTCTTTTGGACTCATTTAATCCCCTGATTTGTCGCTCTCTTACGCCTCGGTTACGATCGCTTCACTATCTTCGGAAAGTTGGGCTACTAGTCAACACTTTTGTTCGCTCCAGTATTAGGCTGTGTGGCGCCATGGTCCCCCAAGTCAAACAGGAGCCTGATTCCCAGACACCATACATCAAACCCGACCCATACATCAAACAGGATCCCGACAGCAAGGATACAGTGCTCGCTGATATTGACGATGAAGACTTGTATGAGGATGCGGGCGATCTAGACTTCTCGGCTGCAAACCAAAGCGTCTGGCTCTCACGGCTGCCCCGGTCACTATGGGAACATTGGGCGCATCTGTCAAACAGCGCCGGCGATGACGACGAGGAAATTCAGATCGGAACAATGAGGATTGAGGGTACACAAAATGATCTCAAACGGGTATGTCTCCATCTGCGAAGAACTTTGTCGAGGGACCTCGGTTTGTGTTTTTGTGTTACACGGACTGACTTTTGTGACCTTTGTAGGTCAGTTTGCGCATAAATGCACGAGAAGACAATCGCGATATTCCTAAAGACTACCTACTGCAACGGCAAACGATAACCTCAGAAAATGTTTCGCACTTGACGCAAAATACTTACCTTTTCACGGAGAGGGACCTCCCAGGTCATGAAAATCGAATGGTGGTTTTCGGCGAGGCGCGTTCGGCGCTCTATGAGTCGATGAAGCGGGAAATGAAGAAGAAGGAGCGCAAGAAGAAATGGGAGCCCTATGTCAGAAAAACTGTACCGAGTATGTACCCTGTTACTGCGACAAAGGTGGTCTTGCTGACATTGTTGCAGAACAAACGGCTTTGGTCGGGAGCGTGAGTGAAGAGTTCAACTGCCTTCCGGTTGAGAACGAGGAATTCCGGCGGCTATCGGAGAAGAAAGCTTTGGAGGCACTCAAACCGAAGCGTGAGACTGTATTTATCGATAAGATTCCGGGCAAGATGCTCCAGCCGCGCAATGCATTGCCTGGAGAGAAGGGTGCTTTTGTGGTAAGTTTTCCTTTGCCGTGCTTATTAGTTCTACTTGACTTACAAAATACTTTCCATTCCAGCAAGCAACGAGGCCAGCCAAGCCCAAGGCCCAGGAAAACAAAACCACGCGTATGCCTCAAAACGAACTGTTGGATCTTATCTACCAGTGCTTCAGGGAATACAAGTACTGGCCATTTAAGAACCTCAAGGCGAGACTGCGACAGCCCGAGGCTTATCTCAAACAAACTTTGGAAATGGTTGCGCATTTGGTCAAAGCCGGTGACTTTGCTATGACCTGGGAGCTGAAGCCCGAAGCGAGGGAAAGCAACTACGCCAATGCGATGTACAGCGATGCTAAGGATGAACTCGCACCGGGAGACTACAACTTCGAGGATGGCTCTGAAGAGGAGGCCACTCCTTCCGGCATGATGACCGATAATGACGAAGGACAGTTCGAGAACGTTGTTTAAGGATACGGATCCGATGTAGCATAAGGGCCATGGCGTTACTTTGGGGTTTGGGTGATTTGATACAGGCTGTTTAGATAGTATATTATGAGCGCCTAGATGACAGGCCCAACATCTAGCACACGTTTTTACAGAACAATATCATCGAGCTGCATCGCTCAAGTCAATGAAAATTTCTTTGTTCGAAGTAGAAAATCTCATAACATACTCCGTACTCCGTAGTCATTGTCAGACTATAGACAGCAATGGCATCCGTACAAAGCGCAGGAACACGTGACCATCGGCCGCCACACACCGCGTTCGTCATTTCATCATCCGCATCATCAACACAAGCTCATCTCTTACAACTCAGCGGCGTCTGTCATTCAGCTACCCAGTATAGACGAAAGATACTCCTTTGAGTGACTTGCTAACGTGGCTTTTGCCGCCTACTCAGGTTAAAATGACAGAAGATCAGGATCTGATGGCCAAAATCAGCCAGCTTGCTGGTAAGCGCATTCTAGCTATCCATAACCGTGCCGGCCTCTAACCTCCACCAGGCCAGATCAATAGGCACAAAACTCAACAGTCTCAGCCTGAGTCTCCCTACAGTAGTGAAATAGCTCCAGGCCAACACGTTTCGCGACATGTTCCTTACCGAGGTCGCGGGTGGGCGCCTTATCGTGGACGACACTACTCACGAGGCCGTCATGTAGCTCCCCATCGCCACCGTACCCTCATCCTCAACAACGCAACATCAGGTACACCTGGATCGGCTACTCCAGCTGGCACGGGGACTGATACAGACGGTGAGGCGCGATCTGCAACACCAAATGAGTGGGTTGTGAAACGCGATCGTCATATGCAGCTCATCAACACTTCGATATACGACAAAGAGACACAAGCGAGGACGAAGGCGATGGAGGAGAGTCGCCAGGCCAAGGCGCAAAAGAGAGCACAGGTCGAGCAGGCGAGAGTTATGAGTTACGCACAGGGCGTTGGCAGAGTCCATCCTACGGGCTTCGCGGCTCCTCAGGTGTCAACTACTGCAGACCCGTCAGCGGAGTATCAGGTTTTCGTCAACGACATACCGTTTCGGGTGTCGCGCGGTGGTGGCAAGCTGATCCGAGTGTCTGGTGCGTGCGCTGTAGATGCTCTGGTCAAGCGAACTAGCTTACCGGTCATAGATAATCCGAATACTGCCAACGCTACGCCAAAACGAGTGACAGTGGCAGGCGTCGCATTTGTCCGGAGCAAGAACGGAAATCTCCACCGCTTGGGTGCAGTTACATCAAAAAGGTGGCGGTTGTGTTGTCCATGTGGCGAGTTTGGAAGCTTACTTCAAATATAGAAAACCAATGACGGTCAAGAAGAAGAACGCGCTTTGCCAGCGATTCACTACGACGGGTACCAATGCTTTCCCTACACGAGGCCCTGAGTGGCCCTTGCCCCCATCTCATTATTGTTTCATCTTCTGCGGGATCACGCTGATCAGGATCTTCAAACGTTTAGGCAGCTGTTACAAAGGACCAACATGTCCCTATATTCATGACCCGAACAAGGTTGCAATGTGCAAGGACTTCCTCCAGACTGGTCAATGCAATGCAGGTATAAGTTGTGATCTCTCTCATGAGCCCTCGCCCCACAGATCCCCTGCCTGCGTGCATTTCCTGCGAGGGCGCTGCTCCAACCCCGAATGTCGCTATGCCCATGTTCGTGTGACCCCGGGCGCTCCTGTGTGCAGGGACTTTGCGGTTTTAGGATATTGCGAAAAAGGTGCCGAATGCGACCAACGACACGTTCACGAATGCCCAGACTATGCGAATGAGGGCGTTTGCAACAAGAAGCGCTGCCGCCTCCCCCATGTTGATCGGGCAGGACAGATCAGGAAAAATGCCGCTTCTAAGACTGATGCTACGGGCCTTGCGGAAGAGTCTGATGCATCCAGCGAGGAAGAAGAGTACGATGAGATTGACACGGATGACGTCGATTCGGACGATCTCGATGAGGATGAGCCCCAACTCATCGCGGCCGAGTCAGATACTGGCGAGGTGTCGCAACAACAGGACTACATCCGTCTTTAAACATTCATACCCACTAACCTTACTACAGTCTGTAATTGAAGTTGGCTTGGATTTTACGGATACCCCAAACAGAACAAGAAACGGGCAATGGCAAGAGGAAAGAAAAGCAAATAAAGCAGAAAGAAAGAAACAGAGAATAAGAGGGAAATAATTCATTACATAGTGGCCAATCAATGCCTGCCTTGAAAGTTTGATGCCTTACGGAATGTCGTGTTCCAGTCGCAAATGAAGATACCCCTATGCGTTCAGCATTTTGTTTACTTGCAGACGGTGTGTATACGAGTCCGTTTGACGATCTTGGATAAATCCTATGGGTTGGTAAGGAATGACACTTGGAAATGTAGTTTTACATGATGACGTTGTGTGTTGAGACGTGAAGCTATAGGTAGCATACCAATGGAGATGAATATCAATTTTTTGTTTCAGTTTCTGTTTATTGTATGCTACATCTCACTTACTTCCCTGCTGCAGACATTGCTTCAGACTAGCCACACGTGCTGCCCAGGGTGAGTCCGGGGCGTCAGGCAGTACCCATCCCCCTGTGTCCTCACATGGCGACCCCAGAGAGAGGGAGACAGAAGCAGACCGACGTGTGAGTCATACTCCCCCAACTTGACAGGAAGTCAGGTCGAAGACGATCAAAGCCGACGACCCCCACAGCGTGGATCCGCGTCCGATGCAATGCAATGCAAGCTAGCTCTTTAGTGTAGCGACTAACGGTGAAGATAACCAGCTAAGGGGAGGTACCTGGTCTCTGGCTGGTGCACTGCAAAATCCTAGCCCTGTCAATGGCTGCTTTACCCATATGGTTCGCATGGACCAAGGCGAGCCACGCTGCTTTTTTCCCTCTTTCCCTTTCCGAGTCCCTCTTTTTCTTTCTACCTAACCCAACTCTTACTTACCGCGTGTTCCGGGATGGCACGGGCGTTCTTTGTGCCGGTTGGAGCGATCAGGGCCGGCCGGGAGGACGACGATGAGACGCGACACCCGCCATTCCATGCCATGCCATGCCATGCCTTGAACCGTGCTGATGCGGATGCGGATTGCGGACACCAACGAGAAGCTGCCAGCCAGGCTGTTTAGTAGTCGAGTCTAAGCAAGTCGAGTTGAAACACCTGTCCTGGGGTCTTGTTTCATGTCTGTTAGTCCCGACTTTCCCATTGCCTCGTGGCTTGCTATTACTGCCCTGGCCCGGGGACCGGATGTCCTGGCACCTATCATCAATCCTCCTACTCACGTACAGAGTACATACATGTACATAACTGTACGCACAATCTTTGCTCCGTCCGATTACTACCGGCAGGGGGACCTTGCTTAGGCGATAATTAATAAATGCTCCTTGGGGGGTCTCAGTGGCACGATGTTTGTTCCGGGGATTGAGGAGGGGAGGAGGGGGCCTTAGCGACCTACCGCCACATGCCACAAGCCGTAGTCTGTATGTATGCATGGGGAATATCCATACTGCCTACTCACTAACTAACCAACTAGGTACTAGATAGATGACCAGGATGAAGGTACAAGGCAAGAGAAAAGAAAAAAAAAGGCGATCAGATCACGGACCGGTGCAGGTCGGTCAGTCTGTGCCTGATGACAAGCATCACCGCCAATTGGCTCGGATGGATCAGTTACGAGGGGAATGGCCCAATGACTGACATTCCTTCAACACCGATATTTTGCATCTTTAGTTTAGTTCAGATAGTTACTTTGGTATCTACCCGAAGAAGTGCCCCTCGTTTAGCTTTCTGGGGAAGATGCAAGTGGGATCCGATAGGCAGAGTCTTCGAGAATGGTCGACGGGGTCCACTATGTTAATTTCTTTTGTTCACTGCAGTCGAGGACCGAACTGGAGATGATACCGCAGATTGATATACTACTAGTAGTTACTAGTCACTTGCTTCGTAGTGGTGAGTAGTCAACCAGGGCTCTTTTGTTCCTTTGGATGCCCAGCCTACCGCTGATTGGCGGAACGCCGTAGATCAGGCCGGGAAACGTGACTTGGGGCGGTGCTGCTGCTGGAAGTTGCTTGTTCTGTACCTAGGAACTGGCTGACTGACTACAACTCTGGTGCCTAGCAATGAACTATTCCAGTTCTACAGAGTAGATGCTATTCTTACTATCCTATCCTACCTCAATTCTCAACTGCAAGTCATTTAGTTCCCAGAATTACCTCATTCCATCGCTCTCTACTTCCTGCTTCGTAATGCAAACTACTAAATTTATACGATCAGCAGCCTCGTTGGGCAACAATGGTATCATGCAACCGAGTCCGAGAAAGCCAATCTTCGAGAACGAGACTGACCGACCCACTGACCCGGGAGCTTCCTTAATTCTTTCAATTCGAGTATGACAATGTTCTCACAATTTATGCATCCTCTCTGAATAAGCCTATCGTCGTCGATCGTCCGTAAGCCATTGGCTTCTGAGCAGTGTGGTTATGATTGTGGTCGAGCCACCATCACGTCCAATCCGATCCCTTGTAAGAGCCAAAAAGAATCAACTCAACCCATTGCTGACGGCCAATTCCCTAGATAGCAGCCCGCATGCGCTGATTCTTCAAGAGGCGAAGTCTTAATTTCCGTTCAATTAGCACCACTCCACCGGTCGCTTCTCTCGCCTCTTTCAATTGGACCCGGGGCTGGTGTACACCGCCAGAATGGCCACTCGGCATCGTCATCGCAAGACGAGCGATTACCCGGAATGGGGACAGGTCGCCAGTCACGGCAGGCCCGAGATGCTCCTTCTCCTTGTCCTGATGGCAAATTTCGAAATGAGAAATCAGATTTAGACTTGTCGACTGCATTCACGTGTCTGTCTGCCGCTGACCACCCACCCCCTTTCCCCCGGCCTGATCCTATCCAGGACCCCGGGTTGAATAACGGTCAGGTTCCATACCCACACCCAACTCTTCCCTTCCCACCCACTCCTGCACACCGTACATGTTCGCCTCCTTTGCTGCAATTCCAAATCACCATGAGGATTCGCCTTAGCCCAATCAGAAATGAGAAAGAAAAAGAACACCAAGAAAGAATACTGCTTCTAGGGTATTGTTTCAAGTTGTCTTTTTGGCTCGTATCCGATTGGGTTTGCTTCCCTTGTCTTTGTTGTTCACTGCTGATTTGCTTCTGACTCGATATCGGGATGCAATCCGCTCCTTCGTCCCCTCTTCACTTGGTGCATGAGATGATCTGAACACCGGCAAAGTTCATGCATTGCATCAGCAGTAGCAGGAGCAGCAGCAGCAGCAGGCATATGTAGGGCAAGTTAATTGCTTTTTTTTTCTTTTCTGTGTCTTCTTTTGCATTTCACGTTCCACGCGATTGTCGCGAATAGCGGGCACCGCTGCTTTTGCCGGCCCTGGATATGACATGCTTACGGACTGACTCTTTGCTTTTGGGATTTCCATGCGTACCCGATACCAATGCACATCGGTAGTAGTCGCTGCGTAGATGAGATGATCGATACATTCAATTCCTTCTCATCCCATCCCGCCTTTGTCCTTGATTATACGTACCACAAGGTAAAATTGCCTGTCTACCTGTGAAACGTGGCATCCAATCTTACTCCATACAATAGCTTCATTCTTCTCTACACAGTATACCAATAACATGAACACAACCCAGTAAGGCTAAGCCTACAGAGTAAGCAACAGAATTAACCCATGACATCAACACACATACAAACCCCAACAACAGCTCCATCCATCCTAGCTCATCAACATCCTGAAACACCAAGTCATCAAGGGGGATGGATGGAGAAAGCACAAGCACAAAACACGGATTCCATTCCATCCCAATCAGGAAATCATCTAGACCGGTAAAGCTTCGAGAAAACAAACCGGAGGAGGGGAAGCCGTAGGCAGTGTGACTCATACCTCTCTTCTACTTTCTGGTGCACTGCTACTACGCAGCGCACATACCAACAAACCTCCGCGTAGGTACACACTCAGTAGTCTAAGTGGTCGGTGACGACGTCCAAGCTTGCTTTACTTGCTTGCCGACTCGACTAACTAGCAGCATACTATTCTAGTAAATAAGTAGTATAGCGCAGTGAGTGAGTGGGTCTTGGATTCTTCTGGTCTGTTTCATCTTATCGATAGTAGATAGTTGGCGGTAAGTAAGTGGACTTTCTAATTGCTACTTCGGTCCTTGTGCATACTGTAGGATTTCGGGGACTAACTATCTATGTTACTATGTTATGTTATGTTTTGTTGTTGCTTTGGGGCGGTGGATGTGGATCGGCGCAGGCATTGTTGTGTAACTATGTACTATGCTTCGCTGCTTGCGATTTAATTACATGTTGAGGATTTTCGGGATATTGATGCCTCGAATTAGAGGGGTTAGGACACGTTGGTTTGGGAGGAGGAGGGGGAAGGTGATGCTGTGATATCATGCTATCGGCCGAATTGGAGGGGAAGGTTCTCGGACGTCATTCGGTTCTTCAGGTAGTAGTAGTAGTATGAGAGGAGTGATCTTACTGTAGTTGTGATGCTATAGTGTCTGAGGATATGTATTGTAGCATCACTGCGTTAAGCCAATCATGGAGGATGGGTAAGCAATGCTTGCTACAGAGTACTACTCACTCACTGCTAGTAGGTCTATCCAGTAACATACCTAGTACCTACCTACATATTTTGAAACACCACAAGCCATATGGCAACACCCAGACAAGGCAAACCAAGGCAACGCACATGTCTAGTTAAGGCACATACCAATCTACCTCACCCCTTATCTGCAGAAAATCACATTCCACCAACAACAGCCTCACATCACATCACCTCCAAGCTCGAAACTCTAGCTCGAGCTCGAGCTCCAGCTCCAGCTCTAGCTTCTGCTTCTACTCCTGCTTCCTGCCAAGCCAAGCAAAGATAGGCGCAAACCGTTTCTTGCCTTGGCCATGGGCCATGACCATGGATGGCCATATGCTTCAACCCAAACTCGCCCTGTCTCTGCATGAGAACCCAGATCGTGCGGTGCGCACGGCCAAGGATCCGAGCGAGATGCGATGACATCGATTGGATTGGTTCGGTTTCCCCGCAGGAAAAAGTGCAAGAAAGGGGGAAGAAGCAGTGATGCCTTACCTGGGGTTAATTACTGGCAATTATCAGTTTTTGTTTCTGGTATTCAGTTAGTTGAGTAATAGGAAAGTAAACTGAGGTAAAGTACGGAGTAAGTACTAACTAGTAGATAGATGACGAATTCTGTTACTGGTGATGGTCACAGGTGGAGGGAGGGACGGGATGGAGGATGCGATTGATGATAATTTACTCCGTGTGTCCTTCCTAATTGGGAAATTACCAAACATTAAGTTTTTTTCCCTTGTGATTATTTTCTTTTCGGTCGATAGACTGACTGAATGGATGGATGAATGACTTCCATCTCGTGACTCCGCCGTTGAGGTTACCCAGTAAGTAGTTACTTAGGTAAGACGGTTACCTAAGGACGAAACAGACAGGGTGAGTGGATATGGCTAGCCTAACAGTTACTAGATACTAGTATCAACCGCCACACGACACGAAGAAAGAGAAAGAAAATGCAGGTGAACCGTCAAAAGTGGATTAAGCTCCATAAGTTGATGGTGGTGCTTATACCAAAAAAGGTAATTTAACTGACTACTACCTACCTGCCTGACTAGTGAAGCACAGAGGTAGGTAGGTAGGTAAGTCAGTGACTTGCTTACTTACAGTAAACTAAACTACTAAGAGCCTGGCACCAACGCCAAAATCGAGAAAACAAAAAAGCAAATAAAAACACCCGCTCGGCAAATCATCCCCAAAAAGAAATAAAATTAAATCAATCAAACCGTAAACCTGATTAATATCTGTATCTGACTGGAGGACATCCAGTCCAAGATGAAATCCAAAGAGAGAGTGTGTGTCCGTGCTTTTTTGTTTCTGCATCTGAGTTGCAGCTTCCGTGCGGTATGTGCATTTCAGGTAATCTGTCATGGAATTGGTTCGAAAAGCACGGGCGGGCGCGCGTGTGTGTGTGAGTGAGTGTGTGTCGCAACAGAACGGGTGTGCATGCGATGCGCGCGCGCCGATTGAAGGGGCCGCGCGGGCAGGCAATGACCCAGTCTAACCGAAATGGCAAAAGGGCCCTTTTGTTTTGTTTTCGTTTTTTGATTTGTCGTCCACCCGTGGAATGACTGGGCTGGGTTGGTTTTCTTTGTGGTCATTGGTTGTGGATCAACTTCTTTGGATGGGTTGGATGGATCTCCCTTCTACGGGCCGGCCCTAACGGTACCAGAGATGAATTCGTGGTGGTTTCCTAAATTCTCTATCAAGGTGCTATGGAGGGGAAAAAGCAAAATAGAAGCATGTGTATAGCATGGTGGTGGTGAATGATTATGGTAGCAAGTGAAAGCAAACATCTAGGCTTGGGAGAGGCTGCTGTCACGGGCATATCACACCAACAATAAGAATTACGATAAGAACGGGGCTTCAATGAAGGATGCGATGCTAGCCCATCGGATCATTCTCTCCTTTAAGCCGGTCTTAGCAGGAAACACTCCGTACTTCTTCATCAGCATCAACAGCCTGATCCAGCCTCAGGAGCTTTTTGGTTCCCAGCGCTCTGGCGTGCAATGCTGATGATCACAATGGAAATAGTTTCCTCTCAGCCCATGAGGGATGTCGCACTGTTGCGCGCGCGAATGATTGGTCATGCCCGCAACTGAAGGCTGGAGGGCGATACGCTTCATGCCCGGGGGTGTGGGATGGGTGATGGTGTTCCGTACGTATTGTATGACATTGAGTCCGTCCATCTGATCCCAAGCCCGCCTGCTCTCTCTTCCTCCCACCGGAAGGAAAAAGTATGAGGGGGAGGGAGGGGGGTATGGCCTCATCGTCTGGTATTCTTGGTATTGTCCTGTAACTCACGACTCGCCCTATCCCAGGGGTCGATCATGGGATGGATGCACACTGACTGAGCGCACAGACGATCTCCTCTTTTGGGCATCATCTTTCCCAAATCCAAAACACCGAGAAGCCAAGAGAGCCCCCCTCCTCCTCAGGTCCTGGTAGGATGAACGGGCCTGTTGTTCAGGTACCTACCCACCTACATATGTACGTATATTGTGGGATCATCATCGAACCTGAGGATGAATAGGAAGGGAGGGGTTCTGTTGTGGTGTGGTGTGTGCTTGAAACCATGAACCCAGTGTGCTGGACCCCAGGTACCAATCAATCATTTTGCGTTCCCGGATGTGATTGATTACTGTCGGGAGGGATAGAGAAGGGAAACGCATGCCTGAGTTCGGGCTGCTACGGGATAAGCGACTGGCAGAGAGAGACAGACAGACACAGAGAGAGACGGAGGACAGGCACATGGATTGACGGAAGTTTCGACTGTATCGGATAGAGGGGTCGTACTGTCAGGAATGATCGAATCGATAGGCTATCGATATCCGATTTGTGGCCCCACCCGTAATACTAACCATGGTTCTGATACCGACCACCTTCTGCACCCACTACACTACTTACAGACATCTAACTAACTAACTATACTAGCATGGAAACTTATGGTCCCTACTCCTCCTACCACGGACTTACTTCGTACGACTCCGGTCTCTAACCCACTCTCTACCCGGAGACCGGCACTCACTGGGAAGGGTAGTATCTACGAAAAGTAGAGTCCCAGTTAAGAACTCATCCCGAGCTGCTATCCATCGGTCCGGATGATTGACTGATGTTGGTATTCCAAAAGTCAAAAGTTAAGGTTAGTTGAGACAGGCAACGGCATATAGCCGCCGTTATAGACGGGCGAGGGCTCTTTGTCGATATTGTTGGTTAGGTTTGGCGGTTAGGGTTGATTATTATTCTATTCTAATTATGCGACAGTTGGGGGGGAAGATCCCACCGAATTCCTTCGGCCTATCATCTATCACATCCTGCACTATGTATGAGTCGCGTCTGGTGAAAAGCATACTCACTTACTAAGGTCGGTAGGTATCTCCTACTTTCTAGTTTCTACTACTATTGCTAGATGGTTTAGGTAGTAAGTAGTAAGTATAATCTCACGGATAATGGTGATGCTTCCTTTGATGTAATTGGGAAATAAAATGAAGAAGGTTAGGCCTACAATAAAGTACTACAGTAGATAGTAGACTACCGGCAAGGCGATCATCGGGATTCTTCCAGGGCAGCAATATTCTCGCTAGTTAGCCTCCTTAGTCCGCTAGCAAGTACCTACATTTGACGATGTGAATAACCTCAACCTTTACCAACCCAGGGGATAAGATCAATCATCATGGGTACTACACGAGAAGCGTCACGATCATGATTCGTCTCTAGTCAAAAGCACTGGACGAGTAACCAGCCAGGAACGATGATTATTCATCCACCCTTCTCGTCCCAAAGGTTCCCCTGCCAGCTGCACGTCTGCCCAACGAAGCATCCAATGATCGCTCCTCGTTAATCTCGGGAGCAGTCAGAAATGTCGCCTCGTCTTTTGACTTTTCCGCTGACCGCCGGATGCTCGTTGGGTGGTTTTGGGGGTGCGGCCGATTAGTGAGCGAGGAAGTGCGAGCGATGGGTCTGTGGTCTGTGGTTTCTACCTACTACTTTGTTTAGGGCCGATGGAGAAGGGAAGAAAGAAGGCCGTGGGAAAATCATGGGCACGGGAATTAGGTGGGATTTTTTGGTTTTGGTTTTTTTGGGGTGTTTTTCTCTTGGGCTCACTCACTCTGCTTCTCTTCCTCATTTTTTCCTTATTTTATTTTTTATTTTTATTTTTGTTATTTTTTCTCTCTCCCTTATTTTTTTCTAGTGCCTATTTTTCTGGTTCCCCCCATGATTGCCGCTGTTGGTCCGTCTGTAGGTTATGGGTCAGGTCCCAGAGAGAAAGTATGGTTATGATTATAGTTAGTGTTTTTATTTTTGTTCGCAATTTTTATTTCTTGGGATTTTAATCTGAATATTATTTTTCTTTATTTTTATTTTTAATTTCTGGGAAAGAAAAAAAAAAATATTCACTCATCCTAAGATTTTCGTGCTGGGTCGAAAAGCAGTCTTACTATTCTGAACTTGGTCAGGGACTCCCTCATCGCATGTTTCCTGATTCAGCCCCGAAGGATATATGGACTCCCCCTCCCGCTTGTCACTTGCTCTTGTCCTCCATCACAATCAATCAATTATACTGAACTTCAAACTCTCTTCGCGAGAGGTTTCTGTCTGATCACAAGAGACCTCGATTTTACCTTTCCTCCCCTCCTCCTTCATATTATACTTATTCCGCTTCTTTCCTCCCCTGCTCCTCTCCTGCCTCCACTTCGCTAGTTCTCTACTACTCTACACCTTGACCACCACCCGATCGATCTACTTCTCTTCCCACCTTATTCTTTTTTATCCCCCCATTCCTCCTCCTCCCTTGAGACTCTTTCGAGATTATACTCTCTCGTCTTCCATCTCACGGGTTATATCTTCACTCCTCCCATTCTTCACAAGTTTGAGACTTTCTAAATACTTTCACCAACCACCCTAAAACCCCGCACCTCTTGACCTGTTTTTTTCCCGAACCTTTATTTTACACACCGCCTCTTGACTGCTCTACAAGCAACCACGGGCTTTTTTCCTTGATCAAAGCCACCTTTTTTCACCTTTATCTTCGTCATATACACATTCACAGTTATGGCAAGGTATTCTCAACAATCCTTTGACTTCTACCAACAATCCCCCTCTACATTGGATGCCAAACCGTCATATTCAGAAGAAGACGACATGAGTGTACTTGATGATAAGATCCTCGACTCTACTTCCCCCGAACTTCCTTCCACTGTTGCCGACCACCGGAGAACCTCATATGACCATGCACCCGATGCATTTGCGCATCGAGATTCCGTCTGGTCCGATTTCTCCCAATCCGTCTCTAGCACACAGTCCCGTCACAACTCCCAAGTCGGCCACGCTTTCTTTGAAACCGCCCCCAATCCTTTCATGCGGGTAGACGGCGCTCATCCATCCGCTCCATACGGCCACCAGGCTTCCTGGCAGCTTGCAAAGGAATCGGGCTCCTGCACTCCTACCGCCATGTACGATCACTTTCCCTCCGAGTTGGATCACGCTTCATCAGCCCCCTTTGCTGGCGGTGCCGTCGGTCCTGTCAGCACCATCAACATCCCCTCTATGTCCTACCGTCCCGGCATGGCCTTCGCCCACCCTGCCACTGTGGCTATGTCGCCGCAGTCCAGTCAGGGCTGGATGCCCGCTGCAACGGATCTGCCTGATGCCATGTCGCGGCCAACCAAGAGTCCGACCTACCGCAACAGTTCCCCCTTGAGTGTGCGCCGGGATGGTATCCGGAAGAAGAACGCTCGCTTTGAGATTCCTGCAGAACGGACGTTGAGCAACATCGACCAGCTGATCAGCCAGTCGACCAATGAGGAGGAGATCAAAGAACTCAAACAACAGAAGCGGCTGCTGAGGAACCGTCAAGCTGCGTAAGTACCCACTGCCCCCTCCCCCCCTTACATGATGACATCAGCCCGTATCTAATCTTGTCCTCTAGTCTGGATTCCCGTCAGCGCAAGAAGCTCCACACCGAGAAATTGGAAGAGGAGAAGAAGCAGTTCACCCAGGTCATTAGCGACCTCGAGGAGGAACTGCAGAACATGCGCCTACGGGAGGCCGAACTCCTTCGCGAGAAGAGCGAATGGATGGCCGCCCAGCAGGAAATCACCCAGTACATCAACACCATGCACATGGAGAAGGATGAACTGATCCGGGTGCACACCTTGGAGACTGCTGATCTTCGAAAGAAGAACAACATCCTCAAGGAGACCGTGGAGAAGCTTGAGAGACACGCACGAACCGCCGCTCCTGCGATGGCCACCGAGTTCTCGGACTTTGAGAACTTGACCATGGACAGCAGTCCTTGGGAAGACTTTACTATGGTGAACAGCCTCTCCCTTGACGCAGAGTCTGTTCCCACCTCGACGGCACACTCTTCCTCGTTGGTGGTCTCCACGAACGATAAGGAAAAGTCTGCGACCAGCGACTACCCCTTCAGCTGGAACGCCTTTTACATGTGCCTTCTCTTTGGAGCATTCATTGCATCCAACAGCTCTACGCTGTCGGCTCGCTCCATGCCTCAGCTCTCGGAGGAGTATCGCGCTGAGTCCGCGAATGTCCTCCGGGCTGTTCTGTCTTCCTCTCCGCCCGAGCTTGCTCAGGGCCAAGGCGCTGTGGCTTCCTCGTCGGCCATGCCCATGCCTACCACCATCACTGGAGCCGAGATGGCTCAGATGACCGGCACAGCGGCACCGTCGAACCTGGATGAACTCCACAACACCCTGGCCATGCCCTCCAAGCAGCAGGAACAGGAGCAGGTTTTCGCTCTCAACGCGGACCAGTACAACTCCTTGACGACTTTTGATGATGCGGGTGTCGACTACAAGCAGCAGCAGCAGCCTTCTAATCTGCAGCAGGCGCTCGCTGCGATGCGTGGTAACGTTGCCCACAAGCTTCCGAACAAGGCTACCTCTGAAGTCTACTCTCGTTCCCTCATGTGGGACCGGGTTCCTGAAAAGGTTATCCGAGACTTCAGACGCATGGTTCAGGAATATGGTGTCGCCCCCGTAAAGGAGGAAGACTCCGGCTTCAGCCAGTAGTTTAGCCCCGCGATGGTTGGGTCACGCCGACCGTACATCGCCCATCTCAGCTCTCTCCTCTCTCTCCCTCTCTCTCCACCGTGCCCAGACAAAGTTACATTGCCTGCGTTTCTTCTGCATCCAAACAAGCAAACTGATCGAGTTCTGTGCTTCCACCTCCGCCTCCTTTACGTCGTCTACAGTTAGACAGACGTACACCTTCTCTCTACATGCTTTAACGACATACGACTGTTGGCCAGTTTTAGCCAGATTTAGCCATATACATACATAGACAGCTTACCATTCACTTCGACTGGATATATCTTACGGACTAGCTTCATGATGACCTCGTCTGACAATTTAGCGATGTTGTTCTACGTTTCGCACTCCTTCGGCTTTATCGGCGTACCAGCGTTTTCTCATTCTCCGAGTTGAGTGTGGATTTCTCGAGCATCTGAAATATGTTGCAGTCGTTTACATCTACCTCCACACCTGCTCGTCGATTTTTATGACTTTCTTTCACGGATGGCATCTTTTGAATTTCACCATGGGACATTGCCTGCGCGTCGCAGGCAGTCCAACGGAACAACGGGACGGAACATATCGAGCGCTTGCTTACATTTTGCATATGATTTGGATTCGGGTTTCTGTTTCATTGCTTTTGAACTGTTGTGGTTTTTGATTTTGTTTTGGTTTTGCGTGCATCGCGTGGGGAATAGGTTGGGCTGCAGTGGCATTTGCTATGATTGTTATGATATGACTGACATGTTTATGATTTGGGATGTGGGATGCCTGTTAATGTCTATGTTGCGATGATGATTCGATCTGGGTCTGCTGAGAAGCCATACTGGATGGCTCTGCAACCTACCACTCGTTTACTTTCTTTTGTCAGATACTTGACAAATGCCCGTGCATGTGCATGTGGCATGACACAGATGATCTTGGGCTTGTCCCGTCCACTCTTTTGAAGAGACTATATTTCGTTTGTCATCTGTGGATCACCTTTTTGTACTGTATATAGTATTGGCAGCAATGATTTAAGGAGTTTGGACAACCTCATGGAATAAAAGTCTTCCGGTCTCGGACTTGCATACAAATCCTGCCTAGTACTAGTAAGCTACTGACAATGAATGAGATCATTCGTCTGATATACGCGTCACTGTAGGCATATTACCTTCCTAGATATCGTGAAGGTGCGAATTCACGATTATCATATTTCACGATCAAAAGCCTACTAAATTCTTAGGGTTGTCCATCTCTCCACCCTGTCTATTAACGTAAAAACGCCACCTCATATTCCAAATCACTACATCCCGTTTACGCCGTCACTGGATGTCTCCGTCACTACGTATCCCCGTCACTGTAAACGACCATCACCGCGGCGATTGTATTCCATTTCTTCCTGGGATGAGCAGCTATAAATACGGGTCCCGATTCTTCTCTCATCTGAGTTTTTCCTTTCTTTCTTCTTTCTTATCCTTCTCATAGCACAGAAAAGAGATTGTATAGAAAAAGGGTATCTCGATCATGACTACCCTAGCATGGCTCTCATCCCATGAGCCATACTATACTATTGTCTGATCTATATACACCTCTCTAAGCAAAGCCACTACTTTCTTTATTTCTTTTACTGGGTCTGTGGCTTGCTCAACGCGACTCACGCCCATGGCTTACCATATTCTCATCTCTTATCTTTCTTAATTTGCCTTCTATACCCTGTCATTAAGAATCTGTCAAGCTCTCACCTCAAGAGGAGCACATTATACTCTTATCTTCGTGCTCTGGATAATAGTGCCACACTGTGGATGGTCTATATTCATCCCTACAACGCTGGTGTCTGCAGCATCATCTACACATCATTCCCTGAAGTATGTTGATAAGCACTACTCACTGTGCATTATATCCCTGGAAGATGCAAAAACTTCCCAACCGCGAATTCAGTTGCGGTGATCGCAGTTCTGAAGATAATGAAGGCTCAGGCTTCCGTGGATCGGCCCTGCAAGCTTCAAGCGGTCGCAACCGTCGCAATTGCCAGGATCCATCAGTTATGCATATCTCTTTGCTATACCTTCTATACATCTTTACCGAACGTGTTTGAACACGCTCTTTACTACATCGTCACTAGTTGAGCAGCAACACTAGCATAGATGGGTCATTTGACCGGGGTCTCACCATCGCGCCGAGACCGCTAGCTTACTCTGTTCATGCTATATAGCTTCAGCGCCAAATATCTGAATGCTGTCATTGATAAATAAGTCAGTCATTCTCTTCCAGCGTACACCTGACTCTCGCTACCATTCCCATACTGACAATGTACTGAGACCTAGGCAGAGCGTTGCTGAGCGCAGCATCATTTAGAAGAAGCTCTGCGCGTCATCTTCCTCTACTTTATCCCGCTAGCTCCTAGACATGTCTAAAGGAGCAGCCGATACTTGGCTTTTAAGTATCGTCCGGACGCAGTGTCTGCGAAGAAGACGTTCTTCAGAGGTGCTGAAACATATCTTGGCACGATCTACAACATGTCGGATCAATTCACATAAGTCTAAGGTGATAAGCTCGGGAACAACCGGTGCCAGCTAATCACAACCATGCATCTTTCCCAGCAAATCGTCTGCTTCCCAGCAAAATGGAATCTGGCGTCGCAGCATTGCTGCAAAGCCAACATCATATCGCTCGAAGCTGGGCTCTGCAGAGTCTGTATGTCTTGTGAGTGAACAAAGGGAGCATCTACAGACATCAGATCACTTTCTAACAGAGCACTCACTACAGTGGGATCACACTGTCTGGTGAGCTGTATGTAGGATCAGCAACCATTTCAGTGACGACAGCGTTTTTACGATGAGCCCTGCTACACATTTCTATAAACCCGGGTCTAGGTCGATTCCTCCTCCATATACGGTGACCGCTGAAAGAACTTGCGCTATTGCCAACAAACCGACCAAGTACGAAGCGACTGAATCATAAAACAAACAATATAACAAATTACGGAATCGCATGTGTCTCGCATGCTTTACTTGATGACGACCTTCCTTACTCAAAACATGTCCCTTTGGTTTTGAGCAACCTAGAACTGGTGTGCCGACATGTCCAGGTCAAGTTGGCTTTTGACCTAGACCAAGGTTCCACTTTCTTGTAGCTTGTGAGACATACCTTCCTTGGAAGCACAAGCACGGTCACTGCACTTGCTTAATTTCTCTCGCAAGCAGTAACACATTGATGTGGATATGCTCGAATCACTACTATCGAGGACCCTTGTTCAATCTTCCTACCGACTTTCTGTCATACCCATGCGAGCTCCAAGAGAAAACGGAGCCATCATACCGGACCTAAGACTTCCAGCATCTCTTACTACAGTATTACTGCATTCTGATTGCCTATTACCCTGCAAGTATCAGCCAGGCATCTAATGAATTAGAAAACCACCGAATCATAACCGTTTTCATTCAAGTCGCGAACCCGCAAAGCTGAAGATGAAATCATCAATTCCGGCTATTCTGGCGTTTAAGAACTCTGTGACAGAGCCAATTTAGTCTCCCCTTACTTTTCATCTCATCGTGAGGGGGTTTTGAGACCTTGACTACTCAGATTATAAGTTGAGTCACATATATTGGCCTGGGATCGGGCAACAATGGTCCCGACTTTCACGGTCCCTTATACGTCATAGGCAAGCAGTTATATACGATCTTGAGTGGAAATCTCCAGCAGAGTAAGTCTTGTGTCCTCGTTAACAGACGCTTGACCATTCAACTGACCGTTTCTACTTTCAGGTGACGATATTCGCGACCACTGCCCGATGGAACATAATCCGCTCATACTCCTCAAATCGCAGAGATACTAGACCGCAACAGATCTCCGTCATGGGTACATCCATGGAAGCATTGACTCGACTAAAGACCGAACTCGTCTGAATCTCCCTCCTTTATAGGCAGGGTATACTACCAGAAACCGAATGTGTGGGCGATGTGGCCTGTCAGTTTTGAATCCTGCTTGCCTATATACCCCAGAGCAAGCGTGTCATGTTCTGTGCCATGTAATTCTTCTCTGGGATTGCGCACCTAAATCCTATTCAGAAGCTATACGGAGGCCTACCCTCGCAAAGACTCCTCCCAAAGACTTCTCCATCTTCCACTCACCCCAATCTCTACCTTGCGGCACCCAAGGCTAACGTTGACACCATATTTCCCTTCGCTCATACCGCGGTGAAACCTACAGCATGCCCTCATCCTCCTTTTCCTAACAACCTCTCTTCACGAACTCGGCGGATGGGCTTATTACGATGATGAATTTGTGTCTGCGGCTTTCGCTCCTGATACAAACAAGAATCTGTTATCAAGTGTGATTCACCAGGGGATGGAAGGTTAATGTATCTCCTCGGAGCTACGAGAAACGAGGGAGGAGATGTTGTCTTGGAAGTGTCGTCGCTTTCCAGGAAATATCCAAGGAACAGCACATCGTCATTCTCTGCAACCTACAGCAGAAACTCGCTTTCAACTCGGTCAAAGCAAACCAGTTACATCCATTATTTGGATGGGGCTCGACAAGTGGTTCTCCCCATCTCTTCTTGGTTCCGTCATGTTCAATCAGCTTCACACACAACCAAAACCTAACTTACTTCAAGTTCGGTGACGAATATCGTATCCGAATTCTTGCGTGCGATACCATCGGGCATGACAAAGTGTACTAAGCCCCTATCACATGCGGTAGTGTTGTTCTACAAGACGAATGAGAGAGGGGATACGTCCCCTGAGTCTTTGGTGCGTGCCGGGGCGTCATTCTTTACAAAATCACCGGCTCAGGCTTCGTGCCTCCTGCAAAGAAAAGGAACCCACTATGAACACGTCTGCACTGTGTCTTTGGGATACCTAGTCACCGCAATCCCACATTTCGGGAAGGGCGCCTCTTGAGGCCCATTCATCTGCGGAGTGACCAGCGATGTCGATCTCCCAAAGATATGTGATAGAGAAATACTTTCCTCGAAGAAGCCCACTTGGTTTCATTCTGCTTTGGATTCTGGGGCAACACTGCAGTAAGTCTATTTCTAATTACTAGTCTACATACGCTTATGATTTGTTGACAAATATGCCACAGCCCAAACAGATTTCCGAATACTGAGTGTCTTCAATCGCTGCTTTACGAGATACTTCCGACTTTTTCGGGCCTCCTGCCGATCGCGAACAGATGAATCTCATACGGAGATTGGACAGCCATACTTCGACTCAAAGTCATTATATACGATATACATATTTGTCTTTCGACAAAATGACAAACACCACCAGCCTGGGTGTGGGTATCAACCGCATTCCACCCCGGCCAAGAAGCAACGTTTCCGGGAACTGCTCCATACCCGAGAATCATACTGATAGTGATTGAAGAAGCCATACAATGGAAGCTTCATCGAATCATGCAATGTATCGATGTATCACTAAGCGCACGCCAAAACGTGCTACACCAAATAGCCCTGCCGGTTATCGTTGCCAAGTCACTCCAAAGCAAGAGCAATGATCGATGGCTTCAATCCCAGATTGACGAAGAATACAAGTCCTCGTCGATTATAACCACAGTGGTAGGCAATACCCTGTGCACGGTCAACACACTGTGTCTGGAATGTGCTTTACCATCTGCTATATAAAGCCGGCGTCACTTTTACCGAGCCATGCCACAATCTGTCCTTTGTCAGAGGCTTCAAGGATCGGCTTGTCGGTCAAGGCAATATCGAAAGGAGCAATCAAATCGAATACACTTGGGTCTTTCAAGAACCATTCATGAGCTACCCGATCACTTTCTTACACGGTCTTGTCGTCCTTGTTTACGATCAATTCCAACAAGACGAGTTGCACGCGTCTAGAGTCGTCAAAAATGTCTACTGATGATGAAGCGAAACTTGCAGAAAAACGCTTTACCTACCATATATATAAGGCGGTGTTCTTCAAGCTTCGACACTGCGAAATGTCTCGCTTGCGTGACGAGTATACTGGGTGATTGTCTCTGTGATCACTCCACCAACAGACTAATTGGTCCGTGACGCAGAAGAGGGAAGAGTCAGTATTGGTACAGGATGACGAAGTGCCTAACATCCACTTACTCACTCGCTTTCTCTGGCAACTGCTTGAGCAGTGTCTGGCGGTATGAAAGTACCATTTGTTCCCTGTGGCCAAGGCCTGTGGTTCACTCATTGTGAACAACAATTCAGCTTCGTGCTCTAGCAATTTGGATGAATATGGGCATCACTCCATCCTGTCATCAAAACCTTCGCCTTGAACGAGATCCACGAAAACAAGCCAATGACGTGATCTCGATCAGTGCTGCCGAGAGCTTCGACGCGTTGAACACAGCAAACAAGCGCAACGACGTACCTGATATATCTAAGGGACTAGCCTGCATACTTCAAAGGCTTCTGGGACATCAGCTCATCTTTCACCACTCATATGAAGCATTTTTGGATACTTACAACATCAACTCAATTGAGGGGCTTCAGAGGGCAATGTCACAGCAATCTCCCTTGAATGGCTGCTTATCGCGCCCTGTGCATATCTTGGAGGACTAATTCCCATTATGCAAAATTCGACTCACGACCAGCAGAACACATCACTTTGAGATATGGACGCATGAGTAACACACCAAGCAACCGAAGATGATATATATGGCCAAGGTACAGACCATCTATGAACGCTTCATTCCAGCTTACCGCTTTGACATTCCCTTTATATTTTCCGCAGTGTTACTAGGTCACATTTATACCTTTTAGATACGACTATTACGAGAGAGCATGTCCCTAGCTGTTGAGATCAACCCGTCCGTGTCAATGCAAAAGAACGCAGAATGGCCGGATGAGAAGGAAATCTTCTTCTGTATCCGAAGGAGATATTGCCCATGATGAAGGTTGGTGCACGATTCTCATGTGCACCGGCATCGATGCCCTTGGACGTGGCTCGTCGTATTCCCTTCGCACCTCATCGCCAATGGAATTTACCAGCCGAAGTGGCCTTCGTCTGCTTGATACGCGAAGCTTAAAGTCTCCAGTTTAGTTCACATCGCTAAGTCCAACCTCGTATCTTCCTGTTCCCGAGTATCATTTTCCGAATGCCGGGTGTGTTGAAGTAATGGCTTAGACGAAGCAGACAAAGGGTATGTCTACGGAACATCTTCCCTGGAACTTATCGACTTAAAATCAGTTCTTCCACAGCCTGTCTGCATCTGGCAAAGGTCACTGGTTCTTTCCTGCATTTGATGCTCCAGATGCGTGATGAATGCGGCGAAACCCATCAGCCAGTGCTGTCTGGGCGCTGTACAATCACGGCTACGAGTCAGATCCGGCAAAAAGTCATTTTCGGAGGCAAGTGATAAGTTGCATCTTTCTCCGATATAGCGCCGGCGGAGCTAGAAGGCTTGCGCCTGTTAGCCTATATAAATACCAGCCAAATCTTCCTCTCAAGAACCGGGTTTTTTCCCATAGAAGGTTCCACGTCGAGCAGCACCTTGATCACTCTTTAAATTATCACTGGCCCACCGAGGGAAAGGTATTAAGCCAAGGTACGGGTTATTGCTCCATGCGATGCTACTCTCGTCTTGATGACACCTGAAACAAATGCGTCGACTGCCTGTTTGGTGGTTGGAAGAATCTGACGGCCATGACTGGGTTGAAACGACGCGATAATAGCAACATTTGCTTTGACTCCCCCGGTCGAGGAGAATGGAGGATTGCGCGCCATACTAGTTGTGTCAGACTATTCCGACGAAGTTAATACTTGGGAACTTAAGATCGACACGGATGGCTATCGTTTGCACTCCTTACAATAATCAAGGGTTCTACTCAACCATGTCACATCTTGCTTATGTGGAAGATCTCGTATATACTTTATGAAGAAGTGGATGAAGAATTGCAGGTATGGTATGAACACGGCAATAATACTCTCTGGGAAACTGAATGTTTATACGCGTGTCTGTTCGGTATGATGTCATGGGGTCCATCTATATAAGAGGATTCAGCAAAGGAGATCCCTCTACCTTCCTCCAACGCGAAACTGCTCAATGACAACTTCGCCTCACCTGAGAGAAGAACTAAACTCCTCCAGTGACTGGGAAGCATGGTACAACGACAGACTATCTTAGACACACCGGATCTTGAGAAGCTATCCTGATAATGTCAGATGATGCAGTGCTGCCTGCTGATAGTCAGAGCGCATACAAGATTTCATTGCCAGTGAGCAAGGAGAAAAAGATAGCACGGACATAAAAGAAGCTCAAAGATGCGAAAAACGCGCATTTCTTCCCTTGCAGTATTGAAAATGCTTTCTATTACTTGGCATTTGCTTTCTTCATACTTGCGATATGCAGAAACGAAGATGACACTTATGACCCAGAGTTCAGCATTGCCCCATGTGCTGTCAATAATATCTCTACCACTTCAGCACGTCGATGAGGAAGATCCGACTAACTACCCAACCGACAGAAAAGTCGTCTGTCCAAGCAGTCAAGTACCTTCCTACCATGCGTGAACTCACCGGCAAGACTCTTCTGGTGAGAAGAACATCTTCCCATTTAATACTACACTTCCAACTGTACTACTGGGGCACAACGAAAGAGACATGACTATTCAAGCTCACGCAACCGACAGAGATTTTAATCATCCAAAGGTTCGAGCATCCTCCCACATTGTGTCATCACACAAACCAGAAACCAGGTCAGACGGAAAGGTCATTTTCGCATACTATACAAACTCCCCACAGTATGATTATGACACAGTGAAAGAGACGCAATTAGTTAGAGCTCATCCGACAAACAGAAAGAAGAGCCAACTTCAACGCTTCCTGCACTCTGCTTCCTTGTGCCAGCACACCCCCAGAAGACTATTCTGATGGGGAGATAACCTTCGCATACCATCCTACATTTTCCGACAGTGCTACTCCAGCACAACGCAAGAAACATGGGACTCCAATAACAGTTCCAACCTGATCCAACCGACAGGGGAAACAATATCCACTAGATCCGTCAAGTTACATAATTCCTTCAGTCAGCTCTGGAGACTTTCCAGAACAACATAGCTGTGACTCGTACAAGACACTCCACATCAACCTCGACAACGGCTGAGCGACAGCAATTGGCCAGCTATACTTTTATACAAAACATGGTCTCACAATGATCTAATTTCTCTCCCAAGAAGAGAATTATCTCTTGGGCGCAGGACACTCCAAGACCGCCAAATTGCTTTTTTACCTTCAATCTTCCAAGAAAGCATCAGTACGACGCTAAGCGAAACCACTCTACATCAACCTCGACAACAGCTGCGCGGAGTCAAGTGGCCAGCTATAACGTCAAACAACACATCGTGTCACGTTCAATCTCTTTCCCAAGAGTAATTATTCCCCTGAAGGAAGGACATCTCCAGCCTCCTTTCTTGAATTGTTCTCCCAAACTTCCAAGAACACATTGAGACATTTCCCACAACACACTGCATCTAACTCTCAACAAAGTTACAGGGAGCCAATTGGCCAGCTACAATTCTGCACATGGCTGTCCTGTCCTGTTCATTCTATCCCTACTCTCCTTATCCGAGATAGGCCTTTATTTCTCATTGAACAGGAAACATCCCAAATCTTCTTCCCTGAATCGACTCTGCAAAGCTTCGAAGAGAGAGAAAAAGAGCTACCAAATGGTACACCCTGGACGACACTCGACACGAACCTCAACTCGACAGCAGTCGAGCTAAAAATCATTGAACCAGCTATAATCACACACAAGTCACCACATCGCATCGCACAGAGAATCACCCAATATATAGTTCAAGCGTGAAACTTGGAGATACTGTCTATGGAAAGGCGACTCTGGATAGATGGTTGGACTGTCTGCAACTATGTACTACAACTACAATCGCAGCACATTTTCTTGTGGGAATAGACTCCGCCTCGCACGTCGGAGTTTGAATTCTGTCTACTGTCTACCATTATGTTCCGGGGGGTTGTGTACTTATCGGGATGGTGGTTATGCTATGTGCATAATTAGTAGTCATTCATTGATGATAACATGGGAATGGGTATGGTATCTGGTGGTATGCACAACTATCTTGATTACTATTTTCTTATTTACTCTGCTTATTTGGGTTGGTTATATGTACTACCTCAGGTCATCATGCATCTATAATGTATTGGTTAATTAATGCATTTTGTTCGGGCAGTAAATAGTACTACGTACATTCCTACCTACTTACCTACCCTAGTAGTGGTCTACCTTGTGGTTACATATGCAACGTGACGGGTGGGACTAGAGCAAAGTATGTTACTGGGACTATGCAAGCCCACGAACGCAAACAACATGATGCGAAGCGATGTTATGCCATGCACATACACGTTACTCAATGCAAGGTACTTCGTGGGTCCTGGGAGAAGACAAAAGAGGAAATGGGGGTGGGTAATGGTATAATGATAGCGATTATTTGCTCTGCTTCGGTGGGTGTGGCACAGGCAGAGTGGGTATGTATGCATGTATGTAACATTAGAAGAAAAGTCCAAGAAAGGAAGTAGTATGAACATCCGGGGGAAGGGAAGTAAGCAAAAGTACGCTCTGAGATTGGGTGTCAGTAAGGAAAAAAGATGAGGCTGGATGCTTGGGTCATCATCATTGCCGTTCCCTTCATGGTGATGGTAGCGAAGAATGGAAGAAAATTAATCGGTAAAAGGTAGTAGGTAAGGAGGTCTGTGTCCCAGAGCCGGGATACGAAGTGGGAAGGAGAAGGACGTCTGGGCCGCAAGAAGCCGGCTAACAAAGTGGAAGCATTCTAGCCTTGCTTCAGCTCGGTCCAAAACGCCATCGTCATCTGATGGGACGGTACGGATGAAAGGTCGTAGTAACTAGAAACAGCAGGTACACAGCCCTAGCGGTTCAGTGCGGGTTGTACTTGTCCTTCCATATCCTGTCGTTGAACAAGATCATGTCAGCCTAAACTCCAGAAACCCGCTGATGGGGGGAAATGGGGCTGTGGTTGGCGGAGAGCGTGACGCTGGTTTGCATGGCGCAGGGAAGCGGAAACTCCGAGCGCCTATCAATGCATCCCGCAACAACACCTGCAAGTGAGGAGAGCCGGGTGCAGAGCGCTGGGGTCTGAGGCAATGCTCGTCACACTGTCCCCGTGGAGGACCCAGAAATGGGCATCAAACAATGAAAATACGACGCTGAAAAGGGACATTTTAACGTACCAGGAATTTCCCACTAATTTGTTGCCTTTCTCTTCGGCCAATCGGTAGTATTTGGCGGCCGTGAACTAAAACATGGCGTTGCGAGTCAGTCAACTGCTCATACAGATGATCAGATAGCACCGATGGATCCAAAGAGTGATGCGGGCTTCAGGCATTGATGCCCGAGCTGCGAGACCCTCAGGACACGGGCAGATCATGTTGCGATAATCATCACGAATGAACCATTACGCAAGCAGCACTAACCTTGTCCTTTTTCCCGCCAAACCCTTCTAGGTAGCACCAAGCAACCTCGTTCATCGCGTCGGTATCGCCCAGGTTGGCTGCCGTTTCGAAGTATTGTCGCGCTGCGACTGGGTCTTTCTTGACGCCCCAGCCATTACGGAAGCAGTTTCCCAGCTCGAAAATAGCCAACACTAGCTCTCCCTTAGCAGATCCGCCCTTCTTGATGCCGGCCTGGAGCGCCTGAGACTCTATCGATGCCGAGTTGGACGCTGCGGCCGAGAGATACATGACGGCTCTATCAGGATCTGGCGAGCAGCCCCAACCATGTCTATATCAAGCCCAAATCAGTATCATGTAGCAATAGTGTTCGTCGAATATGCAGACAACGATAAGAGTCGGGCGTAAATGGAGCTCAACAAAGGTACGGTTGCTACTTACCGGAGCGCTAGCCCATAGAGCACTTGACTGAGTGCATTGTTGGCACCGTTAGGGTCCGCCAGGTGCTCAAACATCTTTGTCGACCGTTCGAGTTCTGTACGCCAGGTGTAAGTGACTGAGCAAGCGGACAGCCAAACTCCAAGTTATGCCCATACCTCCAGCTTCATGAAGTCGGATCGCCTCTTGTACATTGACCTATGCCACCATTAGATGCCATGCATTGAGAACACTGCAACCTGACCACTTACATCCCCTTCTGGATCGTTTATCCGGCTCCGACTAGAACTCCGCGACCTCGATGGGGCGCCATCCAGCCCGAAGCCTGTCGGCGAAGTAGGCGACAGGCACGAAGCTCCTGCTTGCGGGCTGCGCTGTGCCAGCATCGTGGCCCTCTTCTCCCATTGTGCCTCCCTTTCTTGCTCGTCGCCTCTATCACAATTTATCTGCGGAAGGTCGGATGGGACGTTGACTGATGACGAGCTGGAATTCCGCGACCCCGAGCGATCCAAGTGCAGCAGGTGCGTCAGCCGTCTTTCTCCGCGCGGGCGCGTTGGTGAAATTGTACCCGAGGACTCTGAGGGAGCACGCGAGCGACGGAACGGATTCAACGATTTGCGATGCGAAGGAGAAGGAGGAACGGGTTCTAGATATCGATCGTCGGGGTGATCGGCATCTCCGTCGAAGACAGGCGGACGGATCACTTCTTGGGAGGTTGTGTCGGTTCGAATAAAGGTAATCTGAGGCACATTTCTCCCGGAGGTCGTGGGAACGGCACCGGACGCATAGTTGTCGGCCGTGTTGTTGAGGGCGTCCTTCTTGTGAAGTATCTCGCGGAGCGGCATCGTTGCGCGGCGGCTTATCGCGGAGGGTGGATACTCAGCGCCACAACCGGAAAGAAGATGGGGAGAAGATGATGAGGAAAGGAATCGGAGAAGACAGCTAGTGAAAGGGAATCAGGGCTTGATATAACAGACTCTTCAGCCGTATACAAGGATGGTGGCAGGGCACAGGCGCTGAGTCGAGGCTGTGAACTTTGTTTGATGATGGATTGCCTGTCATGGTTATTTTTATCGTTCCTCAAATCACAGCCAAACCACGGTTTGGCTGGTGTCTTGGCCTCCGCGGCGGCAATTTCTTCATCTTGTCATGTCACACATAAAGACTCGAGCAACTGCGCCTGGCTGATTGGTTTGACGCTGTTGGACGAGCGTTGTGAATTGATAGCGCTGGTAGTTGTGGATGCTCCACACGAAACCCCTGGTTAATGTCCTGATTGATGAATTCCCGGCAACTGAAAGAGCGTCCCTCATTGTTCCCTCTCCAACAACAACCACAACCGCAGTTGCTTCGTAGGGGTTTCATGTCCCATTAGAAGAAAGAAGACGGAATTATTGATTAAGATATTGATAAAGATATTGAAGACTGTCGTCAGCAGAGGGCTTTCGTCAGCCCTGCAGGGCACAGCCCAGCTACTCCACCGCAGTGTTGGCTTGTTGATGCATCATATCAAACAAATAGCATAATCCCAAAACAGTCACCCTGAAGCCACCACATGATCGAGTCAACTGCCGAATAGCAGAGGAATGTAATACAAGCCTAGTATGGAGTACTAAGTAATAGCATATATTGGATGCTAGAAGTGTTCAACTACGTGGTATTACAGTTTGGTGCGAAACATATTTCTCCACGGCACAATGACGGGAGAATGTACAAATTCAACCATCCAGATCCATACTGGATATAGACCGAGAGATTTAGGTCTAGATACTCGGCTACACGTCTCTTAAACTGACCACATTTGGTATTGGTATGTCTAACGACAACAGGAAAGATCTTTAATTTGTACATAGGCTGACGGCGGGGCTATTCATGCTAGTCCATTTACTGGGCCTTGGAGGACATGATACCTAAAATAGTTGTAAGCATCGTATCAGAAATCATGCGGCACACATGTGGTCCACTTACGCTCAACATCGGCAACGCTCTGCTGAAGGATCTGCTGGAGAACCTTGGGGTTCTCAAGCTCCTTCTGGATCTTGCCGATGACGCTCTCGGCAAGCTCACGCTGCTGGCGCTGCTTAACCTGGCCCTCGTAGCGAACCCAGGAGTCGAGAACCTGCTTGGCCTCGGCAGCAAGAGCAGTGCGCTGCTCAAGCTCGTAGGCCTGGGCCTCAAGCTGAGCGGTTTCCTTTACGTACCGTTAGCTTCCTGTATCCGCTAACCCGACGATATTTCGATCGGATGAGTGTGGAAAGGATCTGAATGTACCTTGGAAACAGCGAACAGCTGCTTGGTGAGCTCAACAACGCTGGAGAGCTCCTGAACGTTCTCCATACGCTGCTTAACGGCGTTGGTGTGGTCGGCACGGGCAGCGTTCAGGATGTCCTTGTGCTTCTGAACCTGACCCTCAGCCCACTCACGGTAAGCAGGGCCACCGTACTTGGCAACGGCAGTGAAGACGCTGAGAAGACAGAAAGCAGCAACGGTTTCCTCGTTCATAACATAGAGCTCGTTGCTGATGGCAGCGATGGAGATACCGGCAGCGGCAGAGAGGACGGCGGTCTTGGAGACCAGGGAGTTGCCGGGGAGAGCATCGATGATGGACTGAGCCTTCTTCTTGGGGTCCTCGGTGGGAACGTTGGAGGCCGAGCGAGACGCGGTCAAGGTGGCAGTGATGGGAGCGACGTTGCGCGTGGGAAGGGTCGGCCGGAGCCGGGCAGCACCTAGGGGGCGTTAACAATCATAGCCAGTTGATAAAGCAAGCCGAAAAGAGTCTAGTTCGGCATACCAAGGGCGCTCTTAGCCAAACGCGAAGCCATTGTAGCAGTGTTCAGACCTTGACAGGATGTGATGGATGAACGGAAATGAGGAGACTGAGGTCGGGATGGCGGTTGGGACGGTGCGGAAGACTCTAACCCGCTCGGGCTTAGCGCCAGTGGGCGGAAAAACCGCTAACCGAGGGATCTCCAAAAATTCATGGTTGATGTCGGAACTGCTGTGCTGCCTGTCGGTCAAGTCTCCCCGATTTTGCGCGATATCTGCAGTTCTATCGACCATGCCTGCCCCTACAACTGCAGCCGTCACCTCTAAGAAGAGGAAAAATGTCAAGTCGAGCGCCGTTCCCTCCTCCAAGCGTCGCGCAGTCGCTGAGATCGAGAGCCCCAATGCGATTGCCGATATCCAGCAGCTGGAAGACCAAATTTCCGAGTCGCGAAAATACTACAACAACATTGCGACCCTGATTTCCATGCTCAATGTCGATGGCTCGTCGAAACCGAACATGGCTGTTGCCGTGGCCCTTTGCCGGGTTTTCAGCCGATTGATCGCTGGTGGAAACTTGACGGAGACCAGCCGCGCCGCAGAGAATGAGAAAATCATTGTAGCTTGGTTGAAGGAACGCTGCCGGGAGTACCAGAAGCTCTTGCTGTCCATCATTCGCGAATGCGACTCCTCTTCTCAGGTCCGTATCTACCCCAACTGGCCAAACTCATACGGTACTAACCCCCAGCAGATCAGCGCCTTGACCTTGTGCCTCTGCCTCATCAACGAACGTGCTACCCACCTCCCCGGCGACAACACTCAGGAATGGACATCGGGTTTGTTCAAGGGAGTTTTCGAGGCGGTTGTTGAAGCCCAGAATGGACAAGCGGTGCTCTCCGAATTCATCGAGAAGGCAAAGGAATTCGAAGACGTGCGGTACTACACATTCATGCAACTCGCGTACGTCCATTTGCACAACCATAAATTAACACCCCCACCAATCCACATCCACTGACACACAAAGCAGCGAATACGCAGACACCGAACAACCATCCGAGATCCTCGACGTCCTAATCTCCATCCTCTCAGCATGCGATTCCGTCCCCGGCCCGGAGCACCAATTCGAGAGCTTCTACACGGAATCCAGCAAGCAGAACAAAAAGGTCCTCTCCGTGAACTCGCACAAGAAACGAGCCCAAGACGCCTGGCTCGCCATCCTGCGCAACAACCTCTCCCAATCGCAGCGTAAAACCCTCCTGCGCATCATGGTCCACAACATCGAGCCGTGGTTCAACCGCCCCGAACTCCTCATGGACTTCTTAACAGACTCCTACAACGTCGGAGGAGCCACCTCTCTCCTCGCCCTCTCGGGTCTCTTCTACCTCATCCAAGAAAAGAACCTCGATTACCCCCAATTCTACCAAAAGCTCTACTCGCTCCTCGACGCCGACCTCCTCCACTCCAAGCACCGCTCCCGCTTCTTCCGCCTCATGAACACCTTCCTCGCCTCTACCCACTTGCCCGCCGCCCTGATCGCAAGCTTCCTCAAGCGTCTTTCTCGCCTCTCTCTCAACGCGCCCCCCACTGCCATCGTGGCCATCGTCCCCTTCATGTACAACCTCCTCAAAGAACACCCTACCTGCGCCTTCATGATGCACCGCAACATCCGCGACGAGGGGCTCAAGGCTCAGATAGAAGCAGAGGGTATGGACGATCCTTTCGATCCTACTGAGCCCGATCCGACCCGCACAAACGCCATCGAGAGCAGTTTATGGGAGATTGAGACTCTTCAGTCTCATTATCATCCTAATGTGGCTGCTATTGCGAATATCATTTCTGAGCAGTTCACGAAACAGTTCTATAATCTGGAGGATTTCCTGGATTACACTTACCAGGGTATGTTGCAGGGAGAGTTGGGCACTGAGGACAAGCCGTTCAAGCGGACGCCGGTGGTGGAATATCAAATACCCAGGCGGATCTTTACCGATCGGTTGTTGGAGGAGGATGGTGGCCAGGATTCCGGTCCTGGAAGCTATGTCCGAGGATTGTGGGATTTTGCTTGATGGGCAAGTATATATTGTTTATTTCTACGGCTGTGCCTTTTTCTTAGACTTGACATTTTTTAGCGTACATAATTAGATTTGGCAGGACACGGATGGGTTCAATCAAAAAGTTATTAAAAGTTTCAAGTTTATCTATCTGCCATCAAAGCATGAATCACAATAGTTTGCGGTCTAATCTATAAGAACAATAATAGTGTCATGGGTCAACCTGACCGTGAGCGGCCACTATAGGAGATGATCAAATCTATCCAGGACCGTTATCTTCATTCCGCACCCAGATTCAGACTCGATCTACCTATGGTGCGCCGCAGGATTATTCGGAGGAGGTTGCCGACTGCGATAATCCACCCTATGCATCCAGTCCCCCGCATACTCCGTCCAGTCCGGGTGGATCTCCGTGTATGCTGATAGAGGCATATACGCTCCAGACGCTGCCGATTCGTGCCATGGTTGCAGATACGGTGATACAGTCACCATATTCATCGGTTGCAATGCCTGCCGTTCATGCTCTTCTGCCTCGGGGTCCCCAGGGTGGTAATCACAAAACACATCCAAGGCGAACACGCCGCGCTTCAAGTCATCGAAAAGCTCATCGGTAACTTTGATAGGGACTGCTTCGATGCTGGCACGCAGTTTGTTCATGATAATCTGTGCCTTCTTCCGTCTCCGCTTTCGACGTACACTGACTTCGTCTTCCATTCGCTCAAGGAGACGCAGGATTTCTTTCTCCGATGTAGCATAGGTGACAGCATGTTGCATTCGTCGTGTGAGCTCATGAAGGTCTCCGGAGACTGCGCGAAATAGCGCATCGATCCTGGCTAATGTATTGGTCACTCGAGAGGAGAGTAAACGAGAGAACTGTCGGCCATAGATTCGGTCCCAGAAGCCCAGCCAGTAGTGTAGCCCAGTTCGAGATTTGCTGAGTCGTGTTATTTCGAGACTAGCAATGACATTGCGACAAAGCGCTAGCGTATGCAAAGCAGTTTCTCGTGTATGCTCGAGCGACTCTTGATGCGGGACTGCGGGTGACTGTTCTAGCGTTTGGTCGGGGAACTCGGCTGTCTCATGTCGGCTTTCACATTCTACTGATCGATAGAACCGTTGCGAGATGCTGGGGTCTGTTGTTCTTGTGGTCGACTGTGCTGGCTCAGCTTCACACACTAGCGAAGAGGACGCACTGCGCTTGAGAGAGACGGGCAAGGTCGCTTGCAACATTCCAAGCAGAAAGTGCAGCATTAAAAAAGATACCAGGTTAGAAAGGAAATGGTTTTCAAATTGCAGTTTTCAAGAGACTCGAGTAACTGAAAACGAGAGAAGGGAAACTTTTTAAGAAACGAGTGTGGTGTTAACGAGCGACTGGACAGTCTATGTCATTTGCTAGGAATAGGACGGCAACAATATTACAGTTTTATGGCCGGAGAAACGAACATAAATGAATGAGGGAACAAGTCAAGTCAAAGTCCTTCCTCCTGGGGGTCTTAACTTGCTTTTCTTGTTCGCTGGATGGATCCATTATCCGCAGGGAAGGAACGAGCCTATCCACTCGGCGTTCAAAGTGGAAGCAACTGTAACTTCAGCAGAGAATAGAACAGGATGCATCCGGATAGTGCCTTTTCACGTATCGCTTATCGGGAAGTGTATCTTCACAGACCGTTTAGGTCGTAGTTTATCGATGTGGATACAGACGAAGCTCAACTGGTTTCCGCTTTCGGTAACCGAACAATCAGGATCGAGTGTCACCGTTGCGATTCTCGTGGAAAACCAGACGATTGTTCGGTCTTTGATATTTTTGGAAACTCTGAACCCTGGTTCACTTCAGGAACCCGTCTCTGTCCTCTTTTCTACGGGATCGGGCATTTTCCAGAGGATCCCTGATAAGCTCTCGGTGCAACGATTTATCGTAGAACCATTGATTCAAGTGCGAAACCGAGACCGACCGAGCTATCGGCACATGCTGCACTCCGATTGACACAGATTGAAGAAGAATTCATGATGATGTACCATCAGCCCATGCCCGATACAGTTCTTCGCGTTCCTCGGGATCTACCCCTTGCAGATTTGAAGTCCACCCACCACGCGAAGCTAATTTCCTCCCCTGTGGATGGCAGAATAGACTACTCGATATGGTGCAACTTTCTGGGGAATTACGGCCTCGGGTTGGGGATGCACAAGTATGTAGAGCCGTGACATAACCGCCCTTCGCTCTTGCAAAAAGAATCTGAATTCATGAGCCTAGAGATATTGAAACGATCTGAATGAAGGACACATACTTGAATGTTCCGATGACTTCAACATGTGGCGAGACACTTTACTAAGTTCTAATACGGCTCAAAGTAATCGTTCTGTCGCCCTTGAAGCGGATGGGGGCAGGTGTTGCTGAGATAATGTATCGATATCTGCTTCATCTCGCGATCGTATTCAAGTCAACTCGGAGAGATCCAGCTAAGATAGGCCGTTTGGCTGTCACAGTCCCACCCCTTGTGAAAGGCGCGGAGGGGAATGTAGAGCCTCGACTCGGTACTTCGGCTACATTCCTGCACATGAGCCTGTGCCAGTCATGGGCAGCGTAGCCGGAATGCTAGTGCTCGATGCCGGCATGTTTGTCGCGCCTTTCTCCTGGTATGCTAGCATACTCGAAGGTAAACAAAGCACGGGTAAAGGAGGGAAATAAAAGTCCATCGTCCAGCCCTGATGCCACCCACACCTCTGGAGATCTCTGTTCTGTACGAGCCACACCGATTTCTGGACGTTCTGGACGGTAGCTCTACACGGAAAAGGGTGAGTATAGTATATCGTGACTGTACTTACTAGGGAATCCCAAGGTGTGTCAACTCATTGAGATCTTGCGGAGATCTTTGCAGGAAGAAGTGAACCAGTACTAGGGGAGTCATCATTGACAGCGGCTTGCATCAACCAGTGCTGCTTGCGAGAGTAATTGCATCTCGTTCTCTGATACCTGACCTACAAACATTGGTAGTGCGACAACCATGCGCTTTACAGAGGCAGTTGTTGCTGTTGCGGCGTGTCTGGCTCAAGTCCAGATTGCCCAAGCAGCCTTGGCTTTCACGTATTGGCCGACTACTATTGATGCCGGCGCCCCTACAACCTTGAACTGGGACACTGACTCTGATGCTGTACGGTCCCTTCTTCATTCCTTGGGTATTTCTGGTGCACTTTGCTGATGACATTACTAGCCCGTTACGATCACCCTGCGTAAAGGAGCAGCCGCAGACCTCGACACTGTCCAAGTCTTGACAAAGGATGCAAAGGGAGGCTCTTACACTTGGACACCTGACAACTCTCTGGAACCAGGCTCAGATTATGCCTTTCAAATCGACCAGGATGGGCAGGTAAACTATTCGGGGCTAGTGACATTAAACAATGACTCGGAAAGAACCGCTGCAACTTCGGCTGCAAGCTCAACTACCTCCACACAGGAGACGACAGCAGCATCCCAGACACAGACTACACCAACTCCTACTCCCACCGACACTGCTCCCCGGGATGAAGTGAACAGTGTTTTGCCTGGCAACAATGCGACAACGAATTTCACATTGGATGCCAACCACGACAGTAACTCCAATGTTTCCAGCAAGAGTGCCATGGCGGCGGCAATGCAGAATGGTGGCGCACCTTTCCAGATGGTCTCTCTTGATCTGGTCCTTGGCATCGTGGCTATGGGTTTCTATCTCGTCTGCTGAATCTGACGTGGGAGGACTGAAGTCCTCAGTAGGTAGCATGAGCATTGGGATCTAATCGTCTATTTCAGTTATGAGGTTCGGGAATTGCCAGTTATGCTGGCCTCGGTCATCACGACAAAACTTTCTATTCATATGGTTCTTTTCTGTTTCCAACCCGTACCATCCTTACCTTTTCTTTTCCTTGGTGTGAGTCGCTCCTTTGGTCAGATTTCCTTTGTATATAATGAGATTTCACGATTATGGGTTATTGAACGGTCAGGCGTGAGACGATATTTTGAAGGCGGGAATAGGTTCGGTTGGATATTACGAGTGATGGGGGGTTTTCCCTTCAAAAAGGGTTTTCGATAGCCAACTTCTAGTTAGTGTAGCCAATAGCAGACAACGAGTTTATTATGTCATGTAGAATGTCCACTAGCCAATCGTTGAACTGATTACAGGTCTGGAGTTGGGTGAAATTGTTTGCATCATCAATCGGACTGTTCCTACAAGTCATAATTGACAGTGAGGCTGGATTGTTTCAAGTAGGAAGATCGATGGGGGGAGGCGAGCAGAGGGGATTGGATCCGAAGGACAGGTTTACTTCTAGCGGCCGTGGTTAGCGGCGGCAGTCCCAGGTCGGGCGCTACTATTCTTAATTCATCTTATTCATTAATTATTATTATTGTTCTTTTGCTGCCAGGCAGACACCTCACATCATCAGACATCTCGATCCCTATTAGTGCCCTTCTTTTCTTTTTTGCTGCCCAGCAGTTCCGACTGCAATCTTTATTAAGTGCGGGGATCTCTCTCATCTTCCCAGAAAATATTTATTTCTACTGCCAACTGACAGAGTCACCACCGGTCATTCCCTTGCAAACTCTCGATTACCATACTACTGCCCCTCCCTTATCACTGTCCATATACTAGTTGATACTATATATATCACTCAGCCTCTCGTCTCCTGTGAACCCTACGATATTCACCCAGTTGCGCGAGTTTATGGTTCGTGCTGCTGTCGACGCGGATCAGCGGGTAAAATAGTACATTTAGGTGCGTTGAGAGTGACCCAGGCCCTGTCATTGTCTACTTGTTTCAGCACTTTGCCGCCTTTGCTTCTGCATCCATCGAGTTCAACTTCTTCCACCGCAATCTCGGATTTTTTTTTTCTGATGTCTCGGCGATGAATAAGCACCATTCTAATCCTCATCACAATAATAATAATATTCGTGCTGCAGATCTGCAAACAAGCATTGATCCACTTCGTGGTATGTGCTGCGCTTTTTCTTCCCCTTCTTCCTCGTCATTTTGTGCCTTTCCATGCATCCCTATCATCATCTGCCACTTAAGTTCCCAATCTTCCCCGCGACGTGCTCGTTTGTCAATTCCGGGGTCAGAAAGTTTGCGGGCGCACCTTTTACTACTAGATCTACTAGTATCTCGCCCTTGCTTTGCTTTTGTACAATTCAGTTATTGTCATTGGCGGTGTTCGATTCGTCGATTTAAGTTGCTTTGCTTGCTCCTTGCTGCGGCCCCAACTCCGGCTACGGAGTGGCATCCTACGTGGTCTTCCTTCCTCCCCTCCCAAGGGAGTAGGTTGCTGCTTGGATACCTACTCCGTTCCCTTCATTGTCGCATTGCCCTTTGCGGTTATTCTGCCTTTTAGCCAACATTCCAACCCTATCCGCTTTGCTCGGAATGGCCCGATTCGGTCGGGTCAAGAAGTCCCCTAAGGCAGGAACAAAAAATGCTGACTCGGACATGCTTGTGCTACCTACGTCAGATCCCCAACGAGCGCCTCGTGTGAGCTTACCACATGTGGAAACGGAATTGAACATGCATCAGTACAACGGCCTCTTTGAAATTGGTACCCCGGAGCGTCAGAAGGCATCCGCTGCGGAAGAGTCATCCACAGGTAAGCATCTCCGCCCCCCTCCCCCTTTCCCATGCCCTCGACCCCAGCTAATTCGTGTGCACGTGCGTAGAAACGGTAGTTGTCCCCTCACCGAACGGCACGAACGGCATCCACAATTCCATATCTGGCGATGTTCCGGCAACCGAATGGTCATCCGCCGTCGGCCACGCAGCGACGGGAAAGTCGGGACGGGTGATACACAATCTACAGGAGGAGGTTGCGCGTTTGACCCGCGATTGTAGCGTCTATCGCTCGAGGGCCGAGGAAACCCAGCGAATGAATGATGCGTTCAAGATCCAGGTCCAGAATATGACCGAACGACTCCGCAATCTCGAACAAGCGAATGAGACCAATCTGCACTCCATTTCACGGAAGGATAAGAAAATCGAAGAGCTTCGGCTGGAAATTCAAGGCGAGAAAGACCGGAGATCTCATGCTGAGGGAGAAGCTCGGAAGACAACTCAATTGATGGATAAAGCTCGAGACGATTTTCATCGGAAATGCGCCGAGCTTCAAGAAATCTCTCATCATTCTCGAACTCAGTATGATGTGCTGGCGAAGACCGGACAACGGGAACGGGCGGAACATCTGAAGAAGCTCAAGGTGCTCCGGGATGATTTTGTCGCTTTGAAGAAACGAAGTGACGAAAAAGACACTCATGTAGAGCGCCTGGACGAACTGATGGCCGAGAAGGATCGTGAGCTTGAGAGCAGCAGGCAGAAGTTCGAGGCCCTCTTCGCCGAATACGAAGCCTACAAACGCACCCAGGACGAAGAATTGAGATCCCTGATTGAAAGCGGACGTGAGGGTGAGGCCAAAATCAATGCGGCCCTTGCTGCGCTGCAAGAAACCCAGGGGCAGATGAAATGGGCCATTCAAGTCAAGCACCAAATCAAGGATGCCGAATAAATGATACCCCTCTCCAATGACGATCCAAAGGAACGTACCTGGGAAAGCTGCTACTGGGCAGAATACGCTTTGGACTACCTACGCAGCTTCGATTCAATGGCGGGTACATTGATCTGGCACATTCGACTCAATCTTCGTCCCTTTCATCGGCGCTCTTATGCCTTCAGCACGGAGGTTACTGGCCAAGTCTGCGCCTGGTCAGCGAAGACGAAAACCTTCAGGCCGTGGGCCCTTTTTAATCTTCTTGTAATTTCTTTTTTTTCTTCTCTTTTCTCTCACTCTTTTGCTTTTCCTTCCCCTCTTCTTGTCCACCTCTCTTTACTTCTCTTTCTCTTTCCCTTCAATGTTTCTCTTTCCTCTCATATTCACACTCCACAGTATCTCTGGAAGAGATCTGGAGTTTGGGATTGCTCGATACCCCGGAAGAATAGACCATCATGTCCTTGCGTGTCACCCTGTGTTTAGAGTGTTCGGATGACCAGAACGGCAGAATCCGTGTAGATATACTTTTTATCCTTTGCATGTCAACAATGCAATCTTATAGTAATGCAAAAACTTCCTCTGTGACGGTACACTCCTTTGAAAGGCTTGGGACGGCCTCTTCCTGTGCTGCTAACATCACACCTCCCCCACCATCTCATCCTTTCTCGGAGTATTTGTATTCTTTCTGGATCAGGGACTTCACTGTGTCTTGATGCAGTTGCTTTCATTGTCTACAGAACGCGGGCTTTGCCTTCTCTTGCCCAGACCGTACTTCTGTTAACTTCAATGACACACCGTGACTGTTCCAGTGGCGTCCACTCGCAGGGAATTCCAGCTGCATCCACCCGCTCTGTGTTTGTGCAAGTGTCCGTGTTGATTCCCTTGAAGTTCGCCCCGTGTTATTATTGATCACTGGCCATTCACCCTGGCTCTTTCCCCGGTGTTTCATTGCCATGGGAATTAACTGACCACCCTTGCCCCGCCATCTTCCCCCCCCCCCAAGCACCACTTCCTTCTTGTTTTCTTTCCCACTTCCTCCTTTCGTCTTTCCTCTTTTCTTCGTAATCTTGTTCATGCCTTGACTGGTTCGTCTTTCATCGGTTATCACCATCAATCTCGTTCTGTTTTTCCTACCACACCCATCTTAGAGTTCAATTGCACGATCTTTCACATCTTCAATTAACATAATGTCGGGAACGCAGCGGCTCACGCTGGCGTCGATGTGGGCGTTTGAAGATATTGGGGTAAGCAAAAGCTAGTGTTGTTACATCGTGGTCCGCATTGACACCATAACAGGTTGAGGAGGTTACAGATCAGATCAAGTAAAGAGCCTAGCAAACACACACTTCTTCTGTGATTGAGGCTGACTGTTGTAGGAAACTCAAAGACCAGTCTGACAGTGAATATCATTATCATAAACATGATAACGTGTGTTGATATCCCACCCAGTGATACTCGATTCATCATGCTAACAAAGTCGCTTGCCTAGGTTCTTGAGGTCAATGGTAATCTGGAGGGCAGCACGTCTCAAATTGCAAGAGTTGTATCAAACTTCATCGATGGTCAGGAGAATAAGGATTTGCTAGACGTACGTCTCGGGGCTTTCTTGTTCTCCCACTCCCAACAGAACATCTCGCTAACGGGCAGAAATTTTAGATGCCTCGGATCAATCAACTTGACGTCTCTGCCCTTATGCCTGTCGACGAAGACATCGTGGCTTCCGACTCGGACAAGAACGAAGAAGGCGGGCTTCTAGCCCTGTCAGACAGCTCTGACCAGGACTTGATACCTAACCCCGCAGCTCTTGTCACTAGGTTCTGGCTATCGCCCACTGGGGGCGTGGGTTGCTTTTCAGACAACAGGTTCCGTGAATTTCTCTCGCAAATAGCGGCTTTGACTGGGACTGAGGCTTGCGTTGTCGAAGGCCATGGCATCCGAGTGATCGGGAAATCCGTCGAAGACGTGCAGGATGCCTTGGCGAAACTCACTCGGATTGAGAAGCCCCTGGTAAGTGTCCGCCTCGCGAGAGTACCTGCCATTTTCTTACTTTTGTAACAGAGCTCGATTTTGAACCCAGTAGTAGCAAATTTGAATGCTACTCCAGATAACGGTCGCATACATTTTCGTATGCAGAGCTACGGCAGCCTGAACAGTACTGCTCCTCGACGCCTTCTGACCGACCCAGACATGAGCCTCACCTGGGAACTCGGTCAGATGTTCGTCACTGTGCCGTTACCCTTCGACGAGGAGATCCATGCATTCAGAGAGCCCAGAAATATCACTAATCCACCTCATATAACCGAGGAGCCTGGAAGAACCCGTCTCTGGAATGACTTCGTCTTTCAAGGGATTGGAATAGGCGACGAATATCTTGCTTTGAGTACTGTTGATGAGCTTGCTAGAGCCAGTGCTCCGGCTACAGCTTCCAGCGACATCCCTACACATCCTTATTTAACGCCTGAGAAGGCAAAACAAGTGGACCAGTGGAATCGATGGGTTGTGGAGGGAACTGGTGCTGAAAAACCTGTTCCTATGCCCGACGCAGATATGAGAATTGTGCCTCATCCGGAGCAGTCAGCTTTGAAAGCTCCTGCCCCAATGACTAAGAGGCCACCAGGTATCAAACAGCGCAGGCTCATCACCTCTGACGAGACACGGCCATCATCATTTCGGGAGTGTGCAGAGCCGAAGCTCAAGAATGCTGTGGATCAAGTTGCGGAGGCTCAAGGCGATGTGTCTAAGGGTCGTAAGAAGTGGAAGATGACCTACAATACCGAAAGTGGCATTGCGGGCCAGCATGTTACAGCAGCTCCGATGGCTGAGGTGCAGGCGCCACAGGCTCAGGTAGCCCCAACAATCGATCAAACAGTGCCGGAGAACAAGCCGCGTCTTATCCAGGGTTTTGACACCACAAAGTATGGTCTCAACAGAAGCGTCCCCAAGGCTATGAAAAGCGACCACCGCACCTACCCCCACACCCGATTGGGGCCGGAGAAGAAGCTTAACAACCGGAAGGAGCTTATTGATACTCTTGGGCCTGTAACAACTGACGGTCCTAGTGTTAAACCGACGATTTCCTTCTATCAGCCGGCCTTAGTGCCATCGAGTCTGTCTTGTAGTCGAATTGCGGTCTCCCCAACCCCGGCCCCAGAAGAAGTGGTCGGGCACAGTAGGGGCAATGGTCTTGACCTTGCCGGCTTAGTTTTTGAGGCATCTGGGACCCCGTTAGAGCTTAGCAGCACGGAATCCATGCAAGAAGTGACTTCTCTAAGCAATGACAGAGAAACTTCTCCAAGCCACGACAGAACCCCCTCTCATAGCAATGAAAGGGCGACTTCCTCCGGCAGAACCAGAGACGCTTCACTCAGCGGTGATTTGGTGGCACCACTTAGTAACGCAAGAGCTACTTCACACAGCAGTGAGATGGTGCTTGAGCAGACAAACAGACTAGCTTCGTTGACCATGGTCTATAATGAAAGCAACGAAGGCGAATCACTGATCGTGGAGCAGGCTTACAAGGCTGCACCAACTCTACGCCAGGCACAGGGGAATTTAGCTCACGACAAAGTCACGGAAATTGAGAGATCCCACGGGGCAGCGAAACACCTCGATGATGAGGTCGTGACGAGAGCCTTCCGCCGTACTATGACTCAGAAGGCACCTAATTCAAGTAACAAAAACAAGGTCACTAGCAAGGCCGAGGCTAGAGCCAAGAAACAGAAAACCCTTGAAGATGCTTGGGGAATACTTCCAAGACCCGCCAAGAAGCCATCAGTCGATGTTTCAGGGAGCCAACATGGCTCTGGACCGATGAAAGAGAGAATAGCAACATCGGTGAGCCAGGAACAAGAACAGCAAATCCAGGAGGACATGAATATTGACGAAGATATCAAGAAATTGTATGAGGCCTTGAAGCCCACTCTAGAGGCAGCTGAAACATTCCCAGGAGCAATCACTTTGGAGGCGCAAATCGGGCTGGTCTTAATACCATCCCTCCCAAAGTCATGCTGCGAGCAAGTGATAACCTTCAGCGATTGGGAGAAGATCTTCAAGCCACGGACAGGTCTGGCCGCACCGACGACGAAGTTCATTAATCGATTGACGACCTCTGGTGCGGACATTGACCATCTTGTTGACCTGAGGACGTCCAAGGCGCAAGGAAAACGCCGGCTGTTCGAACAAGAGTATGACGAATACAATGTATCTTATGAGTTCCATTGCCGAACGAAACCTGGTCAACCTCTTGTTCTTGTCATTGACGAACAGGGTGGTCATACTTTGAGGAAGCCGGTTTCATCGCTTGGGGGCGTTAACTTGCATATCCCACTGCAAATATGGGATGCGAGTTTCAGTGTCAACTGCGTCACCGATCATGGACCGGAATTTGCATCAGCAGCTCAACATATGGTTGACCATCTTTGGATACCCGCGGACAAACCACTTTTGCGCATCTTCACCCGCCTTCCAGCCGGAAACACAATCTCGATTGAGAAGGTATACATGAAGCGCTGGACTCGGCATAAGTTCATTCGCTCAGATGTGGCTCCCTCAAATGAAATCACCGGAGATCTATATCTGCAGGTATTGGAGACTCAGGATCTGATTGTCGGCACCAGTGCCGCTGAAGGAACAGCCGTGCGCGCCCGTGCGGTGGCACCTCAAGAGATGATCAGACGGGGAAGGCTTTGGTATGAGGCTTCGCTCGTCAGTCCAGCTATTGAATCTCTTTTGAAGAGCAATGTCGACCTTGAGGTTGGTGAGCGTGCAGAAGACTGGAGTAGCGTCGACTTATTCGGGAGGGATGCATCTCTTATAACCCCAGATGCGCCACTTAGTCCAGTCGCCATGGCCATTGGGACCGGGGGGCTCGGGGATCTCCTGCGTCTCACTAGCTTGGTAGTTGAGAGGGCAGATGGTGTTGGCTACTTCAACCAGAGGGCCAGCGTCTCAACCAAGGCATCAGTCCACTCCGGTGCACTTCAGATTGTACCTGTTTCGAAGGGCCTCGAGTTTGATGACATAGAGAGCGTTAAAGACCTAGGTAGCGCCTGCCCACAGAGAGAAACGTTTGAAGGGCTAGAGCGGGAATTTTGGTGAGGTCGGGTGCAGTGCGGAGGAAGTATCAATGAGATCAAATTGAAATTTAGTTTATGTGACCAGTTTTTCTTTTGAGATTCCTACCATTTCTGTTTTTCGTTGTAGTTACAGCACTTCTGATTTTTGGTACGTAAATGTCTGCCTAGGTCGAGAGACCCTACCGACATGCAACTATCTTCGAGAACATCAATTCCACATCAGTGTTATGCACAGTATCCAATCGTCTATACATTCCATCTAATTCTCTGCCTTATTGCCACCACACATTTTATGTTCAGTAGCAGCGAGCATGCAGCACGTACCACGTACCAAGAATGCAACCAAAACTCGAATCCAAAAACCAAAAAATACCCTCCCTTCTAACACATAAAACATAACAAAAAAATAGAAAGTAAAAGAGAAACAAATCAATCATCCTGCTCCGCCGCATCGTCCACCCCCCTAAGCCAAGCGCCCCTAGCATCAACCGCAGCCTTCCTAACATCGCGCTTCGGATCATCCAGCACCGTCCTCAACGCCCTAAGCACCTGACTCTTCACCGGCAACAGCGGCGACAGCTTACCCGCCTTAGCTACCTTTGGAGCATCGGCGGCACCGGAACCCGGCGTCTGCGCAAGCAAGAACAGACACTTGAGGGCATCGACGCGCAGTTTGGGTCCGTTCACGGCTCCAGTAGCTGGTGCGTGCTCCGCCGTCTTAAGGAGTCGAGTGACGAGGCTTTGCACGTGTCCGCACTCTTCGATCACGGTGACGCCGTTGTCGCGGATGATTACCGCGAGGGTTTCGAGGGTGGCGGCGCGGACGGGCTGGGTGTCGGCGGATTGGAGGTCCAGACTTTGAAGGAGGAGGGGGAGGAGGGTGGGGAGTTCGGGCATGACGAGGGTCGGGGGGATCGTGGAGAGGATGCCGGAGAGGGCGGTTAGGTGGGCAGGTTTGATGTGTGGTGATGTTGGTGCTGTGGTGGTGGTCGTGTTGCCGGCGACGTTGACTTCGCGGATGCGGGCGGAGATGAGTGGGGTGAGGGTGGTGAAGACGCGTTGTTTGGAGAGGAGGCGGATGTTGGCGTGGTTGGTTGGGGAGAGGACTTCGTCGTCTTTGAGGAGGATGGCGAAGCCGCGGGCGGCGGTGGTGCTGGTGGTTTCGGAGGAGGAGGAGAGGAGGTTCAGGAGGGTGGTGAGGATTTGGGTGGTTTTGGGGGAGAGACGTAGGATGAGGGCTTTGGAGAGCCAGAAGAGGGTTTTGATGGTGGGGGTGGTGAGTTGGGGGTCTTGGGTGGTTGGGGGGAGGAGGGTGTCGAAGAGGGAGGTTGCGAGATCGAGATCTTCCTTGTTGAGGTGCTTGTTGATGTAGAGGGCTAGATGGCGGAGGAAGGCCAGTTGGGTGGCGGTCTCGGTCTCGGTCGTGCAGCGGGTTGCGATGTCTGTGAGGAGGTCGGACATCACGGGGGGTGTGCAGGGGGGCAGGTTCTTCGTGTCTTGGGGGAGACTGGCGAGGAGGTAGGTCGAGAGGATCATGGTGCGGCGGTGGCTGTCGGTTGGGGAGGGCGTGAAGGGCACCTGTTGGAAGCCATCCGCTGAGGCGAAGAGGGTGTAGATGTTGGAGACGACTTCCTCGTGCTTGCTCGGTGGGAGGGATCTGATGATGACGTTGCATAGTCTTCCGAGGACATCAAGGACGGTAGCGTCGGTTAGGATGTTGTTCGGGGCTTTGCCTAGAGCTGCTGTTGCCGCGCTGCGGCACAGGCTCACGACGATCTTGTCGTAGTAGAGGTCCAGGTTCGGGGTTTCGTCGAGTTTCCTTTGGTTCATGACATAAAGGATAGTCAAGAGGATGGCTCTGGGGTAGTCCACGGACCCTGGGTCTTCCTTCTGCAACAGTATACTCAACTTGCTGAGCAGACGACGGACAAGAGTGTCGAAGATATCCCTCTCGACACTGATTTGTGCGAGAGTCTCGAGGGTGGTGATATACCCAGGGTTCGACCCATCGTCGGAGTCAGGAAGCGTGGCCACGAAAGCAGGGAATGTGATGTCCAAGATCAGACGCGGCTTGTACTTCGAGATTTCAGTCAGGGCAGCGATGGCTTCCTTCTTCAGATCGTCACGACCGACCGATTCCTCCTTGAGGAGGATTTCGTCAAGGTATTGTACGAAGAGTCCGACTTCGTTGTCTTGGAAGTAGTTGCGCAAGGTAGACAAGCGCAAGAATCCCTTCAGGGCGGAGGTACGGAACGAGACTTCCTCCTTGATAACACCCATGAGCGCCTGGCCGAAGATGTCCGAGAACTGGTCCTTGAATTCGAGCAAAGGGTTGCTGAGACTAGGCTCCGAGTCCCGCGATGTCCATGCGCCATATACCTGAATAGCAGAATCGAAGAGAACGGTCAAAGTATCTAGCAGAGCTCTCTGCTTGGCGATTCCATCAGCTTCCTGGTAGATCGTCAAGAGTGGCGCGACGACGGTTTGCACAATGAGCGTGAATGAGGCTGCGGACGCTGCAGAAGTGGAGCTGAGGATCTGCTGAGCAGGCTTCGCCTGCTTTTGCTGAGGCTCCTGCAATTGCTCGCTGCACTCCTTGGTAATCGGACGCAAGAACTGTGCAAGAGGCAGCTGATCGGAGACCTGTGTGACACCCTCCGACAAGCGCTGCGCAATACTGCTCAAGACCTGAAGAGAGAGCTCAGAAAGGAACTCCTCCTGGGCATTGAGGATCTCGAATTTCAGAGTCTCCCAGATGGTGATCGAGTACTTGGACACGGTGTTTGGATCGTACAGCTTGACGCAAGCAATGAGTGCGTTGAGTGCATCTTTCTATAGGAACGTTAGAACGCATGAGGGCCGCAGTCTTGTCAACACGTACCTTGACGTTGGGCGACGTAGAGTCAAGCTTATCCAACAGAGAAGGGACAGCGTGCTGAGCAAAAAGACTATTCGCCGAAATGCAGTCTTGCAAGCGGTCCTTCAAGTCCTGAGCAGTGATACCGTAGGGATCATTCGGCGGAGGCCTGAACGTAATGGGGAAGTAGTTGTAGACAGAGTCGAACAGAGCCTTCACATGTCAGTTATCAAAAGACCACAACCACACCACATGCAATACATACTTCAGCATGGTTGGACACATCCCACTCCACCATCACCACCTTGAGGATCGAGAAAACCAGCATCAAGTTGCGCGGATCCTTCTCGCCCGTCATCAGATTCACTATTCCCACCAGGGACTCGTCACCCATATCATGGAGGGCTGCACCATCAGTCAATTCCCGCAAATCAAGACCGAAGGAAGTATGGATGGTAGAAACGCACCGGCACGATGATTGATCATCAATTCGTTCAGCAATTGGTAAACCTGGAACCTCTGAGACTGCGAGCGAGACTGTAGCTCCTCAAAGCGCTCGAAGACACTGCACATGTCAGCTACACATCCCGTCCGCGATCGACGCATGACCTTATCAATATCAGATGCACTCACGCCCGCGCAACCTCCTCAGCCAACGCCTTATTGAACCGATCCAGCTTCTGCAAGGTCTCCAACCCAGCGACAGCTCCTCCATCCTCAATCCGTTCGCAGAAGAAAGTCGTCAGAACCTGAATCTGTTGTCTCGACAGGAACTTCGGGGGAAGCGCCCTGATCACGGCCGTGAGGTAGGAAACGGCCTTGCCGCGCAGAATCGGGTCCTCGTCATTGATGTACTCTCCTAGCGACTGCACGACTTCGATGAGCGTGATCTTCTTGGTCTCCACATCTTTTTGTCCCCAGCAAAAGTAGTTAGTCCCAGTCCATCATCTATCAATCTGCTGCAGCGGCGGCGGCGGCGGGGGTGCATGGGAACATCAAACATAACGTACCTTGAGCAATTCGTTCCGCGATCTGCTTGGCTTCCTGCTTATCATGGTCCACGACCAGCAGAAACGTCTGCAACGCCGACATCTTGTGACAGGTGAGACGTCGGAAATCGCAGATGAGGGGCAAATGGAGGGGGAGGGGGAGGGGAAGGGGGAGGAAAGAAAGCAACTAGTCAAGTGCCTCAGTCTATCTTCTCCGCGACCGGAACATGACGCCGTTTGTGGCCCGCCCATTGATTGCCCTTATCGATAGGCATCACGTGCTACTACATTGACCATATTACTCTCCAGCTATTACAAAGTCCCTACTCCATACTAACAGTACTAATTAGTTAGTTAGCTGTTGGCCGTTGCGTCATCCCCCAGTCCGGCTGACAGGCCGATCACCTCCACCACAATACCATACCACCTAATTATCACATAATTTAATCTATATAAAAAGATCCCCAATATCAAAATGACCAAGAAACCTTTCTTCCTCATAGCATCCTCCCTAACCCTAATCATAATCATCCTCACCACTTTATCAACAGCCACCAACAGCTTCCCACTCCGAAAACGTCTCCCCCGTCCCTTCGTCTCCGCACCACACCTCCGTCACGACCTCCACCTCCAAGACTCCACCACCAACAACAATCCCTACCTCTCCGAGATAAAAGAGTGGCTATCCCAGCAACTACCCCCCTCCACCAACAACAACAAAATGGGCAGCAACCCCTCTTCCTCCTCTCACGAAAACCCCATCATCTCCGACGTGCTACCCAAGAACCGTCTCATCAACGTCTACGCCTCGCTAACCCGGCAATTCGACAGTGTGGAATCCCGCTTCAATGATCCCTCAAGCAACGTGACGGTCCTGGCACCGCGTAACAGCGCGATCCAGGACTTGCCGCGCAAGCCGTGGGAGAATCCTGAGGATTATGAGCGGTTTGGACAGGCCGGGGCGTATGAGGGTGATGAGGGGCAGGATCGGGCTAGGAAGAATCTGGAGAGGTTTGTGAAGGCGCATGTTGTTGTGGGGAGTCCTTGGGGAGAGGGTGATGAGGGGGTTACCCTTGCTGGGGAGAAGGTAACGTGGAATAAAGGAGAGGGGGGGAAGATTTATGTATGTTCTTTCTTCGTCTTCTTTTCCGTTGCTTCTGGGATTGGTGATGCTGACTGTTGGTGGTAGATTCAACCGGGGAATGTGGAGGTGGATAGTGTTGCTGAGAAGGTGTCGAATGGGGAATTGTGGATTTTGAATGGGGTCGTTAATTATACTTAGGTCCTGGTGGCGGACTGTCATGGTTATATTTATGTTTGTGATGTTGATGATGATTTCATGATTGATGGATGCCCGGATAAGGTCTCGTGGCAGAAGCTACTATTAATGAGGACATTCGCGTCTTACTACTTACTACTCACGTTCTGCACTTATATTACTAGTATGTCATATTGATATATCTGCACTTCATCTAATATATTCAACAAGTAGAGTCCAAACACACCCATAAGCCAGACCAATCGTAACCTAATAGCTTTTCCTTCCCGCGTAATGAGCGAGCACTCTCTCCTCGACACCATCCAGAATGCAAAAGTGCTCAATGACCTCCAGGTTCTCAGCCTCACTCTGGTACAACTTATCGGGATCCTGGCCCGGCTGGAACGGGTTGATCCCAGCAGCAGGGTTCATCGAAGCCATCTGCGAAGCCATGTGGTTGGCCGCTAAAGCAAGACTGTCAGCACACTCACATCAACCTGATGGATAAGAAAGCACATCGAACTAACCATTATCACTACCCAAAATAAACCCAAAGACCGACTGCAGGCCAAACAAGTTCAAGAAATACCACGAAAGACTGGAAACCCATCTAACATCCAAATCCCGGGTCATAACACCAGACTGCAGCATCGACTTGAATCGAATGGTAAGCGGGAAAGGCAATTTCACTAGTAGCACTCATGTCAGCTCATCCCCCCCTCATAGTGTATCAGATAAGCCCTACAGATCACAAATCCCGAGAAGAAAGCATTAATCCAGCTCATAATCAGCGTCTGCGGGATCATCATCATCATATTCCCCTTCATCATGCCCATCATGGCCTCCATGCCAGCAGGATCGGTCATGGGGTTCGCAGGTGGCTGGCCGCGACTAGCGGGGTCCTTAAGGAAAGCACCACTCTGGTAGGCAGAGACGAGGTAGTTCTTGCGCATCTCAAAGGACTCCTTGGAGAGTACGGAGGAGTTATTCCGGAGGTTGACACCGCGAATGAGTCCGAGGCGTTCGCGGGATTCGGCCAGCGTCGAGGCCGGCTTCGGGGGGTTGTTCATCAAGACGGTGGCATAGTGGCGGAGGATACCAGTAAGAATCTAATGGATGATAACATTAGCATATATGCTAATCACCAATGGAGTAGATGAGGTTCACATACCATAACAACAGTGATAGGGAACACAATCCAGTAGCTAGAGGTGCGAGTCGATCACATCAGCATTTCGCATCAAACGGCGCCCAGTGCCTAGCAATAAACTCACAAAAGAGCCGGATCCCGAAGGATCGTCTGCTCAACGCCTTGCAGAGCCATCTTGAGCAGAATTGAATAAGATTAGGTGTGGTCTAATCCCTCGAGTTGTGGTTCGGAGGCAGAGAAAGACACACGGAGCTCCCCACGGAAGTTGGATGGGGCGGCGCGGCGGGCTGGCTGACTTGACTGACTGACTTGCCTTGGCGCATGCCATTGCCGCCGCTTTAGCTTGCGAAAGGGACAGCTCGCCGCAACTCTTCCCGCGGCTTAGATCAGAGCTCCACGAAGTATTCTTCCACCTTTTCCTGAATTATTTTACATTGAAAAGCTGGGGGTATTAGTACTTTATCTTGTCTTATTTGGCTTGAAAAATAATTTCCCAGATGGCGTCCTCAGAAGTCCAAAAAGTGCCCGTTTACTCGGTCAATGGTTAGTTCGCGATAAACATCACTATTACTACATACATCCATATTATGACTACGACGCAATACCTACTACCCTCGCGGTATTATGTACCGTATCCACGGAGATAGCTAACTATTTTATCGAACAGACATAAAATCAACAACCGATGACGCCCTAGCTCCCTACCTCGGCTCCCTCCCTCAACCCTACACCTTCGCCCAAGACCACACCAAGACCAATGTCCACTTATTCCTGGGCTACGCTGCCGTCGCAATCGCCGGTTTCAGCTTCTATGCTGAACGCAAGCTCAACTGGGAGGCGACACATTCACCATGGATCATCGCAGCCGTGCTGTCATACTTTACCTTGAACTCGCTCCTCACGTACTGGGTTTGGGCTGTTGAGGCGGGTGAGGTATTCCGTGGGAAGCGGAAGTCGGGTGAAACGGTACGTTTCAATATCACTGAAGGTGGGTTAGTTCGGCTGTGGGCTAATACGATATGCTAGATCATCATTCGGTCCTCCGTGCAGAAGCACTCTCCCTTGTACAAGCTGCGGGTCCAGTATAAGTCGGCGCAGGGCAAGACGCTGCAGGAGAAGGAGATCGAGACCTCGTTCACTAAGTGGTTTGCTGCGGATGGGACATTCTACCCCGAGCCTTTAAGGGCCTGGCTGGCTGGTGAGATTGAGGTTCTGGGGTTGGCGGCCAAGGAGACGCAGAAGAAGACTGGGGGTGTTGCGAGTTTAGTAGGTGTTGAGGAGGAGAGCAAGGACGTTAAGAGGAGGAAGTGAAATGTATATGGGGTGCTGATTGTGGATAGTCTAGTGGGTTGGAAAGGAAATTGGAGTTTATTGACCTTGATTGCATTAGTTTTCTCTTCTTTCCAGAAATGAAAGTGTGTCTTGTTGTTCAGGATTTCAGTCATAACATGAACGTAGGGAATCATATATTGACAGAATATATGTATGTTCATTTCATCTCCCACACGTGGAAGGGTTCAAGAGACGAGAACCAGGGAATAATTGACCAAAATGAGGCATAGGTTTTGTCTTTTTTATACAAGAATGATTGGGTCGCATGATATATGGCTTCAGTGGAAAGATACAATAGAAGAAGTGGAAGTAAAAAGGAATCTATGACTGGCTCTTCTTAATTCGTCTCCCGTGGCACGTTTTAGAGAATATCGGTTGTAGTGTAGGATGGTTAGTTAGCGGCTTCCAGGGTTCCCGGACGCTCGGTAGCTTCAGCGGGCTTCACGTCATCCACACGGCTGTTCTGGATGAGTCTCTGCAGGACATTGTTAGTGGATGAAGTTGCTTCGGCGAAGATATAAAGTAATTGCTTACCAGCAAGTTGCGCATCAGGACGACAATGGTGACCTTTCCGATGGAAGGAACGAAGATGGAGGCCTTCTCCTTGACCTCAGGTCCAAAGTTCTGTTCACACCCTATGTTAGCCTTTGGAATGAAGTATTATTTATGTAAATGGCTGTGGAACATACCTTCTCGCTGGAGAAGTTGACACACACAGCACCCTCTCTCAGAAGGCTGGTATCGAACTTGTACTTCTCTCCAGGAACACCAGAAATAACAACATCACACAGAGGTGCCACATCCTTCAGGGTCTTACCCTCCAGGTCGACAACCTCGTGTCTGCCCTTCTTCAGACCCTCACCACGGGTGAACTTCTGAACGCCGGTGATGTCGACACTGTAGACGCAGGCACCGTCGTTGGCCAGCAGAGCAGCGAGAGGGCGACCAACCACCTCAGAGCGGTTCACAACACAGATAGTGTGTCCGAAGAGGCGGTTACCGTACGGCAATATCGTGTTGTAGATGTTGAGGTATTCGAGGATCTTAATGACAGCGAGGGGGGTGCAGGGGAGGATGCACTTCTGTCTCTTGGTCTCGGGGTCAAGGAAACGAATGTTCTGGTACATGTTGAAAATGTAACGGTGGCTCAGACCCTCTACATCCTTATTTATGTCGACGATCTGCTGCAGGTACTGGTCCTGGCGGTTGTTGAAGATGGGGTAGTATACGATGATGCCGTTGACATCGGAGTCGGCGTTGGCAGCGAGGATAGCTTGCTCGAGATCATCGCGGGCAACTTCACGGAGGGAGTAGCGGAAGCCACTGTGCAATGGATAAAAAGACTACGTTAGCTACGAAGTGACATCCCACAATACTGCCTGCGTGCCAGGAGAGCTCCGACATCGCAGGGTTGAGTCATATGCGCGCCGAGGGGCCACCAGACGCAGTAACCACAGGGGCACGACGGACGCAACTGGGAGTGAAAATTTGGGAGAATGCTCACTTTTCCTGACACGTCTTCTCCGTCATCTGGGCATACATCAACGCCGCGGGGTCGTTGTTGGCAAGGAATCCCACCAAGTGAGGCGGCTTCTCCAGGGTATGGACGCCCTCCTGGACCTCCGCAAGCAGGCGATTGGCAACATGCTTGGAGAGCATGACCTTGCAAGAGGCCGGGACCGAGTCAGAAGTGGTAGCCATCTTTGCGAATGGGAGGGAAGAATGATTCGAAGCAATTGGGATGGGAGGGAATACACTCTCTACTTCAAGGTGGGCTATGGCGGAGGGGCATTAAAAGAAATTTTGGGACGGAAAAGGCTGCTCGCTTATCGATAAACGCAATGCCCGCATTCGGCCCATCCCATCGGCTCCAGACGGCGAGCAGCACAGCTTCATCCAGTATCCATTCCCCGCAAATTTACTGGGACGATTGTCCCTTGGTTCCCCAGATGGTATGGCTCTGACATCAGATTGCTGGCTATATGACATTTACACAAATGGACCCCCGTAGTGCTTGCGGTTTTCAACCCCAGATCATCTACCCTAGTTTTATGTCCACCACTTCGACCGGGGAAGAAGGCGCCACCCGGCAATGAGACCCCAATGGCTTCTATATATATCCCACTACTTGACCCTCATTTAATGCCATGGGTTTGTGCTGGGTCGAGTTACCCCAGACTGGCCGCTATGACCGCCAGATCAAAGCTGGAGCGTTTCAGTGGTTCAACTATCAGATCAACTACTACTAAGAGACTACTTCATACGCACCCGTCAGAGTACCAAGTTTAATCGAACAAAGGAAATCATATTCAGGCTGCATATATGTAGACAAAGGTTTCATAAGCCGAGACCAGCTGGAAGGTATTACACGCCAAACCAGTTAATCCGTCCAATTCCGTTCCCTTTGTCGCGCGAAATGATCTAAACGTACAGGATATTAATCGTATCTTTTTTGCCTTTCTCCGCACCACCGCTTTACCCTGCTCTCCGTCGTCCCATAAGCTACATAGATCTGGCAGTAAAATATTCATCGCATAGTTGCAAACTACACCTCATCCAATATCTCGACCGACCCGAAGCTCTGGTTTAACAGAAAAAAATAAAACAGTGGGTTCAAATTGTACAAGCTATCTTGTCTATACACATAGAGTCAGGATTGATTCGGTACATGGCGGGCTATTCGCCCAAGAGCATTGTGTTGCTCACCTATGCGTTGAAGGACTTGTTGAAGGTGGGGATGATCTCCTTGAGCTGAGCCTCGAGCTCCTTGCTGACCTGGCCCTCCTTCTCGATGGTCTCCTGGATCTCGGGGTGGTTGCTCTTGAGGTGAGCAAGGAAGTCAGACTCCCACTGGAGGATCTTGGCGACGGGGATGGAGTCGAGGAAACCGTTGACACCAGCGAAGATCAGGGGAACCATGTCGGAGACGGCCATGGGGGAGTACTGCTTCTGCTTGAGGAGCTCGGTAAGACGCTCACCACGGTTGAGGGTCTGCTTGGTGGAGGCATCGAGATCGGAACCGAACTGGGCGAAGGCAGCAACCTCACGGTACTGAGCCAAGAACAGCTTCAGGGAACCGGCGACCTGCTTCATGGCCTTGACCTGGGCAGCGGAACCGACACGGGAGACGGACAGACCGACGTTAATGGCGGGACGGATACCCTTGTAGAACAGCTCAGACTCCAAGAAGATCTGACCGTCAGTGATGGAGATGACGTTGGTGGGAATGTAAGCGGAGACATCACCACCCTGGGTCTCAATGACGGGGAGGGCAGTGAGGGAACCACCACCGTGCTTCTCGTTCATCTTGGCGGCACGCTCAAGGAGACGAGAGTGGAGGTAGAAAACGTCACCGGGGTAGGCCTCACGACCAGGGGGACGACGGAGCAGCAGGGACATCTGACGGTAGGCGACGGCCTGCTTGGAAAGGTCATCGTAGATGATGACGGCGTGGCGGCCGTTGTCACGGAACCACTCACCCATGGCACAACCAGTGAAGGGAGCAAGGTACTGCAGAGGAGCAGCCTCGGAAGCAGTAGCAGCAACGACAATGGAGTACTTCATGGCGTCGTTCTCCTCGAGGGTCTTGACGAGCTGAGCAACGGTGGAACGCTTCTGACCGACGGCAACGTAGATGCAGTAAAGCTTCTTGCTCTCGTCGGAGGTGTTGTTCCAGCGCTTCTGGTTCAGCATGGCATCAAGGGCGACAGCGGTCTTACCGGTCTGACGGTCACCAATGATCAACTCACGCTGACCACGGCCGATGGGGACCATGGAGTCGACACACTTCAGACCAGTCTGGACGGGCTGGTTGACGGAGCGACGGGGCAGGATACCAGGGGCCTTGAGCTGAGCACGGCTCTTGACCTTGGTGGGGATGGGGCCCTTGCCATCGATGGGGTTACCGAGAGCGTCGACGACACGGCCGAGCATCTCAGGACCAACGGGGACATCGACCTAGATGATTTTTGTAAGTAAAATTGCTGATATCTGGGCGTGAAAAAACAGGATTACATACAATCTCTCCGGTACGCTTGACAGTCTCACCCTCCTTGACGAGACGGTCGGAACCGAAAAGCACGACACCGACCTGGCCGGCTTCGAGGTTCATGCACATACCCTTGACGCCAGAGGCGAACCTAATGATTTGTCAATTGATTGGAACATAAACAAGACATATATAAAAAAACGGGGGCACCTACTCGACCAGCTCCTCAGCCTGGACGTTGGTCATGCCATGGACACGAGCGATACCGTCACTGTTTTTGATATTAGTTTCAATTGATTTCGATGGAGAGCGTCAAATAATGGCCGGATTTTCGAATATTTCGATGATATCGATGGAATTGAAGCGGCGGCCAAAATTTTCAACCGAGGGAGAATTCGTCACGTACCCGACGGAAAGGACACGTCCAGTCTCGGCAAGACCAGCCTCCTCCTGAACACCACGGATTCTCTGCTCAAGGATGGAAGAGACCTCAGTGGGAGAGGCCTTGGCCTCAGCAGCGTAGGAACGGATCTGCTTGGAGGCGCCAGAGAGGGGGCCGGGAACAGCCGCGCGAGCCTGTAGTCGTACGCAAAATTTGTCAACATCACGACCACGCAGTCAAAACGCGTAAAAGCGAAGCAGGAAGCATTGCGATGTGTAGAGAGGCGATGGCAAGCATCATTGAGATGACTTCTTGGATGGAATCGGCCAGATGGCGAAGGTATGGTCGACCTGGACAGGGATAGGACTCACCGAAGCGATCCTGCCAGTGGCAGAGGCAGCCGCGACGGTGCGGCTAGACTGCCGCAAAGCGTTTCTGAACATTGTGATGGGGGTTCAGAGGAGTGGGAGAGTGGTTTCTCTGAAGGAGAGATGTAATTGGGGGGAGGGAGGAAGAGGAGAAAGGATTGTGGATGGATGGAAGGAGAGCTTTGTCGTCGGGGTTGGGAGGATTCTCAGGACTGCCACTAATCCTAGTTTGCCGAGACCTCACCAACCTCCGAAGCCGCCCTAGTGCGCTCACGGGACACCCACCCACCCCAAAGAAACTCGTTGCCGGGTGATGTATTCCATCACTTTTTGTCTACTATTTTTTCCCACCGATCTACTACTACATTATTTTTAGTCCATAAATTTATTATTATTAGTTCCCCTACACTTTCAACCCTTTTCATAAAAAATTATTATGGTAGGGAATTGTTAACATTGTTGCTCTAAAGTTGACGGGGGTTGTGAGGGAAAGCGGTAACCGCTTGTTTCTCCGGGCCACCTGGCCATCCCATTTTTCATTTGTTCCTTTTCTCGGATCTGCGGATACTGCTGGTTGGCTGGCTTACTCAGTTCATTTTCGTCGCAGCAACCGCCCGCAGGGCCCTGCCAACAACAACCCGCCCCGTTCTGCTCGACACCGCACTCACTCACCTCACTGCTTTGACCGGTTGTCCCGGTGGGAAACACCGGCTCGACATGGGCCCTTCCCATGGCTGCGACCAACTGGTTCGTTCGTATGTTACCGCTACCCAGCATATACCTCCTCTTTTTCTCCTCCTTCTGCCCGTCAAGTCCAAGACTTGTCCCAAACTTTTCCCCTCTTAATTATATGTAATTTGTCTCTCGTTCTCCTCTTCTTATGCGCATGTTGTATGACACAGAAAACCCCCTCTTATATTCACATACCAACCATACCCGACCTTTTTCCTATTTCCCCTTCCCCATTTTTTCTCCTTACAGTCCTCACTACCCAGGTTCCTACTCCGTACTTCCGGGGCTTACATCATGATCCACTTTGGATGCATGAATGTCAGGCCTGCATCAACATCGATTTATTCAATCATTTTGGTAAAATTCGCTCTTCATTAATAATTGACTCCAAATACCGAAGTAGTATGATATTATTACTGTAGCGCTGACAGACATTGCACTCTGCAAACATCAATCTCAAAACTCCAGAGGTACCAAAAACTAATGCTAAGGAAGAGCAATGCTCTCAATTCGAATCATTGACATGGCAACATAACTCGCAGCAAAATCACCGCTACTAGCCATGCAACTCCCATGTAAAAATAGAGATCGGGTCATCCTACCATATAGCTTTACAGCACTTATTTGGCAGTCTTGCCCTTCTGCGCCTTGAAAGCTGCAATCTGCTTTTCCACATTCTGATCGTATCTGGCCTTCAGCTCCGGACGGTAGCCGAAGAAAAAGAGCACTTCCATCCAGACGAAGAGAGGTGCCAGAAGAAGCGCCTGGACGAGGTTGTCCAGCAAGGCCGGAGCTCTGCGCTCAAAGGCACCATGGCCGACAAACTGAGCCAGCCAGGACACTATATGGATTCCAGCAAACCAATAGTTGGCGCTGCTGCCATACGTAGCGAGTAGATGGTTCGCCCAGGCTGCACCCGCGATTATAAGGGGAGCGACCAGTGCCCCTGCAACAGGTTCGAGGAGGATGTAGAACGTGGAGTATATGATGGCTGCGATCGTTCCGAGATTAGGAGGAAGGTTTTGGATCTGCAGCGCATCGGGCAGATTCACGAAAGCCGGTGTGTTCGACGCCTAGTAGATTCATAACACGTTAGCGGTCCATCGCTATGAAGGGTTGAGGGAATAGCAGTTCGTACCAGAGCGATTCCGGTGAACAAAAGTATCGGCACGCATGTGATGTGTATCGCAACATTTACCTGGACGGGACCATTAGACCAAGCCGCAAATGGGGCAAATAGCATGGCATACTGGGTTATTGTGATAGGCTCCATACTGCGACACTCGTTAGCATGGAAATCTTGCGCCAAACACTGAACACTGTGATAGGTGTTGCGGTAGAGGCTTACAAACAGAAGCTGCTTTTCGAGATTCAAGGCCATCCTGGAATGCTATTACTGCTATGGCTCGAAAGTCCGATGTAGATGGGCGCAACAAAAGAATAACGGTGAGCGTGAGACCAGCTCCTTTTTTTCTTGTTTCTTGTCTGGGGATATTGCCTGATCTGACCCGATCAGCAGGTGGAGAGATAGGACATTCTATGATTTGTTCCTGGCTTTATGCTTGTGCAGACGTCATCCCGGCCTAGGTAAACTCGTTGCACAAAGGCAGGACCGAGGATATCGTGATTAATTACACGTTGCGTCTCGTCATGACCGGCAGTGCGCGGAGCTACACTCTAGGGGCTCTGTAATGGAGTATGGTTTTGTAATTAATGACCATCGTGGGGGTGCTCTCCAGACAGTCACGTGAGAGCATCCAGCTCGAGCTGATCAGACGGAAATCCGTGACCGCTATGAGTTTGGTGTCGAATTAACGGGTGACTGCCCCTTCTTCTGTCCGATTTTGTTTGAAGGCAGGGTTTATCTGCTGCAATTGCTCTGTTCTGCGCTCTTTATCCTGAACGCGCGCTCCCTTCTTCTGTTGACTTGCTGAATCAGTTTTCTGGTCTTCCCAGTCGTTGATATCTTGTCATCAAGTATTGGCGGCAAGTGCTCGTCCATTTGTCGCAAACCTAGTTCATTCGCTTCACTCATTCATAGCGATTCAACTTACTCTGAACTAACGACACGGGCCACTCGAGATATTCGAACCGCACCATCCAATTCCCGGGAAGCAGTAAGATACTGGCTGAAGCTTGATCTATCGCGTAAACCGAACCCCCACCGCACCGGCTGTTGAACCAAAATTGTGTATCATACTCTCGACCATCAAAAGTCTACAACATGTTTTTCCTTAAAGAAGAGGTCAAGGTCATCACCTTGCACCCGTCCTACTTCGGGCCCAACATGCGCGAGTATCTCATCAACCGGTTAAACGAGGAGGAAGAGGGACGTTGTACGGGCGACCATTTCGTGATCTGTGTGATGGACATGGTTGATATTGGCGAAGGACGGGTGCTTCCAGGCAGCGGACAGGCAGAATATACGATCAAGTATCGGGCAATTATCTGGAAGCCCTTCCGCGGAGAGACCGTACGTTTTGGAGTCGCACTGAAACCGGGCTGCATTTGATTCTGACCAGAACCCTGTAGGTCGATGCGATTGTTACGTCTGTCAAGCCCACGGGTATCTTTACTTTGGCCGGTCCATTGTCTGTTTTCATTGCACGGAAAGTATGTCGACGACCGAGTTTGAGTTGGGTCACCTAGCCTTGTCGGATGCTAACAAGTTGGCAAGAACATTCCTTCCGATATCAAGTGGGAACCGAACACAGTACCGCCGCAATACACAGACCATGCGGACCAAGTCATCGAGAAGGGGACCAGTTTACGGCTTAAGATTCTCGGTGTGAAGCCCGACGTTGCGGCGATCAATGCCATTGGAACGATCAAGGAAGATTACCTCGGGTGAGTTTCCCAACCTCTCTGGGGATTAGTTTCTGATGCAGATGTACTGACGTTTTACTTTCCTTTTCCTAACCAGACCATTGTAATGCCTTTTGTGATGTGCCGTTAACCTCCACCATTTACCCTAATGATTGATATCGCGTGACTATTGAAAGGATCGTTGATACCCTTTCCTTACTCTACAATTTCTCACACAAGAACAACCATGTTGAAAGAATTCTGCCTTGCAAGGAGGTGCGCCCATGGGTAGAATGATGAGAGCGCGCCCAAGGCGGGAGTCTTGGGCTTGGATATCATCCACCGGCATGATATCGTGCCTTTTCTTTGCAGAAACCCGCGCAGGCGAACGGGACTGACTGATTGCTGCGAAACCAGGCACTAAATGCACCTGAGAAGAAAAACCACGACCGGGGAGGGCATAGGATCTCCCATGCCAGTGAGGAGGATAGCTATATGTGTGTATATCTAAGGCGGACACTTCCGAATTTGGCTTGCCGGACTGAAGGTCTAAAATAAAATAAAGAAAGACGAACTAATTTATAGATGAAAGACCACGACCAGTTCTGGACCTGAGTCTAATAGTATCTAGACTCCCGGTACTCCCTACTACTTACATAGCCAAGCAAGTATACGTAGTGCAGTGCAGTGCAGTGAGCCGAATTATGCAGACAGGCAGCATGAATAAAGAACCCAGCCGAGCCCAAGCGCAGTTGCCGGAGAGACGCGGGTAGTTACTTAGTTACTTAGTTACTTAGTACTTACTAGTAGTTGGTGGCCCATCACGATTAGTGAAACGCTGGTGTGTCCATCGTCGGAGCCGTGCGCGTGGCTCATTTGACTTTCCCCAGTCCTTAGCGTCGTGGGAGATTTCTTGCGAGATTGTGATGGACCCGAATAGATTCAGGAAAGCCATGGACTGCCATGCCCCCAGAGTTAAAGACACATGTCTATTTGATCATCGTCACTCTTAGTAGCAGTCTACTGTGCCGGATGGCAAACCAAACCCCATAGTTGGATTGGCCATACATTCTCATTGGAAGAATGCCTCTTCATCAATCAATTGGTGGTGCAGTTGGTAGTAAGTGGTTAGGTATAAGAATAGCTCACGGTGAATCCGCCAGACCCCCCCCCTTTGGAGAAGTCAAATTTGTAGTTGTGAATCTGGCCCTTATAATAATAGTAATAATCATAATAATCATAACAACAACAACAACTAAAGTCAAACACCCCCGTGGCGATTGATTTCTCCCTCTGTTTGGATTTAATTTCTGCTTGCATTCCTGTTCTCTCAAGTCTCACATCCTCAGCACATTCATTCATTTATTTACAAAATTCATTACAATTACTCTAGTCCAGGCTTACTCTGTACTCTGTACTCTGTGATTGGAAAGTTAATCGGGTTCTGAAACGTGGTTCGCGCCAATCTGCAACGGGCGGTTTCCCCTTCCTCTCACTTTCCCTCGGCCTGTCATCAAACATCCACATCCATCCATCCCTACTACTCACTCTCTGCCCGTGTTTTGTCCTTCCTTTACCCCAACCCAACACTCCCTCCCCCCTCACATTCGTTTCTGACATATTAATCCACTCGAATCCACCATGTCTTTGAAAGACGTGTACCAGCGCTTTCTGGCTAACCCAGCTTCGGCGCCCCTGGCCTCCAATGCGTCCTTGATCTATATCACCACCACCACCAAGCTGGATGGCGCATCGGCGGTGGTCAGCCACCTCACCAAGCAGCAGAGAATTGTCAAGACCAGGTCGGAAAACGTTCTGGATGTGATTGAGAGTGCCAACTCCCTCTGCTTGGACATTGAAACTACCCTGGAGTTTGTGTCTGGAGGCGGGGCCTATCTTCCCTCGCTGGACGATAACTTCCTGGCTGACCACGTCGCGACTTTCCCCACGGTACGTCGGGCGCCTTGTGACCTCCTTCTTATACTCTTCTTCTATACCTGTACTAACGCCGCGTTCTGTTTCTTGCGCAGGTCCATATCGTTCGCTTTAATTCGCAGAATCAGATCCAAAATGTCCGAATCTACTGGGACCAAGCGTCGCTACTGAAACAAGTCGAAGTGATCGGATCCCGCAGTCGCGGCTGGCCGATTCGCGAACCCAAGGATCAGATTCGCCTGATCAAGTCCGCTGTTTCCTCCAACCCAGTTGATGACGGACCTGCGTCTGCATCATTCCCTGCAACAACCGAGAGCAATGAGGAACGTAGCAAGAAGGGCTCCCCCGGAAAGAGACACATCAAGGATCCTCACGCCGCTGAGTCACTCTTTGAGCTCCTCTCCCCTGAAAAGGACCGGAGTGAGCCAGTCCGCGCACCTCGTGCTCCTGCATCTGCAAAGCCCCCACCCCGCGACCCCAAGGAAATCTTCCACGAAGACGCCGATATTCCCGACACGCCGTCTCGGAGTAGGATCGCTCCCAAAGCTGGTGCCAGCAAGAACTTCCAGCGCTCCCGGATCTTCGACGATGATGAAACCGTCGCTGCGGAAGGTGGTCACGAGCAGATTGCCTATCGGGCTAACCCGAAGCGATATGATCACTTTGAGCTCGGTGGGGACAACAGTGAGAGGGAGATCAAGGAAAAGCCCAGTCGTCCTGTGTCGCGCCAGGCGCCTCACTGGGACTTTGACGATTTCGTGACGCCCGAGAAGCCCAAGCGTCCGCTTCGTGGAGAGCAAATCCGTCACTTTGGCTGGAGCGATGATGAGCCGGACCTCACTTCGCCTCCCGCCCATCCCCCGGTGCACCGTCCCCGTCGCGATGCCGAAACCCACTTCGTCCTGACAGACGACCCCGCCGAGGACAAGAACGCCCCTCGTATCATCAGTTCCTTCCAGAACAAGGGACTGAGTCTCTATAAGAACCACCTATTCCAAGACGAAGAGGAAGCCGCTGATGAGAACGCTCCTCTGTCTGTTGTCAACAACGGCCCCAACCGCAAGAAGGACTACGAGACCCACTGGAACATCACCGCCGAGTCGCCCCAGAGCACCAAGGTCAGCTGTGAGAACGTGATGCCTGTTGGCGGAGATCGCCAGAAGGCTCTCAAGAACATGCAGTCGTCCTGGGATGACCCCGAGCAGTCGCCGGAGAAGGCGGCACCTCCTCAGCGTCGCGCCATGCGTCATCTCAACCAGCGTAGCTGGGACATGGGAGAGAACTGAATGATGTATTCCAATCATTCAATGATGAACGTCTACACCCACCTGTCTATCAGATTTACCGAACACTGGGCCTCCGCTCCTTACTCAAGTACTAAATTCATACAGCGACGACGAGTCTTCCACATCATGTTTCACTGAAGAGCGCACCCCGAAAAAGCCTGCATATGATACTTATTACCCGCCGTGAACGATAGCAGAGTCAACGCATGCACGGATCTATGATAAACCACATGTTCTGTTCTTGTTGTGTTTTTCGATTCAATTTCAGTTCCTAGCTGTGTATTTTGTTAACCTACAGTTCAATATGATTTTGTCTTATTGCTTATTTGATGTGTCTTCTTCGCTTCTTGTAAGAATTTTTCCACTGCTTGTCTTTCTTGTGTCCTTGGTTGCTTTGGTTCATTCATCGTTTTACATCACGCCTTATCTGTTAAATACCAGTAGTTGGCACATTCTGTATGCCCAGATCAATGAAATACCATACTCATGATCGATTGGCAGATTCGGTGATAAAAAGCATCGTATTTCACCCTAATGAAAATACTAATACGATGTGGAATACCAAACAATATATCCTTCAATCAAGTGTAGTTCTATCATCATAATATGTGACCATGTATCTCGTATTTGGCTCATTCTGGGTACATACAACCGTCACATATGATATGTACTACATGCATCCTCAAAAAAAAAGTATAGTAAATAAAAAAAAAGCAAAATATCCCCCAAAAGGGGTATGTATGTAAGAAAGGTATTTTTTGTGGGTCAAAAAAAAAAAAAAAAAAAAACAAATCTGGGGGGTGGTTCACTCAAAACATCAGATAGTAACTCAAGATAAACAAACCAAATCATCATCATCATCATCATCATCATCATCATCAATCATCCACGTGGCAAAGAGGCATGGTTTATCTCAAATCAGCAACTATCCAAATATCATAAGTAGTAGTTCTCATAAGCAACGTCCATCCGAACATCTTCTTCACATCCTAGATGTAGAACATAGTGTCGCTAACATTCGGATGGATCTTGACGTTCAGAAACTCCCGAGCAGAAGCGCCAGGGTCAGTGCCCGTAATGACACTTCCGGTTGGGGTTTCATCGAAGACTTTGCTAAGGTAGCACCGAGCTCTGGTGCAAACCAGGTCGGCGTAGTAGGCGGGCGGGCAGATGCTAACGGCTTTGGTGGCTCTGCCGAAGAGGTAGCAGAGTCGGTGGGTGAGGCCTTCTAGGATGTCTGCGGCGTTTTCGTATGGGGGTATGGCCTTCTCTCGGCAGAAGACCTCGTCCCAGACGGTAAAGTAGTGGGCTGGGCGAGCGGTACCCTTCAAAGCAGTGTGAGCCTGCAGGTAGAACTCCCAGTTGCGGGCTTCGGTGACGCCGCGGTCGACGACGGTGCCGTTTTCCGGGTTGCCGAATTTGTCGGCGTCCTCCAGCTTGGTTGGGTAGAAGCGTGTGTGGTGGCGTTTACCTACGATCACGATCGAGATGCGAGGAAGACCTTTGGAGGTGTCGGTGGCGGGATATACTTCCTTGCATGCTTCTTTGAGGAGAGGGAGTTCGCGCTGCACCACGAGCTCGTACTGGCCTTCGGAGACTCCGTCGCGGTAAACGATGATGTTCTCCGGGTAGGTCTTCCGGTTACGAACCCAGCGCCGAAGGTGGGCCTTCAGCATGGTGTCGAGTTCAGCGACCATTTCTTCCCTAGGCTTTTGAATCCGGAGTTCTGCTGGCCATTGGCCGAGAGTCGAATCGATTGAGGCAACCATCCCAGCAACACTAGGGGCTGCGGAGGAAGACCCAGGGGACGGGTGAGTGACGTCCACCCCGACGAGCATAGTCTTGTTTTGTCCAATGAGGCCTAGCTCTTTGGGATCAATCAGCTGGTTGTTTCCTCCCAGCTTGAGGTTGAACTTGAGCCCGACGTTTGCCCAGTACTGATCATTGTTAGGCTTTCTGAATTTGTCGGCAACGACGTTGACATTGCGGACGCCGTGCGTCAAATCGCAGGCCCTCTTGACAATATTATAGATATCAGCGTCGTTGCTCGGAAGGACCGTCAGTATGAGCATGGGCTTGTGCTTCTCAATGAGCTCGGCAACGGCTCTGTCGATGGCCTTTGTATTATACTCTCTAATCTCCTCATCATATCCCCTCCTCGTCAAAAGTAGAGTTTGTCCAGTCTTTGGTGGGCTGGCATTCACGCCGATCTCGTTCAACTTGTCCGTAAAGCCTTTGAGGTTGGCGCTCAAGTCTTCGGGCCTGATGGCCGGATATCTCGCGCCTTCGTAGTCCAAGGCAAGCCAAGTCCAAGAAGGCAGCTTCGTGGACGTTGAAAACCGAATCGATCTCATGTTCCAACTTCCTGAGAAGGGCTTGATTTGCTTTTGACTCGGCTTGCTCTCATCCCTGTACAGAACGCTAGGCGCCGGTAGTACTCGTCCAGGTACGGTTATTAGCCGAGGATCATTCTGGATTCCGAAGTCCACCTGAACACAGACGTTAACAAAGCACTCACAACAGCTTTGGAGAGATACTCACGAGGGTGGGATTTGGTGACGCTCCCAGACCCAACACTTCTGTCCCTTGCGCCACAATTGATTGAGCATTTTGCGGTGGGCCTCGCACAGCAAAGTTTAGCATGTTCCGCGTTTGGTTAGGTGTAAGCTTGGTGTTAGCCTGCTGACCAGGCACGACCTCACACACTTCGACGGGCAGATAGCTCGGATTCTCTCGAGTGCCGACGTTCACTACGGGCATCTTTGGGTCGCATTGGATGTTGTAATCTGCAGATGACAATGTTAAATGACGCAACATCAGGATAGGCTGGGGGGAACACTGACTTTGGAGGAAGAAGTCTGCAACACTGATATACTTGCCAGCCGGCTGAGGTCCCGCCTTGACGGGCTTCTTTCCTTTCTTCGAACGAGAAGTCTGCTGTGATGCCGACGGTTGTTGACCTGGAGCGTCAAGGAAGAATTCCACTTCTTTAGGGCCTGCACCAAGTCTTGGCACTTTGGGGGGCATTGGCTGCGAGGCACCGTCTCTGGGTATTGCAACACCAGCAATGCGCTTGAACCGTGGAATAGCTTGGCCTTTCTTATTAGTTTTCTTGATGTGGGTCACCTGAACCCTCAAGTTGCGAATGAACCGCCGCAAGTTGTTGAGCTCGCGAGGGCGGAATGGCTCATACAACCCGAAGATGTGCGCCAGCGGGCCTTCTTGGTAGCAGGCAACGTACTTGACCTGTACGTTCACCAGAAGACGCGAAGTTGCGGCACGAACACTGACAAAGAAGCCCCGGAGTGCCTCCAGCCCGTCACCGAGAGAATATTTCTCCTCACGACCTCCACAGATAGCATAGTGCTTATTGGCACCGACAGAAGCGATGGTGGGATCACTCTTGGGTTGAAAGCCCAGAATAATATTCATGGCCTGTATAACGTCGGCCTTGGATGCAAACATGGCAGCAGCATCTGAAGATGTGAGATAGTTCAGGAGGTCTGATGGGTTGAGGGTGCCTGTATATTGGCACCTCACCCGGTAGACCTTAGGATCCTCGGGGTACTCGTCCTCATATTCATCCCGGTAGCGAACATCATATTCGGCGGCCTCCTGTTCGATCAGGATCTTCTGGTTTGCAATAAGCGTGGATACATAGTCGGTAACAACACTGTTACGGAACTGAGCCAAATGTTCTTCGAGAAACAATCGCACGATGTGACGGGCTTTCTTGCCGGTAGGCTTCCTACCAGCTGCGTCGCCTGAGATATCGATGTGGTAGCGGTATAGCTGCTTCCCCACCGACTTTAGCTCAAAATAGTTTGCGTACAGCGTGACAGGCCGGCCCTGGGTGCCAAAACCAGGCCGCAGCGGCCACTCCGCAGCTTTCTTCTGCTTCTTCGCAAGCACCGCTGCTCCGATAGCGTTTTCCGTTTTCTCGACCTGGGGACTGGGGGTAGGGACCGGTCCACCCGGACTAAGGTAGCCATTAAGTTAGATTGGCGTGCAATGCAGCCAAACGCGTGGGGACGCTACTCACGAGTACACCGACGGGCCTTGATCAAAACCGCCTCGCCCTCCTCCCCGACCTCCGCGGCCACCACGTCCACCACCACGGCCCCCATCAAACCCTCTTCCCCGTCCTCTATTATCCGAACCCCGTCCACGGCCCCCATCAAATCCCCTCCCACCACCACCACCACCACCACCATCACCTCTTCCTCCCCGACCTCTAAAACCGCCATCACTGGGACCGGGACGGATAGGGAGCTCAGTGGTCGAGCCTCGGCCTGCACCTCCACCTCTGGGAGGACCGCCGCGGCCCCGACCACGGTCTCCCTGGCCACGGTCTCCGCCTTTGCCCCGATCTCCTCTACCACGACCCCGCTGACCTCCCGACGACATGGCAGATGCTTTTCTCACCAAATAAATTTTCTTTCACAACAACTCACAACCCAGATAGACACGCTATGAGGCTGCAGGGAGGATGGGAGCAGAACGAAGGTTTTGGGGAGTGGGGGATGAGCGCTTGCAAATTAGTAGGTGCTGCTAACACACCCCACATCAGGTTGCTGGGGGCACAGCCTGCTGCTCATTCACTCACAGGACGAGGCAGCGCGGCAAGGATGGCCATGCAGCCTTGAGTTGGCAATGAAGTAAAACACGGTGAATGGCTGGTGGGCCTGGTGTACTTATGCGACCGCAGCTGATAGATCAATCCATCTTACTGTATTCAATCGTCCAGGAAGGGAATCCCTGATCGAGAAATGACGTTTAGGGGGAGACCGGAAGGCTGCACACATGGTGGAACAAAGACTGCCGCCCAATCATTTGGGTCTGAGACCGGGGTTTCACATGGTGTTGGATAGGGGAGAAATGATGGGGATATAGTCTAGGCTGGGAGCAAATGAGGGGCATTGATAACGGTAAGAACCAGTATATACGGGGTATCTATGTAGCCATGGTCAGCCTGCCAGAAAGCGGAAATCAGCTCATCTTTGACTTTGTTTTTCTCCCATGGCTTTGATAGGGTGATTTGACGAAGCAGAATGAAGAGGATCCACTTGGATGGGTCCGCAATCCGGCCAGAAGCTTTCTGGACTCATCGAAGTGAGTACAAGAGCAAAGTATGTTCCTCACTAGTAGATTGACAGCTGCTGCCGCCGCTGCCTTTGGGGTGGAAAATATTCTTAGTGGAAGCGAATGAGCTCACGGATCAATACTGCGTCAGCACTCTTTCGCTCCAGCTCGATCTGACTGGCTCTTGCTTGGTGAAATAAGACTTCATGTCAGCGAGCGTCTTGGTGTCACTGCGCATCCAGGTTCGTTGGTTATTCCTTTCTACTCCCAGTATCACAAGTTGTGTATGGTTGATACCAACCAACGATCATACGAGGCAACTAGATATGCACCCTGTAATATAGTTAGTTAGTTAGTTGTCCACTATCGGACCAAGCGGGCAAATGAGCAGCTCATTTTCAGCCTAAGGATTGAGACGGCGTCTCAGGAAGACCATCACAGCCCGGGTCCAGGCTACTCCCATGGCGAGACAAACGGGGCCAGTGCCATCTTATAGATCAAAGGTACTTATGACGCAAATCCTTTAGCAGTATAGTGTAAGGTCTGAATAGCCGTCTTACATAAACGTGTCCACTGCAAATTCTGCTTCTGTCTCTATGCTGTTGGAATCCAAGTGAGAGGACAGTAAGCCGTACTTGATTCCTTTCTCTACTTGAATTCGAAAAAGGAAATTGATGTTCCCATCCCGCCTTACGTCAGCTGTTGCCTGAGGACCATATTGACCGCCTCAGGAAAAAGGCAGAAGGCGATAACGGAGATAACCAACTTAAACACTAAGCACCGAAACGTGCCTCTAGACACCCGCCGTCAGTCCTCTGGGGTTCCAGCCATCCTACCCATCCTTCAACCTTTCCATCACTCGACTCGACCTTTTCCCGGATTTTTTTTCTGATTTTCCAGAGCTGCTTCCCTGTGCGCCTAGCTGCTCTGGACAGCACTGAGGTGATCGCGACCTTGACTACAAGCTGCCAGTTCTGCTTGCGGACTACCGGACGGACCGCAAAGCACCCCCAAATCCACATTATCGCGCCCCTCCTTGGTGCTCAGCGCACCTCGCCCTCCGCCAACTGCCTCTTCCAGCAGCTGCAGAAGAGCGAGGGATCTAGCCACATCGCGCGAAATTGGCCTTGACTTCTGTCTCTGGGCAGAACTTTCGACTCGCGCGCCGTCTCACACTGCGCTGAGTGAAACCGCAAACACACCCCCGTACCAGCAGTTGCGCCCCGTCGATATCTCACACGGCGCTTCGTTACATCACGCTCTCCTGTCTGCGCCCAACCCGACCGTCGGAACGTGGCTTGGATTCGTACTGCGACACCGCCATTTTCCAATCACAACATCTGACGGACACTTGGAAGAATCTCCAGTTGTGGAGGCCGCGCACTGCGTCCCACTATACGATTGTCTACTCGTTTGTCTGCTTCGGTCTGGCGTACCACAGTATCAGCTCTGGAGAAGTCTGACAAGATCAAGGGTATCCTGAGGGTGTCCTGATTATCATACAACGTTGCTCTCTAGTTCAGAAACCGTTCCAGCAAACGTCTTTACAACAAAATGTCTCCCACTCCTCCATCTACAACCTCATCGAGCGCTAGCGCATTTTCGCCGGAAGGTCTTCATAAAATTACTAGGAAGAGAAACCGGGTGCCACTTTCCTGTGCGCCTTGCCGGCAACGAAAGTAAGTGCCTCTGCTCACTCTGAGTGCCGTACATGGCTCATCATTTTCAAACAGGTTGAAATGTAACCGTGCACAACCTTGTGAGAACTGTATCAAACGAGGCGATGCCACATCATGTTCATATGCTCAGGCAAACGTACGAAAGAAGAATCCGCCTCCGCTGTCTGCTTCAAGTTCGCCAGACGACATGCAGAATCGCATTGACCGGCTTGAGAATCTTGTTCTGTCCCTCATGACGAACGGTTCGCAGGCCGGCGGTCCAGCTGCAGCCCTTGCTGCGATATCTGGCAACAGCAGTAGCACTGGCTCTGTACCACATACCGGGGATGTAGACATAGAGGACGACGCACCCAATGCTCCGGAGGAGAGTGACACTGAGCAGGTCACCAAATCGTTTGGCATAATGAAGGTCGACAATAACAAGTCATGGTATTTCAGCGAAGCCCATTGGGCTACTGTAATGCATGATGTACGTCTATCTTATTCTCAACCAGCTTCGATGGTTATGCTAATGGTACTTTCTAGATCACGGAAGTCCGCAATTTCTTCCAGACGCACAAAAAACAGTACGAGGAACAAGCCCAGAAATTGGAGGCAACGAAGTTGCCTACCGATGTTTCAGGCTCTGCATTACTGTTTGGAGCTACAAAGCCGCTTAGCCGAGCAGAAATCATGTCTTCTTTTCCTTCAAAGTATACAACGGACATGTTGATTGAACGATATTTCAGCTGTTACGACCCTTCGACTCGTGAGTCAGAGATTACGTCCACCTACACAAAGTACTGTTAGAGCTGACGTAGCAATAGATATTCTCCACGGCCCAACCTTTCAAGCCCAGGTAAGTCAAAATTGTTCCCCCTAACGGAGGGGAGGCAGTTCATTAATAGTGGCCTAGTACAACCGTCACTGGGAGGATCCTTCGCAGACGTGCACCGTTTGGATCGCTATGCTCTTCGCCATGATGCGGCTGGCCATGTTATCATACCATCGTGATGGAGACGAGCCACCGGAGTTCCGGGGTAAATCGTTAGACATGGCTGGCACGTTTAGGAATCTTGTTGCGCAGTGCCTTACTTTGGCTGACTTTACCAAATCATATCCAAATCTGATTGAAAGCTTGATATTCCATCTTCATGGAGATCTCTGCCAGACACGGGAAGCGGACGTATCAGTTTGGGTGCTGGTGGGTGTGATTACGAGGCTGGCCATGAGGATGGGATACCATCGCGATTCGAAGATGTTTCCCAACATCACCCCCTTCCAGGGTGAAATGCGCCGCCGAGTGTGGTCCTTCGTACGGCAGGCAGATCTACTGTGCTCCTCTCAAATTGGTCTTCCAAACATGATTCGCACGTCTGACACAGACACGGAACTCCCCCGAAATTTGTATGATGACGATTTCGATGAGAACTGCAAGGAGCTCCCTCCGTCTCGACCCCCGAATGAGCCTACACCAATCTCGTATCTTATTGCCAAGTCACGCTTGACATTTGTCTTTGGCCGTGTCCTCGAAACAACAGCCCCCCTTCAAACTCCAGTTTCTTACGACACTGTTATGGAGGTTGATGCGCAGCTTCGGCGAGCTAGAGACTTGATACCTGAGCACCTGCTTGTTCGTCCGATTGAAGACTCTCCACGGGAGTCACCCACTCTGATTCTTTCTCGCTTTACGGTAACTCCAATCCGCGATGTTTGTGTTTGGCTTGTCCTGACTATTTGCAGATTGCAAGTGTGTACCACAAAGCGCAATGCGTCCTCCATCGAAAATACCTAGTTCGAGCGCACGAGAACCCTCGCTTCACATACTCAAGAAGAACATGCATAGATTCCGCTATGGAATTGCTGCGGTATCAATCGTTGCTCCACACTGAAACTCAACCCATGGGGCGACTACGAAGTAGACACAACCGGGTTACCTCTCTCGGCTCGACCGACTATCTCCTGGCAGCGACGATTATTTGCATCGATATGTATCATGGACAACGACTTCAGGCTGCAGGCAGAGTATCCAGTGACTCATATGCTTGGGGTAGAGAGCGACGAGAAGAATTAATAGCCGCCCTGCGGCGATCCAAGGGAATATGGGAGGAACTTCAGGACGAGACGATAGACGCTTGGAAAGCAGGCACCGCCCTTGGGGTGATGCTCTCAAAACTGAACCTTGGATATCCTGAAAGTACCGCTCCTGCGCCGACATTTGAGCCGCAGGATGAGAAACAAAGTGCGGCGATGACCCTGGGTCTCCTCAGCAGCGGAATGAGCCCTGTAAATCCCGGCCACCAAGTCCTCAACGATCCTACGTACAAGATGACAGATGCGCCCTTGCCAGCGCAGGGTGCACTAGGAACGACAGTCGACATGCCAGGAGCGCCTTCGCCTTTCAACGCAATGTTTGGGCAGCTACCTGATATGCAGCTCAATCTGGATTGGGTACGTGTTTCTGTATGGTGTAATCTTGTGAGCTATCTCTAACTAAAGTAACACAGGATGCCTGGGATACCTATATTCAGAATTCGACGCTAGATGCGTCATCACAATGGTGGCCCTCGGCCGAGGTGCAACAACAACAGCAGCAGCAGCAGCAAAGCCAAAGTCCTCTGTCACCCGTACAGCTGTCCGCCGTGCAGAGTGGCGGAGCTGATCGACTTCGCTCGATGCCCCGCGGTCCCCCTAACCTTTTCTCTCCGGACAGCAGTGGCTATGACAATAGCAGTCCACTTGCGGCGGCAGCCTTTACCGCCAACCCACTCCAACATCCGAGTAATACAGGACCGGGAACTTGATTGTCTCTCGGCTTCAGTCCGGCAACGCAGTATATAAAGAATGAATGTCAAAAGTTAATGTGATGGCTAAGTGCTGTACAATTCCTCTGTCCATATGGTTCCTTCTTTGTTGGATTATCTCCCCTCACAAGAGGCATGTTTATATCATTTCATTGGTATATTTTGCGTGTTTGGTGTCTGGATGGTTATGAATTCTGGTACTAATAAATGGAGGCTTCAGAAAAAAGCAAAGATGTAAATTAAGTGACTCTTAATCGGCTGCAAATATGGAATGGCGCTACGTTCAGTTTCTTGAATTAATCTCCTTCCATGTGCTGCTAAGTGATGCACACTCAGTACGTAGTAGATTCCAAAGTTCTCTTTAACTAGTAGTCCTTGATGTAGTGCCGACATATATATAGTCTCCGAGCATCAACATCTGAAGACTAGCACCGTCACTACACCAAGGACTAGTTCCAACAATGACGAAGCTCCCAGGATTCTCCACATTAAGATTGTCCTTAAACCAGAAAATACAATCCAAATCATATCTAGACTACTAGTCAAACTCCCAGCACAGGTAAAATCACGTGACAACCGGCCTCGGATCGGACGAACCAGATTTTCCAATCAAGCCGCAGCAGCAGACAGCAGCAGCAGTGCAATTTCCCCAGAATCCCAACGAGGCCAGAAAGAAATAATTTAATTCTGTTTTCATCCTTGGCCTACAGAGAAAATGTAAGTTGATGGTACTGCATGTCCTCGAGACGTTGTTTTGATATCTGTGTACATCTCTAACACTCCGATTCGGACACAGGCATTGTTTCCGAGCAGCTTGCCGGCTGCTGTCTTCCACAGCACCAGCGCCGTTACGCTCAACCAGAGCACTTCCTTCCCTCCAATCTCGCCTGGCAGTTCCTGTTCGGATTTCGCAGCCTACTTTGCAGAGTCGTTGGAACAGTACCGATGTGAACAATGAGCGCAAACCTGTTGAGGAGAGCGAGCAGCGCGAGAAGACCGAGGAGGTGGAACAGTCGCGCGAAGAGCCGTCGATTCGGTTCATTCAGACAGAACTGAAGGCTGGTAACCAGAGGCCGGTTCAGCAGGAGAAGCCGCAGGAGCAGGAGCAGGAGCAGGAAGCATCTGACGCTGAGAAGCAGACGGAAGCGCGGAGGCGAAGACTCCAGGAGCCGCCGACCCCCAAGGAGACGGTTTTCATTGGCAATATCTTCTATGATGTGACTCGTGAGGATCTGAAGAAGGCGATGGAGAAGTATGGTGTTGTTGAGAAGGTGGTTCTCGTTCTTGATAACCGGGGCATTAGCAAAGGGTAAGTTGGTTTGAAGGAATTTATTCCTTCTGTGGCGGGACAGTATAGAGCTAACCACTACCCGGGTATAGATACGGCTATGTCCAATTCGACTCTATCGATGCCGCCCAGCGCGCAGTGGATGCGTTGAACTTGCGTCTATTCGAGGGCCGCCGCGTGACCGTGCAATTCGCCCAGAACAATGTTTACCACCGCCGGCAATTGAACGCCCCTACCCGCACGCTGTACATTGGTAACTTGCCTTTCGAGATGACGGACCGGGACCTCAACGAGCTGTTCAAGGACGTTCAGAATGTCGTTGATATTCGTGTGGCGGTTGATCGTCGCACTGGACAGGCTCGCGGTTTCGCTCACGCCGAGTTCGTCAGCACCTCTAGTGCCAAGGCGGCCATGGCCATCCTTGAGAACAAGCTCCCCTACGGACGCAGACTGCGTCTGGATTACAGCAAGGCCACGAGCCGGACCGTGGTTGGTAGCGACAAGTCTGCTCCCGCGGAGCAGTCATAAAAGTTTGAGCGGTTGGCATCAGGATTATTCTGTGTAAACATGTCAAAGGAGGAGAGGTCTCATGTACTTTAATTGAACGATATATCCTACATACTGTAGGTCTGTATATTAACGAAATTGCATTCGACTGACTGGAATATATCTCGGGGATTCTGTATCGATAGACTAGTATACTCCGTAGCATGATAGTTACAATCCACGTGACTGTCGGGGAGCCTCGGTATCTTTCCGATCGGCAGTAGCGCCTCTCTCCGAAACCCCACGTTCGGCGCTCGAGCTGTTCTTCCTCGGACAACTCGCATTTACATCTGCTTTATAATCAGCTCTACCAAATACTCAACCTCTCCGCATCTACCCCTGCATTATTCATGATATAACTGAGACCCAGACCACTACGATCGTTACTACACATACAACATGTCCTTCCTTGGTGGCGCCGAGTGCTCGACGGCAGGCAATCCGTTGACTCAGTTCACCAAGCACGTCCAAGATGATAAGTCCCTACAGAGAGATCGCCTCGTGGGGCGGGGTCCTGGAGGCATGCAAGAAGGCATGCGGTCCCGGGGTATGATGGGAGGACAAGATCAGGTACGAAGTGAACCCTTATCTATCAGAAACCATACATCTTTATCCAGTACTAATGCCTGATTGATAATCCTATTCAGATGATGGACGAATTCGCCCAACAACCCGGCCAAATTCCCGGTGCTCCCCCGCAACTATTCGCCATGGAGCAGCTGCGACGTGAGCTAGATCAGTTCCAGACCACACCTCCCCGGACGGGCTCCCCCGGCTGGGCTGCCGAGTTCGATGCGGGCGAGCATGCCCGCATGGAGGCTGCATTTGCCGGGCCGCAAGGTCCCATGATGAACAATGCGTCGGGCTTTACGCCCGCGGAATTTGCCCGGTTCCAGCAGCAGAGTCGGGCTGGCATGCCGCAGACGGCTAATCCTGTGGCGTCTGCCCCGTCGCCGATGATGGCAGGTTACCAGCGGCCCATGGGTATGGGCGGATATATGGGCATGGGTGGCATGGGCATGATGCCGCAGACATTTAACCCGATGGCGATGCAGCAGCAGCCAGCGGAGGCGACTACACAGGATAAGGGCAAGGGACGGATGGTGGAGCTGGATGACGAGAACTGGGAGGCACAGTTTGCGGAGATGGAGACGGCGGATACTCAGAAATTGGACGATGAGGCCAACGCAGCTGTGGAGGCAGAGCTGAATGATCTGGACAGGTCAGTCCCCCAAGAATCAGGCGATAGTGCCTTTGAAAGCGTGTGGCAACGGGTCCAGGCTGAGACCGCAATCAACAGGAAACTGGCCGAGGGCGAGACCGACTTTAACATTGACGACAACCTGCATATGGGTGAGATGGGCGAATGGGACGGATTCGATACGCTTAACACACGCTTCCGGAACCCCCAACTAGGCGATTACATGTTCGAAGAAGATAACGTGTTCCGGAGCGTGAACAATCCTTTCGAAGAGGGAGTGAAGATTATGCGTGAGGGTGGAAACCTCTCTTTGGCTGCTTTGGCCTTCGAGGCGGCAGTCCAGAAAGACCCCCAACATGTCCAGGCCTGGACCATGCTGGGATCGGCCCAGGCGCAGAATGAGAAGGAACTTCCGGCCATCAGGGCGCTGGAACAGGCACTGAAGATCGATGCTAACAACCTGGATGCGCTGATGGGACTGGCTGTTTCCTACACCAATGAGGGCTATGACTCGACATCGTACCGCACTCTGGAGCGCTGGCTGTCCGTCAAGTACCCCCAGATTATCAACCCCAACGATGTTTCATCGGATGCCGACCTGGGCTTTACGGATCGTCAGCTCCTGCACGACCGTGTTACCGACCTCTTCATCCAGGCTGCTCAGCTGTCGCCTTCGGGCGAGCAAATGGACCCGGACGTCCAGGTCGGTCTGGGAGTTCTCTTCTATTGCGCGGAGGAGTACGACAAGGCAGTTGATTGCTTCTCTGCTGCATTGGCATCCACGGAATCTGGAACCTCGAACCAACAGGAGCAGCTCCACTTGTTGTGGAACCGTCTGGGTGCTACGCTCGCCAACTCGGGTCGCTCCGAGGAGGCGATCGAGGCCTACGAGCAAGCGCTGAACATCAACCCTAACTTCGTTCGGGCGCGGTACAACCTGGGTGTGTCGTGCATCAACATCGGCTGCTACCCAGAAGCTGCTCAACACCTGCTGGGAGCACTGTCGATGCACCGGGTGGTTGAGCAGGAAGGTCGAGAGCGGGCGCGTGAGATTGTCGGTGGCGAGGGTGGCATTGACGACGAGCAGCTGGATCGCATGATCCATGTTAGCCAGAACCAGAGCACCAACCTGTACGACACGCTGCGGCGAGTCTTTAGCCAGATGGGACGACGCGATCTGGCTGATCAGGTGGTGGCGGGCATGGATGTCAATGTGTTCCGGCGGGAGTTTGAGTTTTAAGCATAGCAAAAGGGCATATAGTGGTCATGCTCAGCCTGGTTTGCTGAGAGATGTTGTCTAGCTGGATGGAAGGTGATGTTTTGGATATGGATACCATATATGAATGATTCTCTGCGGACTGGCGCCCACGGAGGGATGCCGTAATGAACGAAGCTCATTGAGATATGCAGTGTAAATGAGAATGCGATTTATCTGTAGATATTCTGTTCTAATCAAATGGTTGTAATCAATTATCTACAGTTATCCATCCCTTTATTGTATACCATTCATGTGGCTGCCTGGGGCCACTCACCCCTTTGCGTCATCCGCCATTGTTTGCCTCGGCTCTTCTCCTGCTCCTTCAACTCGAACTCCGCTCGACTTCTCGCTGAAGCAGCACTGCTCTCACAATTCTCCTTGCAAGGAGAAAATTTCACTGTATACTATGGCCGTGGTCACCGGCGCTCAACTGATCGCCCGATCGCTGCGCGATCTAGGCGTCACCGTCATCTTCGGCATTGTCGGCATCCCTGTGGTCGAGATCGCCGAAGAGGCCATCAACCTGGGCATTCGATTTGTGGCTTTTCGCAATGAGCAGGCTTGCAGCTATGCTGCCAGTGTCTATGGATACATGACAGGCCGACCGGGCGTCTGTCTAGTTGTCGGAGGGCCGGGAGTTCTCCACGCTTTGGCCGGGGTAAGCTTACTCCAGCATTCTCTCCACCGCTAGCCAGCTCTTGGCCATCGTGCTAACTCCATACTATCGATTGTCACCAGATCGGGAACTCCTCCGCAAACAACTTCCCATTGCTAGTCCTCGCCGGCTCTGCTGAGACCACTGGTGTCACCAAAGGCGCTTTCCAGGAATTGGACGCCATCTCCTTGCTCACTCCTCACACCAAGCTCGCTGTCCGCGCCTCCTCCCTCGACTTCATCCCCGGCGCCGTCAAGAATGCCTATCGCACATGCTGGTACGGCCGTCCAGGCCCGACCTTCGTCGACCTCCCCGCCGACATCATCCAAGGCAAATCCTCCCCTGGATACCGTCTCCCGCAGCCCGAGACCCTGCTCGTCCCCTCTCCGCCAAAGGCGAGCGGAGACCCAGCCCTGATCCTCAAGGCAGCGCAGTTGCTCCGCACCGCTCGCTCCCCACTTCTGGTGGTAGGCAAAGGCGCCGCATACGCGCGCGCAGAGCTCGGAATCAACCAGCTCGTGGATCAGACTCAGATCCCATTCCTACCGACACCAATGGGCAAGGGCGTTGTACCGGACTCGCACCCCTTGAATGCATCCAGCGCTCGCAGCGCAGCCCTAAAGCACGCCGACGTTGTCCTGATCCTCGGTGCCCGTCTCAACTGGATCCTCCACTACGGCGAAGCACCCAAATGGAATCCGAAAGCAAAGATCATCCAGGTGGACATATGCGCCGAAGAAATCGGCCGCAACGCCGGAACCGCCGAGCTAGGCATCCTAGGAGACATCGGACTGGTCGTAGACCAACTCCTCTCCTCGCTCTCTAACTGGAAATACTCCCCTACTCCTTCCCAATCACCATCGTCTAATAAACCCAACGAAACCTTCACATCCATCCTAACCGCCTCCGCCAACCGCAACGAACTTAAGGCCCAAACCGCCGCCCTCTGTCCCACCCCGCCAAACACCCCCCTCACCTACCAGCGCGCCTACCACATCATCAAATCGACCCTCAACACCCTCTCCCCCTTCGAACAAGGCAACATCATCTACGTCTCCGAAGGCGCCAACACAATGGACATCTCCCGTTCCATCTTCCCGCTCAACCATCCCCGCCAACGCCTCGACGCAGGCACCTACGCCACAATGGGCGTCGGGATGGGGTACATTGTCGCAGCGCATGAAGCATACAACGCCCTCCCATCCACCACCTCCACCAAGCCAAAGAAAATAGTAGCCTTCGAAGGTGACAGCGCCTTTGGCTTCAGCGCTATGGAAATCGAGACCCTAGCGCGGTACCGCATCCCGGCACTCATCTACGTGGTTAATAACTCGGGCATATATCACGGGGATTCGGTGAGTGAGGATGATTGGAGGGTATTGCAGAGTCAGACGGTGGGGAATGATACGAAGGCTTCTGAGAGTGGTGGTGGTGCTGGAGGGACGAAGAAGGGCCTGCGCTCGACGAGTCTGCTCTACGAAACAAGGTATGAGATGTTGGCGACGATGTGTGGTGGGAAGGGGTTCTTTGTTAGGACGGAGGAGGAGTTGGAGAAGGCGACGAGGGAAGGGTTCGAGAGTGAGTGTGTGACTGTTGTCAATGTTATTGTTGAGCCGGGGATTGGCAAGGAGATTGGGTTTGCGTGGCAGGGTAAGGGGAAGGGGGATGATTCTAGTAGTGTAAGAGAGGCGAAATTGTAGGTGATGTGCGGGACTATACCAGAATGCACTTCAAATTGTCTGTACATCACATGTCTGAGACTATACATAGTATATACACTCAATGTATAGCAAATACCCAGTACGTAGTATCTATAACCACTACCGCAAAACCTCATCCAACACCTTAGCCACCGAAACGGCCTTTTCTTCACCAAACCGGCCTCCAACGATTTGTACCGTGATGGGCATGTCTTTGACCAAGTCAGGGTCATCTAGACAGCGTCAGCAAACAGTCTCTACAATAAGAACAAACCAGTAAGGGAATGGAAAAGGAGAGTATGTATGCATACACTGTTCCCAATTAAACCGATCCGAGTCATTCCTAGGCACATGCTCCAACCACTCCTGATCGGGCTGATCAAGCGCACCATCCACTTTAGCCACCGGAACAGTAACAGCTGCGTAATTAAGCAAGTTCCAGAGAGCCGTGTAGCCGAGCCACTGGGAACTAACGACCCAGGATTTCGGCCGGTAGCCGACCCAGGGTGTGACGGGCATCAGGAGGGCGTCGAGGTTGCTTGATGTCCATTGTTGGAGGAAGGTGGTTTGGTAGGCCCATTTGGTTTCTTCGAGCTGTTCATTTGTGTAAGTTAGTATGGTATGGCTATGTGGTAGATTGATGGGTGGGGGTATGAGCCTGACCTCTTCGCGTTCTGAGATGGTCAGTTCATCTTTCTCTGTCCCTACAACCATTCCTTCGATCAGTGGCTCCCCGACAATGTCGCATAGGTAGCGACAGTGTTGGCCTCCGTCGGCGAGGATGGCTTTTGTCCACAGGTTTTGGCCTGTGACGTGGAGGGAGGTGTCCCATTCGAAGACTGGTTTGGTTAGTGGAACTTGAGGATAAGGAGCGGGGGTTCTGAAATGTGTACACACCTTCATGACCAGCCTCTTTGAGTTTCTCTGCAACTTCGCGCATTGCCCTGGCGATTGGGGGCTGCGGCTTGACTACGCCGTCGTCGTAGACTATTCCCAGTCGTAGTTTACCTGTGGGTTTCGCAGCAAGTTCCTTTCTCCAAGGGATTGGGATGCAGCCTGGGTCGATGTTCCAAGGGTTGGAGTCGAGGAGGGATTGCATGAAATGCTCGATGCTGGATAGACTGCGGGCCATGGGCCCTGCGACTGGAGGAACGAGGTAGTGTTGGTGCATGCTGGGGATGGTCAGCCGTTGTTTATAGAGTCATGGTATATGGCGATGGAGCCATACAATGAGCAGTTCCATGGTACTCGGCCTGTGGTAGGACAGATCGAGTATAAACCCTGCAGATTGGCTGGGACGCGAATTGAGCCCCCGATATCTGTTCCGATACCAACCACACTGCCACCCGTGCTAATGAGGGCGCCTTCGCCGCCGGAGCTTCCGCCAGAGATGAGTTGGCTGTTGAATGCGTTGATGGATTGTCCGAATACATGGTTGTAGGAATCAGACATCTGGCTCAATCAGCGTCTGCCATCATGAGCAAGGTAGTAGGGTGATTGCTTACCATCAGAGACTGTGGCACATTAGTCTTCACGTACAACACTGCACCCATTGACTCCAGCGACAATGCAATACTGCTGTGGCTTTTCGCGGGTTTACCAACTAGTCCAACCCAGCCTACATACAAGTAGTTAGTCAACACTCCTCTCCCAGGCGGTAGTAGTTCCAGGGAATGGACACAAACCAACGGTAGTATCAAACCCTTCAACATCAAACCGATCCTTAATCGAAACCGGCAGCCCATGCAACGGTCCTGTCACCTTCCCCGTCTTCTCCAAGATATCATCGAGCTCCTTAGCCCGCGCCAGAGCCCTGTCGAAGAAGATCTCCGTCAAGCACTTGGTAAGCTGCTGGGCGATGGCCGCGCGCTTACAGAACGCCGTCGTGAGCTGAACGGAACTAATCTCGCGGCTCGCCAGCATAGAAAGCAGCACAGTACTATCGTTTATCTCCGTCCATTCCAGCTCTTTCTCCGTGAGAATGTCACAGGAGCGGATTGCCTCTAGAGCGTTAAGTGGCGGATCGGCAGTGATGGACTCCGGGAGACGCCAACTAGGTGGAATTGCGGCCAGCTGAGCTGCGCGCTTCTTGTAGACGGTTGATTTCCAGGTTGGAATAGTCATGGTTGTTGTTTCTATATACTAGCTTTGCGAATATTGGATGTCTTGGGTAAAATGGGTTAAGAAGGACTATGGAAGATTGAAACTACTGGAGATTCCAGAGTCGTACGGTGGAAGAAGAGGGCCACAGCGCCGGACTTAAAGCCGGATGGGTATCAGGTGTCCTACACGACAGTCCAACACGGTTGGCTATCATGGTGATGAACCAAGGGAGGAGATAAGTTGCGCGGCCGGATGATATCGGTGGTGCTGCCAATCAAGGGCTCCTGATCGTCTTATCCTGCCTATCTCGGGGGAGGATGGATTAGGTTTCTATCCGGATGATGCTGCGGGGATGGGAGGGGAAGCTGACCGGATTTGGTGCCGATTTCCCCTCACGGGTTAGCAACTTGGTGCTTTGGATGGATGGATGGTATGATGGGAAGGAAAAGAGGAGAAGGGAGAAGGAGTGGATGGAAGAGGTGGTTTGAGGGTCGGATGAAGGGCCCGCCAACCATGAAGCTCCGTCAGGCGCCGAGGCACCTGAGTTACGGCAGAGACAAAACACGAGCAGATACAGAGATATGCTTGCTTGGATATTTGATACTATGGTACATATAGACGCCTCTACACAGTGATCAACATGCTGGCGTTCTTATACCAGGTCAAGAGCGGATTCTCTCCGTTCTTCGTCTCCGTGTCTTCAATATACGCCCACCGGCGCATAAAGTCTTCGTGGCTCATCACCTGCGTCAGCTTGCCCGTGACAGCACGGTAGATGTCTTCGGTGGTGTTGAAGTCGGTAGGGAAGAAGATATCGAAGTATCCTTGGTGGACCTAATGCAGAGTTAATAAACGGCCAACCAACCACATGGAAGAAAGTAAGGGAGAAACATACGAATGGCGTCGACACTGGAACTGTCCGTCTCTTGTACCGCGTCTGCACCACGGGCGCATTCACTCCCGGCACGGCATCCGGGAGAGTGTCAAAGTCACTGGCGATCAGGCGGTGGCCCGGGAAATAGGTGTTCAGGATATCGAAGAACTGCATGAGCCGCGTGGGGATATACTCCGGCAGGGTGTAGCGATGGCCCTCCTGCCACGGCAGCTGACTGCGCATCAACTTCATGTACTTGGAGGTCAAGGGAGTGCGGAATTTCCGTCGCGCCGCAGCCTGGCGCACTCGCAAAAAGCGAGAAGCAATCGGGTCCAGCTGCGTATTGTAGTACTCGAGAAACTCGCCGTTGGCGTCAATCAGCACTCCACCCTGCTGAGGCAGCTCCGTCTTGAGGTCGTAGCGGATTTGATCATGGGAAAAGTTATCGAACACCTCCAGCGCCAGGAAGAAGCACGGCGAATGTACATATGTATCCCAGTCGAAGATCGAGCGGTTGATGATCTCCACACGGTCTGAATGACCGGCCGCATCGAGCGAGTCGGTCAAGTTCTGCATTTGAAGCGAGGCCAGCGACGGCGAAATCTCAATGATCTTGTACTTGGTCCGCTGGTAAACCTCGTAATCTGTGTCGCGAATGTAATCCAATATGTTCATCATCATGGTTCCGTTTCCGGCACCCATTTCGTATATGATCAGGTCGTGGTACGGGTACAGGGTCAACTTGTAGTTCGACACCAAGTACCGTGCAATCGTCTCTCCGTAATAAGGTCGGAAAAGCTCCGTTGGCGTGTGCCACAGCTGACGAGCGACATCTGGATTGGTCTCATCCAACTGATCCTCAAATTCGTCGTAGCGTTGCCCAAGCATGCGATAAAATGCCGGACCATCCTCGATCTCGTTGAAATAAAATGGCTCTCCGGGGCGGAAAATGGTGGCGTGTTTCGAGAAGTAGCCGTAATTGTGATTGTATAAACTGTCTAGAAAAGGAACGAGACAACATCATTAGCATCAGCGACCATCAATCACATAGTGGACAGGCCTGCCAACCATCGATAAATTCTCTCGTCAGCATCTTCACTTGTCGCGGCCGCTCACGATGATGGCGGAGCTCTTTGGCCGTCACCAACGGATACGCCTGCAATTGCTCTTCGAAATTGTCGACATTTTGCATGACCTGATCTCGCGGGGCCCATAGTGTTCCAGGATCTAGTTTCGAATGTCCAAAGAGGCGTCTCTTGAAACTTTGGAAACTGAGGTTGCGAGACTGTTGACGGGATGGGGTGGATGACAGGCGCACGCAACCCGGTCGGCGCCCCGACAGGGCAGATGAGGATCTCCATGATTGGCGACAAGCAGGATGTTGAAACAGCTGCCGGAACAGCTGATTCAGGACTGGCGAGTCCATGAGGAGGAATTGGCGGCGAGCAGCAGCGAAGCGCAGGCCGAGGAGGGATCGTGAAAGACGAAGAGAGAGCGAGAGAGTGAGGAGGTCAGGCGACGAATCACGAAATCCATTGGCCGGAGTTGCTCTGGTTGGCCCGAGCTTTTTCTCCGGTCTCTTCTCCGACCAGCTTCTGACGTAGATGAATTGATATGAATTGATATCTTCTCTTCACTGCAGATACTCATACTTGATCCCCTCCAAGCATGGGTGACCGCTCGCATCTGTATATCGGCACTGCCTTTGTCGCTGGTGTTCTTCTCACGCTGGGATTCAAGGATCTTGTCTACCCGGAATTAGAGCGCCGCGTCAAGGACTACTACCAAGCAAGCTCGCAAGCGAAGACAGCCGCAACAACCTCCGAAGATGCCTTGAGCGCGAGACCAGGCCCTCCCGCCATTGTCGAAGGCATTGAGGGCTGCATTGGAAATACACCTTTGTTTCGAATCAAATCATTGTCCGATGCGACAGGGTGCGAGATTTTGGGCAAGGCCGAAGTACGTCATTCCACTCTTACATCGTCCACATTTTTATTACACCTTCAACAACAATACTTGGGGTATATCTAACAATGTTGCAGTTCCTCAATGGAGCTGGACAAAGCTCCAAGGATCGCGTCGCGCTGAGCATGATTCAAATAGTAACGCAACCCACCTACCCCTCTGGATTGTCTCTTACACCCCCCGCAGGCCGAAGAACACGGTATCCTAAGACCTCATTCAGGCGACACAATCTACGAGGGTACTTCTGGCTCCACGGGAATCTCCTTGGCTACCTTAGCCCGTGCGAAAGGCTATCTCGCGCACATGTTCGTTTTCCATAGCCCTACCCACTTTGCTACCACCCCGCTACAAGCTCTCATACTAACGATATGCTCTAGCTGTATGCCATCCGACCAAGCGATTGAAAAGTCCAATCTCCTCCTTAAACTAGGCGCCATCGTCGACCGCGTACCACCCGCACCCATTGTGGAAAAGGACAACTTCGTCAACCGGGCGCGAGCTCTTGCGCAAGCGCAAACCGCATCGAACACGGACGGAAGGGGTTTCTTCGCCGACCAGTTCGAGAACGAGTCCAATTGGCGGGCACACTTCAATGGTACGGGGCCTGAGATCTATGCGCAATGCGAGGGAAAGCTGGATGCTTTCGTCGCGGGCGCTGGGACTGGGGGTACTATCTCTGGCGTGGCGCTCTTCCTGAAGCCAAAGATACCGAACTTGCATGTAGTGCTGGCCGATCCTCAGGGAAGTGGACTGTACAATCGAGTTCGCTTTGGCGTCATGTTCGATTACAAGGAGAGGGAGGGCACTAGACGACGAAGACAGGTCGATACTATTGTTGAAGGAATTGGGATCAACCGTGTGACGGCGAACTTTGAGGCTGGGAAGGAGCTGGTTAATGACGCAGTCAGAGTGACGGACGCTCAAGCTTTGGCTATGGCTAGGTGGCTTGTAGAAAAGGACGGCATATTCATCGGCAGTAGCAGTGCCGTGAACTGTGAGTACCCCCAAGGATTCCCTTGCCGCGTTACTCATTCTAAATCTCCCATCACACAGGCTTCGCGGCCGTGAAGACGGCAATGAAGCTGGGACCCGGTCACAGGATTGTGACAGTGCTGTCTGATTCGGGTTCGAGACATCTTTCTAGGTTCTGGGCCAAAGCCGGAGATGTTGGTGGCGCCGTGGATACAAAGCTGGAAGATGTTTTGAACGCAAAGGAAGAGGATCAATAGAAGCTACGATTCATTGCGGACAAGCATGGGGTTCGTCACGGGCAAAGAAAGACAAGGCAGAAATAATCATCTATGGGCCTCCGGGAAGACCCCTGGACAGGGGCGACAAAGCCCAAACATGCTATTCCCGCTATGCATGAAGCTGATGCTAGTGTCGGACATGGCGGCGGCCAGAACTATGCTCGTTGCCGCTGAAACCGACAAGCTGGGATCCCCTCGGCCTTACCCGGACGAACCGTGGCGGTGGCTCCCATTCGCGCTAGATAGAACCGCGCGATTGTCTACGGCCCTCCTGTCATCCAGACTTGCCCTAGTGGGTCGTGGCATGAATCTGGCAAGAAGTCGTGCTTGAGGCGATCGGCCCCACTGACTGGTTGCACGTCTGAATCGAATCGAACTCTGACTCAGTTGCCGCGAATCGGCTTCATCCCGTCCTTGTCAGTCTGACACGGGCGCGCGCCCAATTATCTTTCTTCGTGGGCATTAAACGGCCTCGCCACTCCAGAGCTGCAATAGTTCGAATTCGATCTCCGCAACTGGGCGTCCAGACAGTCTTGCACGGATGGTGGCCCACGAGAGGTTGTGTTGGTTCTTGATATTGATTAACTCTTCCCGCTCCTGTTTAGTCCACGGTCTGGACAATGGCGGCGGGTTCGCTCGGCGTTCACTCCAGTGCGTTTTATTCCAGTTAAGGAGTTGGGGCAGGTTTTTGTGTGGAAGTCGGTCGACGATCTCGTTCCACTTTCTCCCTTGTACTTGCCTCATCTCAATAATCAACCTTGCTTCATCTGGACTAATGTACGTCCGAACACGTTTCTTCGTAGGCGTTGTCGTATCAGGATCGTCTGGAGTGTTCTCCGCCGATACTTTCGTTATATTTTCAGAGGAAGCCCCACTCTTTTGGGCGGAAGTGCTGGTCGCTGCTGCCCGCTTCTCTGAATCATGAGAGTTGGTTATGGCGGCCAGATGCTTCCGCATGGCTGCCTGATCATGTTGGCCATCGGGGGCCTGCGATAGAAGGCCCTTCAAATGGGAAATGTAATCAGATCGAGCAAAGTATTGCTGGCAAGACTCGCATCGGTCTTTCGCACGGCTTGGGGTGTGTAATTCCGAGCGCTTTCCTCGGATCTCCATGCCCCGTTTGGGCGTCGGCGAGGGCTCATAGTCTTCCTGCAACGGATCGTCGGATTCGTCTCCGTCCGGCGTCTCTGCAAAGGACCAGTCGCACACGACGGGGCTAGAATGATGCTTCCTCCCCTGCGGTGACTTCTGAGGCTTCGTTGCGCGTTTTTGTCCAGAGCCCCGTCGAGAGGACCAAGGAAGTGCCCAGATAGACCCTGATCCCGGTGGAGACTGAGACCGCACTGTATTGAAAGAAGACGCAGGACGTGACTTGTTCCATGTAGGCGTAGCAAAGTCCCCGCTAATTTCAGGAACGCGCCATATCGCCTCCACCGCCTCACGGAACTTGACTTCCTTGGATTGGGCGGATGCTTCAGCCGCAGAATTTGCTTTTTTGATGGTCGGTCTCCCTGTGGCATCTGCCGTCACCTTTCGGCCCCGAGAGCCATCCGGGTTATTCTGGACGCACAATGCAGTATCTAGCAGCGAGTCCGCACTAGACCTCTCGTCGTTAGTGTCCGGATCGTCATTGGCTGCTTCGCCCATGATGGCGTCCCATGGCTGGTCCCGGACCAGCCCTGTTTGCGATGGCATCGACGCCGGTGGATGCTGCGATTGCGTGCCGCCGTCATCTCCTGCAGCATCACCTCCGATTTCCTCTGCATCAGGAGAATGAGCAGAACTGCCCAACTTAACATTGTCCGCATCGGGATTTGGAGGTGCAGACAAGTCCGTCTCGAACAGCCAACCATTCTGTTCCCCGGTATCATCTTCACCCTCCATGGCCTGGATGTGGCCATTGTTCACAATTATATTTCCGGTTTGTAAATCAATTTCGTCGCCAACGTCCGTAAAATCCTTGCCGTATTTTTCAAAAATGCCTTCGAAGATCGACTTCAGACGGAGATCATTCTGCGCACGTGCTTCGTGAATGTCCATATCGTCCACTTCTTCCTCGGGTTCCGGCCCCATGGAGAAGCGTGGTCTTTTCGCGGGCCTTTCCATTGTCTCGTTAATTTGTAGCTGAATTATTCTGGGTGTGCTGGACGGGGAGAGTAGCGACGAAGAAGGTTTCCAGCGCTGCTTCTGCGGAAAACACCGAGCGAAAGGTCTTGGGATCAAGGCTGTGACATCGCCTGTTGAAAGCTCTGTACACTTGTAGTTAGTAACAGGTAGTATAAATAAACGAAGCAGCGGAACTGCCGATTCCTAGAGGTAAAGACGAAACGAGACAAGGTAGAGCAGACTGAGAAAGGAACTGGGAGTGACATAGTAACTCCCGAGTGCACACAGAGAGAGAGAGACATTTCAATGTTTAGTGAACAACATAAACACATTTCAAAAGCTTCGGAACAGGCTCAGCTCAAAGAGATTAACACGGACTATGCATACCTTCCAGAGTCTTAGACCAACCGACTTTGCATTCCGATTGTCTGAAGCTGCATTGAGTGAATAGAAACCATTGAAACTGCCGGTCGGGGAAAGAACGACGCCAAAACACGCGCCGCGCACGGATTGCCGCATGACGTCTCGTGAAATGCGATCCCCTGCCGACCATCCCCAAAGCTCCCTCTCGCCCTTCTCGATCTCTCCCTGGCTCCCGTCAGACAAAATCACCATTTCCCCTTCACGATCATAATAATGCCAGGGTGGCTGATTCCATCATTTCGCCATGTATTGCCAGAAGTGCCGGACTCCCTTGAAGTTGGATGGCTCTCTCGAGTCCCTCAACCCCGCCGCCTTCGACCTGCTGATCGGTACGTTAATCTCAGCTTTGGCGTCTCCTCCCTCTCTCTCTGTTTAGTTGCACGGATTCATGCCGGAACTTAACCATTTCTCATCTCGAACTCTCCAGGCTCAACAGGTAGATCCCTGCCGGACCATGGCACTCATTCATCATCCCGACCTTCCTACCCCCAAGAGCGACGAGAGCTTTACGACCGGGCCTCTAAACATGCTACATCACCGGTATATCGGAGATCTGTTCCAGCTCCCCGCCAGGCAGGCAGTAGCCAGACCAACCCTCCAAGGCTGGGCCGAGGGGACAGTGGTAACATGTCCTTTGTGATGCTCACGGAGTCTCAAGTTGGGCCGCCACATGGAATGCCCGGTCCTAGCAGTGATAATCCCGCGAACAGTAAGCTGCCGGCCAGCACACAGTCCAACGATCGCGGATCGGACGACGCATCATTCGCAGATCAAGTCGAACGAACAAGTCGGCTGTTCGATATAATCTCCGCGCGATCCGACATTGACCATCCCATCTGCACCGAATGTACAGAGATGCTCGTGGACGGTTTACAGCAACGACTAGCAGACGCCACAAAGGAGCGGGATGCATACATCTCATTCTTGCGAAACTTAAACTCCTCTGTCCCCACAGCTGAAGAGCTCGAGGCGGCCCAGAAGTCGCTACAGGAGACCTTGGATGCGGAGAAGCTCGCCTTTGAAGAACTCCTTGCGTTGGAAGCAGAAAAGTCAGTTTTGGATGAAGAAATCGCCGGCTTGGAGGAGGAAGCCCGTCAATTGGATCTTGAAGAGGAAAAGTTCTGGCGTGATCGCAATTCATTTGCCTTGACCCTCTCCGATTTTCAGAACGAACGCGATGCGCTAAACATGAAATACGACCATGACTCTCGCCAGCTTGAAAGACTACAAAGGACCAATGTGTACAATGACGCTTTCTGCATCGGTCACGATGGCTACTTTGGAACGATCAACGGGTTGCGGCTTGGTCGATTGGCTAACCCATCGGTGGACTGGCCCGAGATCAATGCTGCTTGGGGTCAGACAGCGCTCCTCCTAGCAACCATCGCCGACAAGTTAGGCTTCCAGTTTCAAGGGTACCAGATCAAGCCAATGGGATCTATGTCTAGAATAGAGAAGATTGAACAGTCTCGACCGTCCCCGGCTCAGTCGGCGCTGAGTGGAGCAAATGCGATGTCATCCGCACCGCCCAAGATCACCGTCCTCGACCTGTTCTCATCGGGCGAGCTGCCCCTAAATCTACCTTGGCTTCACCGCCGGTTTGATGCAGGCATGGTGGCGTTTCTGGAATGTTTACGTCAACTAGGTGAATTTGTGGAGAAGACGCCGGCGCCTGTGCCCTCAAATCGCCGGGGTCAGGCTAACACTACAGTGCCCGGATTGAAGCTTCCATACGAGATCAAGCGCGACAAGATTGGCGACGCCAGTATCAAGCTTGGATTCAACCAGAACGACGAAACTTGGACCCGTGCATGCAAATACACCCTGACCTGTTGTAAGTTCCTGCTGGCGCATGCGAGTAACGTTGCTAGCGCGGGTTCCAGTAATTCTGCTGCCGTCGCAGCAGCAGCAGTTGCAGCTGGCGAACAGGCCGGGATGCCTACGACTAACCCTACGACCAAATGAAGCCGTCATCTGGTATAGACCGACAGTGCGGGATTAAACAAGACTACAACCCCCTGTCCTGCTTTACTCCCTCTGGGATCATCAATGGGACTGGTTCCCATCGACCCTGCAGCCCACAACCCGATGTTGGGTAACGTACTTCGCTCATCATAGCTCTCACCGGATGGACCAGTTGAAACTTGAATGGATGAAAGCAAAGATCTGGTCATCAGCCGTGTGAGTTGGCAGTATGGCACTCCAGCATGTATTCAGTCCACCATGCTTTCTCTTCCTTGCATCACGCGGTTGTAGCATGACCATCAGCAGCAACCTTGTCCCAGTGAGAATTAGCAGCATATGATCAACGATACCGCGCAGTAGTTGCTATTTACGTATTGCCTCTTTTGTCTTCTCCCGTGGCCAGTTTTTGCGTCAAAACGCTGGCGGTGTCGGAAGAGGACGATGATCTCCTCGACAAGCCGGCTGGGATCCAGTGGACCGGCCCTGACAGGGATAGACAAGCAGGGAAAGTGTCACTTTGAGTCTCCTGCTGGTATTGGCTGAAGGTTCAGCCTGCCTTGACGGATGCCTTTGAGCGAAATGTGGTAGAGACGGGAGATCGTCCTCTAGTTGTCGGGAGCAGTGTGTGAGAGAAGAGAGGGCGTGTGTGTGGGCTTTCCGAAATTTGACACGACCAGACACTCAATCCTGTAAGCGAGATGCAGGATTGGCTTCATGAATGACTCCTGCGTACGATTATCCTTGGAGAGGCAAGATAGACAGTGGGCCACATGGGAGCCAGCCATGGCTTTCCCTCCCAACGGACATGACTGCCTTGCCTGGACTCGTCTGCCTGCCTACCTGCCTGTCTCACCCTCCATTGCTTCTTTCGATCACAGACACCCGCAGACTGGTCTTTTCCAGCGCTCGCATCCTGATTGGACTGCAGCGCCTTCATCTCAATTTCGCAGGTCCAGCGTGTCGGGCGCGCCAAACCCCCAGGTTCCCTGCAAGTCCGAACGAAAGGGCCAAATGGACGAAAGTTGACGCCGCGTCGCGGGAGCGAAAACAAAGGAAACAAAGGGAAAATCAGCCTAGAGATGCAGCCACCATCATTCGGACATTGTGCGGATCCATGGCGCTGGGTCTTTACCCACTTTCTCAATCTCGCCCTCTGCGCTCCTCTTTCTCTTCGCTCCTTCTTCTCCCCTCCCCCCTCCCCTCACCCTCCAATGTCATACAGATAGCCCAGGGATGATCCTACAACCGTCACAAAAGAAAACATAACCTACTGCTGGGAATGTTTCGGCCCGCCCCCGGGGGGCCACACCCCTAAAAAACCACGCTAGATAACTCCTACATCCCATGCCAATCCACACGAGGGAAGAGGAGAGGAAAAGAGGAGGAGGCGATTGTGGTAGCGCCCATCGTCTCCATCCATCCACCCCATCCGCTCTTCCCCTCATCATTTTTTTTCACTTCCTTCCTCTAATTGATGTCCCTTAGCGCATTGTCTAAGTGACGGACTGGCGGGCGCGACACGCACGGGAAACGGATGCACTATTCACGGCGCGACATTAGCGTCTCCTCTTTCTTTCGTCCACCTGCTTTTTTTCTCTTCCCTCTCCTTCCGTTTCTTGTTTTAAAAAAAATCCGTAGTCGATTTAGTACTAGATACATACATACATACATACCCAGTAGTGAGACTGGAAAAAACAATCACCTTACATCTCCCAATTACTATCAACTTACCCCCAACTTAAGTACCACGTACGGAGTAGTAGGTAAGTAAGTAAGTAGGTACCAGCCATAAATCCACAACCAATTACCAGAACCATTATATCCTCCCCCCGTAGTTTAGTTTATAACTCACCATGTATAACAATCTGTAATATGAACATCCCCCCAAAGCTAGGTCCCTTTTTCCACTGAACTTCATATGTACTTTTGCCAAACCACCCCCCGTACTTATCACCTCCCTATATACCCATCCATTCCATCCATCCATGATCAATCTACTCTCTTTCCAAAACAAGACACGGAGAAAATATGTGGGGGGTGGGGGTTCATCCATAAACAACCTAAATTGGCAGTAGTAAAGTATAGAACAGACACACACCATCCAAGAACTACTTACTTATATTACCCGAGAAAAAAGTAAGTTAGTAGCAATAAAAAACCTGCTCCCTTCCGTTAGGTAGGGTATGTAGGTAAATACTTATCTTAATAGTACCACCTAGTACTGTAGTATTCTCTCTATCTATCTATGTATAGATTGATTGGGATGCAAGTATGTATGCCGCCGGTGGTTGCCTTGTTCCATTTCCGGTTGTATGGATGTATGTATTGATGTAAGTATGGAATACATACATACATACCGCAATACATACATACATACATATATCGTACATGGACTTTGCACTAGGTACCTACCTAGTAATATTGTAATGGTCGAGGTCGTCGTGCATGCAGTGCTTTGTGTTTCAGCCCTTACGTGATGCTAGCTGAAACTAAATCTTAGGGCGGAGGATATATTTCGATTGCGAGAGAGAGAGAGAGGGGAGGGGGTGGAGGAGGGAATCCGGACTACTACTGCTACTACTGCTACTACTTACTTACTATCCGGCTATCAGCTTACCTACCTAGATAGGTATGGGTTATTTCATCACTGCATGTAGGTAGGTAGGTACTTTTGGCCGGGTGAGTTCCCGAGGGAGGGAGAAAACAAGAGACAGCGAGGGAAATGGTATTGCTTCTTTTATTTTTCTTGTCTATCTGCGCTTTTTTTATTTCCTTTTTCTCTTATACTTATCAGAGGGTGGCATGGGTGGAATTTGCTTTGGTATGGATTTGAACGGGTTAGTATGGGTTTTCCCGACACTGATAGGCAGGAATTACTAGGATGGAGTATCATACTGTATCGCGTATCTTTACACAAGTAACACAGATACGGGCATTTTGGGACAAGGAAGGGGGGTTTGGTGGGCAGACTGCTTCGATATGTTAGAACTTAAAGGAGTTAGTCCTCGAAGGGAAAACAAAATCTGGCATCAGTTGTGATATGTCGTGGTCGATAACTTGATTCTCAGGACGACGACGCATGGCGATGATCGACTGGACTTAGCCTTCTAGTGCCGATGCATGGAAGCATTTTGAGTAAATCCTATGTCAGCTGCAAAGAGAGTGCCCGACAGCCAGCAGGACGCCGAGGCGTTGAAGCATAGATGCCTACAATACTGGACGGAAGGATTAGAAAGTTCGGCTCTTCCGCAGAGCCCACTAGGTTAGCCTCACCATGTTGAGCAACGTACGGATAGTGCTGACCCAAGCGAGGATGGCCTTTTGGATCTGCTGGCGGACACAGCATGTGAAACCTGAGATCAAATGCTGGTGATTGAAACTCCAACCCCAAGAACGAGAGCCATCAGGGGCAACAAATTAATACAGCACAATCTCTCCCACCATTCACCGGGCCATATCCTATACCGTGCAATGTGGCTGGCTGGATCCCTCCCACGAGGATGGGCGATCCTCAAATGACATTGGCTGGCATGCACCAGAGCACGAAAGTGAGTTTCTGTCGTCCTCAGCTGTGCTCAGCAGGACTCAGCTCGCTCTGTTCTATGGGTCACAGTAGAGAAACAGAATAGGCCTGATCAGAACCAGATGACACATGCACTATGTGCAAGGTTGTAGAAGGTTTGCCCGGTAAGTGCGAAAGTACCTAAGCTGACCTCTGTCAGCCCTTGGCTAACTGGCGCACCTTGCTGAATGTCCTGGTTCATTTTCCAAGGTAATGCGCAGCGCCGGGGCTCCAATAGCCTGAATCGTTATCCTGCACCAAAGTTGGTGGATCGGAAATATAATGGCAAAATGGTGCTGTTTCCACGGTGTTGTACCAGTACAGAAAGGTAAGGTATGCAAAGCCATTAGCCGTGGCTTCATGTAGTTATATCACTTAAGTATAGAACCCTAGGCAGTCTGTGCTCCCACGGTTCGTGTCCTCTGTGGCTGTTCTGATGTCATCAATCATGAAGATCCCCATGGGCCGAGTATTTGCTCGCAGCAAGTGATGGTGAGACACCGATTTAGACAGAAAGTGTATTGTTCCCCGAGAGTGCTAGTGGCGAATCCCATGCACTGGTCGACGAGGGCGAAACCAAGTTGATCAGTGGCCGGTTTAGTGAGGCACATACAATACTTGAAACGAACCGATCCCAACCCTGACAGCCAGAAAGAAAAAACGGTTAGAGTAATAAGAACAAGGACATTGATCCAACCCACTCACTTGTCAGACTGTATCGGTGCCTGTTCATGTTAAGTCCCCCGTGGAGGCAGCCATCATTTTTTTTAAAACTGTAAGGACTGGAACAATGCCAGCTACTAAGTTTCTTAATAATATTCCACAGTGGTCGTGCTCAGGCCGACTCGGCAAGCTTGAACAGGTACTAAGAAGAAGGAAGATAGTCCATACAATGGCTCCGGTCGTAAATACCGTACCTATGCTCTTGTTGTATTTTTGCATCCCCGACAGAACTTTGGGTGGGAAAACGGGCGGACCTCCGATCCGAACCGTCAACTTGACGGGCCGAAAGTTCCAGCTGTCGTTGAATATCGTCCCAAGATTATGCTCAGGAAGAAACCTGATAAATGGGAGTTTGGACGACCCTCACGGCGGAGAAATAATGAAATGGCTGCAGTGAATTGCATCCAATGTGTGAACAGGGAAGGACTTGGAGTGATCCCTTTTTCTCTCTCGGAAACGAGGCAATTCCTCCCCCCTGATCAAGGTAGCGTCCAAGCCACAGTCATGGAAATGAAAGTTTCGCTTGGGAGAGCTCAGGCCTCATCCTATGATCCTTGCTATGATCCAACTTTGCCACATCGGGTCATGAGCCCACTCATCAACACACGGACGCGTGTATGGAAGTCCCGTCCCGAAGATCCACGAATCCAACTCAAGCCAAAGAAAAAAAAATGTCAGCAAAAGAAGGAAAAGAATGCAGCCGCAGCCTTTTCATCCGCAACCTGATCATACAGTGCTGGCAGATAAATTAAGGCGAGTATTGGCCCATTCTTGATGATTTGGCATGATCATGATCGCTCTTTCCCTTTCTAGATCACTGGGTTCTATGCTCACTGTACCTTTAGCAGATCTTGGGGCGATGATTGAGCGAACAGGAAGACATCCTTCCCCGACTCCCTCCCCCCCTGTCAAGCTTGAGAGGAACGAGCTCCTTGGTGTCAGGAGTCTACTAGTAGTAATTAGGAGACGCAACGGAAGTATGACTGGGGTTTGGATATATACGTTGGAGCTAGACGGATCCTTCGAGCTGTTGCACCTGCAGAAATGGCGCAGATTTTATATGAAGGGACCACTTAACTCCCAAGTAGTATGGCCGTCGGATGGGTCGCAGACTAAAGAACTCGGCGCTTCAGTTCAAGGTGTCTCCGTTTTAATTTTTTATTTAATTTTTTTTTCTTGCGCATTGAACCAGGTTCTCAACCTTCCGTCTACACCTTTTGTTTTTTTCAGTTTTATACCCGGCAGAGGGTGAGAATACTAGCTTCAGTTTTGGCGTTTGTTGCGGATGAAGCAGAAAATCATTCATGGCGTCATTGTGGAAATATTCTCCAAGGTGTTAGTAAGTACCAGGAGTCTAGAGCAACTGGGTACCTTTTCCCGAAGGAGGCGACCAGGCTATTTACCCGGGTATACCAAGCAGTGCCTCACTTTTCGAAAGGGATAGATAGTAATAAGTAGTAGTAATATAGATAGATATTACCAAGTGCCTGACTTGCGACTGCCATACTTCATGCTGGCATACCGTTGTAACCCAAACTTCCTCTATATCACATCTGCAAAACATTTAGGGTGGGAAGAAAAGAAATTAATAGGAATAAAAACAAAATTCAAGAAGAAAAAAAGGATGTAATCCCCCCCGTTTAACGATACACCTGCACTATTCAGGAAATAGGTCTTAGCTTCCGAGGCGGTTGACCAGGTTGACCCAGGCAAGGTACCTCGTAACGCCTAAATTAGTGCCTGCCCACCTGATGATGATGCTGCTGCTGCTGCTGATGATGATTGTGATTCCACATTCTGATGGTTTATTACAATTACGACAAACCGCGAACTGTCGGAACTCCATACATCCATACAGAACCGGACAGACAGAACGTGACAAAAGTACACGGACCACTTCATATAATCCATGATTGGCTCGCGGGAACCAGGATAGCGACATCCGCGGGCTTTTCAGCAGCAGGTCGCCGCAAAGGGTAGGCGGATGCTATTGGCCCTGCCAGTCAGCAGCGGTACTTTTATTTAGCGCCCGTACTAGGTTTACCCCAGCGGCGAACCACCCGGTTGCCCTGTGGGATCCTCGCCTAGTAGTGGAGAGGAAGTACTTACTTGCTGCCCAGACGCCTCCGGTCTGCGGTATTGACAATGTTTACTTTCTCATGGCCCGAATTAGCACTTGTTTTGATGTATTTTATTTTCCTCTTTCCTTTTTGTATTTTTTTTTTACCCTTCTGTTTTCTGTGTTTTCTCTTATGATACTCATTACTTCCCTTTCCCCCTCCTCTCACATTACGCCCATAAATTGTAACCAACAGAGTTAAAATCGGAAAGAAAAAAATTGCGTCTATTTTCCCAATTGGATAGGGAATCAATGACTTACTTTACTTCCCGAATGTTTCATTCCAAAGCTGCTGTCTTCTCCTGTTTGTTGGCATCGTTTGGTTGGGAGGAAAGGATCCAGATGGCCGGTCAGCCAACGTACATTACTCTTACTGACATGCATACCCCGTAGTACTACTAACTAACCCGCTGCTGGCTCCTCGTCAATTAGTCTAATTATTTTTCCCATCAGCAGCAGCCAGAGAGTAATAGTTATGGTTGCTATTATTATTTAGTTGTGGTAGTATTATCATTTATCATTATTATTACTCTCGCCATTACTTACTACTCCTTATTTTCTTTTCCACTGATTTTTCCAGACTAAGATTATCGCTATTGATTTTATCGCCTTGGCTGGCGGTTGTCGAACACTGTGACAACTCGACAGCACTTGACTTGACTTGACAGAACTGACAAGACTAACTAACTAACTAACAACTACTTTTTTTTCTAATTTACTTTACTTACTTACATACTCTTTCGGTCTCGCTGAAATCCCCCGAACTATATCACCACCAATTCCCGCCCTCCGCAGAACACGATCTACTCCCACCAGCTAACTGCTAGTAAGACCGCGACCCTGTTTCGCGCCTGCTGCTGCTGCTGCTTCTTGCTGCTGCCTTTGGCTTCATCAGCCTCCGCCGCTGCTAGCTAGTCTAGTTAACTACTTACTACTTACTACTCTTTCTGGTTACCCTGACACAATTCCCCCTCTCCTGACGACGTTTCTTCTCCGTACGGCTACCTGTCTGCATAACCACTTCGCCCTCCTACTTCGCTTTTTTTTTTATCTTCGACCTTATTATTTTCCTCAAGTTATCTATCTAGCCTCTCCACTTTCTACTCCCGTCTTCCCTCTCACCCTTTTCCTTACTCTCTTTTCAACTACTCTTCCCGATCTCTGCTGTGATATCGAGCTTCCGCCTAGCTGATTCGCACGTCCCGCTTCGATTCAGAGTATGGTTGACGAGGAATATCCAGTGACTAATTCATGATGGATGGTTCCATTCCGCCGCCGTCCACCACGACGACCTCCACCACCTCCTCCATCACTACCATTCCAACCTCCTCTTCATCAACCGTTTTCCGACCCCGCAAATCAGAGGATTGGAATGAGTATCGCACGGCTATCGAGAGTCTCTACCGAGACAACCAACTCAAGCTCCGTGATGTGAAGAGGATCATGGAGCGTGACTATAACTTTGTTGCATCGTACAGCCTCCATTTCTCTTAACTATTTGCCATTCCTGCCCTGTTTCTTGCCTTTCCCACTCGCCCTCGTATTTGTCATTCTTCTCACTTATTGGCTTGCATTGCTTGTCCCTCTGCAGCAATATGCTGTTTCTTCCTTTCACCACCAAAAGCGGAAGAAGAGGACAGTGCGTCATTGTTATTGATGTTGCTTTTTTCTTTTATTTCCCTTCCCTTCCCCACTCCTGGACGAATCAGCTTGGTTATAGGCTTCCCCTGACATTCAAACTTTCTAGAGAAAAACAATACAAAGATCGCCTGGCTGCATGGCATGTCCGCAAGAATATCAAGGCCAAAGAAGTCCATGTCATGATCCGAAAGCAACAGAAACGAGCGGCCCGAGGCAAGCAAACAGGTTTTCGTGTTGCTGGGCAGGAAGTCGACTCCAAACGCATCTCACGCTTTGTCCGTAGATATGGATCGAACATGGAGGCCAATAATTCCCGCGAGGACCCTCCGCACAGTCCTCAGGGCCATCAGATCATCCAGCCCGTCCAGCCCGTCCAGCCGATCCAGGCAACAAGTCCCGAACCAGGTAGGATGCTCCCAATCCGCCCCTAGTGCTGCAATTACTCATCTTAGTCGCCAGAAACTCCCTCCGATATGAGCTATTTTACCCCACCGCCAGAGGAACGAGCAATGACATTATCACCTTCAACAGAAACACCGTCACATTTCCGTGAGATCCCCCACCCCTCTGTTGATTTCTCTTGCTATTCTACTGCATGCCCCGCCAGGTATTCTGTTGGTTTTTAGCAACATGCAGTCGGGATGGTGGAAGATTTAATTGACTCGATAACACAGATGACGATCCACCCGAACCAGTTCGTAATCCAGGAATTGGCAGCGCGCGATCTTTATCAGTCTCATCCGGAACTATGACCAACGACATAACGAAACCAATGACTGACGGGGTCCAGGGGCCAGATGGCTGGATGACCCTCGAGATGTTTCAGGAAAAGCTTTTGAAGCTTTCGAGAACTCTCGATCAATCAATGTCCCGATTTGTTCCTGCGGAGGATCGCAGCCACCAGCCCTCCAATTCTGACCAGCATTCTCGCTCAATCGGGCAGTGAGAAGGAGGAGGATGAAGAACATCAACGTCATTGGACGAAAACAAAGAAAGATCTTGGATATCTGTCAACATCCTTATACTCTGCTATATTCTGTTCTTTGGCAGGTTGAGTCGATTGCCTCCTTCTCCACCTGGTGTCCCCTCTGTAATATTCCACTTTATTTTCCTTTGTCTTTTATTTCTTTCCTTCCCGTTCATTTATTTCACAGAGTGCCGACTATATAGAGCATCCATGGCTTGAATATATTGGGAAATCGGTATAATGTAGGTTGCGATACACCCTTAAGATGAAAGAAGATTGCGGTATTTTGCGGTGACATCTGCGGTTGTTGGCTGTTGATGGTATAAACATTGTCTGACTTGTGACTCTAGTGACCTCATTACTACATCCTTCAGGGAGTGCAGCAAACCTTGCTCGGCGAATCCTTCGGCCCCTACTACGATAGTTCGTTGAATGGGATCCAGGGAAGGTCCCCATTATGCACTTCTGGACATCGGTCGGTATCCACAGCTCGTACGGATACAACCGTGAGTTCAACTGTTGCCACGGTCGGCCTTCCATCTGAGTTACTCCCAAATATAAGGCATGACCGGCAGTGTTCTCTATCGAACGAGCGGCTATAGTTCTCGCTCAACATCTCAATACTTGGTACCCGGTTCAAAAAAGCATACTGATTACGAGCCAAGTGGATGAACATGGAGAAGGATGGCATGGCACATTCTGCGATGGCGTGAAACGCATAATCGCCCTCACGGTGCTTGGGCTCAATACCAAGGCTCACAGACTCTGGCATCAATTCCGATCGTCACATTATACCACAAGGCAAGCCATGCACTGGTCCATCGCCGAGATTAGGGAACCGATTCTTGCTGTCTCCCTCCAAGATTCAGTAGATCGGTCATCCTTGCATTTTGTTTTATGGGTTGGCTTTTCTGGTTTGATCATGCCAGCAGAGCATCCAAATATCGAGAGAGCATGCAGAATTACTGGGACTGTCGATCGTCCTTGTTAAATTATCAATAAGTATAATTTGATATGCTAGCACCACGGCTGTCGATCCAGTGATGACAGAAGAGATGACCCGATCGTGCATCACTCTATCTACCATAGTTGAGCACAGGCAACAGCGATCCGTGACGAGTCCGAATAGGGAGACATAAACAGTCAACGCAGTTTGATTGGCTCCTGCATTTAGCTGTAGTGCAGTCGTGGCCGGACCATTACTTCTAGACCAAGTCAACTTTTGGGCCAAATCCATCATACCCTGCTGTACCACTAACATAGATCAATCTTTCTATTTCGGGTCTCTTGAAGTGGCTAGGGCCCGTGGACAGCAAGACCGGGATCACAAAAGAGCATAGCCCGAAAAGGGAGAAGACTGGTAGTAAGGAAAAAGCAAAGGCCCATGGAAGAACAAAAAGCAAGCGATTCTACAGGCCCAGGAAACGATATCCGCTACAGACACGGCCTGCCAAGAATGACCAATGGGAAGGCGAAAACAGGGGCTGATGTGAGATGATTGTCTCCGATGCGGCAGCCGAGCCCGACTACCTACAACTTGGTTCCAGTGAGCGCGTGCGCCTGGCCTAATTGCTGGGGCTGTTGAAAGTCGATGAATATCAGCAGATCGGAGGGGCGAAGCGCATCGGTGGTTTTGGATTCTTGATGAGGCCGTCGCTGATCCTCAAGCCCGCGGACGCTAGCTCTCTTAGTCCCTGTCAGTCTATCAGAGTCAGTGCATAGACTAACTACTCGCTCATCCTCACTCGCCTGCTCCCTCACAGGCTTTGATATTAATAATGTCATTGGGGAGATTTCAAATTACCCTTCACGTCGATAGCTCATTTGGCTTCTCCTGTCGCCCAAAATGAGGGCGTCATACTGATTTCCCGCAATCTAGAAGCATCAGCTCCCTACATCTATCTACCTTAATTTCGTTTTGATGTATTTTCATTATCTACAGATCATCTACCAACCTGTACTTATGACTGGAATCACAAAGATGTACCTTCTCTCTATGATGTAGATGGCATGCCAAAAGTACGCATTGGGCCATTGGGCAGCAACTACACCAATTGAACACATGCCCTGATCCCTATTTACTCATCGAATTATTCGTATATTATTATTTAGTAACAGGCCAATTTAATCAATCTCCTCCTTTCCCCCTCCCGCACCATTTGGACTAAACTCCGTGGATGCCTCAGATCTGCACGATGATGTCAAGTCAGCTAAAGCCTCCGTACTTCCCGTCTTGCCCAGTAGTTAGTTAGCTAGCTTACTTAGTTCCTTCTTTCCTTTCCACCACCACCACCGCAATAACGTCATAGAAAGCGACAATGGATAGTAGTAGTAGCTCCATTGAATCAGAACGTAACGGTAGATGGCTAGAGTTGTATGTATGTATAATGCATAAATGGCGTCTTTTCATCTTTGCGCTGTATGCAAAATTACTAGCAGGTCAGGTCAGGTCAGGTCAGGTTAGGTTTCAGATCCAGTGGGCGCAAATGTTGATACAGTATGTTCGTATGTTCGTATGTATGTATCTAGTACGTGGTTTATTTCATTCTTCATACTTTTGGCCTTATCTAGTACTCAATTAACTGATGAAATGTACGTTATAATGGAACCTTCTTTGTCTGTCTACTTGAATGGAGTGTATGTTGTATGGATGGGTCATTAGGGTAATGGAGTGATGGATGGGTGGTCACAATAGATTTAGTTAATTACTGGGTTAATGGATAGGGTGGATTACTACTACTACTACTACTACTACTACTACTACTACTACTACTACTACTACTACTACTACTAGGGTTACAGTAACTGAATGCATTCTCTGGACTTGGTGATTGTTGGTGGGAAAGGGATTAGTTGGTTGTTGACTACGTTTGTTTTCAATTTTTTATCAATTAGTTAGTAGTAGGTGGGTGAGGGAGTGGGTGAGTGAGCTCTCCCTTCTCGGTGAATGGATAAGTACGTAGTAGGTACCATGAACTTATTGATTGAAGAACTACTATGTATGTTAAATTGGATAGGTAGTGAGCATGTAGGCCACATGTCGATTGTACTTCTTACAAAAAGCCGAAGGTGAAAAAAGTAAAGTGGATAGATGGTAGATGATGATGAATATACTATATTTCGTTCCCGCTGCATGAGATAACCATATAGGTAAGAGAGAAAAAGGAGGGAAGAGAGAGAGAAAAAAGAAAGAAAAGTAAAAGGAGATCTTTCTTTTTTTGCGCTGAAACAAACATGCACCAAACAATGATGACTCAATCCCTCGAAGAGAATAAGAAAGTAATAAAGAAAAAGGAAACATGCCCATGTACCAGGTACCCAACGCTAGACAATCCAAATCCGGTAATCCGGCGACAATAACAATAGGGGACAGAAAAGAAAAGAAGAAGAAAAAAAGTAATGGTAATAAGTCATCATCAGGCGGTCAACCTAGGTCCTGCCACGTGCTTCGCGTGGTTCGTAACATACAGACATGCATGCATGCATGCAGTCAAGCTGGGGTGTGCGGGTGAGTGTGCGCGTCGGAAGTGTAACTATGATACTATAGATATGTGTATGAGGGAGGTTAATGGATGGATGACGCTCATGAGTAGAAAGCGCTCTTCTGGAAGCTCTCGGGCGAAATATCACCCATCTTGCCCTTCAGTTCGGGCTTCTTAGCCTCCGCGGCGATCTCCTCAGACGCGCTCGCCTGCATCGAGTTGCTGCGACTGCCGGCTTCGCTGCCCGAGGTGATCGCTTGCTGTTGCGGGCGGCGCTGGATGGTCTCCAGGTACGGCCCGGGCAAGTAACCGACGCGGCCATCACGGGCACGGCAACGCCACCACTCCGAGGCATTACCCATCGGATCGGATTTACTAAGGACAGCGACGATGTCGCCCTTCTTCACGGCCAGGTCGATGCCGGAGCTCTCCTGGGCTTCAGGGGTGTAGTCGTAGAGCACACGGCAGAAGTCAAGCTTGGAAGGGTCGAGCGGTGCACCCTGGCCCTGCACGGGCTCCCCGTTGGGACCCAGCATCAGCTGGCGACGCTCCTCTTGCGACCGAGCAAGAGCCTTGATCAGCTTGCCCATCAAGTAGGGAAGACCGAAGACGGCGATAAGGAACATGAAGAACGGCTTCTTAGAGGGCTTGGGGGGAGCGGGAGTGCCATCCGGCAGGGTGGCGGGGGAGGAGCGGCCGCTGAGGAATGCTGCAAAGGCGGACGGAGTGAGGGCGGTGGCATCAGCCGGCGGGGGACGACCGGTGATCTTCGCGATCAAGGTCTTGAACCAGCGGATGATGGTGAAGATACCGAGGGCGGAGCCAAGCGTGTTTCGGAGGTTGCCGAACTGCTCTGCTACGGAGACCATGGCTGGACAACTGTTAGTGAGAGGACAGCAACACGCATAGACAAAGGTATTAACGTACCAAAGAAGGAGCTGTGAGTCGCCATGTATGTGCTCTCCAGCATCTGAGCGAATCCTCCAAACGCACCCACGATACTCTCGATCATCTGAAACGTAGCTTGGGTGCTTTGGCTGAAGGAATTTGTCAGGCTGTTGGGATCATTGGGATCACCGGGCATCCCGCCGTACATCCCTCCCATGCCTCCCATACCACCATACATGCCGCCATAGCCTCCCATGCCACCGTAGCCTCCGTACATGGAGCCCATGGTGCCGAAGCGGGAGTACGGCGACGAGTAGCTTCCGTAGCCGCCGTAAGGACTTGCGCCGAACCGGGAGGCCGAGTAGGGAGAATAATTGGAGGCGGTGCGATTGACAACGGAGTTCAGGGTATTAGGACGAGACGGTAAATCGGGAGCAGTAGATGTCGACGATGCTGTGGCTGTGGGGGCCGAGGCGCTGGCGGCCGCGGTCGGAGTAGTCGAACTGGCCGTCATCGCGGATGAGGCGGTCGGAGTAGCCGCCGATGATGTTGTCAAAGCAGGAGACCCTTCAAGTGAGTGACATGTCAGCTACCCCGTATGCAGACAGACGCAAATATGATTTATTGTCGTATTGTGTTCCAAGAGAGCTGTGGACATACCAGCAGCAGCGCCTGCCCTCTCCCACGGTTTGGGTGGCGAAACGGACGCCATGGATATGCGGGAGGGGTTTGGTACCTCAGCAATCTCGCATGGAGATGGACCTCACAGAGGAGGCCAGTCAAAGCGAGAGCGAGAGCGAGAGGAGGTGGGAATAGCGCGAAAGAAGGATTTGGGGGGTTGGGGGGGTGAGAGTAGTCTGGGGAAGAAGAGAGGGGAAAGGGGAGAAAGAGACAGGCCGGGCGATAGATTGGATGGATTGGATGGACTGAATGTGATGAATGAATGAATGAGAGGCGATGGATGGCGATGGAGATGGAGGCGGTGGAGAAAAAGCCAGAAAAGAGGAGAAAAGGTCGCATGTGGTCCCGATGGACCGAGGCTTCCCGCTTGCCGAGTTAAGTCCCCGGTGATGATTAGTTACCACTTATCTATCTCTTAAGTAGTTAGATTAATATTCAGTAGATAGTTACTTCATATCTATCGAGTGGGATATCATATTTGCTGTCCAAATTATCTGAATGTAATATATCACCATCAAATGCTCAGGCCCATTGCTTGGAAAATGAAAATGTACAGCGGCCTAAATGCTCCCAGAACTCCCGAGATGCGATTTCCCAACAGGCATCGTCAACAACGCCGGCCCAAACAGATCGGAAAAAGATTAGTCCTCCACGACGCTAGTTATACAATACAATCCCAGTCACCGCCATCTTCCACGTCTCCCAACTTCTAGTGTCTAAAGCTCCTCATGGGTCGGGGGTGTCGGAGGGGTGGGTCGCTTGGGGAGCTGGATCCTCCAGGACCGTGGTGGCACAGGCAGACCCAGCCAGTAGTTCCATACCCGAGCGATTTCCAGGACGGCGATTTCAAAGCTGCACAGCGCCTAGTCAGTATACAGAGAGAACAGCGAACGTTATCGGGCGCCATCACTTACAATGTCTTCGGTGCATTGACCCAGCTCTTCAGCACGTAGACGAGAATGTCCCCGATCATAGAGAGCTCAGCCTTCATGTCGTCCCAGGCCGTATCCGTGTCGCGGCGTACTCGGACCTTCTCCCACGGAAGCTTCTCGGTGATGTATACAAAGTTGTCATCATCGCCATCCTCGTAGTAGAAGGTCGAGCCACCGTCTTTGAGAAGTCGTCGGGTCTTCTTCTTGCCACTGCGATCCTTGGACGCAATGCTTGCGGGAATGGTGAAGACCTCCCCATCGCCCACATCCATGGCCCGGTGGAAACTCCGGACGGCCGCAATGCTGTGAGAAATGCGACCAAGGGTGTTGATCAGTGCCACCAGCTCAGTCCGGCGCAGCAACGGGTTCTCGCCATTCTTGGTCTCGTCGTACTCGAACAGCACCTTCAGAGCGGTGCCATACCCATTCACTTGAAGCTTGCCCCAGAGGCGGCATTTATCGCATCCGACACAGTCCATCAGGCGACTGACGTTGCGGAATCGGTTGCGGAAGTCTTCCTTCAAGCCAGCAGCGCTGGGGTCCTGGAACATGAGGTTCTCGTCGAAAATTTGAGGGCGATCAGCCAAGGTCGAGGTCAACTTGGAGACCTTCTCCCTAGTCATAGCATCCTGGATTGGATCACTGACGCAGTAGTTGTAGTTGTGTAGGTGTTTCTGCAACTTCGCCACGGCCCGCGAAACCAGCGCGTAGTTGAAGTACAGGTTCGAGATGCGCTCCGGGTGGTCGTGGAGGCGATCTTTGAAACATTGAAGGTTGGGATGCCATTGCCCCGTCGTCTGATTGAGGTAATCCCAGCAAAGATGGGTCGAGATAGACGCATGCATTCCACTGATAAGACGATGGAACACGCGCTTCTCGAGACACTCATTGTCCAAGGGAAGCAGGTCGGGGCGCTTCAGCTCCTGTTGGAGCACATGACGGAAATCATTGACCGCTTGAAGACCACCCAGCTGAGGGGTCACAGGTGACAGCTCTGGCACCGGTTTGAGGAAGCAATTCTCCCGATAGATTGCGTCCCAAACCTGGTGAGCGCCCATACCGGCGTACCCCGTGAACCGCTCTGGATTATCAACGAGACTGACATAGTCTCCCTTGCCGCTAGCACCCTCATCTTCGGGAACACAGTAGTCCCGTTCGTCACATTCATCATCATACTCCACCACACAACTCTCTTTAACATTTTCACCTAGCATTCCCTGGAGCGGTCGATTAAGAGGTCGCTCCTTTCGCTGATTGCGGCCCGGATGGCCTGCTTTGGGTCCCTCGAGTTTACTAAGCTCCTCCGCGCGCCATGTTAACGGGATGTCGTCCTCGGACTCGATTGTGTTGACGGAGCATGCGATGTTCCCGCACATGCTATTCGCATCGTTCCAGAACGGACAGACTTTGTTGAAGAGGTTCAGACGGTAGTACGAGAAGAAATCGGTATCTTGCGTGATGGATTGGAGGAGGGTGTAGACTTGATCGTTCAGATGATCGATGGTGGCGTAGGAGACACAAGCGTCGGACACCATGGCAGTGGGGTCAATCTGGTAGAGATGAGAATGGATCAGCCAAGTCTGGTCTTGAATATGCAGCCAAAGCGCATGCCCGAGCGTTGTATCGACTTACCGCACACTTGTCCTGGTTATGGTGCAGCCCAGTCTCGGCATTGGAAAGCCTCGACAGGGCAAATACTGCCAAATAAAAAAATTTGGCTGCGGAGCGCATCTTGGGATGGCCGGAGACCGGCGGAAACGAGTGGACAAGAACGTAGGAAAGGATCGGAGTGTATGACAGAAGTACAGAGTGTATAGAGTGAAGCTATGCAATGAAGGTTATGGTAGGTAAGCCAAGAAGCAGGGTCCTTCACATGAAGATCAGCGACGGAAGGGAGGCCTGGATTGTCAACGGTCAATCGCGATCAGGCCAATGGACATTTCTCTGCACAGGAGGCAATGCAGTTCCAACTGCAGCAAAAGGAAGCAAAAACGAGTGATGGGAATAAAGAAGCAGGTGGAACGAGGGGACTTGAGTATTCAAGGAATGTCCGTTGCGAAGTGGACAAGTTGTCCTTGGTGGCGCGGAGTTGCATGATCCGCAAGTAGTCATCAATAGTCATCAAATCAATTCCATCTCCGCCGGCTTATCGCCGCCAAAAAAAACCCTTGTTTCAGACAGCTCCCCACTGCGATGATCCACGGTAGTCTAGATATATCTGCCTATACCTTATAGAAAGTGTTTACAAATCGACTTTCTATCTTTGTTCTCTATGTTGTTATTTTGGGGGATTGGCTCGGTAATTCACAAAGTTTCAATATAGTGGTTTATTCAGCGATCGCAACTCGCAACGTTAATGTCCTGGCATCAGCTGACGGGTTGGGATAACGAGATCAAGATCATACTGTCGCATGGCCGTGTTGGTAAGATTAAGGGGCGTCAGGAGCGACTTGGAGTGCTATAACGGTCACGGTACATGATGATGCCACGCTGCTCAAGCTGTTAGTAACTTCCAGTATGAAATCACTTATCGGTTTAGTTACTTTTCCTTATTTCGCTGAGTAAATATACAGACTGATAAGGGATCAATTACTCGTAGGTCGAGTAATTATGCCATGCGCTTTGACGTGAAGTCATACAGGTTCCGCAGGCTCTAGGACATGTCAGATGCATGTCTCGCAGGTTACTTGTTACAGATAGGAGTATGAGTAGTATATTTAGTAGTGTGCGATACAACACACTGGATGAATTTGTTACGCTAACGCGGCTCCGTATGGGGGACAAATGACTACGCTGTATGCACTCTACAGTGTTTATCGAGCAGTGGCAGATTGTAGATCGTCAAATTTGACTGTCAGACAGCAGAAGTAAGAACAACCATGGATATTCCCAATTCAAACCCATCAAAAGGGGCTGTAGCAACCATGAACGCCTTCCACCGTGATACTCCAGGCTTCAACTCCGAGCGTGACACATCATGTCATACCGTAATCACCGAGGTCATGACCGGTGTAGCAGGGGAATCATGGTAAAATAGAATACATATAGAAAAAAAACGCTCCAAAAATCATCAAAACCCAACACCAACTCTCGCTGCTCCATCAGGGAGACGCAGTCTTATAGACGAAACAACCGCAAATGCATGTTGTAGTGCGGCCGTATACAAAAAGTTCAAATGAACTGGTCTAAGAAGTTCCGCTGCGCTTGCGACGACGGATACTGAGCGCTTTCCGGAGCGAGGCGAATGGCTTGGGGTGGGGTGCATTGTAAAAGGGGTCCTTTTTGAAATCCTCATCGGTGAATTTCTAGAAGGATGTTAGAGCTTGTTGCAAATCAGTGCACAGCAAATCAGGAACTTACTTGACCGGGACAACGCATAAAGTTTCCATAGTCGTTCATCATGTTCGGCCCCTCCTCGTATTCGTAGGTGCGGCCCTCCATGTCTGTGTGACCTGGAGGGTAATAAGCCACTCCGTCCAGAGGACGGTGACTATCGATGCAGTCCCTAATTTTATCTTTCGGAGTCGCCTTCAAGGTCTCCGCGGTTGAATCTTTGACTGCCTCCACAGGGCTCTGCTTGGTGTGGTAGTTCCTCTCCGCATAGACAGCATCGTAGGGCCCCTCGTGATGGTACTGGCAGAGACTCGCGCTGTCCAGACGATCAATAATGTCTGGATTGACCAGCATCGAGTTCCTCGAGTATCTGGCTGGCTGAGGGTTCGACGGGCTGCCATGACGACGGCGCCGAGAACTACTCTCCTTCTTCCGTCGAGGCTCGACGGGATGATGCTCCGGAGAGCCCGAATAGTAGACGGAGGGGAAAGACGTAGAGCGCTGACGGTTCAAGGACCGCCGACTGGGAGAGGGAGAGTGGAAGCGTTGGTAGGATCCATACGAATCCATTTCAACGCCCATGTCCATCAGGTTGGAAGGATACCGATGGGAGTAAGAGGCCCGGTATGGGGTCGCACAGGCTGGGAGAACGGCGGACGCCATAGTAACTGGACGCCGGAGGAAGAAGTAAAAACACGAAGGGGGAGAGAAATGGAGAGAGAGGATGCCTCTCAAAGGTTGGAGGATGAGAGTTAGGTATATATAGGGACAACGGGATGCCCTATAAATGTATGTAGGCGTTTAATAGTATTGCCTACTAGTGACTGCCTGCGTCTGCAGCCCGTAACTCAAAAGAGTGGTGGGGCTTAGCAGCGGTGAAGTCGGGTATTGATTATAGAGTTGGGGAGTAACGTTGAAGCTGCGGTCTGTGTGGTTATGAGTGTGGCAGAGTAGGTTTGGAAGTATGAGAGTAAGTAGTATAAGTTGGTTTGCAAGGTAGTGGTGGTTAGATGGGAGTAGTAGGAAGAAGTATGAAGAGGACAAGAGAAAGAGGACAAGACGGAGAGTAAAAGAGGCGAGAAGAGCAGAGGGGAGAGTCATAATTCATCATGATTATTTAGGCTCTGGTCATCGCTGGTCATGCAAGTGCAAAGCCGAACCGGTGGACCGTGACGTGACGAGTAGCGCCGCATTGCTTTTCCATTTGCTCACTTTTGCTTCCACGCGATCCGGGGGTGGGTTTGTACTATTACGCCTTATCGATAAGGCTAGAGTCTACTACAAATGAGTACGTACGGTCAAGACTAGACCGGTTCGGTTGCATCGGATGTCCTTTTCGATGATGAAAATACCTGACCAACATCTCCTGTTGTCGAGTCTTAGTTAGTACTTTGCACTGAATGCCCTCATTCTGTAGGTGCGCGGAAGGCTCGGGCCCCAGGGCACTTCCCCTCCGCCCCTCCCGGTTCTAGACTTGAAGAACCAGTCAGGATGGCCCAGACAGATATTAGTAAATCACCATGGAACCTCTAGAAGGTCCCTGAGGGATTCTAGTGGAGTCGCAGTGGCAATTCTCACCGTCATGATTGTCGTGTCGTCGTCAGCTGTGGATGCCCAGGGCCACCATCCACCGGCTGACTAAATCATTTGCACCAACTTCCTCTGCAATTGGAGTCTTGACATCATAACCACCAGACTTCCCAACCCCAACTGACTGCGACATCCTGCAAATTCCTTCTGACAACCAAATTTACATCATTTGAAAGTAACAGGTTGAGTATCTTAACGAGAGGTGTACTGACTTGATTGTTTTAATAAGTTAACTAGTGACCTACGGAATAATACCCACTATGCTGAGTGAGCTCCAGCTCCGTCTTTAAGCTTATCTTTAGTGACCACGATAGCGCCAACGGCGGGCTGGATCTAGCCCTGCTAGTCTTGAAACAAGTTTTGGTTTGCGACTAAAAAGCACGCGCCAGTATTAACATCTGCATGCTTCTGACAGGCGCTTCTACGAGTTGCTTGTTACACACTCATCCACGCACAAAGTAATTTGATGGTCCGCATCGCATGTCAGTCTGCGACGGTCTGCATGGGCGACCCAGTGCATGGAGAATGTGTTACACAGGGTCTAGATTTGTCCTACGAACCTTCAGGGACTAGAAGTATTGCAGGCTTATAATTAGAAACGAGCCAGGTGTAATGAACGCATATTGCCAGGTACATTCGGTCTACTTTCTCTCCCTGTCAGGGGGGGCTGAGGTCCATCCATGGATAGGAGCCCCAACCCTTGCGAGGTGACATGGATAATGCGAACAAGCTTCGACGTAAACCATCCACTATGTGCCCGTACCCCTGCTGCTACGGAGTCTTCTGGGCAATAATTAATGCTAACAAACAAAGAGTCGATGAAGTATCTCGCTATTGTCCTCGCTCACCTTGTGGTCCCTTGTGCTCCGATCCCTATTGACCTCTGCTGAGACGGACGCCTCAGCGTACAGGGTAGACATTTGGAACCACCATAAAAGTAATCGAGAAAAAAAGAAAGAAAAAAGTTATCTCACAACAGATCATTCTTCAGAATCAAAACCATGATGTGTTCTGTTCATCTGCTAAAAGTCCACTCCAATCTAGAACCCCTTCCAGCTCCAACTGACGAGTCTTGGCAGCCCTACCCGTAAAAAGCAGAGTTCCAATACGGACAGCCCGGCTCCACCATGCCGACCCGATGGAACAACAATTTACTACTCCAACTGCGGCCACCAAATTCATCCTGGATGACCACTTCCAACCAATGTCCCTGACCCTGTAATGGCTTTGGTGCAATATTCTGAATCTGAATCCGAAGCAGAGAACGAGCCCCCTCAGCCCCCAGCAAAAAGGCCCCGTCAAGCCGCCAACAATCAAACTTCCTCACTCCCACCCTTACCGGCTGCTTTTCACGATCTCTATGCCTCCAGCACTCGTGTCAGCGTGACCGACGACCCCAGTCTCCACGGAGGCCGAAAAAGGGTCATTCCCCATGTTGAAGGGAACTGGCCGACCCACATCTACTTGGAGTGTATGTGTCATCCATCATCACCACCACCACCACCAGCATCCTCTGGCAGTAATTAGGTTCTCGAGAACGGAAATAACACCCGTATGACCAATCTACAGGGTATCCATCCAAAGATGAGCTTTCTATTCTTAGCGATGTCATAGCGCAGATCAAGGATAGGCTCGATGGAAGCACGATTCAGCTCCACAGCCTACTACATAGTGATCTTGGCGCGCAACTGCCCCTCCACATTAGTTTGTCTAGACCGGTCGTGCTACGGACAGAACAGCGACAGTCATTCTTGGACATGTTTCAGTCTCAGCTGAAAGAGTCGCAAATTCCAACGTAAGTAGCTGACTTGCTTATTCTCTTGGGACTACTATATTTGTGATCGATCAATTCATCGTGCTGACAAGCTGTGCAAGGTTCAACGTCTCGACAAATAGCCTCGACTGTGTCTCAAATTACGAGAAGACGCGGTGGTTCTATGTCTTACGTGCGGCAAAGCCAGAGGAAGATAATCTGAATCGTCTTCTTCGGCTGTCTGATCGTGCCCTGGCGCGGTTTGAACAGCCTCCGCTATACGAGTCGTCGCAGGATGTGGCGGCTGAGCGGAAGTCAAATGGTGGTGGTACGACACTGCCACGGGTGTCGACTGAGTCTGGCCAGTCTGGGGCTGATTACTCTCACTGCTTCCATATTTCGTTGGCATGGAGTTTGACGGGTCTGTCGTCTGCAGAGAGGGAGCTGATCGGAGGTGTGGATTTGCGTAAAGTACGTGAGTTGGCTGTGCGGTTTGATTGTGTCAAGGTGAAGATTGGGAATCATGTTTCTAGTATACCGCTGCAGTAGATGATGAAATTAAATAGACACAGAAGTGTACATAGAAGCGTTTGCTGGGAATACTGTGGTTGGTTGGTGGGTGAACATTATCGCTGACTCTTCCAGCAATACTTGTCTTCTAGTATATCATAGACCTGACCGGTTATTGGTTATATTCGGTTCCAGGTTCATAGTCTGTATATTGATTAGAAATTGGGCACGAAATATCATCACCGGCCTATTACTCCGCGCAGTGTAACTCGGATATACATCGGCTATTTCACACTACCAGATTTCCCCTGATAGATCCAATAAACACCAGAGTGCATAACTTTGTCACAGACTATTACCAATCACTGCATCCCATGAGCAATCTTGTAACCTATGCCGTCGTGGTGGATTGTTGTTTCAACTCTCCACACCGAACACATAAACTTTACCTATATTCACAACAGCATAGCATATTGTCACCACCAAGGAATACCCGAATTGAGCACCTCAAGCTACTAAAATCTACACGGGTATCGACTATACACCATACAGTAAGCAGCTAGTAGTCCCGTCTTCAATTGATGGTCTGTCTGTTAACCAAGCTACTACTACTACCAGTACTACTTCTACTAGTTGTAAGAGACAATATATATTTCACCAACGGCAATACCCAAATGAAATCCACCCTCTCCAATTGCTCAATACAATCACCAGACCTTTCAACCATCAAACATAGTAACTAAGAAACAAAGCATTCACTGAACCAACAATAGTCTCAGATACTATTAGTCTATGTCCCCTGTAAATTTCATACTGTGTAGATAGAAACAAACACACACACCAGCATAACCACCCGTAACATTCACCCGTCCCATACAATACAATACATCCCGCCCAGGCACGTCACAAACCGCTAACCCGCCCACCACGAAACACACGCGTAGTCTAGCTTAGCTTACCTAGCTAGCTATCTTCTTCATCCTCAATTTCATCCTCGAACCTCTCCCCCCTCCCCTTAACCAACAAAAACCATCCCATAACCTCCAAAATGTCCCTACTCACCCCACCACCCATTACCATCGTACGCTATCCTCCCCAGAAGAACCAAATGTGCAAATACCTAACCCCCACAGGAAGACCTCCACGCTTTCCAAGCAAAACACTTCCCGGGGAGCGTCATCGCCCAGACACCACAGCCACAGCCACAACAAGTGACGAATACCAACCAGCCCGAAGAACAATACACCTTGGAAGAAGAAGAGTATGAATACTACTACGAAGAAGAAGACCTAGGCTACTACCCCGACGGCGTGAAACGCACCCTCACGGACGAGCAAATCCGCATATTCAGACATAGTGAGATCCATGCGTTGAGGAGGGAGAAGGAGTTGCGTGAGGAGGAGGAGGAGGCGGATGCTGCTGCTGCTGCTGCTGCTGCTGCTGCTGCTGCTGCGGAGCGTGCCGTAGTTGCAGATGCGAATGCAAAACCAGATGCGGCTGGTACAGAACAAGCGAGCAAGTCTCGGGTAGAAGGGGAAGAAGATGCGGATGTGAAGATGGATTATGGGGATGGGGATGGGGGTGCTTCTGCTTCTGCTTCGAATACGACTTCGAAGGCGGCTTCTAGGCCTGTGCCGCAGTTTACGGGCAGGAGGATCATTTCGTATGATGATTGAGGTTGATCAGATTGGTTTTCATGCGATTGCCTCATATTTACCTGCCTGCCTAGCTATATGTTAGCGTTCTGGTTTCTGCGCCCTGCTGGAGACACCGTCGACACTTCTGTCTATCCGACATTCTAGGGTGCTCCAGTCACACGCATCAGCTGGTCTTTCTGACATGGTAAGTCTACTTTTCACTGTTTGTTTGCTTTCTTGCTATTCTGCTTCCCACATGATGAAAACATCGTATCAGTCATCCTTAGTCGGAGCGCCATACCATCTGCGGATGTGTAAGGCTATGTCGACTAAAATCTTCTCTCTGAGCTTACTTGTATTGCTGCTTGTTGGACTTGAATTATATTCTAAGTTCTGTTGCTAATTCTCTTATTGACTAGTGCTGTCTGTGATGAAGCAAGAACCAATAATGACACATCATTATATGCATTGACGGTCCAATCACCCTGTAAATGGGTGTGCGACTCGCCACCTATGTTGCGGTCCAGACGCGCGCCTAGAGAGGGTGCTTGGAAGATCAGCTTCGAAGTGAAAATGCTTCTCAAATCCATTGAGAACATAATACTCGTGATACTCATGGAAGCAGCATATCTTCATCAAACCACATCGGTCCTAGGATCGAAATGTTATTTATCAGCATAGCAAAACTACCAATGCGTAGGCTATAGCGCCGCATCTCAAATGTAGCGCCACTATGGCCTTTCTACATCTACTCAAAGCGTGATTGGTCTCTGTCTAGGGACCAAGCACCAGAAAAAGGCAATCCCAATGAGCAGCCCTAGCATGATGGGCTGCAAAACCTGGACGCCGGCCTGGGAGGCCACCGCTCCCGTCAGGAAAGGGAAAGCAGCGGATCCGGCCTGTCCAAGACTGGCAGTGAATCCTGGTGATGGTCAGCATGAGCAAATCCACACCTGAATTCCAGCTACTTACCCATTGCTCCCACGTGAAGCTCCTTTGGGATGACCGTGGTGAGGACGTAAAGTCCAACTGGGTAGAAAGGACCGATAAAGAAACCTGGTGCCTAGTATTAGCAGCGTTTTTGACAGCGGCGTACTTTGTCTCGCGTTTGCGCTGGAAATGGAGCATACTCACCCAGGAAACACACTGTGACTGCATTGATAGTGATGTCTGGGACTAGCCAGAACAAAAGCTGCATCGCCACAGCCAACGCGGTATAAGCGAACACCATGCGCCGTTCACCCAAGCGATGCGTGATATCCGCTAAAACAACACGGCCCAAGGTAAAGCCGGTCCAGAAGCCGGACGCAATATATCCTACTTTGGTAGGGTCGCCATTTCTCACCGAAACAAGGAACTGCACAAGCCAACCTGAAACACGTCAGCAAGGAGCTGCCTCCAGTCATGGAAGAACGTACCTCCAGCAGTCACCTCCGCGCCAACGTACAAAAAGAAGAAGCCGTTGAATATCCACACAGTCTTGTTTGACACTGTTTCTCGAAGCTCCTTGCCGGCCGTCTCCTTCGCATTGCTCACATTCGGACGGAAGAGCCCCTTTCTGAAGGTCCAGACCAGAGATGTGATGTTTAGTACGCCGAGCAACATGGTCACAAGGTAGTAGTGGTGCCAGACTGGCATTCTCGAGGCAATCGTATTGGCGATCAATGGAGCGAGGATGGTTCCGACGCCATACACGGCATGCAAAATGCCCAGCCACCGATGGGCGTCCTTGACAGTTATAGTGAACATGTTCATCTGGGCATCTTGGAAAGCTACGCCGCAACCAGTGAAGAAGAATGCTGCCACGAAGAGGGGGAAAGGCGGACTCCAGAACATCAAGGCATAGCCGAGACACTGAATGGTTGCTCCCAGGACCAGTGTACCGCCCGTTCCTATATGAGAACAGACATGAATATTGGCGAATGAGGCGACAACCCAACCCACAAAGTTGACTAGGTAGATGATGGACACCTGCAGAAGACCAACCTCATAAGTTGGTTGTATGTACGGGATCAGAGGGCCCAATGCAGCATCTTCATGGTCGACCCATCCGACTGTCAGCTTCGGTTTGCTATCGCAAGCGAGTTACAGGGGGCGGGGCAATGTACCGTTCAGCCCGGCCATCAATGCGGCAAAGTTGGTACTGAGAATCTTGCTTTTGACATCTCCGACCTCCTTGGGAAGGAGGAACGTAGACTCATCAGCCGGAGCGATTTCATCCTGAGCGTAGTTGCCATGTCCAGCTTCTCTGTGGTCGCCCATATTGTTGATTGACTGGATTGACAAGTCGCATTGAGAAGGACAGCCGCGCACTGGAGTAGCCAGTTACTTATATACGAGAGAAAGAAACCGTAATCTGAAACTGTAATCCTTGGCAGCAGCAACTAGCTCCACTGTCGCTTAGCTCTATAGCAGGTAATCGCGGCTACCTAAGAATCCGACCCCAGCTGATGAGATGCTTGATGGTGGGGTAAACCCGAAGTTCCCCCGAGGTGTGGCAGCTTGCCTCTCTATCTGTCGGTGAGGAACACATCCATGTGGATCTTGGGGTCTAGCCCACCACTCCAGATTGTGCTTGGGGACTCGCATCGTGCAGACCAGAGTCAAAACTGCAATGAGACTGGCGAGAGCCGAGTCAGGTGGCCGAGCGGGCAATTGGCGTCTTATTTTGCCGTTTTGGGAAGGTCTGCCAGCTGCTTACTCATGGTTTCCATACTGCTGGACGATTAGCGCCTGGAAGGACCTTCCTGGTGTTAGGTTGGTTATCGGGGACTCGGGCCGAGGGAGCGTAGAAACAGTTGATGCTGGGATGTTGGTGTCTAGTAACTGCTATCAGTTAGCTATCGAGCTCTCAGGGTGATAAGGTATAGCCCAAACATAGTGGTGAATCTGGCTTAACACTACTGTTAGTCCATATTCATAACATATTATCAACGGAAAGTCACCTTCATCGCTTTGTCGAAGGAAATGAGTGAGGTGGGATAAGTCCTTCCAAACCCAGGTCAGAACACTGTATGGCAACGAAGTTCAGAACTTGTCTTGCCGCCATAATGGGGTCGAGAACGTTGTTGTTTTCATTATTCGGTCTTAAGTGCCAGATAAATGCCGTAGATGCAGTCGGAATAGTACGTTGTCAAACCAGGTTGTTCCAAGATCATGACAGTCTCTTGTCCCTGCTGAGAAGTATTGGACAATATCGTGAAGGGATTTGTGTTCAGGATCGGATGTTTCGTGAGGGCATATACCGTTGTAATCATTTTTTAAGCCGGCTTCAATGGAGGGGAGGGTGCATTTGACGGTTGAATCTGTTATTATAGTTTATTCGAAGGCTAGCCCTGTTCCATGGGGTCTTATCTGAACCTTCTAAGAGCTGCATGGCACCCTAAGCATGAAGATGATGAAGAGAAAGGGATGAGGTTGTCACAAAGAGGTATAGGGGAGATGATAGGTCCCAGAGACTAGTTGAATAGTCAGAAAACATATTGCTGAAACGGGAAGTCACCCTTCAACGGGCCTAGCCTATGCAATATCATTCTTCATCAATCGAAACAAGTACTAGTACTTAATAGGGTTCTGGTACAGTAGCACACCCATAAATATCAACGTCTTCAGGTCGGTCGTCTATCTCATTCTCAATAGGTACATTACAATAAGGGAGTATGCTGTTTGATTCCTTTGCTACTAACTACCATCCACCTTACCCTTTTTGCAATAACACACATACATGAGCCACTCTACAGCAGCCTTTCAATAATAGTAGTAAGTAGTGTATACAAACCCCGCAATGTCAAGACATCTTGTCCGCAGCTAGCCGGGTTTCTAACAGAGCTACCCCGGATATTTTTTGGCGAATACGGGGTAACGCTTAGAGGCGGGGATGGTACTTATGCCGTGTGGTCCCTGCATCCACGAACTTTTCCAGATCAGGGGATGGTCGACGCCCATTGGACACAAGGAAGCCATTTCTGGTTAATTCCTGGACTACTAATAAATCAATTCTACCCCAGCCATGAGGGATAATACTTGTGGGGTGAGTGATATTCCCCGCAAAGCAGGAATTGTACATGTAAGAGAAACTGAGGATATGAGTTTCCATGACCAATTGATTAAGAAAGCGTGATTCCATTCCGCCTTTATCCGGATTCTCTGAGCACATTACTGATGACGAGCGGTATGCATTGGCGACCTGAGATGGATTCGGGGGTGTAGAAATGCCTCGTCTTGTTGAGAGCCATTTATGTCATGTTGAGAACGTTCTTGAGCTCCTTTGAAGCTTAAGTAGCCAACATTAACTAAATAAATCATAGCAAGGTATCCCAATTCAGAAACAATGGCGAGTATGAACAAGTAAATAAGTAGTAAGTAGTAAAGTGGATGAGCAGCCCGTCGCATCCGTCCGATAAGCCAGTGTAACGTTGGATCTTCAAAGAGGGTGACGGGCCAACCAGAAGTCAGCCTGGGACCGGCAGGGTTACACAGGCAGCCCTCAAACAGGAAGTGGAAAGGCTGGGCATTCCTGGAATCGACTGAGAGGAATCCCTTTCCAATGCCAAATTACACTGCCATGTATCACTCTTATCACGAGCAATGCCACAATCATGCTTAATCAAGGCAGTGCCTGATGTTCTCCTGCCGGTGTTGCCCGGCATTGTGACGCTTGAACTTGCAGCTCGGTTCTGGATGACCTCAAGGAAGGGATAGATTGATACCCGCGGAAGTTTAACTGTCAAATCACGGTGGATCGGATTCCTGCAGAATCGGGAAAGCCGTGGTTCACGGCAAGTGCAAGTCTGGGTTACGTCTTCGAGTGTCTCCACTGCATGCATGCGACATCCTCAACACTTCCCCCCCTCCGACGGGGCTGGCTGTTCGGAAGATCGTGCGGCTCCATGGCAATAACGCAATTTCTCTGCAATGTGCCTTTAACTCGGCTCCTCCAGGCAATCACTTTGTTTCCTCTCTCTTCCTCTTCCCGCAGCTCCTCTCCTTCCTAATAGTTATAACGAGCAGGCTGAGGTCAACAGGGAGCCTGTCTCTTTCTCCATTGCACGGGCTCAAGTGCTACAACTCGAGCACTTCGTTCTGTACTCTGCTGGAGCAGTAACGCCGTCATCATGAGATCTTCAGAGATCTATCCGGCACCCCCCACGGTGGCCGACCAGGAGCTGTGGGAAGAGAAGGAAGTGTCGACTGAACAGAGCTCTCTCGAAGTCGGAGAGAACAAAGACCTCGCTCTTCAGCAGACACAAGATGCCTTTGGAAATGAAGAGTTTGCGGAGGTCAAGTACAAGGTCCTCAAGTGGTGGTATGCAAGCCATTGTACTACATATCTCAACATTGTTCCTGACGTCTATCTAGGCAATGCGGCCTGCTCATGGTGGCTGAAACAGTCTCCCTGGGGGTGCTGTCCTTGCCTGCTGCCGTTGCCGGCTTGGGTTTAGTCCCGTAGGTGCATGCGACCTCCTGTGAAGTATCTGTCACTGACATCACCACCTCCAGCTCGGTGATTATTCTCGTCTGCCTGGGTGGCCTGGCCACCTACACGGGCTATGTGATCGGCCAATTCAAGTGGAGGTATCCGCACGTTTGCAACATGGCTGATGCGGGTGAGGTGCTTGCTGGCCGCTTTGGCCGTGAGCTGTTGGGATTTGCCCAGATCATCTTCCTCATCTTCATCATGGCCAGCCACCTGCTAACCTTCACGATTGCCATGAATGCCTTGACTGACCATGGCACGTGCTCCATCGTCTTTGGAGTGGTGGGCCTGGTTGTCTCTTTCGCGTGCTCGTTGCCGCGCACTCTGGAAAAGATGTCCTGGCTCTCGTTAATTTGTAAGCAACCCAAACTTGTAGTTATCGTGCAGAGCGACGCTGACTATAGCCAGCTTTCATTAGCATCTTGTCATCTGTGTTCATCACAATGATCGGGGTGGGTATCTCACACCCTGGGAAGGTAATTGAAGCAACAGTCAGAACCGACCTAATCCACGGCTTCACGGCGGTGGCCAATATCGTCTTTGCATTTTGTTAGTATCCGCTGCCTAAGTCGCTTTGATTGTCAAGCTAATCCTGTTATAGCTGGACATGCTGCATTCTTTAGCCTTGCAGCGGAATTGAAAAATCCAGCCGACTATCCCAAAGCCTTGATGCTGTTGCAGAGCGTCGATATGACCCTCTATCTCGTTGCAGCCGTCGTGATCTACTGCTATGGGGGATCCACAGTTACTTCTCCCGCACTGGGATCCGCCAGCACGGTTGTGTCCAAAGTTGCTTATGGCATTGCGCTTCCGACAGTATGTTGCAACTCCGTATAACAGTGCGGGTTTCTGACAACCATACAGATCATCATCGCCGGCGTTATCAACGGACATGTCTCTGCCAAGTCCGTCTATGTGCGTATCTTCCGTGGCACTGACCACATGCATAAGCGCACCTGGACTGCCGTGGGCTCTTGGACCGCAATTGTCCTAACACTGTGGGTGCTCGCCTGGATCATTGCGGAAGCGATTCCAGTGTTCAATAAATTGCTGAGCTTGGTTGTATGTCCTACACCCTGGTCCCAGTTGCACTTGTACAGGTCAAGGACAGTCTAACAATATGCAGACTGCGCTCTTCGCCAGTTGGTTTACTTTCGGCCTGAGCGCGATCTTCTGGTTCTACATGAACTCTGGCCGATGGTTCTCGTCTCCGAAGAAATTCGCCCTTTCTGCTGTCAACTTGCTTGCTCTGGCAGTTGGATGTTGTCTGGTATGTATATCCTCCTCCACTGATCCAGACCAGTCTACTCACATATACAGTGCGGTCTTGGGCTCTATGTCTCCGGAAAGGCCATCCACGATGATCCCCACCATGCCAGTTTCACCTGCATGAGTACTGTCTAATGTGTGATGAGGTTATGTCAATTGTCTGTTTGCTCGCGATAGATTGGGAATCTGGCGTTTGAAGGTCGACCTTGGTTACGATCGTTATGATGTCCTGGTATGAACAAGATGGAGTCTTGTATATAAACTTGTAAATACATTATGCGCATGATCGATATCGAGAAAAGCATGACAAGAATGAGACTAACGCCAACCGACTCCAGTGTCTTGACCATGAACGTAACTCCAGTCCCGCCATGCGTCAAAGCAAAGTATTAAATGCCGCAGATATAACACAGCAGACCATGTATCCGACTTGAAAGAGGACAAAGCCTCAGGAAGGTAACCCTTAGAAACAGGAAGAGATGTAGCGATAAGAATAATAAATAAAATGGTATATGTAAACCGTCCACCGACAGAACTAAGAAACCCTAATAGATAAAGTAAAGTAAAGGTATAGAGAAGTAGAAGATAAAAGATAATAGAAATGAAAAGAGAATCGAAAGAATGAAACAACCCACCACTCAACGCCATCCATTGTGTACCATACCGAACCAAGCCAAACCAAATCATACCCACTCACTCCAATAAAGTCCCTCTTCATAGGTAGAAAGAAGGGAAACAGAACACCAGTAATCTAATGCATTCATGCAATCTACCCCGTCTCCCCGCGTCCACTTGCTCTCTTCATCCTTCGCCTCTTCCGTCGACACGAATCGATCGCCTCGGGCGTGAGAATTTCCGCAGGAAGCTCGAACTCGCGATCTTCAATCTCGGGAATAGGTTGTCCGAAGGCTAAGCGGGTTCGACCTTTCCGGGCTGGACCAGCGAGGGCTAGTTCGCGGAGATGGGGTTTCGAGTAGAAGGAGGTGAAGGGTTTGGTGGGTTCGGGGGGTAATATTTCTGCTAGTGGCGGTGGTGGTGGAGGAGGAGGGGCTATGTTGGAGGCGGTGGCTTTGTGTTTAGTGGAGGATGAGGGTTTGGTTAGTTTCTTGCCCGTTGAGTTACTTGGGGTGGTAGGGTTTGTGGTGTTTGCTGTGGTTGTTGTTTTAGTGGCGGATCTTGCTTCCTGATGTAGTTGTCTTGCTGCCCAGGCGTCGACGTCGTTGGGGTCTGGGGGATCTCCGCCGCAGCTTTGGGCGTCGGATAACGGGGTGGTGCCGTCTTCTGCGTCGCCGTTGGTGGATGTGGCTGTTGTCTCTGGGGAGTGATCCTTTTTGCTATTGCTAGCGGTGGTGGGTGGGACGGGCTCTTCCTCAGCTGGCTTGTCCTTTTCTGACTTGCGGCGCTTTTCTTCCTCCCTCCAGATTTTGAACTTCTGCAGGACGGCGGAGATCTCCCGGATGAAGTAGGTGCGTTTGGACTCGAAGTGTTTGCGCTCCGGGTCGCTGATCAGTCCGGTGATTCCCATGACGCGCAGCCAGTCGTGGCCTTGGAGGTCATCTAGGAGACGGTCTAAGTTTTGCTTTTCGTGCTGGGCGCGGTCGCGCTCGATGTTGCGCAGTTGCTTTTCTTGTCGCTCATTGCGCCGGTGCGGGCGGAAGTAGGTTTCTTCGCTAAGAGGGTCGGGAGAGGTTGTAGTGGAATCTTCGGTGGTGGGAGGTATGGGAGGGGAGGTAGAAGGATCGGGCAGGGTGATTGTTTCGCAGTTGTGGAGGTTCACGAGAGGGTTTCCAAAGGGTGTATCGGTATCAGAAATGGGGTCGGAGGACGGTATGAGCGGTTCGGAGAGGTCGTCGAGGAGTTTGATGGTGGTATTACCCGCAAGGAACTCTATGCAGGCCAATTTGTCAGCCAGAACATTTTATAATCAAGTATATTATTCTGCAGCCTTACCGGTCTTTGGCGGCTCCATACTGAGGAGCTCCTCATAGTTGGGAAAGTAGAGCGCCAGCTCGCTGCGCGCGCGGGAGCCACCATCGTGAGAGCGGAGGGAGCGCCGTTGCTCGCGCCCGGTAGAGGGCTGCTCGGTCGGAACTGTCGGCTGCTGTGGGGTCGCATCCGGGGCAGGCTGAGAGGGTTTAGATGCGATCGAGGCCGATATGGGCTGCTGTATAGGCGTTGCAGCTGCCTCAGGCTCGGGGTCAGCGGCGGCAGTTGAGCGGCGCGGGCGACGGGCGGAAGAGGAGGCGGCGGTGGTGACGGCGGAGGGTGTCCCCGCCGGGGCGACCCTCCGCGAGACCGACGAGTTGGCCGTCGCGGAGGGGGAGATGGTATCTAATGGGTCTGGCGATTCGCGACCGACAGGAAGGAAATATGATGTGATCGTGGGGGTGGAATCATTGCGGAGTATGCGACGGGGATTCGGTCGCGGAGTGGCCGGTGACGACGAGGTGGGATTATTGCTGGCCAGCGGGCGGCGCGTCGAGGTCCGCCGGCGCAGGGGATGATGAGACGAGAGTTTGTAGGGTGTGGCAGCCGAGGAGGATGAGTTCTCCGTCGTGGTGGTGTCCAGCAGATCGGGGGAGCTCTTGCGACGACGCGATGACGATTGAGTCTGGAGACGAGCTCGCTTTGCAGGTGGCTCGGAGTCCGGCTGGTCGGGGGAATGGCCGTGGTGAGGATCTCGTCGCAGGGAGACACGGACAGGCATCAGGGTGGTGGAGGTCATTCGGGAGGATTGAGGGGGGAGAGAGGAATTGAGACGTGGGGGGAAAAGAGGTCAGGAGGGATGCGTGCACGGCATGTCAGGGCCAGTCGGGGGCGATTCGGAGGATTGAAGTTAGTAGGATGAAGCAACTCGAGAATCGCAGCTGCAGGTCTGGATGATGTTCCGGATTGGGGAGGAGGTGAAAGTTGTATCTTTACGGATACCGCAGGAGGTATGTCTCAGTACCTGACAGGACATGTGTTACCGTTATGGCGTACGATACCTGTCACAACGATACCTCACTTGACTAGCATACATATAGATACATACATATTTACTTAATACATATTTACTTCTTCCTCTCCTTTCTCTTCTGCATCAACTTCTCCCGTGAAGCACATCAATCCCATATCCATCCCGTTCACTCCCTTTTTCCGGGCTCACTTTTCATTTCTCCGAGGAACCAATTCTCCGGCGCCTACCCCATTCCTCTACCATAATGTCTCCCTGCACGACGTGGGGGTGGGAGCTACCCTGACTTGCCATAGGAGGGGATCTGCTGGAGAAGAGTGTGGGGTGCGTGGGGGTTTTTGGCTGGATTGTTTTCTGCTCGACGCTGTCTGGATGGAGTCAACCGGCTCAATGTCCGACTCTCTCCAAACTTGACTGGAACTGTTTCCCCTCTTAGCCACCCACTGGCTATTTTTCACTTTCTTATAACATGGGAACGGCATCCTCATTGCTTTCCATCTATCCTCCTCCTTCTCCTCCTTCCTCTTCCCCCGCATTCTCCCCATCCACCACCACCACTCTCTATACTTCCACACCTACCCCAGATTGATCACCGACCCAATCACCACCTCCACAATGGCCATTACCCCCCGCCCCCTCAAACCCGGCATCTACGTCCCAACCGTCGCCTTCTTCACCTCTCCCAACGAAGACCTCGACCTCACCACCACCGCCCAGCACGCCACCTACCTCGCCCAATCCGGCGTGACCGGTCTCGTCGTGCAAGGCAGCAACGGCGAAGCCGTCCACCTCAGCCGTGAAGAACGCAACCTGATCACCTCCACCACCCGACAGGCACTCGACACCCACGCGCCCTCCGCCCCGCTCATTGTCGGCTGCGGCGCCGCCTCCACCCGCGAGACCATCCAATTGTGCCAAGACGCCGCCGCCTCCGGAGGCGACTATACCCTGATCCTCCCTCCCTCGTACTACAAATCCCTCCTCTCTCCCAAAGACCTCCTCGACCACTTCCGTCTCGTCGCCTCCGCCTCCCCCATCCCCATCCTGGTATACAACTTCCCCGGCGCCTCCTCGGGCCTGGACCTCTCCTCAGATGACATCCTCGCCTTGGCGGAACACCCCAATATCGTCGGCGTGAAGCTGACCTGTGGAAACACGGGTAAATTGGCGCGTATTGCTGCTGCCGCTGAACCGGGCTTCTTGACCTTTGGTGGCTCCGCGGATTTCACGCTCCAGACGCTGGTGGCAGGCGGTCATGGTGTGATTGGTGGCGTGGCCAATCTAATTCCGAGGTTGAGTGTGCGTGTGATGGAGCTGTATCAGGCTGGTCAGGTCGAGGAGGCCCAGCGGTTGCAGGCTATTGTGGCACGTGCGGACTGGCAGGCGATTAAGGGTGGGTTTGTGGCCGTCAAGAGTGCCTTGCAGACGTACCGTGGATATGGAGCCTTGCCGAGACGGCCCTGTGTGGTGCCGTCGGAGGAGCAGGCGACGGCGTGGAAGGATTCGTTTGCGGAGGCTATGGAGTTGGAGAGGCAGTTGGAGAAGCAGGCTTAGCTTTCACTCTGTATCTACCTACCTATCTACCTACCCTACCCTACTATACCAGGTTGAAATACATGCAAACGCAATCAATATCCATCCCAAGATACTCACTCCCACTTCTGCTACATACCATCATCACCATCTTCATCTATACAACCGGCAACACCAAATAAGAATCAAACCCTTCCCCACAATGAACCTCATGCACCTGCTCCTCCACCTCCCCTCCCGATCCCCCCTCCCCTTCCACCGGATGATCAAACTCCACCTCCGGATAACACAGATCACGCCCGGCGACCCTCAACATAATCCCCTCCCCAGCCCCAAACACCATCCCTATCGGCCACAACGTGATGTCAATCGGCACGATCTTCCCGGCGGGGATCATCTCTGCACGGTCATGTCTATACACGATCTCGTGCTCCGTCGAGAGAGTCTCGTCGCGCGTGACGGCGTGCGACGCACGCAGGAACCCCTGCGGCCCGAGCGTCTTGGCTGTGTTGACGTTGGGGACGGCGTCGACGGGCACGGGACACGGGTAGTTGAGGTGTTCGAGGAGTTTGCCGGTCGTGGAGATCTTGCGGATTTGCACGATGATGTCCATGTCTGTGTGGTGGGGGGTGGAGAGCCATAGGTGGACGCGGGGGTACCCGGCTAACTGGGTGGGGGTGGGGAAGTGGAGGGTGAAGTCCTGTTGTTTTGTTAGGAGGGTATGGGTAGGGGAGTGAGTGGGATGGAACGTACGGAAGTGCTATGGCGGGCGGAATGAGTTGTTGAGGTGACTGTGTCTGGGAGAGAGGGTTGGAGGGTCTTGGTTGATGCGTTGAGGTAGAATTTCTTGAGCTCCTGGCGGGTTAATGGGTAGGTTTGCTCGGGGCGTTCGAGGATGGTGGGTACGGAACTGCCTTCGAAGCCTAGGAGGGAGAGGCGCACGGGTGGTGTGCTTTCCCAGTCGTTGGGCGTGTTCTTGAGGTAGCGGCCGAAGAAACGAGAGAGGTCGTCGACCATCTCCGGTCGGTATAGATCGTACCATTCTTGGTATGGGTGTACGCGGAGCCATTTGCGGGTGCTTTTGGCAGTTCGGAAGGTTTCGAAGGAGCCACGCGTGTGTAGCATCGAGGAGTAGGATGCGAGGATGTAGAGGGGAATGTCGCCGATGCGTTCGGTGTGGATGCGTTTGCTCTGCCAGTAGGCGTCGTCGAAGGGTCGCTTGCTGAGCATGGCGGGCATGTTCTCTGCGGTTCCGTGACCGGCGAATCCGGTGAGGATTAGTTTGTGGAAGGCCTCGTTGTGCTTCATGCCACCGCGCATGGTTAGGTCTCGGTATAGGTCGGTGAAGCCTTCCCAGGGAGCAAGGGCTTTGAGGGCAGGATGCTCGAGTCGCGAGGCAAAGTTGACCTGTGCGATGGAGAGCCATGAGTTGCCTGCCATCCCGACGGAGCCATTGCACCAGGGTTGTTTGGACAGCCAGTCAATCGTGTCATAGATGTCTTCGGCTTCTTGTTGACCCCAGAAGGTGATGTTGCCTTCGGAGTTGCCGGCGCCGCGGGCGTCGATGTTGATAATGGCGTAGCCGCGAGGCACCCATTCGGCGGGATCGGGGGCTTCGAACTTCTCATAGCCTGAGGTCCGGCTCTTCTCGAGCCCAGCGCGGAAGGGCGCCATGCTGTCGTAGCTCTGGGGACCGGTGCCTGTCTTGCCATAAGGACTCCAGGGGATGATGGCTGGGACGGGGCTGGCGTCGGAGTCGACAGGACGAAAAATATCGGTGTATATCTTGATGCCGTCGCGGAGGGTAATGGCTATATCCTGCTCGAAGAGCACGTCTGTGTGGAATGCGCGATGGCCTGGAGATCGCACATGTCCTGCGGAAAGGACTGTCTTCTTGCCTGGGTGGAAGCCTTGATAATTGTAGGCAGGATGTTCCGCCGGTGGTGTGAGGGGGAACCATTCGAGGTCGGGAAAGGTAGCACGAATCTTCTCTTCAGTGGTAGTCATGATGTTTGATTTGAACGAGGTCTAGGGTCTGAGAATTTGGTAGTATCTGGTGGTCTGCTAGCAGTTTATATAAAGCAGCGGATGGTGTCCATAGAGATCCCCGCATCCCCACTGCCGTTCCCCCACATTCGGGACGCATCACTATCGACGCATCATTCGAGTATATAGAGAGGTATGAGGTGATTGGTGTGGGAACTGTTTCATGGGTTTGAACGCGACCGACAAGTGCCTGGCATTTGTCCAATATCGAGTGGTAGAAGGACTGGCATTGCCGAATTGCAGCCACTGTCCAAGCGATGACATCTATATTATTTGCCTCGGGAAGTGGGAAAGGCAAGTGGGAACACATCCACAGGTTCAGAACAAACCCTGAATGGATGAACAGCAGGGAAGAAGATGGAGAAAGAGAGCGCAAGAGTGGGGAAGTGCGGAGTTGATGGAGGACTGGCCTGGTTGGGGTCAAGTGACTTGCGTCTGTCTCGGCTGAATAACAAACATTCTTGAATACAAGATCTATCAGAGCAAGTCGAAGACACTACTCCATACCCAAGGTATACAACTCCGGCACCTCCTCATCTTCTCCCATTTCCCTTTCGCCCAAGAACTCCCGCACGCCCACTCCCTCCCTCCAGCCCTGCATATCCACCGGCTCCTCCATCGATTTCACTGACGCCTGCCACAGTGCCCTCGCATCTCGACACTGATGCACCGCGCCCACCCCATCGATGTCGAAGATGGTCTTGCCGTGCCAGTCCTTGGTTTTCCGGGGCCGTTCGATCGTGTCATCTGCAGCACAGAGGATGCCCTATCATGGTCAGATTTGAGCAAAGCAGGAGGTAAACAAGTACAATGAACGAAAACCCACCTGAGCAATATAGTCAAAGCAATGCGCCCAATGTACCTTGTCATGCATCATGTTGCCCGAATGCGCCTGACTGGTTGAGTTGATTTTGTTCTCCGTCGTCTCGGGGAAGACAATCGCCCGCAGCACAATCAGACAGTGCAGTTGATGGAACATTGATATCCCCCAACTGAGGAGTAACTTCTCTTTCTTCTCATCAGCAGTGAGCTGAATGCTGTCGGGGATTGTATGAGATAGGATGCCTCCGCCACCGGGCGGGAGGAGGATGGATTCCCATGTCTGGACTTCGTCCGAGTCGTTGACTGTTCGTTCGAGTTCAGGACGCTCGTTGAAGACTCGACCGTGAGTCTGATCAGGTAAGGTTGGGGACTGTGAGGGACATATGGGAGGGATGATATGTGGGAGAAAAGTGGGTGGTGTAAGGAGGAGGATGGTGATGGTGGTGAGAAAGAGGGTGGTGAGGATCAGCGAGATGAGACAGGGGGTATAAAGTGATGTCTTGGACATTTCATGGCATTTCTTGTTTTCTTTCTTCAGTACTCTAATGTAGAGAAATGACCGGGGTATGGTGGTTTCATGATTCTTTTATCTGGGGGTCGTTCTTTATTGTTGCCGCATCGGGTATACAATGGTTCTTTATGGGATCCATGGTTGAGCTGTGTGAAAGCCATGGTTCGTAGCTAATTCACGAGTGTATTTAGACCTCCTTCGAAGTTGAATAGCTAGCTACATAGCTAACTAACTAGGACAGAATATGCCCATCTTGGTACTCCCCATATCAAACATGGATAGACACTATACTAACTACAGAGTACAGGGAGGAGATTCACATGACCAGCAATATCTGCACTAAACCAACACTAATCTGCATAGTGATAAGAAGCCAAACAGACATTCAAATCCCGGGGAGCTAGACTAGCTGCACCACAAGCACAGAGCAGAGAGTGACTACTAACTGTGACGAGAAGTGGCAAAAACCGGGCAACCTGCAGAAGCAACTAATGCGAGCCTGATTGCTGCAAGGCATCCTGAGGGAATGGATACCTTGTCTGTTCGGAATGACGACAATTGGTGGAAGGCAGCTGTTTGTTACTGAGGATTCAGTATCCGTCCACACCATTATTCGTGTATCCATCTATCTATCTAACTGGTAATTGTACACATCTCATTCACAAACCTTACTTGCTCGCAAACCAACCTCGATGAACATCAGTGTAAAAGTAAAGTTCACAACCTAACCAGTAACAAAGTTAACCCCATCTGCAGGTCCGTCAAGTGTTGTTTAAATCCGATACTTCCGAATACCAACCCAGCCAACCGGACTAACCGATTAGCATCATTGCAGCAGCAGCAGCCTGTAGTAGCACCGCCTCCTATCCTGTCCAGGTAGGTGGTAAGTGTCTGGTACTCCTAGTATTCCCCTATCCCGCGAAAGTCAACTAAGTGACGAACTAAACGAAACTAAACCCAACCCCGGTGCAAAACTACGTACCTGCCTAATTTCCTCCCCGTCTTCCTCCTAGTTTCCGGTTGACTGGAATGGAATGGACTGGCGGGAAAGAAAAAAATGGGTGCTGGGATGGATGCCGGTGTCAATACCTGCCCTTTTCGGGCATAAATTACGGGGAAGGAGACAAAAAACATGGGCTCGGTTTGTTTTTTTGTTGTTCAGGTTCAGCCAGCCTCTTTCCATGTCCACCTCCCCGAATGGGTTTAGTCTCCCCTTCCTTGGGGGGATTTCCTATTCCCTAACTGGGATTCATACGTTAATTCCGTTCCCTTATGACGATAGCTATTTACTACTCTCTATTATTACTAGTTACTACTTTGTAGGTAAGTAATAGGTGAATACGTAAATCATCAATAATATTACTGGAAGGAATAGCTACTACTATTACTAGTGACTGTCTTATACGAACTGGCCAATCATGTACACAGTATGGGTGTTTTTCATTCATTTATTGATTGTTTGATTGTTTGATTGTTCTTGTTGTTTTTCATGGTCGGGCCGAGATGGATGGATATTCATCAGTCACATCTATCCGTGGGAATGGTAACTACTACTCACTATTTTACTAGCATTATTCCTGCCAGTCTATCTATCTAGTTAGTTACTACAATATTTATCGCTTGTCTATTTCCTACTATCTACGGAGTAATAGATACATAGATAGATACTACTGTACACATATTATGATAGTCAGGGGGATGAATTCGGTGATACTAGTAAGTACTCCCCGTTATCGGTGTTCGCCGTTTATTTCGATCGCGATTTCGTGCATGTGAGTAAAATATGTAACTACTACTACTTCTGATATGCTATTACTATCTCCTACTACTACTGTACCTACATGCTTCAAGTGCCCGACAATGTACCTGCCTACCTATTTGGTATCTGAGACCGAGATACCTAGTTAGTTGGTATCCCATCCCCTCCTGTAGGTACACAAACCCATCCATGACTCAGTTACTTACCCAATTCGTCATTCAATCAATCAAATCATATCCACTAGTCCCATTATAATTATATCGCCACATAATATATCTACACCATCATCAAGTATACACCACCAACCACAATGCAACCAGTAGATCTTAGACTAGATCCTACTTAGAGTAAACAGATCTAGCAGCTAGGGATTTGAATCTCCATCCTTTCATCCTTCGCTTCGCGTCGAGTCACTCACGGAGTATCTTGGATGGGTTACATCCAAGTTCGCCTCTCGGGCGGGGGGTTTTCATCGTCATTATCCAGCTAACTAATTAGTTAGTTAACTAACCTAGCTAGATAATTACTCAAGTAATGTTCGGGATATGGACCACATAACCGAGAGCAATTACATTGACTGTTCTTTATTCATGTCGTGAAGGCAAATAAAGGCAACAAGGATCATTGAAGTCAAATAAATTATCCGAACGATCTTCTACTATTCTTAGCTATGTTGTGTTGCCCTTGCGGATGTAACACTTGGCATTAGATGCCTTCTTCTTCTGCGGGTATAGCGGCAACCATACATGTACATACGTAGTATAGTATATATCGGTGAGTTTGAATGGAGAATGAATCAAGGGATAGTTAGTTAATTCTACGATTGAGTCAATCGGGGGTTTGTTATATTTAGGTATGAATGCCGTTAGTATTATTGCGATTTTCTCTACGGTGTACGGAGTAGAAAGTATATATTTTCTAGAACTTAGTATCTGATGATGTACTATGCTAACGCGTTGTGGTTGTGTTTATTGTGAAGGCAACTAGTTCCTTACTTACTACCGAGTAAATAGTATGCGGTGGGAGTAAGTAATCTCGCTTCTAGTATTCGTACTTTGTACATATCCTCACTCGACTCATCCTAACGTAAATCGCTTTCTCGCATAAGCGATTCTATTATTTCACTATCATAAACAACTATCCTTTTCAGCTGAGCTACCAGTCAAGACGTCTAGCCTAGCCTCGTGGCTTGTTTTGACAGCTGCATGGCGGAGAAGGTTTCCCTTAACTCCAACTAACTGACAATAAAAATAGGCATCGTTAACGGAAACTCTCCTCCGCCACTATGTTCAATAGACAGCATCCACTGGATCCATTGTGGCAAAATACGGCCCCAGACCCAGAATGCTTTCTAGTACGGATAGATGTCAAAAGGTTGGTGATCCTTCCGTTAACTACGTAGTCGGGGTCCCATAAGTATGATGGTGGTACCTTTGGGGGTCTATCCGTTGTTTCATTCAGGGAAAGACATGTTGAGGAATTAGCTTCCGGGTGTCCTCCCGTCGTAACCGCTACTAGTCAATTTCTTTCTTTGCCTTAGGATTTATTATTCTGTTCTGCCTCCTGTCGTAAGGGGGACGGTAGTCGTCTAGGTAAGGGGGAGAGGGGATGCCACGATGTCTCCAACTGTCGGGCAAGGCCTGGACTGGGCGATGAAGATCGCGCCCCCGACTACTGGAAAAATTTTCAACGCACTGTCATAGGTGGGAGACAACTAAGCAGTTGAAGTGTCTGCTTTGTAACGGGGTAAGTGCTTCCGGAGGAGCAGATCCATGCATCATCAATCGAAGCGACTAGACTACTACCTTATTCAGTCGGATAAGGCAAGTCCGTTATGATATATGCAGTTTTAGTCCCGCAAGGCACTCGCTTCAGGAGAGACATTATTCATCGGACATGCCGACACTATTGCTTGACGTCTGGGGCGCGGCGCTGCAGATCTCTGTGCTTTATCACGACCGTCCCGAGTTTCCGTCAAAGACTGTGCACACCCACACACTAGGCACGGCGGCGGGTGACACCGCCTCATGTGCACTCGGCGCTAAAAAGAAAAAATTCTTTGGTGCCAGAGTCTCGGGGTTTGAAGGCGCCCATGCTTGCTGTCATAGGCTTGTGAACGGGGCAAATCGCATCCTAGCCCATGGGCTTAGCCACATGGACTATCCCAAAGCAGGTTGCAATTCACCCACTTAGCTCGGGCCCATCGTGTGCCCCAGCCACATACTCATCGGGCGTCAGGCACACGGGGTCCATCTCGGGGACCGTCAGGACGGTCCTGTTTTTTTTTTCTTCTGTTTTGTTTTTCTTTCAGTGGACTCGGTATGGTATAGTAAATAGCTGCATGCAGGTTGACATGCCGAGTCATGTTTGTGGGTATCGGAGTGCTGAGTTGCGGTCCTGTCGAGCCCTAATGGGCACAATGCGCTGGTCATTGCCGCTCATTCTCATGCGGGGGGTAGCCGTTCTACGTAGTTCTGTGTGGTGGTCAACCCCTCAGGTCTTTCCGATCTCGCTCTGCCACCTGGAGGAGGCAGGTACCTACCTACATGATGCATAGAGAGAATAAGGCATAATAGGAAGACATGATAGGCAGCTCATGATGGATACATGTGATGTACCAATCCCGTATCTTCATTGCGCATCGTGATTGACCGAAAATGCATCACCCTAAGCAGGGGTGCGCAAATCAGAGAGGAATGAATGGAAAAATGGCTGTCTCGGAACGAATGCGGAGCATCCAATGACCGTCAAAAGTAAGGACCCTCCCTAACCGTAGTAGCGGAACAGAAGTGCGAGCCAGAATGGGGGCCACTATCTCTGCTGGAGTGGGTGGGAAGCAGTCGTCGACTCAAGGGTCCGGACCTGGAAAAAATTTCTGAATTGCTTCCTCGCGCCTGTCGCAGGACCTCCTGATTCCGGAGAAGGCTTCCGACCTACTGGAGAAGGAGAGGGCTAGAACTCCAACTAAGACAATACAAGTTTGTGGTGGGGATTAAGCAGTATGATGGATTGCATCGCGCACACTGCCAGGCCTGTAGTCGACCACTTCAGGAAGACATGCCCGGTCGGAACCTAATCTGGCGAATGCCCCGAGCGACTATTAAGTCAGTGCATTTGATCAGCGACTGACCCAAGATCTTGTCCCGCGGGATCTGGCTTAGTGTCGATTCAAATTGATTATTACCCGGATCTCCGAGTGAGCGAGTGTCTTTGCGCTCAAATTTGAGCCAGTTCTGGTCTTGCCGGATACGCGGTATCTACAGTTTGGTATGGTAACCATGCATCCATCCGTGGATTCGCCGTGATCGACAACAAAGTCCCCAAGGGTATGGTGCAACCGTCAAGTGGCTGCCATGTCCGTGGATGATCATGGGTCGCAGAGATCGGTCCCTCCTCTGCATGACTCCAAGCAGAATCCGGAAGGACCTGATGAAAGTAGTATGTAGATGACATCCGCCCAGATAGGTAGTCAGTTGTGATGTCCAACAGCATCCATTCCCCTCTCTATCCAAGGCAGTCCAACCCTCGTGTAACCTCGAGTGAAGCAGGTGAAAAACCGAGTAGCTCTTCACCAAGTTCATTGGCTCCTCTAGCCGGATAAGTGAGTAATAATAAAACCTTGATTAGCTTCCAGGTGCAACTTGTCTGTATGGCGAGTGTTACATGGGTTTCGCGTGTGCAGGTTTCACCTTAATACAAATGCCCAGAGTGAACAAACAATGATCAATCAATCACTCACATCTGGGTAAACTTTCCGTGACTGCGAGGGGAAGTAACACGTCGTGTCTCTCTTTCTCTCTCTCTGTGCCCGACCTCCCAAGCCAGGGACTCGATTTTCGACATATCCTGACTGGGTAACACCGAGGGGAAAGCTAGTTGTCAGATGATGACCAGGTTCGTCGACACTGATCGACACAAGTTTGCTAGGATGAGAGGGGGTCAGTGAGGAGTTATTGGCTCATGTCTGGTCTGTGCATACGACTCCTGCTGGGTGTTTGGACGACATGAGTGAATCGCGGGGTCTTCTGCCATGCATGAAGAGCGATGGTCGCCGAAAGGATCCCGAATACAAGGCCATTCTCTCGTCCTCTCACACCCCCCTTGTCTGGCACCGATGGCTTACTGAGCGGCTTGCAGATATCGACCTTAGCTGCAGAAAGTGCGAAGCCATGTAAGCCATCCCAGATCGACATGACACCAGTCTCGTCGAAGGAACAGAGCGATCGGAAGGATGCTATGGATATTAGCAGACGGCAATGGCGGTACATCCCAAGAATTCATGATTCGTGACAGCTCCACTGGCGACAGCAGAGACAGGGCCAGGAACAGACCAGCAGGGAGTTGACCCGACAACTTGTCACAAGGAGGGGTAACCATACCCACAGCCAGCAGAATCACGATCCAGAACCCAACTTGAAGTTCCTTCCTCTGAATATTGTTATTGTTCGTAATTTCCAGGATCGACGCAGGGGGAATCCGTGTGTCAGCCAGCGTGTGGAATCCACGTACTGCCTCGAGTATGACCCGACTCCTGATTAGTTTCAGTCTATAGACCTGGAGGTTAAGTCAGTGACTGGTTGCATATTCCCAGGATAACTCGTATCGGAGGACGGATATCCGATTAGTGCCCCCTGGCACAGAAAATATGGAGGGAGAGCAAGTGCGTAATGTGGAGAGAGTCAGTCATCCAAAGGAAGGTCTGGGCCAGACAGCCAGACCACCCATCTCCTCCATCCTCCCCGACCCAAAAAAACACACACCCAGAAGATTGAGTGGAGCAAAAATCCATCCAAAGTACAAAGTACGAAGTAACTTAGTCCTCTGTTCATTAATCAATCAGGCACCTCATCTCAACCTCAACCCCGACACGAAATACTACATTGTAAGACCTCCACGTACCTAACCTTCCCAAAGCGGTATATAGTCGTGCCAATCAGCAAGAAGAATCTCGCTTATGCACTTTCGCACTTAAGTAATTAATTACCAATTTAGTTAGTTCTCCTAGTTAGGTATCTAGTATTATTTAGTGAATTCCCAAAAAATCTGTTAGCTGTCAATCATAATTCCTAAACGATGCAGGTTAATATATTCAAGCAATATAGATTGATTAAGTGGCCCATCCAAGGTGCACCATTAGGGTCGTGAATTCGCCATGCCAAGTACTACGCTAATTTCTTTCCCCGGCCTCCCCGGGACCGTAGTACGGGCACTAGATCTACTAGTTCGCATGCCGAGAAGCTACTTACTCACCTTTTCTCCCCCCCTTGGACTGGGACACTGGAGATTGGTCGTGGATTTCCGTTGGTCCTTCCTTTATGGCCCCCCAGGATAGGGGGGTTGACTGGTGAGGGGATGTAGACTAAGTAATAATGGACGGAGGGAAGTCGTCAGGGGAACTGGAGTATCATAGTACCATGGATCTGTCTGTCTATCTATCTGGCTAGTCAGGTCTGAATGATAGGTGAATAGTCACCACCTTACTCAGTACTACTTAGTCATTTAATATACCGGGGTCTTCCCGTGCGAGCAAGGGTCAGGGGTGATTTGGAATAACTAGCAGGTAGGCCGACACAACCCCCATGAAATGCTCGTTTATTTAATCTACTTAGCTTGATTGACATACATTGTTGCCGACAAGACTAGTTATCCACAACACCCGGGCGCTTATCAATCCGTGGGTGTACGGAGAAGTAGGAAGAAAAAGAGAGAAGAGGAAACAGTAAATCAGTACAGACCCGTTATCATTCCTACTGCCCGAAAAAAAAAAAAAACAATAGAGTAAAACTAGTAGCTGGTAGCTTCCCAACGGCTTGATAAACAGGATTGATGCAAGCGCTTACTTCTGGTCCGTAAGGTTTCCACGCGAGTGTCCGATGCTCGGGACGGAGAAAAAAAAAGAAAAAAGAAAAAGAAAAGAAAACCAGGTAAGAGTAAGAAGTTACGATGGCTTTCACCATCCCTGGTCATCCCCCAAAATAGCAGTCCTATGGAAGCATCGAATTTGTTTCAAGTTGGTTTCATGGGCGGCAAGAATGTTGTTCTGGAAGCCTTTTTCCTGATCTCCTACTGGCGACCGCAGGGAAAGACAGTGCCAGGGGTTAGAATCCCAGCGCTTATGTTTGGGCGAATGCAAGCGCCAGCACACAAAGTAGTGCATGCAGCTAAGTAGGACTAGTCCCAACAACATAAAAATATCCACAAAGCGCTGACATTGCTCGACACTTGCTAATCAATTAGCTGCTGTCTATCTATAGTCTAGCAATGTCTAACTAGCATCAGACAGTCGGGCGCTTGTTTGGGACTGCGACAGAATCTCCTGGGTATTTTAGTGCGCCGCCACGAGACGAGGCCAAGGAAGATATTAATGGAATCCTTTGTGTTACTTACTTTACTCGACCAAGCACGATGGCGGGCGAGGGATGCTTCCTTGCATCCCACGCAACGCCGAGATAATTCAGACATTCGTAAAATTTGGGGCCAAAATTCTAGCCATCCCATAGTTAATCCACAATAATGGTCCATCAGTTATCTGTCGTCGCGACAACAACGATGGGGCGCCCCCTGGAAACATTGGCACCTGCCAGCTGGGACCCGACACAAACTGACATGCGAAACAGTCTCTCTAAAAAGTGGGGTGCAGTGGAGACTCGGCCACGATCCGTCGGAACGCCATGATGGATGTGTCACTTCCGTATCCAAAGTGTACTATACCAGCCAGACTGCGTCCAGGATCATTGATATTTAGAGAATCGGCTTCTAAACTTAGTTCTGCGCCTTTGAAAAGACCAGAGACTTCTTGTTTAGGATGGCGTACTTTACAGGCGCACAGTGTTGTTCTAATTCTGTATGCCTGCAGCAGCATCCGGAGATATCGGATGCTGTGGATAAGATAGTGGTCTAGTAGTACTGAGTGTTAGCCGTGTTGGTCCTATTGTGCTTCGTGATTGGTGTGGCTCATGTGAGCGCTTAAGACACTTTACTTGACGGGGAGCGTAGCATCCTAAGAATAGCCCACTCCAGGTCTTTTCATCACCAAATAATGTGGTCAGGTTGATATCTTTCAATTAGTGGCCGGGCGATCATTTCCTCGATGAGTCGAATACCAATCATTTCCCCTTAGCGATAGAAGAAATTTCCCTTTCGTACTTGTGTGTTTTGAGTCTGACACATGGAAGCAGGGATTTAAGTATTTCCTCCGCTGAGTTGACATTCTGGGCGCACCCGAAATAAGGCTTAGCGAACCCCTCATTGTCAATCCTTGGGAATGTCTGGGATTACCTGTCACCTTAAGGTTTTGATGATCAGGGATGTTCCTTGAATGGCAGTTTGGCACGAAAATGTTCCAGACTGTTTTCGCCGACTACTTGTGCTGGTATAATTGTTTTGAGCTAGCTGCAAGATACTGAAATAAGAAATAAGCCGTTGGTGTCAGCAAGACAGAAAAAAAAAAGAGTGGGCGATGGCCTTTCCCTGCCGCACCGAGAGAGCGTCTCCAGAATAAGGGACCGTCAGCATGGTAAAGTTTTGAAATCTCATCTGGATCAATTAAGTTACACGCATCAGCATATTGACGTGGTCTGCCACGTGCGGATACATTGGGTGGAATTCGGGCGTCGTATTACCCTCGTGTACGGAAAGGCTCAGTACGTGAAGCCCCTGAGTGCACGTCCATGTCAGCTTCATTGTAATTCCTGAGTAAAGCGTGATTACTTGTCATCTGTCGACGCTCCAAAAGAAATGGAGCTCGCTTTTCTGTTTCAAGCAAATGGTGTCCCTCCTCACACATAAGGCCATATAATAAGTTGTGGGTCAGTTCAGATTATTAGGATTTTGGAGGCACACAACCGGAGTAAGATTCCCTACCCATATTATTACTGTAGGGAATTGATAGAGCCCAGACCAGTAGTGCATGCTAGTACCCAAGGTTAGGTAGAAGTCACAGGATTCTGGAACATCTAGAATACCCTGTCAGCACATCAGTGAAACGAAGCCACAATATTGGGACTTCCAGAAAAGTGAGGGGTGGAAGAGAAAGGAGGAAAAGGAAGCAAAACATGCCCCACCAGAGAGGCATCTGTCGCTGTGCAACAATATTGGGGCTGGTTATCAACACATTCTAGAATTCCGTGACGTGGTGCACTGTGTTACTTCATATTATCGTAGTGGAATAGTTTTTACCGCGACCAGCCACGGAGCTGATCCGTCGCACATAGATGAGCCAAACTTAGCAACATTGCTCCGGGAACCTCGTCGCCAAAATTTTTCGGCTATCGGTCAGTTCTACCATGTGCGACGACATTCTGACTGAGACGAGACAACATGTGGATAACCTATGACATAGGGAGAGAGCCACATTACAGGATGGATGCCACAGCGCGACCCGAGGGAGCGGTGAAAGAGAGGAGCAGAGTGCTGCGCCTCACTTCGATCAGTCCTCATCGCGGCATTAGCGCACGGGGATCTTCCAATGGAAAGTGCGGTAAGATCCGCCCGGTGACACGCGATGAAAAAGTATTAACTATTAAGATGTGGCTCAACCAAACATGTGGCGCTAAGGTCGGGTCGGGAACTCCGTCCTCACCGACTTAGCGTCTCTTCTTCTTGCGCCCCCCTTCGGAGAAGAGCGTCGGGTGTGTGCGTTCGTCACTGGTTTTCAAATTCTTCGAACCCAACCGCTTGCATTCTACATCTGCATACTGCGCCAAACCCGCTTCTGTGGCTTGATGACAAGGGGGATAAAGTCCATTGCCTTGTAGATTGTCAAGTTCGAAGCGTTTTGCAGACCAAGTGTCCCCTAGGCCCACAAAATCTTGTCATTTCGTGTAGATGGCCTCCTTTGTGAAGGACAATCAAAAATGGGAGGGGCTTATTCAAGAAACTTTTCAAATACAAAGTAGTAGTAATAGCCACAGATCGGTTGTTTCTTTGTCCTTTGTTACTCCTGTCATACTCATGTATTGTGATCGTACGGAAGTATGGGAGGGTATGTAACAACACTACTCAGCCTTGCATGAGCCACAGTGGACCCACTCAACCTGGCAGCCACGATGCCATTTTTCTCATGTTTGACTTGCGTTCCATACCGGTTTGATTGAAATGGGAAGAATGAAGCGACAGCTTCGTGGGACTAAGCCAAGGCATGTCATGATCCTTTTGACAGCCATGCTCTCCTACGGTGAACGTGCGATGGACCGTCGTGTGCCCCCAACGTGTTCGGCGTATTTGAGGATGGGACTATTGAAATCTATAATATTCCACATTATAGCAGAGTCGTAGATTGCCCGCCCACACACATTCCTTCTTTCTCTCTCGGGTGGAGGGTGAAAAAAATGTGCGGCTCTGTCTATATCGAAAACCCTAGTCCCGTGTTCGTCCAGTTTGGGCAAGATGATTGTCCTCGCCCGGCGCCCTAAATGAGAATCGTCTTCCCGTCTGGGACAATCTCGGAAGTCTGATTGGATCGAAGAGGGTCCTCGGTCCATGACGCTTCATTTGCCCGTCGTGAGTTACTGACCAATCGTTCCGATCGCTGGAAAATGCACGTTTCTGAAAGGGGTGTTGTGAGGGAGTGGAGCTGAGCTAAGATCGTCAAAAGGACCCATGAGGTCGGCGACTTGAGCGATGGGTGTTCGGAACTGGCGGCCACGGCCCAGATCCAGTTGCTTAGTTTGCTGCTAGTAAGAGTCCTCCACGTCCCTCCTGGATTGAGGACGATCTGAACCACATTGACGGGACGAAGGAAGCGTCCCGCCATAGGAATTTTTTTCGTTTTTTCACAGCTTGAGGAAAAGAATGACAGATCGACCACTGACGGTAGAATTGATTACCCTTAAACTTTCAAAACGTCTGTTTCCTCTGCGGTGTGTGTTAAGTCAATGACACATTCGCTCGTTTGGATTTCTCCTTGAGGATTCGACTAGATACTAAATGGTTGGACGCGCACTACTAAGCGGATAGGTCACCAAGCACTAAAAGTTGCCCAGTCCGTATCCCCGTGATGGTGTAGCCACTAGCCTATAGAACATAGCAATTATCCGCTCGCAGGAGGTCACATCGCCTAGTGAATGGCATTGAGGAGGGGGAAAGAAAATCTTTTTGCCACCATCTTATCAGGAACAATGGCCGTGCCATGATTAGCAGGAATGCGGAGGAAGGGAAATAAACAAATATCCAACCGCTAAAACTGCTACGTAACCGACAAGGTTTGGTAGATAGTCAAATGGACTACCGACAAATTAATGCCAAGTTTTCAACCGAGGATGGGCGTGTGCCACTACGGACTTGCCGATGACACCTGCGGATACGAATGTCAGGAATGCACGGGGTACGGCGACCCCGTAGTAGGCATCCAGGTCTCCAGATCATTATTTCCTAGTATCGTCCTTAGCTTATATTATTCACTTTTAATTTATTACGATCGATCGCGTAGATACTTGGGTTCTAGACACATTCGAAGGGACGTGTTTCATAAATGACTACTACTTATTCAGGAGTAATGTGGTACTTGGTATGATACGGACTCGCGAATTCCCCAGTTCGACAGTACCTTACATGCAGGTGGTGCGAAAGACGAAACCAGACAGAGGCATGGATAAGAAGTATCCAATTAAAAATCCTAGAGACGATGAAAAAAATAGAATAAAATCAAAAAGGTAAAATGGGAGGAGGGGATGCACGGAATTTCGGAAAAGAGCGACTCGATTAAGATTCTGATAGGGCCCAAATTCCAAGGGCGATTGTATGAAATGCTTGCTAGAGGTTAGTAGTTGTGGAGGCTTTGACAAAAGTTTGGGTGGCCGTGGAGTGGATCGCAGATGGGGTTCCCTTATTACCATTTTAGGTAATCATCGGGGAGGACTTGGGTATCGAGCATCTCCGAATAATACTGTATTATTTGGGGTTGTAACGATTACTCCCTACAAGTGTAAGTAGATAAGCACATGCACAATCTGATCAGAAGATTGGTGACTGATTCAGGAAAGAGGGCAAGAAGAAGAAAAATAATGCATTGAACGGACGAATAACTGTTTACAGTATGGTGTAGAGGAAATCGAATGAAAACAACCAAACACAATAATCGACAGATTATTTTCTGATAGAGGATAAGGGAAGAAAAAGTAATGAAAGGTAAAAATGAGCATATGAATCTATCTTTACAATATTATTCGTGAGCAGATCACTTTAAAATGAAAATGACCTAAAGAAAATAAAGAAAAAGGGAAAAAGAAAATCAAAATAGAATAAGGAAAAAGAAAAAGTAGAAAAAAAAAAAATCCCAAGCAACAGAAAGTTATCCTGCAAGTGAACCCTCCGGCTGGCAGTGCAGGAAGGATGATGCATGATGGCTAGTGGTAATACTTATTTTCGTACACTGACCTGACCCGACTAGCAGTACGGCGTATCGAGGTGCTAATAATACCACATACCTGACCTACTCCTACCACTTGGTTTAGGCCCGGTTCACTGCCTGCCCCTGCTCGCCCGGCATCTCCACCTTTGCAGTTCTACTTTGCCTACTAGCAGCGTTACCCCTGTTCCTTTTTTTTTACCCTTTTCTTTTCTTTTCTTTTTATTTTTCAATTTTATTTTAATCCTTTTCTTTTTTTCAGTCCTCCACTCTGGTTAGTTAGTGGTTAGTTAGTGGTCCTTCCCTCCCCACCACCCACCACCCACTAACCATCATCATCACCACCACCACCATCATCATCATCATCGGCATCACTCACACCCACACCCACAACCCACCCCAGTCCGTTTGGAACCGCGCTAAACACTAGGCTCTACTGCTCCCCTGTCGCGATGGTGCACGCAACCCCCCCGCCCCAGTACTATCTAGTCGGGCGATGGGCTCGACTCTTACTTTTTAGTGTGGTTTTTTCTTAGTTCGTCCGTAGTTGGTCAATCCCAGTCCAGTCCACTGAATATCCACTCCGTAAAGTCCTACACTGCGCGACTCATAGGGCCAGCAATCATATAACATTTATCTATGCTTTTACTCCCTCCCTTCCCCCTCCATCTGATCTTCCTCTTCCATCCTCATTCCGCATTCCTCTTTCTCCCTCACATACGGGTCGGACCTTGGTGAAGCTGTCAGCGAGACAACTCTCCCATTACCATTACAAAAAGGGAATCCTTACCTACTTTGTTCCTCCTCTTCTACCTCCTCTGCACTGCCCTCTCCTTCTTCCTCAACGCAGTGTCCCACCTACCTTCTTTTATTTTTACCTTTCTAAAGACCCCATTGCTGCGCATCTCATCATCCATCTTCTGCTGCTTGCGGTGTTAAACTTTTGCTGCCTCTTCTGCCTTCTCAGCGCCCCAAGATTCGGATCTGCAAGTGACAACACACTTCGTCGCCTTGCAGTTGGTACATTCAAACCCCGAGCTTTAGACACGTTCTTCGAAAGCTCCCTCTTTTGACCTCTTTGGGAAATTCCCCGAACCTCGTTTGGAGCTTGCTCGTCTCGTCACTACTAGGCTCCCGCTAAATACCAAGACTATCAAGCCATAGTAGGTTCCCCGAGCGGGCCGTTCCCAATCTTTGAACTCAATAACATTCTCTCCCAAGCCCTCGGGTCCAGGGGAGACTTGCCGGACATTATTTCCATGCCATTGATTGAGACATCAGATTGCTAACGCTCATCATCTTGCAGATCGGTTGCATCCCTCCTCTTCTTCTACATTAACCCTCGCATCCTCCCACCTGGAAGCCAAGGAACGAACCAACCACTGCACGGAGCGTGGGCATGCAATCTCACGCAGACAACTCCGACTTCGTACTATTCCCTACCCACTTCACCGGTGACAACAAAATGCTGGCTTTGGATTCGTCCAGACAGCAGCAGCATCCCCCATACTTCCAGTCCTACCCCATGGATCCTAGCACCTTTATCGATCCTCTTGCCTTCCATGTGGACGATCTAGGTTTCAGCCAGACCCACGACCCATCCGGTGTACCGCAGTCCTCCAACTACGGTACGCCGCCTGTCTACTCGGAGTCTTACTCGGACTCCAATAAAGCTGCCGGATTTCCACCCATGCCCGCCACTCCCCCGTCCCTGCCTTATACTTCTGACCACTTCATTCCTGGACTTTCTACTGCGTCTGGTCCCTCGGTTGCAAGCGCCTCCTCCTCCGCCATCGGATCGCCCAATACGGGTTCTGCGCATGTCATCTCGGAAGACTGGGTCCAGACAACGAATGGCTTGGGGCTTCCCACTGCGGTCATGAGTGACTTATTCCCCAATGAGTATTTCGGCAACACACTGGACTCGGAGGGTTTCTATCAGCAAAAATGCCCAGAAAGCTTTGTTGGTGGGTTACAACGTCCGATACACTGTCCTCCGGCCCCTGCTGACCACTAGATTACCTCAGACCCGTCTGTTATCCAGCCAATGCTACAGCAACATCCCATCCACCCACCCACCATCTCATTCCCGGAACAGCCTGATTATGTCGTATCGCAAAGCGCGTTCCTTCCCCAGTCCCCTGACCCTTCCCACCTCCATCCTTCGGAGAGCTACGGTGCGAACCAACCGTTCGCACAGCACCCCAATGTTGTGCCGACTTCTTCCCCTTCCATGGCTCCTGCCCTTCCCCAGTCACGACCACCTTCCTCCTATGACCGGAGGTCATCAGTTTCGTCGGTTCAGTCCCAGCGCTCTCATCCGAGCCCGGCTGCCAGTATCGCAGAGTCCGACGATGACACCAAGGAAAAGGGCCGATGCCCTTTCCCGGAGTGCAGACGTATTTTCAAGGACCTCAAGGCTCATATTCTGACACACCAGTCAGAGAGGCCCGAAAAATGCCCCATCGTCACCTGCGAATACCATATCAAGGGGTTCGCACGCAAGTATGACAAGAACCGCCATACTCTTACTCACTACAAAGGAACGATGGTTTGCGGTTTTTGCCCGGGGTCTGGGTCACCCGCGGAAAAGAGCTTTAACAGGGCGGACGTCTTCAAGCGCCACTTGACATCCGTGCATGGCGTCGAACAGACACCACCCAACTGCCGGAAGAGGAGCCCAGCTGCAGCGGCAAGCAAGGGAGCATCTAACTACAGCCCCGATGCGACCGGCAAGTGCTCAACTTGCTCCGTTACGTTCAGCAACGCCCAGGACTTCTACGAGCATCTAGACGACTGTGTGCTTCGGGTTGTCCAACAGGAAGAGCCCAGCGAAGCCATCAACCAGAAGCTGCTTTCCGAAGTCGATGCGGATGAGGAGGTGCAAAAGACGATGGAGAAACACAACTTGAACGACACGGCTGGCACCGTCGACATATACAATGACGAATATGATGATGACGATGATGACGCTTACGAATATTCGAACCTGCGCTCGGGCAAAGGCTCCCTGAAGAGCACCAAGGGATCAGGGGCGGTGGCCCGTCCTATTCTGGGCGTCAACAACGCTGTCACGAAGGGTTCGTCCAATGCCAATGCTAAGATGCGTGCAACTACATCCAAGCGACGAAACAACCGCGATCGTTACCCCCAGTCCTGGGGTTGCCCTAGCAGCAGCATCAAAACGAAGAAGCGTGTCCTCTGTGTCTTTGATGGACAGCGCCGTCTGTGGAAAGACGAGATGATGCTCGACAATGAGTTCGAAGTCCGCGTCAAGCTTCCGGGTGGTGCAGGGGATGGCACTAACCGCGAGGCTTACGTGACGGACTTGGATGTCGAGACACTGAAGCGTGCGGAGGGTGTTCTCAGTGCCAATGATGAAGAACGCGGCCCTTGGGTCGACAATCAGTCCACCCAGCTCATTGGACAACCGGCTGTTTTGCTGCCTGATACGTACCGGCCGCATGACGCTGAGTCCATGGATATGACCTACTAAGTCCGGAGGATGATAGGACTCCATTTCCATCCATTCCCCCTCTTTTGTTCGATTCTGACTGTCATATTTTGCATATTGTGGGTTTTGCATCTGTGGCATGACGAGAGCGATTTTTTTTGTGTTCGACCAGTTTTACCTTGATACCACCACTCTGCAGATCTTTCTTGTTCTATTGATGGGCACCCATGGAGGCTGCGCCCGTGGTCCTGTAATAATATCCCCTATGTTTACTTCTGGTTTTGGTTATGGATTGGGCGTTTGGGAAACTAAAACGAGACTATCTTGGAATGCAGGTCATATCCTACTTCAAAATGGGAAGGTATATTCTTCAGAATGTAAGATTCGCAATTGAGCAAGCATAGTATATATCATTGCCTCCATTTGAACAGCATGAACAAGGTTTCAGCAGTAGATCTATCTATCTATCCGTAGTCGGGCCGGCCAGCGATCGGAGTCTTCTGCCCGCCTTTTGCCCCACACTTTCCCCTTCCCGCGGATGTCGCATGGCAGATTGCCTTCCTGATCAACAACCCAGATCACACACACACGCCCTCGCAAGATGCAGTTGGGTCTCTCGGAAAGCCTGTCTTCCCTGGTAAGCAGGCGATTTGTCGCTGCCAGGGATGCCGGTCACTTAATCTTCTCTTCGACGCATCTTGCGACCGTCCACACATCAAGCATACCGGTAACTAAGCCACCCCCATCCATCCCCGCACCACACACACATTACACATACGTCCTCTCAGTCACTGTCCGTTCTACTGTCTCCGACTCCAGCTTACTGAATTTTCTCTCTTGTGCTGTCTAGTATCAAGTTCGCTATTGCCCGGCTCTTGCGAAGAAACCCACAGGCGCCCCTAAGCCTGACAAGGCCCCCAGTGGCCCGAAACCCGATCCCTTCCAAGATCCGTCTCCCGACCTTCTCCTCGCTCAGATCCCCCGTGAGAACCCGTCACACGTGCTGGTCTTGAACAAATTCCCCGTAATACCGAATCACTTTATTCTTGCTACGAAGGCGTGGCAGTCGCAGACAGACCTCCTCGACAAGGAAGACCTGGAAGCCGCATATGCCTGTATCAAAGCATGGGCCGAGGGAAGTGGACCAGAGGGCCAAGGGAGCAAGAAACTCTTTGCCTTCTTCAATTCTGGTGACGAGAGCGGTGCAAGTCAACCCCACAGGCATCTACAGTTTCTTCCCGTCGAGGCTATGGCACAAGGCGACTCTCAAAACTGGCAGCCCTTGATTGACGTTGTAGCCCGGCAGCCTACATCCAGCGGGACTGGTTACCAACATTTGGCCCAGGTGCCTTTTGCGCATTTTGCTCGTCCCTTGCCACCAAACCCCTCTAGTGAGACTCTCCATCAGATCTACCTGTCTCTGTACAGAGCGGCAGTAGCAACGGCCAAGGGAGGCCTCAGTGACGCCGGCCAAATCACTGGTCCTGCCGCCATTAGTTACAATCTTGCTATGACGGAGACAACCATGATGATCTGCCCGAGGCGGAGTGAAAGTGCTCGGATTACGGTTGACTCGACAGCAGCTGGAGATGTAGCTGAGGCGGGCGTTGTCGCACTTAACGGCACAGTCCTTGCTGGTACCCTGATGGTCAAGGCTGAGGCCGAATGGGACGAGTTGCGTCGGAACCCTACTTCGCTACATAATGTGCTTGCAGCTATTGGATACCCTCAGCCAGATGCGCGGGAGGTTTCTTTGTTGTAGATTGATATGAGCAGAGATATGACGTGATTAGATATTTTGCATGATAGGCATATTGAATAGAAGTAATTGAACGTCTTTGCGGCAGACTTGTAGCAGGACTACGCATAGCAATCTGCAATCCTCGGTCTGTATGGTTTCATATTCAGGAGTGTTAAACGGCCATCGAACAAGAGAGTTTTACTAGGAGCTGCTACTTAGCTGAGTCCGAGTAAGCTTAAGGGTAGACAATCCGCCACGGACGCATCAGCTTACACATACAGACCAACTACTACTAGTCCTTAACAGAGAATTCTTGGATAGAAAGGAGCTAATCACGTGGCGAGGCAGTAGCTGGAAGTTGCGATGGCAGCTTCTTCTTTAGTCTCCTGCCATCCGTTGACAACTCCCCAAACTGACCATGATTGTATGCTCAACCCACAACACTCCTAGATCTATCGGACCAAGTGAGTTCTATTTGACTGAGAGAATAGACAACAGAATGGAGACAACACAACTGGCCCTTTACTATCCCCGATTCTGCTTCGATATCGCCCTCCCCACTCTTCATTTGTTCACTGATCGCTCCCTCACAATAAGTGAGTCTTTCTTGATTGCAAGTCCATTTGACACTGAAAAGGCTCTCAACCGACGGAGTTTATTGGGAATCTTTGGCAACCCATTATAACTCTTCCCACTCCAATCAACCTTACATCTTCACGCCATGGACTTCGCACCACTTCTTTTTGCAGGTAGCATTTCCAAAATGATAGGTTCCCCCATTGGCTCTGATATACTGAGCCACCCTCTTCCATGAAACCTTTGGCAATTGATTGTCAATGCGAGCCCAGCAGAAGGAGTAACGGCTTTTGTCATGGCCCGTGGTTTCTGACAACACGTTAACCGCCTCACAGAGAAGACGAATCTACCGTGAGTCAGTACCAGCTTCATGCAAACCTAGGAGAATCATAAAAGTAACCGAGATAGGTGACTTACGTCATTTTGGTGCCATTGTGGCTTCCTCACGCGTTGCTCTTTAGACTTTGTCAACGTGCGGAATCTGCCACGAAGAGTCGACTCGGCCTCCTTGAACCCGCCAATTCTTTTGATATCTTTATATGACAACCCACGGAGCTTGCAGTCAATTAAGAATGCGTTTCTCTTGTCACGGAGGCACGTAAGTGGCCTGCCAAGAAGTTTCCCCTGGTTAACGTGGCTTATGTCACTGGAACTCGGTAGCGACCAAGGCTCATTAAGTCTATACCGACCCTCATGGTGTTGGTAGGAACTGGTGATAGGAAAGGATTCATTACACCCTTGGTTGGCTGCACATCCACTTCCGATCGAAAGCATGGCTGGGCAATCAGCCCTTTGGGAGCCCCATGGGAGGAGTAGGGACTGGGAAGCGCTTGAACCGTCATTCACGAATGTGGACGGATCCAGATGAATGTTCGCTGCCGCAAGCTGAGCCAGTGCGCTGTTGATTTCTCCGTAAAATTGCGCCTCATTCGACAGGTTCCCTGCGTCCCATGTGGGTAGACCAGAACTAGTGTCTTCATTGGATGAGTGCGATAGTTGATGAACCTGCGCAGCTAGCAAAGGAAGTGATGTCCTAGCTGCATCAAGAATACTATCTGCAGTTGGTGCTGGAATCTCAAGTGACGACCTTGGGGACTCAGATAGTGCTATTTCTTCCACGCTTGTCCACTCTCCTTCAAGAAGAGGCGCACTGTCCTGAGATATGCATTCATCGAGGATAGTTATGGGTGCCCTGAGTGGTGTTTCCCCCTCCGCCAGAAGGGATGGGACGGGCTCGCTGATCGCAAAATGATCATTCATATCATCGGCCTGGTGGTTTATATCAGAAGCAGCATCGCTGGAATAAAGATTATCATCGGCGAATAATGTCTGTGGAACGCGTGGATGGGCATCAAGGATCTCGAACTGACAGCCATCCTCAACTTTAATGAAGTGCATTATCTCCTGCGGCTTGTTGTGATGAGTCTGCTCTTCAGATAGAAACTGAAGCCCGTGTGCTGCTGCTGCGGTTCTTCCGGGTTCGAAGACTGAATAACAGTTGGGAAAACAATAAGGGCACCCTATCTGGGGCAAGTCTCGCATTGTCATGTCGTTGCTCGTCATCTTGATGAAATCTGTATGCAGTTGCTCGTCGTTCTCCATGAGGTGATGTGTATGTTCGCGTTCAAGGTGTATCACAGAGAGCTCTGAGGTGGTGTCTTGCCAGGTAGAAGGCCTTCCATGGGAGAGTGACTCGCGGTTGTCTAGGAAGAAGAGATGGGAATGAAAGTCCAACGCATTAAGGCTTTCCTTAACGGCAACTGCCTTTCGGTCCCTTGAAGCGACCAGGACGCGCAGCATGGCTTTAAACAGAGACCAATATCTTCTTGCTCTCTTCACCGCTACTGTCCCCTATGCTCTGGATAGACGTTGAGCAAATACTATGCATTGGATCCTGGTGTCAGGTCATGCACGCTATCAGGCTACTAGGGCATCTGCAGGGACTGTTGTGGCTGCTCAGTACACCAAGATCTATATGGAGGGGTTTCACTTTCTCGGATGACTCACCAATAAGGGCTGAGTGTTGTTGACTCTGCGATTGTTTGATTTTCCAAATTGAGTTGCAAGCAACCAATGACCGAAGGTCTCAAGATCAGACGGGCTTTCTCTGAAGGCAACACGACTGAGCGGTGGAGGAAGTAATGGGCACAAGGCGCCTCTGACGGTGTGGTTCCCGCCTTCTCTGCAGTTGCTCGACGACCGAATGAGTGATGCTTCTTCTTGTCCGCCACAGATGGAATGGCAATGATGTCTCAGAAGTCTAGCCTCTTAGGCAACAGTTGCCATTCGAGAAGTAGCTGGACAGGGTTCATGGAACTCACGGTTCGCTCTATGAGAGGTGATGTCTTATCCAACGGAGGATGTAGAAGGCTGTCTCAGTCCCCAAGGAAAGGTAACGACACAACACCGCGCTCGAGGACAAGAGAGATCTGACTCGAGAACACCGGAGCTTTTCAACATCAATATAAAGCCATATTGATGACCCTTTCACGCCCTCACGCATTAGGCCCCTGAATTACATGACTACCATGTTCCGATATGGCTTGAACTGTTCGCATCGCCGGGAGCTTAACCCTTGTTCTTTCCAAGTTCATATCGGCCTGAACGCTAAAAATGGCTGACCGAGGCACTATACCCTTTTCTGTTCAAAAAAGGCATGAGGATTACGGAACAAGATCAATTACGGCACATGGTTCGGTTTAACATAATCTCCCAAACTCCCATAACGATCAGTCAAACTCTACTTTTGCAGTTTGCCGCGCATAGTCCGAATGACGATCCTCGAAAGAAGAGCCATCTTATGTGGCGCAGAAGATGAACTCTGGGAAAGGGGAACTCAAAGTTCTGCTGTTCAGACGAAGTTGAACTGGTGTGGTTGTTTTGCAGCAGTGGACGCCAATCGGGTAGCTACATAGGGCTTTGTTCGCACATCCGCTTTATCCTACCATCCTCAGGCGATGCGGTGGCTGCGACCTCATACCACATAATCCAGAACACTTATTATCTCCAGAAAATGGTACATTTGGCCGGACGGTTCGGAAAGCTCCCGTTCGGATCTGCAGATGTGGTTTTCTCCGCCATTGGCTCGACTGACATGCTTTATCTGACTGCTTTCTTTTGCCCTAACTGGGGCGGACCTTTTAAACCCGCGCTACCGCACAAGCCGGAATCAAACTGCATATGCAGATCATTCCCATCATTCAGGTATCCACCAGAGCTCAGACAACTGCACGCTACCTAGGTTCTATGTATTCTGAAGATCAAAAGTGCCGCAGAAGCTGTTCCCATCAAGACCAATAACAAGGGAGCAAGTAGAAAGTTGGAAAGAGCAGCGTCCGTGTTGGTCCTGCAGGATAAGGTTTCCCGATTCACCGCTTGATTCCATCCAAATACATTGCACCCCAGCTTTCACCGGGTCCTGCCAGCCCCAAACGCTTCTGCATCCGTCATTGTGCAAATCAGACGTGCCCATCTGTCATGGCGAAGCAATTGGCGCAAATGTCGGTCGGAGACTAAGCTTAACCCGCTCTTCAAGCCAAACATCGGATGGGTCTCCGGTTTGCTCCCTAGACCCCAGTGAAGTGAAGTCCGGCTTGAGAGGTCGACAGGATCTGCATGAGCCATTTCTTCCGGACATCCAACCTGGTGACAGGGTACTTCTGAAAATTACATCATACGGCACCTACACATACATTTCTTTTTCTCATCTCATGGTACTTTCTGGCCTCACTTCCACCACTGTCGTCTCGCACAATGCAAGACAATGCAAACAATCCCTGATCAAGAACAAAAGAAAAAGCAAAGACATACCACACTCAAACCCACCTGATCCCTACCAGGATCAGAACTTCCTTCCCCGCACGATCGTTATTTCGCTCCGTGTGGCTCATTGCAGATCTATCATGTGCACTGTATGTTTGCACCTGCTGGAAACCCTATGTATAGTCTGTGTGGGTCCTCCCCCCGGACACCATCCCCAAGCATGTGCACATATACACGCGTACATGTATGTATGTATGTGTGCACGGGCTGCAAATGGGCTTTTTGTGACTTACCGGGGGTGGGGGATGGAATGGGGTGGTGACAGAACTAATTTCCTCCATAGACAGGGGAGCTTACTAGCCTGCCCAAGGTCAACACAAGGAAGAAGGGAAAGACAGAAAGTACTGACCTGGTCTGGCCTAGCCTGACACACTGGATCTTTTGAGAGTTGCACACACCTTCCCTGCGGGAATCCCGGATGTTGGGTAGAAACGGTGACACCGTCGGGATGAGCATGTTTCACGAGTTTCACCACACCATTTCCTTTTCGCTGAGAGACTAGACCAGTCCAGCACGGTCCACTCACCACGTATCCTTGAGGAACAAACCGGAAAAACAAAAAATAGAAGAAGAAAATCATTAAGGAGACACAATGCGTGGGATGGTGGCGGTAGGGATCTGAGCGTCCCATTGATGATGACAATAATGAATTATTCTACGATCCTCTGCAAATTCCCGGGATGAGCATGCGGAAGACTAGCTCAGATCGACGGAGCTTGAACCTGAAGAAATTCGGAGAAATAACAGAAAAAACTACAGTGGGGACTGTCGGTGCTAAGGAGGCAAGTAGGGGAGGAAGACGGCAGTAGTCTTTCTCTTATGTCTGTTCCCGCTGCAGCTGCCGTCATTCCGGTTTGCTGACGACGGGCCTTCCTCCTCCTGCTGCTGCTGCTGCTGGCTTGCGGCAATGGTGTGTCTGTCTCCTTTGAAATCTTTTTTCTAATTCACGTTCATTGCGTGAATCATGACTATAATCTGCTTGCAGTTTTGCTTTTTCCTGCTTTTTGCTGTACACGTCCTCAGCAAACCCTGGCTGGTCGAGGCGTGAATGGAGGTATTCCTTCCTACTGGGAGCTCGGGAAATAATCTGTTATTTCCACATGTATGTATGCTAGAACCCTGCGCGGGTGTCGGTAGATGACAGTTCCATCCCTCAACAGCCAGGCCATCCATTGCCCTACGCAAAGTGGATAGATGGTTAGATCGTCGCAGGCCCCCGCTGGCCGCCCTTTTTCCGGCCCTTGACATAAGGATATGATTGTACAGGGGATGATGGTTCATGCAGGAATGATAGTAAGAAAAGAATGGGGTCCGCCAGGGTAATTTCAGGGTACTTCGCTTTCCTGCGTCCGTCCGCCGTAGCTCTGGTACCGGTCCAAAAGCCGGTCCATCAGCAGCACTGTGACTTTCGTCAGCAGATGGATCTAAGCATCCTTTCCATCCCCAATGCATGGCTAGTAGCTCACCCATGAACAATGTAAGAGTAAACGCATATAATATGGCGGGGGATGTCATGAAAGAATAGACGAGCGGAAAGTGACGAGAGAAACTCATTAGGCTTCCAAGGAGCATACCAAGGGACACGCGGGCCGCTGCGCTGATGCCCATACATCTGCGGAGCGTGTGGCGACGCGCTAATAATACAAAAGCACCAAAGAACATCATGGAGAGTGACGCCACGGCAAAATAGTACACATAGACGAATTCTAGGAGGGCCATATACCCTCTCAGCAGCTGCTCACTACTCAAGCGGCCAGGATCAGGGTGGTTCGAAGGCATGATCCGCATGGTGGAGAACAGCGCCGCAGTTACATTCCCTACCAGGTCACTGAGCATGTCTCGGGCGATGGGGACTTGGCCCGTCCGACGGGAGGGACAAAGCGGGTGATTTGGGAGATCATCCAAGATCCGGGAGATTGTAACCTGTTCGTTTACGGCCCCTCGGCTATAGTCGATTTCCATATCAGCAATGGTGGCTCGAAGAATTCGGATGGCGTAGTCGGGTCTGGGCCGTGGGTCTTCACAAGCCCACAAAATGGTTTCCGCTAGGTACCGGAGTTTCAATGTGATATCCAGACTTAAGGCAAGGATCTGAGACCCTTCAAGGAGGAGAATGAGGACCACATGGAACGGGAAATGTAGCTGGGCCCATATTTGCTGAGAGTACTTGCCCAGAACACGTCTTGGAGAAAGGTCGAAGTACGCTTGCCACAAGAAGTACTGAGATTGACATGTTAGGACTCGGATTAGAATAGAACTGAACGGTGGGTCAGTCAATCATCGGGGCCATACCACACTAGTTGTGACGCCTAGGATATGGACAAACGACCACTTCGTCCAGCCACCAGGGCCTACTGTCCGGTTGACGAGCCTAGTGACAGATATGACACCTTCACCGATTATGATCAGAGTTAGGAGGCCCATTCTTGTGTTGAGATGGGTATCTTGAAGTCCAATCCCAGGTGTGGCGCTTGAAGTTCCCATTACTACCCACATCTCGACCCCAAATAGAACAAACCAAACGGTCCAAATATAGGGGTTGACTCCTTCACGGGGACGGAAGGCATAATACATCTACAGCAAGTCAGTTTGACAAGGGTACGAGCTAACCGATGGTTGTCTGCCTTGGGTAGCTTACCAGGAGGTAGGTCAAACTTGAGACAAATTGCATCCCGGCAATGATGGATACGCCCCGAGCTGCAGGCATCATACGCCGTCGAAGAAACACGGCGTTCACAGTGTATTGCAAGGCGAGTAAGAGCCGACTGCCACCGAGGATAAGGCTCAAGGACTGGAAGGCCCAGACATTTTCTGGCTGAACACGTGTGGTGAACCTTGAACCTGCCGATGCAAATCCAACCATAGCAGCCAATTGAATGGCCTTGCAGATTCTCTCGAAGATCGAGTCTCGCGCGAAACGGATATCAAATAGTGTGACTTGAAGCCAGGTAAACCAGATGATCCCGAGGAAGCCAATGTAGGCCCACAAAGCTGGCAGCATCAGTTTGTGATCAAACCATGTTAGTGAGCTGGTATACCTTCTACGTTGTTGATTTCATGTGTAGCTGTAAAGGTGGAGAGATTTGCAACGAAGAACAAGTCAAAGAATAGCTCGATGGGTGTTGCCTCGGATTGTTGACGGAGATGCGGAAGATCTCCATCCTTCTCGTCAATTGGCGACTCAATGAACGCAATGACACTACGCTGCCTATTGAAGTTAAGAAATCACACAAGTACCATCTCGCCTAACCGAAAGTCCAACTTACTGCGTGGCTGCTCTGGCACGCCTATCTCTACTCAACGGTTGGTCAAACCAGGACTTGAAGGGTATTGGTATCATAGTGATGGGCCTTAGGGAAGCTAGACAACTAAACGATGGGTATCATGAAATATAGAGTAAGAACAGTCCTGGTCGGTGGTCGTCAAGAAATTGGCGCAGTCGATCGGTTTCGATACGAAGAGCAACTGGTGTTGTCTCGGAAAGAGCGATGGTGATGCTCTTGGACAGGGACTTCAAAGAGGCAGCCACCGCAGACCGTGCGGAAGGCGTCAATGAAGCATTTTTGAAGCATCAAGGCTCCTCATGCTCAGAGCTGTTTGCAGATGCTGTCACCGAATTTCCAAGACCCTCTAAGCCTCGCGAATTCGCCATCTCATCGGCTGTAGAGAGGTTTCCATCTGAGCCAGGAGTGATTCCAGCCTCCTGCTTAAGCTTCTCGTAATTATCTCCGGCTTCTTTGATCAAAGCCTGGATTTCCACTTCCCGAACAGCTATGTCCGCCTTCTCCTTCCTCAGTTCCTCCATACGGTCGATCATCTGAGCCTTTGACTTCTCTAGGACCGCCAAGTTCATACGCAAACGCTCGAGTGAGTTCGACAGACGGGGTATCGAGGTCATCTTTGGCGGAGTGCGCGGCCGGTCAATAGGGTCTCTGCTCGCACCCATAGCAGCTCGTGCCTGACTGGCGTCGTACGCTGCTTTTTCCTCCAAGTCCGAATCATCCTCATCCGACAGACCTTCAGCATCATCAATAAGCTCACGCATTTCTTCCCGCTGTTTTCGCTTCTGCTCTTTCTCTGCTTTCCTCCCAAGGGATATACGTCCGTCCTCAACAAACTCGTCAAATCCTTCTGCGAAATCTTCATCGTCACGGACAAGCCTCGTATCCTCCCGCCGCGCCTGAAGATCCCAGTCGTCCTCTTCCATATCATCCTCGAGGGAAATGAAGTCTTTCTCGGTGGAAAGCGCCGCTTCTTCCTTCGCTAATCGGGCTCTCCGAGCTTTCTTTTCTCTAATCTCTGCTTCGCTGGGAATAGCAGCAGGGGTTGAAACCTTCATGACCTCACCAAACTTGGCAGCCACATCAATTGTCTTCTCCGATTCATCCTCAGCGGCGGGCTTCGGCGTAGAGGGGGTCGAGTTTCGGAGCTCTTTTAGATATTCGTCGTTGTAACTCGGCCTATCCTGCTCAGGCCCTACCCGGAGGGGGATCTGACCACCTGCGCCCGACGGTGTCAAGGATCGCTGAAAGGCACTCTTCTCTAGAGCACGTTTCGCGAGCCCAGGTCGTTTGGGAATGACAACTTCGCTTTCCTGTGCGTCATCGTCCGCCATCGAGGTACTGCCGGGACCGAACGAAAGGCGCATTTTCGACTTTTGCTTCGTTTTCGAAGTCGGAGGACGTTTGACAACAGGACCGGAGTCTACCAGCCTTCCATTAGTATATCCATCACGTAGAGTTGAGCTTGATCGCAGATACAAACCTTGCTCGTCGGCGTCATTTTCCTCATCATCGCCACCAATTTTGCGGGGCTTTCGGCGATTTGCAAATTGAGAACTCATTGTCAAAGCGTATGAAGAAACCTAATAATCTCCTTGTCCAAACCGAGCCCCCGACTATGAAATCAGCCAAAAGCCTGAAGGATGAAACCCCGCTGGCGTCACTTGCAGCTCCGCGATTCTTTGGAGCTTGCGGGAACATCATTCTTCCGGGCCCAGCTGATTCCCACTGCTTGTATCTCAAAGTTCCGCAACGCGCTCGACTCGCCGTTACGATAGGACAGTCAGACCCCAAAACACACCATTCAAGATGCCTCAAGCCCAGCCCGAGTTGAAGAAGGTATATTATTCGCGATTGATATTCCGCCAACCCTCCCCCGACACGGAGCACCTAAGCTAACATTGCGGTTTTGCAACAGTACATGGAAAAGCGGGTATTCTGCCAACTGAACGGCAACCGCAAAGTCATTGGTATCCTGCGAGGCTATGATGTACGTCGCGCTTGTGTCCCTCGGTTCCTACTTTCCTGCCTGCTGTGTCGCTGTTACACGGGTTGATGTGCCTTGGATGGGGTCGAATATCGGTGATATTCTTGGTTCAATCCGTGGAGTGAAAGAGGGGGCGGGGAGAGTGTGTGTATGTGTGTGCAGATTGCTGACGTCTGCGCTTTCATTATCCAGGTGTTCATGAACATCGTCCTTGATGAGGCTTTCGAGGAGAAGCAGGGTGGAGAGAAGGTCGCTATCGGCATGATTGTATGTGGCTATTCCCATTTCCGAATGTTCACGTTTGCTTGGGATACTGGGATGGGCAGAAAGCTAATGATGGTCTGTTCGTCTTTCTAGGTCATTCGCGGTAACTCGGTTGTTATGCTCGAGGTCAGTATCGCCTGCCATGGGACTACGATTAGTGGCGTACTTTATCAGGAGACTAACCTGTTGTTTTTCTACATTTATAGGCTCTGGAACGTATCAGCGACAAATAAAGTGCTGCGGGTGGACGGGGAAAGTCAACATGTCTTTTTATACCTTCACTGTGGGAAATGATTTAATTGCAAAGGAGTTCACGGGTTGGTTGCTCACGGAATGATCGATGGCATCTCGCTTTCAAAAGGAAACAGAAAAGAAATCTTCATTTCAAACAATTTACGAGAAACACTTTACGCACAAAGAGATCTGGAATATACCAGATTACGGCATCCTTACTTAAGAGGGAGATGGGTACATTGTCCCAACGCAATGATCCATAACAGCTAGTCAGTTATGGTCTATCATTTTTTCTCGGCAAACCAATGCCCAACCTATCCCACCGGCAATATTCAAATGGGCCTCTGGAACTAGATAATACCCTGTGGAGATAACCCAGAATACTAGAAAGAATAGAAAAAGTAAAAAAAGAGAACCCCCACGCCATGCATCTCCTTGACCTGAAATCAGCCCACCTCCGTTCCCAAAGTCCAAACAATGAAGAATGAATGAAGCTATACGAGTTAAAATTGGTATCTAGAATTTTGTGTAATGAAGACGGCTGTGAGTAAAGTTGAGCTCATTTCGGCTTCTGGCCGAATTTCAATTTCAGCTTGAACCCACCGCCACTGGGTGTGGATGGGGTAGATGGTGCAGTCGATGGCTTAGGCTGTGCTGACGAAGCCGGGGAGGGAAGGTTTGGTATGTGCAGCTTGGTTGGAATATGCTGCGATGATGGCTTTGGACTGAATGGTGTAGTACTGGATGCCACCTTGGACTGCTTGAATGTGATACGAGGGCCCGGTGGTCCCATGCCTTGCTCTTCGCGCTTGCGTTTCGGGGCGGCTGTTGTATCTTTTGAGGGCGTGAGTGTCGTGCGGATTTTGTTTGTTCGGACGAAGTGCATGCGTCCCTGGGTTGGGTTAGCAAATTTTCAGTAGAAATGTTGGTCTCCATATTACGTACCTTTCCGAGATGCTTCACGGTCCAGTAACGAGGGTATTTCAGAGACACCATCCGAGTCGTGATTGCGTCATAGAGAACCCTGCAAAGGTCGGTAAACTCGGAGAGCTCAAGTATTCCAATGCAGGGAGAATTGCACGCCGCCCAAAGAGATTCTTTCAGCAGTTGATCGCCGGAGATCTCCTTCTTGAGCGCATTCAAGGCTCCGGTAACTGTCTGTCTCCGGGCAAGGTCTGCCTGGCGGACCTCGGTTGAAGATTCCTGCTCAATAATGAGGTTATCGGTGTTGCTAGCAGGCGCTTCCTCCTTAGTTTCACGACCAAAGGCGACTGGTGCGAGAGCCTTCCCGAACAAGTTATGTAGGCGACACCTGATAAGGGCAGAAGAGTCGTTTGACATGGTGAAAATGAACCATCGCAGTAGTTCGGGGTATTGAAAGATGTCAAGCTCAATGAGGCATTCAAACGCATCCAAGCGGAGGAGATCGTATGTTCCAGCTCGAGTATACGGCAGGAATTGCATAATATCGAGGCTCAATATTTTGGCCTCCATGAGACGCACTTGGCAGCGCAAAGCGGCTCGCGAGTAGATGTTCTGAAATGAGCTGGACCATTCATCCATCCTGCGATACCTATCAATCTCTGCAATGGCGTCTTTTTCCAATTGTTCTTCTGCCTGAGCCTCTAATACACGCTCCATGTCAAAATCGTCCACCTCGGAGGGCCTCTCAGGCTTGCCCAGCATGGCATGGCATAACGATTCCATCAAGGTCGCGACATAGAAGTTGTCCGAATACTGTCGCAGCATAAGCGTCGGGTCAATGAGGTAATGGGTCATGTACTCACCTCGTTGTTTGAGTTGTCGTTGAACTTCAACTTGTCGTAAAGAAAACGCTTGACCCGCATGGGCGTTTTGCCGTTAGTGTCGCGTACTTTGGATATGGACTCAGGGATGGCTAATTGAATAAAATATGCTGCTCTGTCAGAGAAGTCATTGGAGCGAGTCATAGGAGATCCTGGAAGGCAGAACAATTCTTGGAAAGCTCTTTCGAGGTGGAACAATCCGACCCAGTCAACAGCATCCGTAGCATGTTTCACCAGAGCTCGAGCGGCAGCCACCCGAATTCCGTAGAAATATCTTCGATCCATCAGTGTTCTGACGAATATGGTCGAAATGAGCTCGTGCTCTCGCTGAATCGCCATGTATTGCAATGACTGAATATCATCTATTGTCAGTTCCAGTCCAGTCACCTAATGAGTGAAGGGGTTGACTGACCTCCAGCTGCGCTACAACATCTCGATCTTGCTGAAGCTGCGACAGGTACATGTACCCTGGCATCGCCAACGAAAGCTTGCATATCCACTCAAAATCTGCATCCATGCGAATCCATTCATAGGACTCTCTGCTCATTCTCTCTTCCTCTTCTTCGCTCCAATCTCTTAGTTTCCATTCAGCAACCTCTTCTTCGGTCTGCAAAACGTCACCGAGACAGTAAAGCAGAACATCTTCCTGAGCTTCGGCATTAGGGTCGCCGCCTGTTACGGCAGCTGCACGCTCCTTTTGTCGCTTGTTTCGTTTGAGACGCTTATACTTGGTATTATAAGGTATGTCGAACTTCGTAACACCCTCCTTAATTTCCACAATGTGTTCATAAGGCGTGCCATCAGCTTCGTGAATTCTAATGGTCATGGATCCAGTAAAAACCGGCTGGATAACTCCTGCATAGACACCCCGTATTTCTTCCTTGACATCCCGCATGAACGCATTCTTGTCTAAGTCGCGCGTACTTGAAGCATCAGCTTGCACCTGCCGGATCATCATTTCAACCACGAGCTTCTTCTTGTTGAATCGCTGCGTGGCTTGGAACCGAGGACATCCCGCCCCGTATACCCACTGCTGGAAAAATGAATCAAGCTTTGCGTGGCCGAGTCGCTCACATGTCCTCTGGAAAAGGGAAGTCGTGACGGCACCATTCGGTATGTCACCCATCCGGGAGTTCAGGAAAAGACGGGAGATGATGCGCGACATTGTTGCCTTGCCACTCGCTTTCGTAAGTCTCCGGTCCAAGATGAACAGAACGAGCGGGGCCTTGAGCGCTATGAAATCAATTTCGGACGGATCTATCGTCAATATCGTACCCATGTCGTAGAGCGACGGACGTTCGTAGTCCAGGTCACATACTCTATCAGACATCTGTTTCAGTCGAAAGCGATATTCATTATTCCCGCAGAGCTTCCGCATGAACGTATCCGTGATGTACCAGGCGACACCGACCGTTACCCATGTATCCGTTGCCTCTTTTGGCACAATGTTTACACCAATCCACTGACAGGATAGGGCGTGGACTAGGCTGCGGGTAGAGTCATACATTGGGTCGATGATGTCTTCGGGGAACAAGAGGCGGCTGCTACATATCGATAAACAAGCCGTGGGTAGTGTGGCATCAGGTGTGTCGTCCACAAAGCATATCTTATAGCTAGCGAACGGGTACGATCCATAAGACAGTGAGAAAAAGTCAATTGCCTTCGCCATAGGAAAGCAGGTATTCCTGACTTCATCTCCTCTTCCCGGGAGGCAGAATGCGTGCAACGGTATGGCGTTTAGACCAAGCTGTTCGTCTTGGTCGCTTTCGCGGAAATCGGAGAGGTTGATGTATTCGAAGGGACCTACGGCAAATCCAAGTTGCTGGGCAGATAGAGGGGAGTAGCAGGCGAACGAAACCGTCTTCTTGGTAGGGTCCTTTGGGTCGATGATTTCATCCGTCAAATCCCCGGAACAGACGACAGACAGATCAAGAGTCTCATCATCCGGAGCGATATACCGTTCATGTCCAGAAGCAGGCTTCGAGCGACTGGGGCCCGAGGCGCCGGAATGATCACGGGATTTCCGATCAAACATATCACCTAAGGAGCACGGGCACTTGATCGAGAATTCCCACGTACAGCGCGACAAAGGATCGTCGACGCAGGGGAAGAGAGGACAGCAAGCGCCATACCCCAGGGAGTTGGTTGTATAAGCGTGAGGATAGCGTCTGTCGCCACTCTCTAATCCGACAAACTGCAACCCATCCCGAATATTCTCAATGACGAAGTCGATGGTAACCGTGAGGGCCGTAAAGCGTGGAAGTGACGATTCGGCTGCCTTGGCGCTCAAAGGTCCTTCTGCATCATCAGCGGAGCCCGTAGCACGTAAGGTCATTTGGTCTTGAGCTTCAATCGAGGAGGGATCAAGTTCGTCGATCCGGACGCTTTTGGGGACCGTGATGAGAAGGTCAGATTCTGGCGGAGATTTGAGTAGTCCATCTATCTTCGTCGCGAGGCGCTGGTGATAATGAGGGCCGTAAAGTTGAAGCGTGTCATAAGGGTCCGTGTATTTGATGCTAGGTACCTTGCCACTGACATTGATACGCCGGAGTTCGCCTTGTCGGAAATTTAAACGGATAACGCGAAGGTCTTTGTGATGCGGATGGATCGTGAGTTCCGTTTTTCCCTTGAGGCTCTTGCTGGCAAAATCGATCTCAAGCTCGACCTTCTGATGCGCGACGGTGAATCCCAGCTCCGGCCTGACAGGCCCAGCTGGGGTCTCCACGACGCCTGGCATGACGCAAGATACTCAGTCGTGCACTGCGCCGCGAGCGCCACGATGGCCAACTACCGTCATGTCCAAGCTCCAGGAGCGATGACTATTCCCACCCGACCGCGTTGATCCCGACAGACACTTTTGAGTATGATGGTATTCGATCTCGTGTAGGCGGGGGCGAAGAGACTGTTCACTGGGAAGAGATGGAGAGCTGCTTCGACGGGCGGGGAACAACACCGAAGGGAAGCAAGCGTTCGAGGTGACCGTGACACTAAGTGAGGTTTGGCACGAAAGGACCGTTCGTGAGGACGGAGATGGGGAGGGATAGATGAGAGACTGGAATGAGGAGTAGCACGAGAGGAGATGGACGACCTGGGATCGTCCCTCCAACAACCATCAAACTGAACAATCACTTTTCTATCTTTTTGCCTGTCGCGTTTCTTCTTTGCGGTCGAAAGCTTCCCTGCGGAGCTGGCACCGCCACGTGATTCCGATCCGCGGATGGCGCGAGGAGCCGCCCGTTCGTTCCTCTTTCGGTGCCGCATCGTCAACCGTTCGGGTCCCTTTTCTTCGAAACCCTTTTTAAACCTTTTTTTAAAAGTCTTGGATTCATTCCCCTTCTCCCCTATACATCCCCCCCTCCCTCTACCTTGCAGCATTCCGTTGTCTGTATTCCCCCTTCTTTCATATGCGATAGAGCGTTGACGTTGTCCGTTTGATTGCGCTTTGATTTCCTTTCCCCATCCCCGTCTTGTCCGTCTAGTCGCATACCGCGCGATATGAGCCAAGTTTGATCTCAACCCCCCCCAGATAGTCTTTTCTTTTTTTTGCCCCAACATTCCAACTGTACATTCGAAATCAAGATGAGTGTAATATTCAAAAAGATCCAAGGTTCGTAATATCCTGCTGCAGCACTTATTCAGTCCAACGTAACTGTAGAGCTAATTCGCGTCGCGCATTGTATAGCGATCCAAGACTCGCTATCCGACGACGTGCTCTTGCCCCTCAAGAGCTACAAGTACTCGAGTGTCGATAAATCCTATATCTCCAATTATATACTGAGGCATTACGTACTGCCGCCCTGGTCCGATCTATACTTCAGACCCTGACGCTGACAATGGGCGGGTTAGTGGAATGCATTCGTCGAGATCTTGCCGCTTTGGCTGGCCCCCAACATGGTCACTCTCTTGGGGTTTCTGTTCATCGTGGGCAATGTGATGCTCATAGAAGTCTACATGCCTGATCTCGTGGGACCTGTAAGATGACCCCGGAAGAGCTCTCTATGAGTACAGTGAGGCTAACATGTTGTCATTGTAGGCTCCTTCCTGGCTATACTATAGTTTTGCTCTGGGCATGTGGATGTGAGTATATGGCTACATGGTTGATGTGGGAAACCACTTCTAATAATGCTTCAAGGTATTCTACGCTGGACAACGTCGATGGGAAACAGGCGCGCAGAACGGGGACATCCAGCGGTTTGGGAGAGCTGTTCGAGTAAGTGGTCATCGAAGCATAGAATGAAAGGCTCTAACTCTCTTCAGCCACGGAATCGATTCTTTGAACTGCACTCTGGCTAGTCTTCTCGAGACTGCTGCCATGGGCTATGGCTCTTCTCAGCTTGGTGCTTACACTGCTCTCGTCCCTTGCCTCGCAATGTACTTTTCGACCTGGGAAACCTACCACACCCATACACTCTATCTCGGCTACTTCAATGGCCCCACTGAAGGCCTTCTTATCGCGATCGCCATTATGATTGCCTCTGGCATCTATGGCCCTCAGATCTGGAGCCGACCGATCGTTGAATTCCTGAACTACCCGCAGATCTTTGGGAACAACTCGATGAAGGATCTCTGGGTCCCCATTCTCCTCCTCTCCTTCTTCCTCGGACACCTGCCAGGCTGCGTCCTGAATGTTATTGCTGCTCGTAGAAAGCAGAACCTTCCGGTCGCGCCCGTCTTCAAGGAATGGGTGCCGATGATTGTATTCACGGGCTGCAACATTGCTTGGCTTTTCTCTCCGTATTCGACGCTTTTGTCGGAAAACCGACTAGTCCTCTACTGCTGGACTATCTCGTTTGTCTTTGGACGCATGACGACCAAGATCATCCTCGCTCATCTGTTAAGACAGCCATTCCCCCATTGGACGGTGCTGCAAATTCCGCTCATCGGCGGCGCAATCCTAGCCAACCTTCCCCGCCTGGGATTCCCTATGGTGAGCGCCTGGGTGGAGCTACTGTACCTGCGCCTCTACCTTGCGTTCGCCTTTGTTGTGTACATGCACTGGGCATTCCTCGTGATCAACAGGATCACCACTTTCCTCGGAATCAACTGTCTGACAATCCGTCGCGACAAGTCGGCAGCAAGAGACAGGGCTTATCGTGAATTTGGCGAGAACCAGCCCCTCAACCCAAACTCTGATCCCAGCAAAGGGGGTATCAAGAGCCATTGACTATCTTCCTATGGTGCGTGTGAACAACGCATCTGATGGAATAACTACCTTTGTGTTCGCGCTATATAAAATGGCTGCCCAGTCTACGTTCCCTGTTGAATACTTTGGACCGTAAACTGCGCAACTGGAGTTGGCGAGAGCAGAAAACTCGGGCTTTTCTATGATAACCAGATCCGAGCTGCAGCATCATTTTCTTTTTTCCTCACCTGCTGGTTACCTTGGCGACGTACACATGTCCTCCCATATCTACGATTCTAATGTCCCCCCTTGGATTATGCCACCAGCATTCAGGCTGATGAACTTACGACATGAGTGGATGGATGACGCGGACGCAGAACAGTCGTCCCTAGTCAAGCTTTTTCCGGTATATAGTTCGATGATAGACAGTATAATAGCTCCTAATGAAATGATAGAGTTGTATAGAGTACAAAATTCGGGTCTTGCTATAGCACGTTATACAGTAGACGCAGAGCCACCACTACCTAACAGAGAATGCGCATCTTATGAAAAGAGATATATGACCATATCCGATTATTCAAACACTTTACTAATAAGGTAGGCTCAGATCAAACTTTGAAGACTGTGTCTCATTACCCAATGTGAATCCCCCAAAAAACCTAATCAAGCTCAGACCTTATCATTATTATCAGATCGAGCCCTGCCTTCCATCCCATTGATGATAGCATTATAACTCTTTTATAAAAAGCGATATATCAAGATCTGGCCTATTGGCTCAATGGTAGAGCGTCGCTCTCCTAAAGCGAAGGTTGTGGGTTCGAGTCCCATGTGGGTCGGAATATTCTTTTTTGTTTTTCTTTTTTTTTGAACCCGTCACTTTAAGGGAGTTGTTCCCGCAGTGGTATGCTACACCCCACTCCACTCTGCCGCAGCTAAATATATATTTCGAGGTTCGGCTGTACGCTCGTGTAGGAATGTTCAGTTTTTCTGGTAAAGATATGGGATGATGTATTTTTGCATGTGGCCTAGTATAGTTCAACTGTGCTTATGTAGTATTTATTCCATTGCGCGCCTTTTGTTTGTTTATCCAGAGGTCTGTGTAAACATAAATGGGATTCTAGTCTATATAATTATGCATCTCTATAAGCTTTGTGGTCTCCACCATGACAAGGTCAAACTATCAGATCATCGGAAAAGAAATGGCCGTCGATGTACTTCGAGGTCCATCTTTTCCGGGTCCGATAGCGTATAGCATAGCACTGCATGGTGTCCATCCCCTAACATTTCTAGAGACGTGTCACGCACACGAGCATGTTCTGGGATGAAGCCTGCTACCTCACCCTCACTCTCGATAGCGACTACCTGACGCGCCAGAGTTGCGAAGAATCGAGAGTCATATGGCCCTTCGCAATGGGGCCAAGAATCAAGAAGACTTAATGCTCGTTGTCGAGTGGGGAGATCTCGACACCGAAGACTGGTCCAGCCTAGTGGAGCAATGATGCCTATGTCGGCTACTATCTTAGTGAGATTCTGGCCGTACTCTGCTCTCATGCTGTTGATGATGCGCTCGCAAAGGTCCACGAATGTTCGGAACTGTGGTAGATAGTAGTCATATACGAGCTCTGACAGGCTAAGTACGGTTCCCAGATCCACCATTAAGACGATATGGTGAAGTCTTATCGTGTCCAAGCTGCGTGCTTCTTTGGTGGTCATCTTGGATGGATGGAATCGCGCGCTGAATGCCTCAAAGGCCGAGATATGTTTCATTAGCTGAGTCCGTAGCTTGTAGTGCTCGACGGTGAGTTGAAGGACGTCGGTCATTGGATTGCAGAGCAATGACCGGCAGGTGGTTCGAAAGCGGAAGATGACATTTCCCAAGGGATCTAGCTTGCCTTTAACGTCCTCCAAGCTTTGGAAGTCGAATTCTTGGTTGAGAATATCAGAAGTCAAGTAGCCGTTCTGTGCTCCTAGTCTAGTAACGGAGCCAGACACGCTGAAGAACGCGGATTGAGCATCCAGCTGTGCGAACGCTCGCAGAAGTGCCCTTTCGGCAGTAGATTCTTGGGCAGGCTGGAATACTTTTGACATTACAAGGGTACGTGCCTCGTTCCCCTTGCGGTTCGCCAAAACTTGAAGCCCGTTCTGGAGATGAGCGAATGCTTTTGCCCGATTGCCCTGAAGGTATTCAAAGAAAACAAAGGTGACGCAGCACATAAGCACAGCCAAGCAAGCCTGAGGATCGTTTGACTGCAGGCGTTTTTGTAGGGCAGAAATGGCCCTGTTGTACTGCTCGAGCGCGAAGCGATGGTGGTCATTACGATCCAAGTCAACTTTCTGCACAAGCATTCCTCTAGCTTCGGAGTCTTGATGCAAGGCCCCTAGAGCCACAACTGCATGGCATACAGCGGTCTCGGCTTGGCTCATCTGGAGTGCTAGTCGCTGCCAGAGTTCCGAATCAAAGAATCCCACCATCCTAGGCACGGTATGTGTTTGGAAGTAGGTAAAACATCGACGTTCGTCTGCACTCATTCCGGGGAGACAGACTCGTAGCTGAAACTTTGGGCGATTAGCATTGTGCAAATGCTCGCCGACTCTTGTTGGAAGTCGGGTGAAATCGTACCCATCACAGGTCCGTCCGGTGGAGGTGCAGTTCTTGCACGCTCCAGGAGTCTCATCGCATTTGACTCTTCTCGTCCGACAGGTTCGACATCCGGTGCGGGACTTGGGGGCATATTGTCTCCGTCTTTTGGTTTCCATTTCGGACAGTCACGAGCAACGGGAATTCTGCAGAAGCATGAACTTGGACCCTGAGTCAGACCATCGAGCGCAGTAATTAGCTCATATGCTAGTCGATTATGGTAACTAGGGGCATTAAGGCATAGCTTAGTAAGGTGATGGTGAAGCTCTGTTGGTCAATAGATTGCCACTATCCCTGACCGGCAGCAATAGCGCTAGTGCACTTGATGCCTCTCCAACCAGCATCGGTTATTCACTTCATCCTATCAGTATTAATCTGCAGCAGTCAAGGCTGAGCTTATCTTGCCTCGATAAGTCTAGTTCTGTGGGGAAGGTATACTAGCTTCATTCGTGAAATAATCCTTGGTTTGTTCGCCTGTGTTAGCGATGCCCACAGATATATACCTGGCTGAAATAATACGACCATGGAGTATTAACTCTTGGCTGTCATAAAGAGAGGTTGTTTTGGACTGTAGATGTGACGAGCACAGTATCGAGCGGAAATATAGATGAAGGAGAGCGTAGCATAAGCCTGGAATTTAAATGATGAGGCTCTGGGGCACCTGATGCCCAATGATCAATCCCCCCATCACCGCAAGGGAGGAGGATCTTCTTCCTTTCTCCGCGACCGGCATGACTGGTCCTCTGTTCCCCACGCCAATGAGCGTGGTAATCGTACTAAATTCTCCGGCTTTCTGTCCGGACAACCGGTGATCTCGAAACATGTCCGGTGCTCGAGATAAGTTCTTCCCCGCTTTGATAAAGTCGGATAACTGTCGTGTGTCGCTGATAAGGCGGCGGCCATGCTAAAAAGTCCATACATCTAAATCTCCATGTCCACACGAGGATGTTTTGGCACAATCTATTCTTCAAAACCCTTTTTACCTAGTGCTCCTAATAGGCCATACTACACAGCGCAAGGTTCCTAATCAGCATGGACAATTCCATAAAGTCTGCGGCGCCCGTCGCTCACTCCCTTGATGATAAAGGGTTAGGCAGTATTCAGGTCCAGAATGCAGATGAATTGCGCCTGGCGCAGATGGGTACGTTTAATGTCACCAAAGCCTCTAATTCCACACATCTAACGGAATTTCAACTTGCGATACAACAGGCCATAAGCAAGAGCTGAAACGCCACTTTTCAGTATGGAGTCTCATCGGTCTGGCTGCAAATTGTACCATCTCCTGGACTGGTGAGTTAACCACTACATTCTTGTACAAACATGTATGCTAGACGCCAAACAATCTAACCCAGATTTTAACAGGACTCGGTCTGGGTCTCATCACTTCCATCAACGCTGGCGGTCCCGGTGCCCGTACGGAGCCCCGTAACTCTAGAACAATGCCATGAGATTGACCTTCCCAGTTATCTACGGATTTATCTTCGTCTTTATCCTGCAATGCTTTCTAGGAACATCACTAGCGGAGTTTGTTTCTGCGTACCCAGTCGAAGGTGGGATGTATCACTGGATTGCAGCCATTGCTCCGAAACGGTACAGCAATGTGTTAAGTTTTGCGACTGGCTGGAGCACAGTGTTCGGCTGTATGGACCTCTACAATATCTGCTAAGTGATCCGATGCTGATGTCTATAGGGATATTTACCACTGCCTCTACGAACCTCGTTTACTCATCGAACTTCATCGCCCTCATTGCCTTGTACAGACCCAACCTTGTTGTGCAGCCTTGGATGACTTTCGTTGCGTATCAAGGGTTCAACGTCATAACCTCTGGAATCGTCATGTTTGGCAATAAGTGGATGCCAGCAATCAACAAGTTCTCATGTTGGTATAACTTTCTCGGTTTCTGTGGCTCACCTGCTGATATGATTGATGGAACAGTATGCTACCTTCAACTAGCCTGGTTCGCCATCCTGGTCACCGTCGCAGCCACTGCCCCCAAACACAACGACACAGAATTTGTCTTTCGAACCTGGATCAACGAAACCGGCTGGAAGAACAATGTCGTCTGTTTCATAACGGGCCTAGTCAACCCCCTGTACAGTCTAGGCGGCCTAGATGGGATCACTGTATGTATTCCAGTTCGCGTTGCATGGAAGTAATTACTAATTAGAACTACAGCACATCACCGAGGAAATGCCAAACGTAAGTATCACACTTTAGCTCCTGATCAGAAGCTAAACTATACACTGCAACAGCCAGGAAGAAACGCTCCTTTAGCACTAGGTAAGCCAAAAAAAGCCCGTTCCTCTAAGAATATACTAACGCAACTGTTTTCTTAGCTTGCACACTCGCCATAGCTTTCGTCACCGGCTTCACCTACCTCCTCAGCCTCATGTTCTCCGTTCAAGACTACGCAAGCCTCGCCGACTCCCCGACAGGTCTTCCCCTCGCAGAGCTCTTTCGCCAGGCAACCCAAAGCCGCGGAGGCGCCTTTGCCCTCGTCTTCCTTCTCTGGGTTGCAGTGGGACCATGCGTTATCGGCTCACAGCTAAGTATGACTAAACTGCCTCTTCAAGCTACGAATCAACCATTTATATATTAACGATGTAACTCTAATAGGCACCGGACGAATGCTCTGGGCATTTGCCAGAGACGACGGACTTCCCTTCTCTAAGTTGTACGTTCTACACCAACTAACCCATTAAACCTGGACCTCAGACACTAACCATATCCCAAGTTGTTCCAAAGTCAACAAACGATTCGGAGCTCCCGTCAACGCCCAGCTATGCGTGGGTATCATCATCGCCCTTCTAGGCTGTATTTACCTTGGTTCTAGCACCGCGTTCAACTCGATGATGAGTTCTGCTGTGTACGCACCCCATCACTCCCCACAATATTTAATACATCAAGCGGAAGTCCCCAATAATACTGACCTGCACTGCAGAACAATCAACAACATCGCCTACCTCGTCCCCATCCTTACGAACGTCCTCCTTGGTCGAAAAACCATGCACCGCGGCCCATTCTCACTAGGATACGTAGCAGGAATGACGGTCAATATTATCACTGTTGCGTGGCTGGTCTTTGCAATTGTGTTTTTCTCGTTTCCGTATGATATGCCTGTTACTGGTGAGTTCCATGTTATACTTTTAGCCTAATTCGTGTTGTTATCGAAACTTATCCATGCTAATTTCAACATGACAGCCTCGAATATGAATTATACATGTGTATGTGTCGGTGGGTTCCTGCTGCTGGAGCTATTGTGGTGGATTGTGGCGGGGAAGAAGTATTCGAGACGGATGGAGAAGGTAAGGGAAGAAGAGAAGAATGCTTCGCAGGCGGTGGTGGTGGATCTTGTGGGGAAGAGCTGAGTTTGTGGTTTGCTTTTTGTCTTGCGTGGATTGACTGAGGTTTACTCAAGATTGAATTTATGATCTATGATTGTGTATTTATTAGGAATAATTGGGATGTTCTGGACTATGATACTGCATGTGCCCCGTACATGCATATATGGCTATTTATGGCCATTGAGGCTAATTAGATCCTTGACGCTAAATAAAGTATACTGTGCATATGCATTGCGGATGGCGGGAGAAAGTAAATGTCATAACAACGTCGCAATTCTTGCATGCCTGCAGTGCAAGGTGGCTGACGTGTTGAAAGTCAAGTCATGATTGTTCTGAGTACTGAGCTAGAAGTCAATTAAACGCCCATATCCGCAATAGGAAATATGACGGCCACATATAGCGTCCGATGGACGAATTATGGAAAGATGATTAGCGGTCTCTAAGCCTCTCAGAGCTTCGATCCTTCAATTTCAGTTTCGTAAGTAAGACGGCCCCTTCAGCTGCAAGTGAAGATGCATCTGCTACCGTCCAGATGAATGGGGTAAACTTTGCGCATTAATATATAGCAGCTCAAAGGCTGCATTAGTGCTATCGCTTCTCTAGTCGATTTCGACCCTACATTTGCAGGGGTTGTTGTCCCTACTTGGATCGTCACCCAATGCAATAATTATCCGAGGCAGGCGTTAACATCGTCGAGTCCGTTATATCAAATAGGTGTAGCTAAATATTGAGTTCAGTGATATGCTGAGATTAACACAGTCTCCCGAATAAGAAATCTTTGACGACTGGTGAGCTGGAAAATTCGGGGTTCAAGAGGACACAGCTATGCCGATTGATGTTAGCTATCAGCCACGGACAAAAACCATGTTCCTGCTGCTCACTTCAAGAAATATTCCAATCCAACCCTGCGGGACTCAAGAAACGAAGGGCGAAATTTGACTGGGTGTCATCCGTCAGTCAGTTTGATGACTCGTGTGTATTGTCTCAGACGTACATATAACGCTCTTGGGAGGAAGAGGAGGTAGGGCATTCTTCGCATGTGGGAAGGATGCCACCAATCGTTGTCGCAAGTCGTCGAATTCGGAGTATCTAGGGACAGAAATGTTAGCAAAGACCAACCATTGAGTGCAATTCCCAAGCTCACCTTAAACGAACGGTGATGGGACCACCCTGCAAGTCATTATTAGCACATAAATCTCCTAAGAGCATGGTGAGATAGCATCGCAAAGCAATGACGAGAGCCTGGCGAGTGAACGCTGACGTACATCCAGTGTCTGTATCCTGCAATTCCACACGACATAGGATCCGATGCCCGTCTTGCCTTGTACGACGACATGATCATCGACAACCACACTTTTCGCCCACAAACCACGACTAGTCTCGCAATCTGGATCCTCTGTATGATCCTCTAGTGTAATGCCTGGCGCCTGGTCGAGAGAGATGTGTGAAGCTCTGGATGCGTTTCTATGGTGACTCCAATATGGCGGAACTATGCCGGACACCGGACGGTCCTTATTCGAGAGGTCCTGTGCCCGAGGAAGGATCGATCCGTTGCTCACAGCGACTCCGTCGGAGAGGGATGCAGCTATAGTATCATTGTTTATGATGTCCGAAGGAGGGGACGAGGATTGGGTAGGTGAGGAAGGGCGAGGTTGGTGCGGAGGCACGGAGGCGATGTCCTCATTCGCTGGCTCCATCCATCTAGATATTCGGTGGACGGGACAAATGCGAGCCTGGCTGTCACTAATAATAGGTTGGTAAACGGCGTGCAACCACGAAAGAGGAGATGAGTGGCGGGGGATGGCTAAATGTTTGGTCACTTACGGGAATTACTAGTGAAGCTTGCTGGTACAACAGGAGGTCTGTGTACTGCGTTTCAAAGCCACAGGGTGTCAGCCCGGGTTTAGGTCAGGTATGGCTCGGTATGATACCCGAGAGTGAGAGAAGCGGAGACTCTGAAAGGAGGGGGAAGGGATGTTGATAAGATAGAATGTCTCAGATGGGGGAGGGATTGCTGCTTGAAGCCCATGGATTGACGATCGATATCAAGCCATTGCACCGGCCACGCTCCGTGTTCCGAAAGGAGCCAACGGGGATCACGGGACCACGTCGCCCAACGCCTTTCCAGAAGGAGCGAGTCATGTGCTGCTTATCTAGCACCCGCAAAGACATACTGTAGGTCTGTTTGGTATGGGTGAAAGTATGATAAATTACCACAAGACATCTAGTTCGAAGGTTATGCTTTTTGTTTGAAAGAGATCTCCATTCTGCATCAAAAATGAGACCCAAAAAAAGGTCACGCAGGAAGCTTTCTTTGTGCAGCAGAAGCAAGACTCAAAATCTCTCAGGATTAGACTAGTTAATCTGGATAATCCAATTCCGGCCGCATTATTTCCCGCTAGCCAATTTGGCGCAGACTAGTTCATTCCTCCTAGTCCCAACTAGGGCTAGTTACCAGGGTCCACGCTAGAAAAAGCCAAGAGTAGCCTTGCCCAATCAGGCATTCTCCAGTAATGGAGGATCGCCCAGTCGGGGTCCTTCAACTGAGACAATGCGGGTTCCCTTCCCCCAATCCTGCTCCAGCCGAGGTGCGGTTGCTTTCCCCGTCCCCGTCGGCTGTCAGCCATCTGGAAAGATTCACCCTATCAATTGGGTCTCTTTCTGAGACATCCTCACACCATCAGAGGCTGGTCTGCTGCTTTCTGTTCCATGCAGAAGTCAGGCGCGCTGGCAAATTCTCCCAAACCTGCAGTCAATGGCTGAACGATAACTAAACATAGCAGCAAAGCAAGCAGGGAGGAAAGAGGGGCCATGTTACCTGACAGGCTAAATCGATATTGCAACCCGCCAACGAGGGTTTAGACAGAAACTTAGTCCTATCTGCTATCGCACTGTATGGAGCTTTTGCTAGATGACTTTCCAATCGGCTAGTGGTACCAACTCGACCGGACTCTCTTCCGGCGTTTCTTGTCTTGCTCCCTCGCCTCTGTCTTCAACCTGTTTTGGCCCCGTCGTTGTCATTTCCCCCCGGTGGGTAAGAGTCATACGGTCAATGGGACCGGACTCCAGTCATGAAAAGAAAATAAGAAAGATGGAGACTAGCCACTCACTTAGCTCTTGCCAACCCGGCCTGGAATTTGATGGCTGGATCCAGAAGAAGCCGTCTGGAGCTTTAGGGAACTGATAGCGCCGCCACCACCCCAAGCTGACCTCGCGTAACGGGCGAAAAGTAGTACGGTGTGCGTGAATACTTATACCGAGCTTTGAGCACCAGCTTTTTCACTATTTATCGCTTGCCCTTTTGGCTTTCTGATTTCTTTTCTCTCGGTTCTCCCTCTGGTAGTCCCGAGCTCTTGCTATTTCCTATTTGAGTTCCCCCTTGTTTATATCACCAGCAGCCCACTCCATCAATTTGGCATACTACCTGTCCAAAACTCTACTACACTTCAAGCTGCCTTAGACTGAACACGTATGTGCGAGGCTATCATATCCCCCAGATTCCCATTCATTAGTTACAGAGATCAACACTGACATCTTGCATCATCGTCACAGTTCAAGGTCCTTTCTTTCAGTATCCCTCAAGTTCCGCTGTCGTACCCACCGCTTTTACGCCACTCGATATGCTTCTCCTCCGTCCTCTCATTGCTATAGCCTCCGTGGCTGGCCTGGTCCTCTCGCAAAACACTACCACCACCACCTCCTCCTCCTCCTTTGACCCCAATAGCGTCCCGATCGACACAAGAAGTATGTTCTCTCTGTATGCAATACTATGGTGCCAAATGTCTCATCTGACTGTGTAACGATAGACCAATGGTGTCAGTCTCAGACCTCGCAATGTCCATTACTTTGTTATCAGTTGCCAAACACATCGGGCTCACCCAAAAAGAACACATGCGACGCTGTAAGTGCGAATGATAAAAACCCTATCTATCCAATCTACTTCATCTTGACTAATGCAATGGGGTTTGAATGCAGAAAACTCTTCAATACCAGTGCATCTGTAGCAATGGCCTGAGTCCCAACTCATCTCAGTACTCAGAGACCATCCCATACTTTATTTGCACTGAAGAGAATGACGAATGTGTCACTCAATGCAATGGCGACTCGACCTGCCAGTCAAATTGCCGGTCTGAGCACCCCTGTGGTGCACAGGACCCCAAGCGTGTGAACGTGACGTCCACCGCTGCTTCCACTACCGCCGCAGCCACAACTTCCCTTCCGCCATTTACTGGAGTCCCTGATAAGGGAGCAGCAGCCAGGCCGTCAACTGACCTTGGGCAGGTATATGGCCTGGTTGTAGTTGTGGGAGCTTTCCTGGCTGGGTTTACGACATTGCTTTGAGACCAAGGCTACAAGTCAATACGAAATTAATGCCATCTCTACCAAGTCCAAGGTTGGAACATTTGTAATGGGGCATGCCACAATTATGTAATAGTCACTTTTCGCGCATGTTTTGTTGATCTCTGAAATAATCTTCTTTCTTCACTGAGAGCGCTCGCAGCTAATTGATGGGGCGTCTTCTTTCAAAGTCGACACAAGTTATGTAATGGGAATTCATGAGACCATCTACTCTTTCCAGATCTAATAGAGACTTTGATCCAGGCGTGCTGCATTTGAGGCAGTAATGCGCAGTTTGTGATGTCCAAATGAGATACAACCAATTAACACAGCTGGGAGCAAAAGGCTGCAGGGAATGGCATCTACTGATAGCTATGTTGTGAGACGAGCGACTGATTATCCCCGAAAGGTATCCCTGGGCATTTGTCGCTTTTGAATCAAACGCAGCAGTATGGTGAAGACAAAGTGAGTCGAGTTTGAGTGGAGATGTACCGCACGATGGTCATTTACATATTCTTTACACTCCTTGGAAGAAGAAGTTCTCCACCTTCTGCTCTTAATGTACTAATACTGTTCTTCCTGGGGCATTCTACCAAGAAGAGGGTCACTGTCGACGACTGGGACGGGATTTACGCATCTTTTACTTGACTTTCTTTACCACAAAGCATGACTTATGTGCATCTTTTTTCTCAGAGAGATCAACAACACCCGCACTCAGAGCAACAACAACCTCTCTTCTCCAAGTATTGGCAGCAGTTGTCCCCACTTCTTTCCTATCTTGCATTCACTCTTCCAATGTGTTCAGCAACTTCTTTGGCAACTCACAACACTGGCGGGTCTCCGGTTGGCCGGGGCAGGTCACCCCAGTGTTCCTGCCAGTTTGGTCGACACGGAACCCATTCACTTCTTTGCAACATCTTTCCTTGCGCTGGTTCTATTCCCCCCTCGGGGACAGTCTTCTACTTCTCCCACACATCGAAAGGACACGATCCATTTATTTCATCTCCGGCTACTACTCGGGTCTCTTGATCACCTCTAGTTTCTTAAAGCTATCTCTCATCCCATAACAACCTTCCATTTATCTTGAGTCTGAGAGAACGAGCAATAGCCGCCAAGGTGCTCTTTGCCTTGTCTTGTGTCTGACCACCTTATTGTCATCTTTGAGGTTAGGCGTCGTGAGTTTCGCTTTCTGCATAAACAAGATGCCTGGTGACCGCGTAAGAGCAGTCCTCATCGCCAGCTATAATCCTACTCTAACAGCTACTTTAGGGATCCCGTTTCTGTCGTTTCTGCTCTAGACCTGGGCACGAAGATACACAATGTAACTTCCTTACACTTTGTCGGGGCCTCTATGAACTTGTACGTTGAACTGGCTGTTACAGCGCGGCTACTAATTCTCGTGCAGTCTCTCATGGTATCGCACCGGCCTGGAACCAGAGTTAACCTCACGGAAACTCAAAGAGCTCTCGATAGAATCGTGACCCGTCGTAACAGAAACAGAAGGCGAGCTATAAGACGGCGCGAGCGTGTTCGAGCAAGAATCACGGATGTTGTAAGTACTCCGTGAGCTGAATTGTCAATATTGCACAGTGCTGAGTACATCTGTTCAGGCAAGGCGTGGAAATCATGCTCTAAATATTGTATGTACTCTGCAGCTATTTGACAGGGGCTAGCCATGAGCTTATGCTAAGGCCATCTGATATAGAGCCGACGCGGTCCTGTCCATGCTGCCGCATCAATGCGCAGGTAAGATACATGATTCTTTCCTGAAATATGGTGACTGATGAGATAAGTGTTCCATCAACCATGCTGAGACTGCCTGCTATTCCCCCGGCTGCGTAGGTGGTCCATGATCCCCTATTCTATGTTCTCACTAACTAAGCTGGTTAAGACTGACCTCTGGCCCCGCGAATGCCCAAGTCATTCCAGGGGAAGAAATGACGTTGCCTGCTCACCACCTACCGAGCCTACCTGCCCCTGAGGCAGAGAGTGTATCACCAGTCCCAACTGCAACTAGGTATGTTGTTTCGAAGCCACGCAACTTGAAGAATGATTATCTGACTGTTGTATTAGTGACACTGACGTGACCATGGGTGTCGAGTAAGTATAATCCCATTCTTTGGTGCCGATCTCCGTAATAACACGCCAGAAGAGAGCTTGAAATTAGTACAAACGCATTAGAAGCCAGGTAGGCCCCATGTGGAGTATGGTAGAGTATTATACTGATTCCAATTCTCTCTAGTCGGTCACAATCTGCGGATGATCTGATCGTTCTCGATACGCTCGACACAGCTGATGATTTCGTGGTGATGAACTTAAGTCAGACTAACGAAATAATCGAAAATCACTGCGCAGAGTTGTTTACTATTGTGTAGCAAGTCCTGTTGTGACTAGGAAGGACTGGAGGAATATCACCCGATAATTCGCAACGTCTGTGACAGCTGCTGCAAGTCCTAGCCTTGAGAGGAACGAGGTCATCGATACCAGTAGCCGAATGCGGGCGTTATAGGCTGCCTCGCTTTCCTTGGAGGCAACTCCATCTTCGTCACTATACATGACAATTGTTTTGCAGCACAGCTACCTCTTCGCAGTGTTTCTAGGGCTTTTAGTGGGGACATGGACTGTTGCGAACCTAATGGTAACGCAGAATAGCTGCGAACCGCTGCAAGGGGAATTCGTGAGAGACTTTGTATCTAGAGATACAGCCTGAAAAATTTTACCATATTGGGCGTGACTATCTAGGTACAACCAGGAATTCGTGTAGTAACTGGAGACCAGTTAGTATCCACTGGCCTGATTGTGGCCTGAGGAATGAAGTCTAAGGGTAGCTACGAGGCGGTCATAAAGGCGGTGAACGCAGCCTAGGCAGCTACGTCGATAGATCGGGCCAAATGATGCGGCCGTCGGTGACCTTTGCGATAGATCATCTCACCCGCACATCCCACCCTGCCGGCTTGCATACTGCTGTTTTGATTTGCAGATTGCCCTTCATACTGCTGAGTGGCTGATCTTGCTGGATCACCATCTATGAACTTGAACGAAGCCGTTTCCTGACATCCGCGGACGCCTACACCTCAAAGACCCGCTTGTTCTCCACTTCGCCTCTACCTGTGCGGCGTTATCACACCTGATTTACTGCATTTCAACGTCAGGAGTTTCGTGGATACTCGACTACACTTCCGGAGGCTACGGACCGAACAAATCTCTTCATTCGATTTGCTCTTGGCCCCACACATCGTTCTATATTACTTCGCGTGTCAGTAGCCGAAAGCCGCACGGAATTGACGACATGGATTACACGCAGTCAGACCCTTTCTATGGGGCTATTCCAGCTCAAAGCGCTGGGTCAGTCACTGGTGCCGGGGGTGTGGACCTAGAGTCTTTGGGTGGAAATGTAGCAGGTCCTCTGGTGAAAGTTGATGGTATGTTGGCTCTGTTGGATTGATCCAAAGGAACAGCAATGAATAACTCTCACCTTTTAGATCCGCCTAAGTTTGAACTCGAGTCATATATTGCGAACTACACCGGTAGGTTACGCCTTAGATCACACGCGCTCCTTGCTGTGGCTAACCCCGCTTCTTTCTCTTAGGCCGAACCAGATTCAATCGACTGTTCCTCATAGGCACATGCTCCACTTATCTCTCTGTCGAGGCATTGAAGGCCGCAGTTGCAGAAGCCAAGAGCGGCAGGGATGTTTCCAGATACGAAAATGCAGTTCGGGCACTTGCCGAAGTTGCACCCGGTGACCCTGAGGCAACGCTTGATACAAACTGGGTGGATCATATGAAGAAGTCTGTCAAGGCGGAAACAGATCGACTAGAACACGAGCTCAGAGGCTATAAGAACAACCTGATCAAAGAGAGCATAAGGGTACGTTAGAGTGCATTTGGCAAGACTACCGGCTGTCAACCGTTTTCTAACCGCTTATAGATGGGCAACGAAGACCTCGGGCAACATTACAATCAGATAGGTGACCTTGTGTCAGCTTCCAAAGCATACTCTCGTATGAGGGACTATTGCACCACACCAACGCACATTGCGTCAATGCTATTCAAGATTATCAATGTCGCAATTGAGCGCGGTGACTGGCTCAACGTGCAAACGAACGTGCACCGGCTACGCAATCTGCAATCGAAACAAGAGGAGCAAGCCAAAAACGAGCCCAAGATGTCTGCTGCGCTGGGCCTTTCCCAGCTACACTCTGGTGCATATGTGGATGCTGCCAACAGCTTCTTGGCCACCGATCCGAGCTTAGGAGACTCTTACAACGAAGTACTCACATCCAACGACGTTGCAGTCTACGGTGGGCTCTGCGCGCTGGCATCAATGGACCGCAATGAGCTACAACGTCGTGTCCTCGACAACAATTCATTCCGCAATTTCCTTGAGCTGGAGCCGCACATCCGCCGGGCGATCTCATTCTTCTGCAACTCTAAATTCCGAGCCTGTCTTGAGATCCTAGAAGCCTACAAGGCCGACTACCTCCTCGACGTCCACCTACAGCGCCATGTCAAGACACTCTTCACGCGCATCCGCACCAAGTCCATCCAACAGTATCTCGTACCCTTCAGCCGCGTGACCCTCGAATCCATGACGAAAATGTTCGCCCCAGGAGTCATAGGCGGCCAAGCCGACCCTACAGACTCCAACTCTCCCTTCGTGCAGGAGCTCATCGAATTGATTCAGGATGGCACCCTCGACGCGCGCATTGACTTGGAAAAGAAGGTGCTGGTCTCCAACCAGGTCAACCTGCGCACTGACGTCCAGCAGTCCATCCTGGACAGTTTGGATAATTACATCCGCGAAGCACATATTCGCGTCCTCCGGACTAACATTATCCAAGCTGGACTGGAGGTCCGTTCAGACGAGCGACGACCGAGAGATGACAGGGGAAAGGGTGGGGATACCTTTGGCAATTTCCTTCCGCGCGGTCCGGGGGTCATGTAATGCTACTAGCCAGTTAGCCAGCCAGCCAGTCAGCTGATGAATGAGATACGACAAAGATTATCAAATTACCATTAGCTATTTGAGACACCTCCTCTTGTACCAGCATCTTGTATGGTTCACATAATGCGAAGAGGTAGGTTAATCGATTCACTTTCTCAGCCATGCTGATATGTGGGGAGACGTAGCACATGAGTTATATCTATTGCAGCAAACTAGTTTCTCCAAGGAGAGTACTTTATTTCTTCTTGTACTTCATAAGTACTGAAGGATTTTGTAGTGTGAAAGATTGGAGTAGCTCCTATATTCGTTCTCAAATAGAGAGAAACATCAGGTCATTGAGTAGTAAGTAGTACTGTTGGTAACACAATACGAGCCTCATCCTGTCATTTCCTAGAGCCAAGACAATGTAAGTTGTTTACTATTTGCTCTTCGCTTTTTATGCACGTGTGGCAAGTACTAGTGAATGGTAGGTAAGGTGTTTGTCTAATGTCTATAGTGGATGTGGTTTGTATGAACTAGTAGAGTAGATGAAGGAAGTCTTGGGACATACATATAGTATGTGGAACTTCTTCCCTAATATTATCAAAGTATACAACTGCTACAGAGTGTAAGCATATCTCAACTTGGATGGATGGTATCAATTGACATGATAATATTGAGGTGATTAGAATCATAATAAACACATCAATAAGGGTAGTAATAGTAGTAGTAGTAAATAGATAGACATATAGAATAAAAAAAAAAGAAACCATTCTTCACTTGCGGCACATGATCATCAATCCACCACGCCTCATTTTCCCATCCAGCTTGCGCGCAGTTCTAAATGCAGAGTTTATATGCTGACATAGTGTATGTTGTATATCCTTTCCCGATATACTATGACCACCTTGCTTCCTTTTACGGAACAACTCACGGCTCTACTTCCACGGCTCAACCCACAACATATTTATGGGTACTGTTTAAGCCATAGCCAGAGCAACCATCATGGCAGCACCACCGGCAACCCACTGGCTAGCGCCAGTAGCGAACGCACCACTGTCACTGGTGGTAGTAGCAGCGCCGGTAGAGGCGGCAGAAGAAGAGCCAGAGGCATTACCGGTAGCAGAGGCGGTGGAGGCACCACCGGTAGCAGTGCCAGTGGCAGAGGCAGTAGAAGTGATGGTGATGGGGACCTTGTTGAGCTGGGCGGTGGTAACACCGCTGGAGGAGGAAGTCTGGGTGTCAATGTTGTAGGTGAAGGCGCAAGAAGCGACAGTGGTGCCGGTGAAGGAGCAGGTAGCCTGTTCGGAGCTGTTGTTTTGTGTGGTAAGTATACAGATAAGTATATGGAATTGTAGGGGCAGCTAGGTATGTGGGTTAGCTTACAATTGGTTACCGGAGGAAGTGAAGGCCCAGGTGCTGCTGCCGACAGTCAGGGTCTCGCCGCTGTCGGGGATGTTGCAGCTGTCGTTGAAGTCATCGTCATCGTCATCGTCAGAGCTGGAGGCGGTGGTAGCACGCTTGACGACGGCGGCGCTGGTGGTTGCGGCGGTGGCAGCGGGAGCGCTGGTCACGGAGCCGCTGGCTGTCGCCGGGCAGTTGATGACCAGAGTGGTGAGGCTGCCGCCGGTCTAGTTGAGAGTTAGATCTGAGGAAGCATACGATGGTGAGAAGGGGGGTGTTTGGAGAAGACGTACGGTTCCAATCAGCTTGGCGTTGTAGTTCTCGCCGCTGGCGGAGGAGGGCCAGAGGACCGAGACGACATCGTCAGCGACGACGGTGGAGGCAGTGGCCAGGAGAGCCAGAGAGGTAGTCAATTGGAGACGCATGGTGTGTGATTATATGGTTGAATTAGGGAGGAGGGTATCTAGGGTTGTATGAATGAGGACTTGGGAGAAAGAGGAGAGAAAGGAGGATGAGAGTTGATTTGGATTGAGACTGTCTTGGAACATGTTCGCTGGGCATGACGAGGTAAATAAAGGCCCGTCAGGATGGGGTCCAGGGCCATGGGGGCGAAATCCATTTTTTCCTTTTCCCCTGGCGTGTTGGAAGGCAGACGGGCAAATGGCGGCGAGGCTGAGAGGGTTGGAGATGGACAGGGTCTGGCATCAAGCGCTGTTGGGGGCGCAGTCAAACATCGCAGTGCAATTGCCCAATTGGCCATAGCCAGGAAGAAGACCCTCTCGCACTAATGGGCGCTGAGAAACTAACAACACAGCCTAGAGAAGAACCTGTAAGCGCTGACGGATGGAGGTTCTTAGATGTGGTGGTGGTGGTTTTTGTCTGGTGGAACTGCTGATGGAGCCGGGGAAATTAGATGGATCGAGGATCTCCCTCAAGATCATGGCAAGAGTTCATTCGCGCCCTCGAAAACCAAATAGTAATTTTTATTCAAAGTACAAGAGTTTTCCTTTGGTTCATTCTGACTTCTCCTGATCTCTCCGTGAAACGGAGGCACGGCAGCCAAAACTGGGGCCAGACGTGGGGGCCGAAATTCTTCGTTTCAAAGCGCCGCAACAAACAAATACTCATTACTAGACTAGATGTTTAGTCGAACTGAGCCACGGTAGACTACAGGCGCCGGCTGCGGCTCATCGTTCAAGCTAAAAAAACCCATACTAATTCTTTTAGCAGCCGGGCTACTGCATTGAATCCTTGTCTCCTAGACAAAGAAACACATAACAATGGAGACGCTACTACACACCGAACCCAGCTGGTCCAGCGGATCGTGAGTGCCCAATGAATCCACTCACCAGGCCTGCCAGCAGCAATGCCCCATTGAACCCAGCCATGATGTAGAACGGTGCTCCCGACGACAGCACATCGAACAAGAGCCCACCCAGCTTGGTCAAGAGCAGGATACCCGCTCCACCGTACAGGGAATATACCCCAGCAATTGAGCCCTTCAGGTGCGAAAGATGCCGCTCTTTCCGGCCGGGACGATGGGCCACGAGTGGTCGGTCTTCTCCGTGCTCCTCTTCCTCATCGTCGACTGGGTTGTTCTCGTTTTCCTCCTCATCCTCACCCTCATCTTCGCTGGGTTCACTCGGTGAACTCCACCAGTGGTCTTCCATCCTACCTACCTCGCTCAAACTGAGAATGCCGCTGCTCAGCACTGATAGACTGCAGACAATCGCTCCAATTTGGCTGATACCAACCAAGCCCATCACTACAAATACACCGGGGTTGCCATTCTCCCCACTGAATTCCGGGCTGGGTAGCAGGGCAAACGTGGTATAGCCCACAAGGCCGGCAAAGCAAGCTGCCAAAAGTGGCACGTGACGGCGCCGCGATCGCTCCGACAGATAGCCGAAGGCTGGCGCTGCAAGCAGCGCGACTAGCTGAGAGACCCCTGTCAAAATCGAAGCGAGCACATAGGCTTTATGGCATGACTTTTTTAGATCGCCAGGATTCTCAGCCTCGCCATCTTGGTTCCCGCACAGCCCCGACATGCGATAATAGTGGTTAACAGCGAGCGGGATGAACAGCGAGATCCCCACGGACGATGCACGCGCCACGAACCCGCCCAAGTAGCCCAGAAATATATCTGAATTTCGGAATCCCAGAGCGAACGCAATTCCCAGCTGCTCGAGGTATGGCAATTGGAATTTGCGAGCATACGAACACGCCTCGCCGCTATCCGGCGTCCCGCGCCGACGTGCGGACCACAGCGAGCTCCATGACTTGCCCTCTTCTCCGGGGAGGTTTCTCAGCCCAAAGAAACAGAGGATACTGATGACTAGAGATACCACAGCCACGAGATAGTAGCTGCGCTGGATAGCTTCCGCAGGGGAAAGTCCTGACTGCTGGAACCGAGCTGGAAGGGGCAGGAAGATGACGAGAGCAACGAGAGCGCCACATCCCGCACACATGCCTACATATCCAGCCAGTCGGGAGGATGAGCTCTTACTCGTCCGGGAGTCTGATGTAGATTGATGCTGTGATGATGAGTGTGAGCCGGCTACGGCTGGAAGAACTGCTGTGACCATTGTTGATACTGCGGCGCCTCCAAGACTGAACAACAGCCTTCCCAGGAGTAACTGGGGGTAGACATTTTTCGCCTGAACGAAGAGGACCAAGGCAAGCGCCACAATAGCATAGCCGGTAGTGCAGACCTGTGTAATAGACACAATGTATGAGAAAATTTACAACAAGTGAACTGGCTTGGGGGGTAAATAGCAACGGGGTGAGCGCTTACATGACGGACGCCGATGCGATCCGACAGCACTCCCCACAAGGGGCAGGCGACCAGGGCAAGCAGTTCGTCGGCAAAGCCCAAGGTTCCAACCGCATCACCTTCTCCGTCACGGAGTCCAATTAATTCCGTGACGACAAATGAAATGGACGAGTTGATGAAGACCAGGAATGCAATCGAGAATGGACACACGCCAAGCAGGTAGGTCCATGTTTGCACGCGGCTGGCCGTGAATAGTGTCCGTGGAGAAGCCATGGTGAGAATAGTCTAGACAGGGGAGAGGGAACCCTAGCTCATTCCGGCTTGAATGGATGTCCAAACTAATGGAGCGGTTCTGTCGAGCTGCTTGAGCTTTATCCAGAGCCCGTCCAACAATTTATTTATACTGTCTGACTGATATGATCTGGACTTTCCGTCCATTGAAGCTGATAATCGGTGACCGATGACGGAGCTGTCAATCACACCGGATGCCGGCCAGCTCTCCGTCACCTGATCAAGTGGAGAGGAAGACGAGTAACACGTCAATAAGCAAAGTAAAAAAATAAGCTTCCAGAAACTTCAGACTTTCTCTATACATAAGTCCGTATGCGATCTTGTGACTTGCATCATCTAGATTAGATTCCGTCAACTCCTTTTCATAACTGTAGATTGATTAATATTCCAACTATCCAAGCATGGACAAGAATGAAGACCAAACGCCGAAAGAAGTAACGGACAGTCAGCTGCCAAGGCGGTGACTCCAGGATTGGTAACATTACGCAGTACCAGGTACCGGGCGATACCGAGTAGTAGATTAGCTGTCCAGAACATCTCCATCCATTCATTCATCCATCCATCCTTCCCCCCATCCTGGCTCTGTTCTCCACGCGATCTACCTCATCTTCTTTCCCTCTTAGTGATTACTGCTTACCCCCTTCTTCTAAACCTCCCATCAATGATCTTTTAGAGAGTTCACCAGCCCAGCTGCTACGCCCTTGTTCATGAAAGCGGGCATTGCGCCCACCCTCCTCTCCCCGTCGCCATGAGATTGGCCGTGTATGCTGGGGTATGTCGCCCTCAGCTTGCTCCTTGTTGTAGATCCAGTCTGACTTGTCTTCATAGGCCTCAGCCGCCCTGGCAACTGGCGTCTTCTTAAAAGCGCTGCATCAGCGAGCGAACTTCTATGCTGCATGCGTATACCTCTCGCAGAGCAGTGCAAATCTCATGGTAAGCTTTCCCCGCCCCGGGTTTCAACAGGCGCTCCCTCGGCGCTCCCAACATTGGACGCCTCACTCCTCTTTTAGGAATTCGCTAACATATTATTGATTAGATATTGATGAACATTAGCCTGCTAGCGGTCGGCTTCTTTCTATTCTGGCTTCAGCGTCTCCTCTACGGACCTCTTCGACCTATAGAAACGGAACAGCTCTACGAGAAAGCATGGTTTGCCGTAACAGAGACATGTTTGGCGATGACGATTTTCAGAGGAGAGTTGGGCGGTTGGTTCCTGGTCATGTTCGTCTCTTTGCTAGTTGGAAAGGTCTGGGGTTGGATCGGCGAGGGTCGGGTCGAGTTTCTTGAGCAACAACCCCCAGCAAATCCGCGATTGTTCCACATCCGACTTGCAGCCTCGCTGCTCCTTTCAGTTCTCTTCAACTCGCTTATGCTGAGATACTGCGTTCGCACCGTTCTTGAACAGGCACGGCCCGATATGATGGTCATGTTCGGCTTCGAATTCGCCGTTCTCACCATCCTCTCCAGCTCGACTGCTGCCCGCTACGTCATTTCATTGGTCGAGATCTACATCACCCATCTCCAAATGAAGGCTAAGATTGAGGAGCGCCGTCGCGAAATCAGAGATGCTAGGGAGGAGTCGCTGCGCCAGTACGCCGAGTCGGGAGAGACCGGGGCCACTCCCAACCTGCCGGATGAAAATGATATCGACGAGATGGAATTGGATGTACCTGGGTGGGAAGAAAAGGGCCGCTGGATCTTCTACCTCGACCTGCTTACCGATTTCCTCAAACTCACAGTATATCTTACCTTTTTCGCGATCCTGTTTACATTCTACGGTCTCCCATTACATATTTTGCGCGACGTCGTCGTCACTATTCGGTCTTTCGGACGGCGCATCATGGATTTTGTGCGTTACCGCAACGCTACTCGCGATATGAACGAACGCTATCCCGATGCCACCGCCGAGGAAGTTGCACGCGAGGAGGTTTGTATCATTTGTCGCGAGGAAATGACCCATTGGCAGCAGCCGGCGGGCGCGCAACAGCGAAACCGGGTCTCTGAGAGGTTGCGCCCCAAGAAACTGCCCTGTGGTCACATACTGCACTTTGCCTGTCTTCGAAGCTGGCTTGAGAGACAACAGAACTGCCCCACCTGTCGACGCCCAGTTATTGCGCCACCCCGGGCCCGGGGGGCGGGCGATGGTGGTAACCCGAACAATGCTGGTGCTCAGAACATGGCCGCTGGCAACCAACCCAGAGATGGGCAAGCAGATGGACTACCAAGAGCGCGTGTTTACCAATTCGGGCCTTTCAGAATCGGTTTCGGTGCGGGCAGGGGTGACCTCTTCCACAACCTTCACCAGCAGATCCATCAAGGCAATGCGCCTGTGCCACAAGCTAACAATGTCAATGCTCCGAATGCCAGGCAGATTGGCTTCGGCTTCGGATTCGGACGGCCTCTCCCGGTCCCAGCGCCGCAGGCTGCCCCCAACCCTGCCTCAAACGTGGCCAACATGCAGACTCAGTTGCAGCAGATGGAGCAACAGATTGTCCGGGAAATTGAAACGTTGCGTGTCACTGCCGACCAGCTTCATCTGGTGCGGTTACTACAGACGGAACTCCAGCGACTTCGCAATCTCCAGGCCAATCCCACTGTCCCACAAAGTATCGCATTCCAGAATCCTCCGGCTGTCTCGTCCTCGACTTCTTCGGTTACCATGCGCCGTCAGTTCATCTCAGACCCACAGACACCCGCCATGAATGCTGGAGATAGTCGACTACCCGAGGGGCTGAGTCTCCCCGCGGGATGGTCTCTCATCCCCCTTCACTCCCCGGAGCAGGGCCCCAGTCAGCCGGCAGAACAACGCGCCACCCCTACTGTTCCTGAAACCGGAACAGCCCAAACGTCTGACCCTACATCAGACTCCCAGGTCCCTCCCCCAACAGCAACTGTTCCGGCTGCCAGTCAAGAAAGTGAGCCTGCGGCGGCCACCGAGCCCTCCACGTCCCAGGATCTGCCCAATTGGCAGTCGGGAGCAACGTCAACAGCCACGGGATCGGGCGTGGAATCACTCTCCCAACAGTGGACTGATTTAGCGCCCGAGACCCAGATGGACGGCGAGAGCACTACCGCCGACGACATTGACGGCGCGAATCACGCCGAGGAATCAGACTCGGCCTCAAAGGGGAAAGCACGGGTAGCAACGGTGGAAGATGTAGTTGACGATGAAACGTGATGATGGGTTTCCTTGACTCTTTCTCCTCTCTGCGAAATTCTTCTCCGCCATTTTCGTCTTTGCCTTTCCATACCTGGTGTCTCTATTTTGGCTTGATGTATTACCATCTCATTTGGTGTTGACCCCATCTTATGGGGAAGTTGTCCATTTTACCGGCGTTTTTGAAGCGGCTCTCACTCATACCCCATTGCCTGTATGTTGAATTCCATGGAACTGTGGCTCATGCATGGTCATTTTCCCCTACTACACCAGGCCCGGTTTCATTCTACTCTTTGCTGCCACATTAGCCCCTTGTCCAGCGAATCAGGAGGGTCTCTAATAACCAGGTGTATATCTGTACATACTAGAAACATGATCGTGACAATTCCTTGGTTTTAATTTCAGTTCATTGTAGACTATTACGGAGTAAGGTAGACAGAATTGCATGAAGAAGGGTTGTCGTACCCACCTTGGCTGGAAAAAGGTCGGATCTGAAATTGCCAAGGGGTTACTCCATAGTTACTATAGTTAGCAGGTGCAACATAACATAGCGTCTGTCAGAACTCTGGCTAAGATTCTACTCCGTACTAGACTCCATCGACGTTTCTTCGATTTATCTAAACACCCAGACTATAAGCACCGTGCATCAGATCGATCACAAAAAATGTCTCGGGGGGCAAAATGCGATCCAGGGGCAACGACAGCCAGCCTCCAATCATAATTGCGGGCCAACATCCAACCTGCGCCCGTGGGGAACAAGCGTGAATTTCTCCGGGATGCAAAAGCAATTTGAAGAGTACCAGCCAGTCCCGGTGGCCGGTAACCCTACAGGAAAAAAGGCTGGATTCCCGGTGCTGGATCACATCTGAGTCTCTCGATCTGGTCTTTATACTTAATTCGAGGAAATTGGGTTCATTCGACAAGGGCCCAAGATCGTCGTCATCAGCGCTGACGCCAGCTCCGCCGCCGCCCGCGTCTCCCACCCGCTCCTGCGCCATCTTTTTGCGTATGCCTCCTTCTAGCTGGCTTGTCCGACCAATCTGTTTTCCTCCTCCAGTCCCCAGTCGCATGAATTCGCCCTACGAACGGTCCTCGTTCCTCCCTGCCCCTCTCTCTTTGGCTCGTGGAACCTTCGACCGGCTGTGGCCGCGCATCTCGCCCTTCGGTTCTTGGAGTTTCGCGGGGATTTGACAACTGTTCCCGACTGTTGCAAGATCTCCAATTCCTATTCTTCCATGGCTTCTTTGTGTCTTCTGTAGCGTTTGGATATCAAGGTGGGTGAATTGTCCCGACTTTTGTTGCTAGGCCTAGATGCTGCTAGTCCTTGCGAGCAACTCTTTGGCCTGGCTTCATACTATCTCAAACAAACCCTCATCGCATTCACGCAGTTGCTGATCGAGCGCTTTCGTCCAATCGCAGTTCATACTATCTTTATTCTTCGTCTCCTTTTCCGTACCAACATATCACGCTATCTTCCATGATTTCCTCGCGCCGGGCTGTGCCCCTGTTTGGCTTTGCCTTCATCCTTTTCATCCTCCTCGCCATCCGAAGCCTCTCGTCACAATGGGAACAAGCGACGCAGGTCGTCGGTTTGGGTGAACTAGCCACGACCCCCTCTCCATCGTCGCCAGTACGCTTCAATGTTACTAGGGTGCACGAAGAGCCTGCGATTCGGACGCCGTATGCACCCAAGCCACAATTCGTCCCAGGCCTTCCCAAGCCCTCTGGGACAACGTACACAAAGACGCTTGTGGTGCCCAAGACTTCCGATGAAGATACCAGCTGGATGGAGGTTGAGCTTCCTGAGTGGCAAACCGCAGTCTATGCCGTCGATGACCCGTCAGCACCTCTGCATCCGCCGAAGAATAAGGGTCATGAGGTGATGGTCTACCTGAGCTACATCATCGAACATTATGACAGGCTTCCTGATGTTGTTGCTTTTATGCATTCGCATCAGTTCGCTTGGCACAATGATGACCTCTTTGCCGGAGATGCAGCTGATCTCCTGCGCCGTTTGAATCCCGCCTGGGTGGTCCGCCAGGGTTACGTGAATCTGCGATGCACGTGGAGTCCCGGTTGTCCGGCCTGGTTGCATCCGGGTACGCTGGTGGAGGATCAAACGAAGCAAGAGGAGGTTATGCTGGCCCGAGCCTGGGGAGAGATCTTCCCCGATGATCCGATCCCAGAAGTCCTGGCCCAACCCTGCTGCGCTCAATTCGCCGTATCGCGCGACCGTATTCATGCCATTCCGAGAGCCCGCTTTGTATACTTCCGCGACTGGATGCTCCGGACAGAGCTCAGCGACTACATCTCCGGTCGAATTTGGGAATACTTGTGGCATGTCGTCTTCACCGGAGAGAACGTTTACTGCATTAAGGAGCACATTTGTTACTGCGATGGATTTGGCATCTGCTTTGGCGGCGAGGATGAGTACGATGCATTCCGAGGCCACCATGCGAAGAAGTCTGAGCTCGAGGAGCAATTCAAAGGATGGAACGTTCGGGCCGACATGATCGAGCTGACGCGCATGAGCGGGACGCTGGGCGAAGAAAGCCACCTGAGTTTCCCACAGCCAGGCGAGGATTTGACGCTCGCAGATCTGATCGACATGGAGGAGCTGCTCATCAATGAACTGGTGGTAAATGCTACGGAACGGGGCAAGGACCCCGAAGCACGCGCCCGCGAAGTCGGGAGACCCTGGAAGGAGGGCGATGGATTCTAAGTATTCTCCATTGGGAGTGCCTAGGATTTATTGACGATAATTGTCTTTTTGACTTTCTTTGTTCAAACCCCGACAGCTCATAATCTCTCGGTTCTTGGCCGCGAGGGACTATATACCATCATCTTCATCTTCTTGTGTTCATATTTGACTTGTCTGGGGTTCAGGTGGCTTGCTGCGATGCCTGGTATAGATACGATTTTTGATTCCATTGTGTTTGATATGTTTTCTTGGCCTGCGATACTTGGATGATGTGCTGGGGATTGTGCCAGATCTTGTGATATCCGTTGCAGCTAGGACCAGTTTGGCAGGCTCCAAATTGAATAATGAAAAGCATTTATATAACTGTCATATACAGCACATATTGTGTAGTAATCATGCTATATGTTGACTAACTGCCTTTACTGACAGGATAGTGAATGCCTGATGATACTCTGCTATACATCACGTGACCCAGATCCACCGCGGCTAACTGGGTTGGGCAATGTGCAACGGCGTCTTCCCTGCAGAGTTTGCACTGTCTGCTCCTCCTTCAAACCAGCCAAACAGCGTCATCGGGTTAAACAGTTCCATCTATACAAACTATATCGCCGTCCTCGCCTGTTTGCGCGAGACCTTATTGTCTCTTGTTGACAGCTGCTGATCTGCTATTCACTCACGCGCCCGCTCGCCGTAGGCGACCGTGTTTTCCTCCCTGCCCGGGAGCACCGGGTGTCCATTCTAGAAGCTGCGTTGTTTGGCGCACTGTCAACAAGCACCGTCGACGCTCACCCGCACGCGACGGACGCTCCAAATCACGGTCCCCGAACTACAAGCTGACGACTTGGTGTTTCGGAGTGTTTACCTTACGTTCAGGTCCTGTTAATCGGGATTTGAAGCTTGTTTGCCACATAGGATCAACTAATCGAGCTTGTAGCTGTCCGGAGTTGTGACGGCTTCGCCGCGCCGCACTTCTGTGTCATAACTCTGTTATCTGCGAGTCTCCCCTAATATCGCTCTGCTTACGTTCCTTTGAGTGACTGTTCGTTTGACACGCTCACGCGACCCGAACTGAAATGGCATCGACTTCCAACTCAAACCATCAACACCCTCCGTCAACTTCGGCTGCCGAGTTCTCGACCAACCCGACCACCTCCGCTAATGTCGACCCTAATAACCACCTCGCAAATAGCGGATATGCGCCCAGTGAGAATCAACTAGCTGGATTGGTGGAGGCTGCTACAGCTGCTGCCGGTCAGGAAGTCTCCGACTGGGCTGCTGCCGCCGCTGTCGCTGCTGCGGCGGGGGCTGCGGGACTCCAGCATCACCTCGAATATGGTCCGGACACCCACATCGATGAAGATAGCTTTGCAGATGCAAGTTTTGGTGCTGGAATGGGACCGCAGCGGCACATGCGCGGACCGGGGTCTGCCTCTATGAGTGAACATGGCCAGCCTTCCGGTGGACTGACCAGGGTGCCAACGAAGAAACGGAAGAGAAATGAGGATGCGCTGGATCCGGCGTTGACTGCGGGAGCTGCTGTCGGCCTTGCAGGCACTCACCATCCTCACCATCAACAGCAGCAGCAGCATCACCAGCATGCGCATCACTATGGCGGGGAGGGTTTGGGTGTCGCGCCGTCGCAGTCTCTGTCCGAAGCTCGTGCTGTGGGTTTGCATTCCGCCGCAGCCTTGTTCCGCCAACCGTCGAGTAACAAGAAGTACACCCGTCCGCCGATGTCGAAGTTGTTCGCGTCGCTGGAGCTCTCGCCGGAGAACTTTTTGCATCTGCAGGCGGCGGCTAAAGCATATATGCTGGATGATCGCCACCCGGAGCGACGCGACTGTGTTGGTCAGCGTGGAAAGGGAGACACGGAGATGGTTAAATTGCGGTTGTGGAACTGCGTGCGCCACTTTCTTGAGGTCGAAGGCCATGGTGAGCGCTTCTTCGGCGAGAATGTTGTCAACGAGGGCATGGGACCCAGGACATACATCTGGCCCCGAGACCAGCAGAAGATCATCTCCTTGGTTATTCCTTTGCTGCGCCGAATGGTCACCAACGAGCGCCAGCGGCAGTATGCAGTGGAGACTAGGAAAGGGGGTGGCACCGAAGAGCGACGGAGACGCAAGACAGAGGACAGTCTGCAGAATCTGAACGCGACCACACCGACAGATGATCAACTCCACATGCATTCACACCACCATATTCCGGACGACTATACTTCTGCGCAGACCGGGTTGTCGGCACCACAACCGCAGCTCGGGACCGGGTCTCAGGTGGATCTGGGTCTCACGGATCTCTTGCTGGATGGGTATTCGACTGACTGGGACTCGTTCTCAAAGTCATATGACATGTACAATCATAATTATGAGCTTGACAACCTGTGGTACATTTCGGGTCTCCAGCAACCGGATTGGCGTGGACTGGTCGCTGCGATTGATAGTCATTTCCAGGTCATTCACAACGGCGGTTATGACTGTCCGTCGCCATGCGAGGATGAGAACCTCCATCGCATCTTGAATGCCGATGTCACCTCGGACCTGCGTTGGCGTGTTGGCGGGAACTCAGACCGGCCTGCCAGAAATGAATTGTACGTCCCCAACATAACGGATAGCAAATTGTATACATTACTAACAACCCCATAGTGCCAGCAGCATCACCCGTGATATCTCGCGGATCATCCGAGACAGCCTGGCGACCCAGCACAATGTCCATCAATCACCCCATAGCCAGGCACCCGTGCCCCAGCCGCAGCCATTCCCTCCTCCGAATTTCCCTCCTCTCCCCAGCGCTGTCTCTGGAAATGTCGGCTCTTCTCCGTCTCCTCCAACAAACGTCTCACTCCGAATCAATATCCTCCAAGACGGAAAACGCGCGCATCCCCGCTTCGACATCCCCGGAAGCCAATGTACCGATCTTGAAACCCTCAAGCAGCTCATCTCCCGCAAATTTGCCGGCCAACTGCCAGGCCTCTCTTCCGAGACCAACATGGACTGGGTCTCTCAACTCAACTGGAAATTCAAGGTCTGGCTCCCAGATGGACTGGCCCCGGTGCAAAACGACAACGAGTGGGCGATGGCCCTCGTCTCAGCCAGCAATGTCGACTGGATGGACGGAGATCTCCGAGTTCTGGTCGAATTAGACGGGATGGCGTCGGCTTCTTCTTGATCGAATTGGCGCTCATTGAATCATTTTCTGCGATATATCTTGTGTGTCATGGTGGTCGATTCTAGGTTGCTTTGATCTGCTTTGGTTGAGTTGGGTTTGCGTGGAGTTTTCGGAGACAAAGGCTCTTGTCCTTCTTGCTTTTGAGTTCGTTATCATACCCTGGTGCTGGTGGTTCTTGCATTGATGATATGCATTGCATGTGATGATGAGATATGATACTTTTCAGTTCTGATTCTGTTGAGAATTGGTTGGTGGGGGACGGGGACGGTTGGATGGATGAATGCTTGTTTGTGTATATGATTTCTTATGTTGGGTTAGGTCAGGTACTGAGCTGAACTGGATGTTACGGGGATGGGTGGATGAGTTTATTGAAAGATAATTAATGAAAATATGAATGTGTAAGATATTTTATTTATTATCGTCTTTGACCGGCTTATTAGTTCGTTCAAGTATTTGATTCCTGTGTAGCAAGTGGTGGTAACTTTCAATCTCAGTAGTATATATTTGCCTAACCCGGATCAGAATATTCACAATCAATTGCTTAAGAGCCTGTTGGTTCTAAAACCAAGTAATCTGCGCTAAGCACTTGCTGGAGTCACTACTCGTTCATATTGTATTGCCTGGAACAACGCTCAGTCGGTAGTACTACTTGGTGCTCAAGACTTGAAGTTTGTTTTTCACCTGATATATATACTAATCACGTAGGGGTAGTAGGAACACCTTTACTTTGTCTAAAATTCCCTCTTCTTTTCAATTGTATAGTATCTGATAGTCTTATGGTGGTAACTAACAATAGTGATAGTCCTACTGGGTGATATGATTAGTAGTAGTAGTAGTAGTAGTAGTAGTAGTAGTAGTAGTGGTGGTGGTGGTGGTATTTCTTAAGTGGTAGTAATTGGCATACAGTATCACTAAGTAGTCATTGTCGTAGTCTGAAATTATAAAGCAGCCTGCGAGATGAAGTCTGCTTCGATCGTTGTCGTATTTTAACTACCATGGATTAATATTATCTGATACCCGGGTAAAGATATATTAGTAGTAAGTGTCCGATACAGTCTTCTAGGACCTAGTATATATGTGCAAGGATCATGTCATAGTGACTACCTAACTACTTACTAGTCTACGAGGATGACGCTAGGTATATTCACGGATGCGGTAATTTGTCATTGATTAGCGTTGATTCGTTACATGGGCGACTTTAATATGCCTAAAGTCTAATGGTAAGGCTAGCTGCGGCTAATCACACCGGTATTGAATCGTCGAGCATACAAGTGCACTTTGGTGATTCATGCGCTGGGGTGATGCCAGATGTCAGGAGTCTGTTTCTGTCAAAAAACCAAGTAACTTCGGTGACATCCGAGGTCCTGGGCTCTTACAGCTCCCTTGGGGTTCATTTCGTCATAAGTATACTGTCAGTCGCACCAGCAAGCTGACAGCCTGACCGGCACAAGGCCCCTAGAGTCAGCCTGCAGACGATAGGCGAGGAATGTGGATCCGCGAGCAACCTGGGCAATCGACAAGCGCGCCCTTGCTCCGCTGTAGCACATAAGGTTCCCTCAGCTGAACTCGCTCAAGCTCCGGCAGACTCCAACCGAGCCTTCTTGGCCCGGCGCTTCATTTCGCGCTTGGACAGCGGTTTCTCCGCCTCTTCGCCCGTTGGCTCTGACCCCACCGATGCTTTTCTCTTCAAGTTATCGCCCGTGGCCTCCTGGGACTTCTTCTGAAACGGTACGTTCGCTTTCGTCTTAGTCACTCCCCCTGCCACGATATCAATGATTCCTCGCCAACTGGTCCGCTTCAGCTTGGCCAAGGCGGTCACCTTCCGGGCCTCCTCGCAGATCGCCTCTTTGCCACGCTCCTGCGAAAGACCCCAAACGCATGCCAGGTTGATCACATCCCAGGGTGCCCGAACAGCCAGAGCTCGCTGCGCCTCGCTCGAAATGATGATTCCCCGGCCGCGCGTGGCTCGTATCAACGACATCGCATTCCCGATTAGGTTGCGGCGAGCGTCAAGTCCGCTCCCGGTGATTCCTGGTCCATAGCAGATCTCAAATCGAACCCCACGTGATATAGCAGCGGAAACCATCTTGAACTTGAAGTGGAAGGGCAGCCGTATGGAGAAATCCAGCGAGATGATATCACACTCGAGGTTGGTGCATGCATTTAGGAGCGCCTTTTCATTGGTGGGCCTTATTGCGACGAGATCATAAACCTGAGTCAGGCTGGCAAGTCGCTGGTTCTGCGCAGGGTCGGAGAGGGTCAGGTTCAGGCGAGTGAGGAGCGTCAGGCCCTTGGGAACATTCTTTGGCGCTGGTGGGGGAGTAGGATTTGAGGGAAGTTTTCCAGTAATAGATTGGGATAGGGCAACGGTGGTGTAACCAACTGGTCGTCAGGTCAGCGCTTCATGTGGCCGTGGAGGGGGAGGGACTGCTCGATGATCGGGTCTTGTGCCGAGGGGAGAAACATGACGCACGTTCTGCAAGAAAACTTAAGGTATTGGAGATCTCGGGATCATCCGAGCCATAGGGCAGATTGAGATCATAGAACATGATGCTGGCAGTTTGCGACGAGCTTAAAAAGCTCGAATGCGCCCGAGAGTACGTTGGAGACGGGCAGCAGAAGCAAAAGGATAGCGACCGCGTGCAAAAGAACTGTCCGAGAACGGCAATCGAGAAATCGGCCGGGAATGCAGGTTATTCCGGGCCGGCAGGTGATCTAGCCTTCAACGAACGGGAGTCCCGTGACTGCAAAGGCGGAGCGAAACGCTCTTACTAGCCTAAGCCCATTCTGATCTCCATCCCCAAAGACAGTCTATACTCGACCCTCACCTCTTCCCTCCTCCCTCCCCTTAATCGCTGGCTTCGGACGATAGCACGGCTGCCTTCTTGACATAGGCCCCCACCATACCTGGCCTCGCAGCTGCTGTTGTCTGTCCCCTCCATCGCAATTCTCCCCTCGCGACGACGCCTCTTCGCTCGCCGCCCTTCCTACCCCGCCGCTTTTTATCATCGATAAACGTTTCATTGTGGGCTGACTCCGGATCTGCCTGCCAGCCGCCATCAACATGGCGCGCGTCTATGCCGATGTTAACGAACATATGCCCCGGTCCTACTGGGACTATGACAGTGTGAACATCTCCTGGGGTGTTTTGGAGAATTACGAGGTGGTTCGCAAGATCGGTAAGGCCAATACGACCGGCCGTCATCTACCCGCAAATACACCAAAAACGTCGTCCGGCCGCACGGCGAATGAATTGTGTACATTTTGTGCTAACCACCCTTTGGAATAGGCCGCGGAAAGTACTCTGAAGTGTTCGAGGGCATCAACGTTGTCAACTATCAGAAATGCGTCATCAAGGTACTCAAGCCGGTCAAGAAGAAGAAGATTAAGCGTGAAATCAAGATCCTTCAGAACCTGGCGGGTGGCCCCAATGTGGTCGCCTTGTTGGACGTGGTTCGCGACAGTCAGAGCAAGACGCCAAGCTTGGTGTTCGAATATGTCAACAACACGGATTTCCGGACTCTCTACCCGCGGTTCTCCGATTATGATGTCCGTTTCTATGTTTTCGAGCTTCTGAAGGCCCTGGATTTCTGCCACAGCAAGGGTATCATGCACCGGGATGTGAAGCCTCACAATGTCATGATCGATCATGAGAAGCGCAAGGTAGGTCTCCGCTCAATTTGCCGCCGGCATTATGCTGATATGGATAGCTCCGCCTTATCGACTGGGGTCTTGCCGAGTTCTACCATAAGGGCACGGAATACAACGTCCGCGTCGCTTCCCGTTACTTCAAGGGTCCCGAGCTTCTTGTTGATTTCCAAGAATACGACTACTCTCTGGACATGTGGTCCCTGGGAGCTATGTTTGCTTCCATGATCTTCCGCAAGGAGCCCTTCTTCCACGGTAACAGCAACTCCGACCAGTTGGTGAAGATCGCCAAGGTGCTCGGTACCGAGGAGCTGTTCGAGTACTTGGACAAATATGAGATTGAGCTGGACCCTCAATATGATGAGATCCTTTCTCGCTTTCCCCGGAAGCCTTGGCTCTCGTTTGTAAATGCTGAGAACCAGCGCTTCGTCAGCGATGAAGCCATTGACTTTTTGGACAAACTACTCCGCTATGACCATGCCGTATGAAATATCCCCCTATTTGAGGAGGATCCACCTGCTGACGATTTCCAGGAACGCCTTACTGCCCAGGAGGCCATGGCTCATCCATACTTCGCCCCCGTGCGGGCGGCCGAGGCCCAGGCTGCCCGGAACAACACCACGACTGCCTAAGAGTTGAGCGGTGTGCTGATAGGACTATTTTCATACCCCTGCATCGAGATCCTCGCTGCAACGAGCCATTTTTTCCAGTGTCGTTCTCCGATGTGATAACGAGATTTGATTCGGATGTTGAGTTAGTCTGTGTCTGGAATGGGATGCTGGATCTAATACTATAAAAACATCACAAAACATTGTGCCGCAAGGGCCGGGGGGAAGTTTGTCGTGGCATGAATGAAAGCGCCACGGGTGCGATGAGTTATGGCATACGGAGACGACGATGATGACAGATGACATACGCCTAATATATCTCGACTCAATCCTCTTGGCATACCCCGTGAGTGGAATCTATGAGACGGTGTTTAGAGTGGGAAGGACTTTCGCTCCCCTGTTTGAACCTGCGTAACCATATAACCTTTCCCCATACTCTGCGCCTTTCTCGTTTCCGTTTTTCCGCGTGACTAGTTGGTCTGGTGTTGATGGGATCTCGTTTTACATGTGTCTGCGTTGCATTTCAATCTATCGCGTTTGCCATTTTACTGGCGTTTTCTCCCATAATCTGCATGCCAAATTCCAGTTTGATACGTCATTGACATCGGCGTGAGGACTAGTTATCTGTGGTGCTCATCTGATCTTGATTCCGATTTCTTCCATGGGTGGGTGGTGATGGACTAGGGCCGGCACTTTTGGGAGGCCGGCCTGGTCGAGGAGTGCTGGAGGCTACATAGAGCAAAAGATGCCTTTCGACAGACTAGATTACGTATGCACAGGCTCTACCAAAGGCACTGTATGATGTGACTGGAGGAAAGACGTAGACCATTTGGGTAATCTTGTCAGATAGGTGTAGTAGTATCAATAGTAGAGCGACGGTCTGGCCGTGCCCTCACGTGACCCGAGCATTGACTCAAACCGGCGCAGGGCGTGCAGGATTTCATCCGCGGAGGTGACTAGCAGATGAGTCAAAAAAAAAAAGAAGACGATATTGAGAATCCCCAATCGCTGTCCAACATAAAAACCGAGGGTAGTTCCAGTCCAAATTCTGACATCTGTCACTGTGCATAGGGGACTGACGAGCAGTTTACTTTAGTTCCGACTTTAAGGCACACTGCGTTCTCCACTGTTTTGGGGGAGAAAGAGACCTCAGGCCCCGCACCCGGATGCTCTGATTCGTTCCGATCTTTTGCTCTGCGCCAGGAAATTTAATTGCCCGCATTCGCACAACGACCCAACCCCTCCCCCTCTTGCTCTCTCTATCGCCGTTTGAGTCACCGGTGGTCAAGATACTTATCCGTCGGTTCGTGGCGCGATCGGCGCCTTGGAGATTCCCTCCTCCCCTTCCTCTATATCGTCCATTTTCCAGAATGGCCCAGCCCTCTGCTCCCCAAAACCCGAGTACGTTCTTTGTCGCCTTCCTACTCCTCCTCCTCCCCCCTCTTATCGTTCCATCCCACCCCGCAGGGGCTCAATGTGAATGACAGACTGACTGACCACCCTGTTGCTTACTCTAGCTGGTGAGCCCAAGGCTCCCGTCGACGTTCCTCCCCAGGCCGACGACCAGTTGCGGAACCAGGATGCCAATGCTGCCGCTCAGCCCGCCGAGGGCCAGAAGGTGAAGAGCGAGAAGGAATGTATGTAACCAACCTCCGGACCATAGGACCATACTGTCCTGCCACCACCCGACATCCCGATGCAACAACATTCTGACAACTCGCTGGATATCTATAGTGGAGCGTGAACGTCGCAAGGCCGAGAAGGCGAAGAAGTTCGCCGAGAAGCAGGCCAAGGCCGCTGCTGCGAAGACTGCCGCCCCCAAGGCCGAGAAGAAGCCTAAGGTCGAGAAGGAGAAGACCACTGATGCCTACGACCCCAAGGTTATCGAGGCTGGCCGTTACGAATGGTGGGAGGAACGCGGCCTGTTCAAGCCCGAGTTCGGCTCGGACAACAAGGTCAAGCCTGAAGGTTACTTCGTCATTCCTATCCCTCCTCCCAATGTGACCGGTGCTCTGCACATGGGTCACGCCCTTACCAACGCCCTCCAAGACACCATGATCCGCTGGCAGCGCATGAAGGGCAAGACTACCCTGTGGCTGCCCGGTATGGACCACGCCGGTATCTCCACCCAGAGTGTCGTCGAGAAGATGCTCTGGAAGTTGGAGAAGAAGACCCGTCACGACCTGGGTCGTGAGGCCTTCCTCGAGCGCGTGTGGGACTGGAAGAAGGAATACCATGCCAACATCAAGAACGCCCTTCGCAGAGTCGGTGGTTCCTTCGACTGGACCCGCGAGGCTTTCACCATGGACCCCAACCTGTCCGCCGCCGTCACGGAGACTTTCGTTCGCCTCCACGAGGAGGGCATCATCTACCGTGCCAACCGCCTGGTCAACTGGTGTGTGGCTCTGAACACCTCTCTGTCCAACCTTGAAGTTGAGAACAAGGAGGTTGAGGGTCGTACTCTCCTCGACGTGCCGGGCTACGACAAGAAGATCGAGTTCGGTGTCTTGACTCACTTCTGCTACGAGGTCGATGTCGATGGTAAGACCGAGCGTATCGAGATCGCCACCACTCGTCCCGAGACCATGATCGGTGACAGTGGTATTGCTGTCCACCCCGACGACAAGCGCTACGCCCACTTGGTCGGCAAGAACGCTCGCCACCCCTTCGTTGACCGCTTGATGCCCATCGTTGCCGACAAGGATGTCGACCCCGAGTTCGGTACTGGTGCCGTCAAGATCACCCCCGCCCACGATTTCAACGATTTCAACCGTGGAAAGGCCCACAACCTCGAGTTCATCTCTGTGCTGAACGACGATGGTACCTTCAACAGCAAGGGTGGTCCCTTCGCTGGCATGAAGCGCTTCGATGCCCGTTACAAGGTCATTGAGATGCTGAAGGAGAAGGGTCTCTACGTCAAGTGGGAGAACAACCCCATGAAGATCCCCCGCTGCGCCAAGTCCAACGATGTTATCGAACCCATCCTCAAGCCCCAGTGGTGGATGAAGATGGAGAGCCTCGCCAAGCCCGCTCTCGAGGCCGTTGAGAAGGGCGAGATCGTCATCAAGCCTGAGTCCGCTGAGAAGAGCTACTACCGCTGGATGACCAACATCAACGATTGGTGTCTGTCCCGTCAGCTGTGGTGGGGTCACCAGGCTCCCGCCTACTTCGTTCAGATCGAGGGTGAGGAGAACGATGACAGCGATGGCGAGCGCTGGGTCACTGGCCGCACCGAGGAGGCTGCCCGGGAGAAGGCTGAAGCCAAGTTCCCTGGCAAGAAGTTCAGCTTGGTCCGGGATCCTGATGTCCTTGATACCTGGTTCTCTTCTGGACTGTGGCCGTTCTCGACCCTGGGCTGGCCCAACAAGACCCACGACCTGGAGAACCTGTACCCCACTTCCGTCTTGGAGACTGGCTGGGATATTCTGTTCTTCTGGGTTGCCAGAATGATCATGCTTGGTATTAAGATGACCGGCCAGGTTCCCTTCCGGGAGGTGTACTGCCACTCTCTGATCCGTGATTCCGAGGGCCGCAAGATGTCCAAGTCTCTGGGTAACGTCGTTGACCCTCTGGATGTCATGGAGGGTATCCAGCTCCAGGAACTCCACGCCAAGCTGCTCACCGGTAACCTCGCCGAGAAGGAGGTTGCTACTGCTACTAAGTACCAGAAGAAGGCTTTCCCCAAGGGTATTCCCGAGTGTGGTGCTGATGCTCTGCGCTTCGCCTTGGTTTCTTACACTACTGGCGGTACGTTTCACCCACTAATCTCACAGTAAAAGAAACTCTGCTAACATTCATTATGTAGGTGGTGATATTGCGTTCGACGTCCAGGTCATTCACGGTTACCGCCGTTTCTGTAACAAGATCTACCAGGCCACCAAGTTCGTGCTTGGCAAGTTGGGCGACAACTTCAAGCCCAAGGCTACCCCTACCAAGACCGGCAAGGAGTCTCTGTCTGAGCGCTGGATTCTGCACAAGTTCAACCAGGCTGCCAAGGAGATGAACGAGACTCTCGAGCAGCGCGAGTTCTCCCAGTCTGCTCAGATCGTCTACCAGTACTGGTACAGCCAGCTCTGTGACGTCTTCATCGAGAACTCCAAGTTCCTCCTGGCAGAGGACGTCCCCGCTGAGGTGCAGGAGTCTGCCAAGCAGACCCTCTACACTGCACTGGAGGGTGCTCTGACCCTCATTCACCCCATGATGCCCTTCGTCACCGAGGAACTCTGGCAACGTCTCCCCCGCCGTGAGGGCGATGCCACGATCTCGATCATGAAGGCCAAGTACCCCGAGTACACTCCTGAGTTCGATGACGTCGAGGCCGAGACTGCCTACGAGCTGATTCTCAACACCTCCAAGGCTGTCCGGTCCATCATGGCCCAGTATGAGATCAAGACCAAGGCCGATGTCGTCATCCAGACCTACGATGCCACCAGCCACAAGACGATCTCCGACGAGCTCACCAGCATTAAGTCGCTTGGTGGCAAGTTCCTGGGCGATCTCAGCGTGCTTGGCCCTGAGAACACCGTTCCCCCGTCGGGCTGCGTCGTGGCTCCTGTCAGCTCCCAGGCGGCCGTCTACCTCCGTGTGTCCAAGGAGGTGGCCCTTGAGCAGGAGCACAAGGCCAAGGCCAGTCTTGAGAAGGCGCGCGAGACTGTTGGTCGCCAGCAGAAGCTGATCAGCAGTGCTGGTTGGGAGAAGGCCAAGCCCGAGGTTCGCGAGGCCGAGCAGAAGAAGCTCCGCGATGCCGAGAGCGAGGCCGCTCGGTTGGAGGAGCAGATCCGCGAGTTTGAGAAGCTGCGGTTGGAGTAGATGCTCCGAGTAAATGGCTTTGAGTAGATATCAGTGATACACATACAATTGGACTTAGACACCAAAATAACAGTTTTCTTTTCTTTTTGTTCATTTCGATGACTTGTATTGTATGCCTTGTAGTGGCTGCACGTGACCTGATCACACTCCCTTATAGGTAATGAATAGTAATGTTACCTAACTTTCTTTCAGAGCACACATATTTCAGTACTACTAAAGAGAACATCTAAGCAAATAAGCTAGAATTAGAAATATCCTAACTGGCAGGCAGGAGCATTGATGTTGGCGTGGAGACAATAAGCTTATCGATAAGCGATGCCAAGCCCCATCCGCCAAAAGTTTTTGCTCCGCCTTTTTTCATTTTCCGCAGCGAAATCCAGCATTCTCAATCTCCTCCACTGCCCCCAATCTCGTCCCATCCGCCAAGATGCTCCGAGAAGTGTACGTTGATACCATCATCTCCTACTACTACTTTGAATACGGCTAATGGAAACTATCAAAACAGAAAACCCAAGAACGCGCGCACCGCGCGCATCCTCAAAGCCAAAGAGCCGCAACTTATCGAGCCCCCGAAACGGACTCTTCTCCTTCACGGATCGAAATGCCCTCAACCGCTGCACACGGTGCTGAAGACCTTCCACTCGCTGACTCGGCCCAACTCGGTTCTATTCCACAAGAAGAATGCCAACATCCACCCGTTCGAGAGCGTTGAGAGCCTGGAGTTTTTGGCCGACAAGAACGAGTGCGGTATGGTCGTGTTCGGAAGCAGCAACAAGAAGCGCCCCAACTGCCTGACGCTGGCCCGGGTGTTCAATTCCAAGATCCTGGATATGTGTGAGCTGTTGTTGTTGCCGAATCAGGACCAGACGGCTGGATTGGAGAGTCTGCAGATTGGTATTGGCATGCGGCCGATGCTGTTGTTCTCGGGCAGTGCTTGGGATGATGAAACGTCGACGGCGCATGTTATGTTGAAGAGCATGTTTGTGGATATGTTCAAGGGAGAGACGAGTGATAAAATTGATGTTGAGGGTTTGCAGTATGTGTTGATGATTGGCGCGGAGGAGGCCACGGACGGACTGGCGCCTGTTGTGCACCTTCGCTGGTACAAGTTGCGGACGAAGCGCAGTGGGCATAAGTTGCCTCGTGTGGAGTTGGATGAGATTGGTCCTAAGTTTGACTTCAAGGTTGGACGTCTGCAAGAGGCGCCGAGGGAGGTCATGAAGGAGGCCATGAAGCAGGGTAAGAGGCCGAATGAGGAGATCAAGCTCAAGAAGAACATTGGATTGGATTCGATCGGTGATAAGATCGGTCGCGTGCATCTGGGTAAGCAGGATCTTAGCGGTCTGCAGACTCGTAAGATGAAGGGTTTGAAGCGTCGTGCTGGTGTCGAGTCGGATGACGAGGAGGGCGATGCCGATATGATGGATGTGGATGAGATCTCGGAGGATGAGGGACGCAAGCGGACGAAGACGGCTTGATGTGCTTGATCACACTACAGTTTATTCATTTCTTTGATGCGCATACTGTCGTCTACTATTGTCTATCTACTATCTAGTATAGTCTACCTCTCTATCGGCGTTCCGGGGGTTTGGATTTCACTCTTGACTGAGGTCAAAGCAGCTCGCTCGGACCGGTATTGTTGATATGTGATGATGTTTTAGACATGCAAAAAGTTGTTACTGTTCCAAATATATGATCAATAAATCTTCATCTATCACTACTGTCTATTCCGGTGTGTCCACGTGACATGACGTTCGGCTCTCACATGCCGAGGATCTTTGGAGCTCGTCGCGGATCTGCTTCCCTTCCTTAAATGCCGACTTTCCTTTCCTTTCCCCCACCATCATTACTTGCCATGCTCCCCTGCCACTCCCTCCCTTATGAAGCAAGCAAGCAGTGCTCCTGGCGACTGCGGCTGCATACTCTCCCTGCTCTTGGAAGCTCTCCGGACGTGAAATAAACTCACTCATCCTACTTACTACCTCCGTGCTCACTCACCGGATCCGTGCCGAGGTCCGACAACCAAACAAGAAAGATCAAGATGGATGCTCTAATGGTGAGTTATGAAGCCGGTTGTTCATGCCAACATAGCCAGATCTTAAAGCTTAATATCAACTTGAAATAAATATGATATTGACCGCAATACAGTCCCGTCTTGACTCGCTAGTCACAAACCCCGATCTTGCGCCGCTCTTAGCTCTCGTCAAAGGTGTGCGCAATGGCGCCGTCTACGGTGCCAAAGTGCGGTTTCCGCATGCTTTAGTGTATGCATATCATATCATACTACCCTTGTTATTATAGCAGGTTATGGTATAGGTCAGAGCTAATCAGTTATGTGCTTGCTGTGTAGAATGATCTTTCTCTTCCGTTCTGGAACGTGAGTGCCCGCATTCCTCTGTCCCTCTTCCCCCTACCTCTCCATGGGTATTTACTCCCAGTCAGCACGGTCAAGCCCACTCAAGCTAACAACAACGATGTCTATGCATACAGAATTCGAGAAAAGGTCAAGCTCGTTCTTAAAGCTACCCGTCAACACGCTCGCAATCTAGCCACCTTCGCGCTCATCTGGAAGGGCGTAATGCTCGCACTTCGCAACATAAACCCCACAACTGGTGGAAAGGAAGGCAGATACGATAGTTTCATGGCTGGGTTGGTAGGAGGATACGTGGTCTTCGGAAGACACAAGACGAGCATCACGCAACAGGTAGGAATCCCACGACGCCGGGGCGATGATCAGAAGTTAACGGGAGTCTAGATCGTCATCTACGTTTTCGCACGCGTTATGCTCGCAATGGCCAAACTGGCCGTCCGGCCCAACATGCACCCGCTGTCGTCGTCGATTACTCCGGATGCGAGATCCAAGATGGAGAGTAACGCCTGGCCAGTATTCGCCAGTTTGACATGGGCCTTTGTCATGTATATTTTCCGGTGGCACCCCGATACCCTGATGTCGAGTTTGAGGAGCAGTATGGTGTATATGTATGTTCTCTTTATTGTCCTGGTGGCCTGCGAAAGGCCGTCTAAGTGGATATATACTGATCCTTGCAGCTACGCCGACTCCGATCACTGGGATTCGTTCCGCAATTTCTTGATACACAACAAATAGAGGTGGTGGGGAGTGTATCCGTGCTAAGCACTTGGGTTTCCATTTTTGGTTTGTTATACGTTCATTGGGTTGTCACGTTCACGGGGCGTATAGATTGGTGTCAGGGCTGGCATTGTTTTTCTTTCTCGTTCATGTCTATGCTTAGGGGTATTCTTCTTCAGAAATTCGAGCCCTCCCGCTGGCGGATAGGGAGTTGGTAGTGATGGTGGTTGTGTGATGTGGTGTATATGATAAGATAGAGAGACAGAGAGAGATAGGTAACGGTGGCTGTTGAGGTATCAGATTGTCATCCAGGTCATAACCCAAATACGAAGTAAACTCGATCTACAATACAGGTTAGATATGCAATTCGGAGAATAGACAAACTGCACGCACATGCATAATCTTCCGACAGCGCAGCACAACCCGACTGAGTGTACCTTGATACATATTACACTAAACTGCCCCCACCATATCCAAACACGCCCGACTCGGCCACGCATTCTCCGTCCCCAACATCCTGAAATACTCTACTACGCGCCATTGATCTCCTCGGCCTGTGAGGAACTGCGCTCCTGTAGTGCAGTCATACAAGGTTAGCTCCAGTAGGTTCATAGACCTATGTTATATATCCGTTGACTATATCACAGTACTGGTAGTATACTTTGGATCCTAGGGTAGGAAGGAGGTGGGGTATGATGATGCTCACCCATAGCAACACAATGAGAGGCGTTGATCCGGCATCCAAAGTGATCGTTGGAGAAGGAGATTGCGCAGAGGGTGTGGACGTGTGGGAGAATGGTTGTTTTGAGGTGGTGGTGATGTGTTAGGGCGTTGTTCGTGTTGATGTTTGTATCTGGGGTGGTGTGTGGCGGTGGGAAATGCGAGGCGAGGAGGATCTTGGCTGTGTGGTAGAATTGGAGGCCGACGACTGTTTGTATTTTCATTGGTAAATTATTGATCGATACTTAACTACCTGAGCAAACACGTGGAAAGGGAAGTCTCAAGTATATGGGACATTGGGGAAGGACATACCATGCCACGGACAAAGCAACCTAATTACCGGGAACGAGTCTCGTTCCTGTTCCTCGTAGTAATACGGCTCAAACGTATCAGGCACATTAACCCTCCAGCCATCGATAAGTTCATCTAACTGAGCCCTCGGCAACAAACCCGGACACTCATGACCAAAGCAGTGATTGATCGCATGAACTAGCAGCCACGTCATCCTATTCGCCCAGTCAGCGTCTGTCTCGGGGTAGCTTTCGTCCAATGGCCAGCTAGATACAGCGATCTTGGTGCTGCAGCGGCCAAGAATCGCCATGCGGATATCTGCCCGCACGTAGGAATAGAAGGTCGCTTGTAGTAGACCCCCAGTGCGGGTGGATGCTTGCACGGAGGGGTCGAGATGCGCGAATGCTCCAGGGACTAGGTGGCATTGGCGGTCTATGTGGTATTCGTCGTATTGCTCGGACATGCGGAGGATAGTAATGGTGGCGAGCACAGCTTCGTCTTGGACTGCTGAGCCTACGTCGTTGAGGATGGGAATGAGGAGGTTGATGCATGTAGATTGGTATTTGTCTTCTTCGGATGACAGCTCGGTTCGCTCGGGGTTGAGGAGGCGGAGGATGTGCGCGGCACAGGCCATGATGGCTGTGTGGAGGAGGGTGCATTGTAGGGATAGTCTGTGGTTTGGTATTAGGTTTGTTGTCTGCTATAGAAAAGGATGTGAGTGGATACCGAGGAACCGTATATGTATAATGGCGCTCAGGGCTGGTGACATCTAGCTGTTACATTGTCAGGGCATGATCGTATTATTAGATGGTTGTGTGTACCCAGGGTCCGATGTTCTGCACAAAGAAGTGTAATAGTTCGCCCTCTATGGTCGTTAGTCTCCGAGGCGCATGTCTGTAGAAGAGACCAGGCCTGGGGATTGGTGCAGTCAGCGAAACTGTGTACGGGTTTCGTGGGAAGGATGGACTCGATGCTGCTTCTCCTGACTCAGAGGTAGGATAGCGAATAACATTATGCGGTAGGGTTCGATCATTAGCGGGGAGAGCAGACACCACCGGTTCAGTAGGAAATAGAGAAGTTGATGGCACTTGAGTGGTTTCTGTCACCACCGGAGTAGATGCAGGGGGTTGTGTTGAGACTGAGACGTCAATCTTATCATTTTGGGTGAATCCTTCTGCTTGAGCTACGAAAGTCGACAATTTGCTATGTCGAAAGGCGATGGTCGCAGACCGATGTTGAGCGTAGCAACAAGAGCGACTTGACTTGGAGCAGCGACCACAGACAGGCTGAACTCCATCGCCTGTGGGGGATCAGCTCCATAGACCTGGCATAATCTCCGAGCTCACTGGGCCCTTACATCGCACCTTGCGAGATTTGCATGTCAGACTGCGTGTCTGGGTCAGCATACATCCCTGCAGTCAAGAGACAACTCACCAAGTCTTCTTGCGCATTTTCCAGCATTTGGGAGGCGGCAGCAGTGAGGATGGTGGAAAGACATGCTCGGTCTTTTCTTCCTTTGCGGGGAAGTCTAAGACAGCCCTGGTTTGCTGCATTGTTCCCGATCAGGCAACTCGGCGCCGAGGGTGCAAGTATATCAGCTTCATCTAGCATCAAGCTGCGTGACAGAAGATCGAGCCAGGATACTGCTTGCTATCTGGCTTCTGATATCAACGCATCATGTACAAAGAGATTATTGTCGTGGTTAATATCCTTATCGTTCTCAGGGCTGTCCTCGCCCCCATATACACATATCTCCATGACCCCAAAGGTCTGAAGCGCTTCCCTGGAGTGTCAGTCGCTCCTATAACTGATCTCTGGGGAGTATGGAAGCAATACCTTCGTACACGTACCGTGGCCGTCCATAAAGCACACCTCAAATATGGCAGCATCGTCCGAGTCGGGCCAAGCCACGTCTCCTTTTCGACGGCTGAAGCAATTCGCGACATTTATGGTCACGGGACACCAGCACTGAAAGATGACTTTTATCAGACATTCAACTCAACTCACCTCAACGTATCTGACGCTCAGGATAGAGATATCCATAGTATCAAACGAAAGCGATTTACCATCGCCTTCTCCCAGAAACGTATCGTTGAGCTCGAGTCTGTGGTTCAAGACCACCTGCAGCGTGTCTTTCGCATACTGGACTCTTCCAACGGGGAGGAAGTGGACATGAAGCAGATAATGATGCACCTCATGTACAACCTGATCTTTGTCACTTTCTTCCACCATGACTCCCACTTCATAGAGCGAGGCAGCACCAGCGTCACTATCAAAACACCGTCCGGATCCCCATACAAAGGCGAGATTCACCAACTGCTCACTAGCGCCCTGCACATCTCCACCAGCCTCGGATGGGCACCAAAGCTCAGGGCCATGCTCAAGCATCTAACCTGCTGGCATTCAGGCTGGAAGCACGGTACCCAGCTCCAACACATAACCACACACTTTGTGCGCGAACGAGTAAAGATGGACATTGAGCGAGTGGACGCAGGTCTCCCGCCACTAGACGATCTTATGACCACGCTCCTCTGGGACAGTAACCGCGAGCATCCTCTGTGTTTGGAGCTGGGTGAACTAGTGACAGAGGCCCAAAACCTCTTCAGTGCTGCCGGAGGAAATACAGAGATTGCCCTGACCAACATCATCTGGTACATCGCCAGCAATCCACACGTAGTTCGACGTCTTCGTGCAGAACTTGCAGATGCACTTCCACCACACAATGATTCATCAAGCCCCATACCATATGACCTCGTCAAGAACCTTCCCTATCTCCGTGCCTGCATAGACGAAGGCCTACGACTTCGTTCCTCCATCCCCGGCGGTCTTCCTCGCGTTGTCCCGAAGGGAGGTATGATGGTGTCTGGTGAGTGGTTAGACGAAGGCACCACCGTTTCTGTATCCACGTATACCGTCCACCGAGATCCGGATATCTTCGATACCGATTCAGAGCGCTATGTTCCCGAGCGGTGGTTGCAGCCTGGGTCGCGTGATATGCAGCGCGGGTTTCTGGCTTTCTCGCAGGGAGGAAGGGGATGTCTGGGACGGAATATTGCTTATTTTCAGATGCAGTTGATTATTGCGGCCTTGGTCTGGAGGTATGATCTTACCTTAAGGGAGGAAGGGTGGGAGTTGGAGACTATGGAGACGTTTAGTGGGCATACGGGGAGCTTGCCTGTTGTTGTCACGAGACGGGAGTAGATTACGATGTTTGGTAGAGGAAGTGTCAATAATAGTAATTGGGAAGATGTACTATCTGAAAATTGCGTTCTCATGTATGTAATTAATTTGGGGCATGCCAATGTTACTCCGAAGCCTTAATATTTGCATACACATAGCATGGGAAGGATTCAATAATCTCATATAATGTATTAATCAGCATCCCTGGAGATGGTCTGTATATGAAGCGATGGTATAAAAGCTCAAACATGCCTCTTTGTCGTACCCCTCCCAGCTACCAAGCCTCCCTTAGGCTGGCTCAGTAACCCGGTTCTTTATTTACCTAGTGTAGACTGTTGACAGAGTATGTACATGCGTCCAGTTCTGCCTCAGATTCGGCTTTCTCCCAGCTCCTGCTGGCAGAACAGTTACTGCATTCATCCTATAGTTGGTTCGGGAATGCCAGCACACGGGGTCTCCAAAGTACTCATTGGCAGCAGACTCGTAACGGTCCCGTTGGCAGCGAACATCATCGCATACCCATCAGGATGATACGCAGGCCATCCCATTGCTGGGAGCGCATTGACCGGATCCCGCATGAACGCAAGATAGAGATCCTGCCAGTGGGATGCTACGGTGGTCTCGAAAGGCGTAGCGGGTCCGCCATACTCCGAGTATGTGCCAAATAGCAAGGGGAGTTCGGAGCTGTGGTAAGCTCCTTCCCAAGGTCGAGGGGAAATGTTACTGAAGTTAGCCGTATTGAAGTAGCGGAAGGAGAGGGATGAGGTGTTGTAGCGAAGACTATATTATCAATAAACGATCAGTATTGAGCTGAAAACATGGGGTGGATAAAGACGCACTGCCCATTGTAGTTTGCCGGACAGAGGTGGGTGGACACGGTCTCTTCGTGAACGTAGGTCATGTTTGGACCTTGAGGTCCAGCCCAAGCAACCAAAGAGGCTTCTTCATTGGCGTTGGTGCCGAAAATAGCGGGCTTGATGGCAAGACAATCAGCATAGAACGAGTATCAGGAACGGTAGCTGCTCACAAGCTTTGAGTAATTTCCTGCATAAGCCCTGGCAGTGTAGTCCTCAAATTTGGTCACATTGTCCACAATAGTTGTGAACTTCAGAGTAGGACCGGTCGAGTACAGGGTGTAGTTTTCGTAAAACTGAATGATGGAGTCTGCGCTAACGTTCCTCATGCAAGCCAATTCTGCTCGAGGGGAGAGTTCGCCGCAGCCCATGTGCTCAGCCACAAAGGTGAAGTTCGTATGCTCAACGTCTGCACTGGAACCTGTAGCAAAGACACTGCCTGAATGCATGATCAGGCCAGACACAATGGGATCATCGGGCCAGGCGTAGTTGTAATAGTCCGTGCTGGCTGCTCCAGAGCTCTGGCCCCAGAGAGTAATCTTGGACGGGTCTCCTCCAAAAGCAGCAATATTATCTCGAACCCATTCAACCGCAAATCTTTGGTCAAGAAGTCCAAAGTTAAGGTTCTGCTGGGTCTCAGCAAGGCCTGCAGCGTTGGGAAAGCCAAAGATGTTGACCCGATAGCTAGAGTTGCAAGTGATCAGTTGCAATGCCGAGAAGGAGAGACATTCGTTGCCAAGTTCAAGACGGGTCCAAGCAATGGACAAGAAAAAGAGGACTCACTTGATGGCAACGACAATATGAGACTGTGTCCTTTGGATCCAATTACTCGGATCAAAACCGTTCGTCAAGAGCCCTCCCTCGTAGAACCCGCCGCCGAACATCCAGATCAACACTGGCAATGGCTCATCCGTCTCATTGACGGCATGCAATGGGCTCCAAACATTGAGAGTCAGGCAATCCTCTGATGTCGGTCCATATGGTTGTAGCCAAGGAGAGTCAAACGTGTACACAGACGGGTCTGTCTTCGTGGTCAACGGATATTGCGGGCAAGAAGGCCCGATCTTCGTGGCATCAATGATAGCCTCTGCAGGCTTCGTCTGAGGAGGCGCGAATCGTAGTTCGTTCACAGGAGGTGCTGCAAACGGAACTCCAAGGAACTGCGCAACATCCGGAGCTGAACCATTGACCATGCCATACAGTCGCCCAACGGTTGTATCGACAGTTAGGCGAGATGCTGCTGCAGTCACTGCAGAAAGCTGAGCTGCAGCAACGAAGAAGCTGAAGGCTTTTACCCCCATCTTTAAGCTGCAGTTTCCACTGGCAGGTTCAATCGGGACGATAGCAGAGAAGCAATGACCTCAACGCCATGTTGAAAGTGACATACAGCCATACTAATACTTCTAAATTCTTGATAGCATGATGTCTGATAGCTTACTCTTTTCCGAGGACGGCAAGCTAGTAGATTCTGCATTGGCCGCCAATGCGTCATTTGTGCCGTCAACTCCACATTTGCAGAGGGACCAGACGCGGAGAATCCCCGAAAACTGGGGAAGGGACTTCCAGGGTCTCCCGCATTGGTCCGGAGTGTGGATTCGTACACCTCGAAGGAACAGTTCGGTAGGATAACTCCGACAGACGAGCAGGCGGAGTTCAAGCCTATTTCGACTTAGCAGACACCTCGTGTCGCTTACACGCCTATCCGTATAGCCGATGCACCAATACTCCGGTCGTTTGAGAAGCCATTTGGAGCCGGAAATGGATCTAGGGAAAAGAATTAAGCCGGTGTGAGGATTTCATCAAATTAGAATGCAAGCATGGTGCTCGTCAGTTGGACGTTGATTGTTGCAGTAACGCAATCAGTTTTCCTGGCGGATTCCGTCTGCTTCGTTAGGGACACGAGACATATGAACATAAATATTGTTTTTGCTTACTAATGAATTGTGCATACCTATTATTAAATCGCTCTTTCATCTTCGTTTCCTCACACTATCCATCTATCAATCTATCACCCCTACGCAGTTCCCTTACTGCGAGTCAGTATCATAATTCAGCTTAAAAACACAGCCCGAAGGTATTTTTAATGATGACATTGATGAGACTCATGATGCCGAGTTTGCTATTGTTCATTGATCCCATTTGGTCTTCTCTTTACTTCGTCTACTTTTCTATAAGTAGCCTCTTTACAGCAATGCTCCCTCGTCATAGACACAATGCCGAAACTGAGTGCCCTAGCCGCCTGGAAGCAGAGCCAGATGCAGTAAGTTCAATTCTATCATGTGTAATTCACTGCTTCCTTACCACTTCTACCTAGAAGACAGCCAGGCAATCAACAGTAGAAAGGAGTAACCTGCCCAAGCCTTATCCCCAAGAGATAACCTACATATGTGTTTCTGGTTTGACAGAAGGAGGAGATTCCTTGAGTCTCAGCAAGATACCGGAAGCACGTCCAGGAGAAGTGATATATGTTACCAAAGGCAAAACCTTGGCTTGGGGAGGAACCGCTATTCTTGAGCGACTGCCTTCTGGTGCCGTTATGAAGACACCTATCCCAAATCCATACTGCCCTCCTGAAGAAGAAGACCACCGTCGTAATATGCGGCTTGAGGCCAAGGTTTATGCAATGATAGGAGAACATCCATGTGTTCCCAAGATACTGAATTGGGATCAAGAAACTTGCTGCCTCACTATGGAATATTTGGAGAATGGGAATCTCAAAGAATACATTCAACATAACATGCCAGATATAACCCTTCAACTTCGACTCCAATGGTGTAAACAGGTTGCTAAAGCACTCAGTGCTCTCCATGCTCATCACATCATACACTGTGATCTTTCGCCCAGAAATTTCCTTCTCGACTCGAGCCTCAATGTCAAAATCGCTGACTTTGGTGGCGCTTCACTATGTGGTACAGAACCCTCAGCTACTCCAGCAACAAGATTCCGACCTCCTGGCTATGACTGGAATGTCCCTCCGGTTTATGGAGACGACATTTTCGGTCTGGGGTCTCTAATTTACTTTATAATGACAGGCACTTATCCCTACAAGGACATCCTCAGTGATGAGGTCGAGAAGCTATACGAAGTTCAACAATTTCCTGATGTTTCTAACGTCTTATGTGGTTTTGTGATTTCAGAGTGTTGGCGTGGACAGATCCATTCGGCCCAGGCTGTTCATGACGCCGTTGCAGCTGTGGAAGTCGAGTATTTACCATAAGTCATTCCCTTTAGGTCCAACGGCTTCCGTCCAAGCCACTCATATTCATCGAGTGTCGCGCTCTGCGAATCCCTCATCTCTGTGGTCTGGGCACTGGCTTCGAGTGATTGTTTGGCCAAGGTGCTTTTCTTTCGGATAGGGGCAAGTCCGTCCAGTTGCTGCGTAGGTGGGACATCCTTCTTTATACAAGACGCGCCTGACTCTGGTGCAAGAAGCAGGGCAGTTTGTATAGCGAGTCGTTGTAACGTGGACCTCACACATTTCCTATGCACGTCAGTATGGCTAGAGTAGAAATTTATCAAAGCTCACCTTTTCTTGAAACTTTTCTTCCTTGAAAAAGGGGTAAGATCTCGATTAGCTTTTGACTCCTGTGTGTATATTGCGTTTTCTGGTTGCTTTAGAGCCTTGCCTATCTTTTATAGATGTCACTTAGCACCTCTCATCTGACAATATACACTATATGTACCTACAGCTCGGGGCATATTTGGTATTGACTTCTCGCATATATGGCTTCATCCGGGACTATCCATTTGCTATCAGTTAAGATATCGATTGACGCTACAAATGTAGAGCTTGATTGGGTAGTCGCCTATTCCTGGGACGCAAGACACCGGCCGGATCAATCCATCTTAGCCTACCCATGAAGTGAGCTTTCATCACTGTAGCAGCCAAGTGGGCTCAGACTATGAATTGTTAGGGAAAGTGCCAGTAGAAGACCAATGGAAATCCAAAGGAAATCCATCATCTTTAATTTTGCCTTGTTCAAGCTTTAATCTTTGCTTCAGTAGTCCTATACCGTAACGAGTACAAAATAGAAAGATAAGGTCTGATGATGTATGGTCATATTGAGCTAGAAAGATGATGAGGCATTCAATCATACTACGAGTTTGAAACGTCCTCATTAGATACTACTGGTACCAATTACTATATCATATGCGCCAACAGAGTGGAGCTGTCAACCGCCCCAGATGGACGGTCACGCAACTGATGTAGGGATTGCGCCTCCCCTACATGCAGTATTAAACGACGAGGAGCCTGCAGCATATTTAAGCATTGTGCCTGTGAGATCGCTCTACTTCTAATTACTCACTCGGCAAAGAAGGGATGAAAGATGGAGAGATATCGGCAAACGGGAACCCCAGCCAAGACACAGACAAACTGAACAAACAGCCGTGACTCAATCTTTTCGCCCTGCATCCATCTTCCCCATCCTGTCCTTTCCTCGCCAAAATCTTTACAGGCTGATATTGGCGTTCCATTTCTTGAAGAAGAGGTACCAATGGCGTTGGGTTCTTCTAGAGACTCGATTGGTGCCGATCGGCAGCCAATCGAAATGCTATCCACGTCCGGAACCGTGAGCGAGAACTATGGACCTGATCAATGCGGTTCGGAGAATATAGTATCCAATGCACAAGATCTAGAAACTCCCCGACAGGGTCTTCAGTCCGAAGAACCTGAAACCCTTGGGCCTCGCAGTAATTGGAAGATCTTTGCAACTATGCTTGCCCTTTCGGTGTGTTTCTCTCTAGATTTTATTTTAACACCCTGCTTATAAGATGTAGCTTGCGCTCTTTATTTCCGCACTTGATCAGACTATTGTGGCTACTGCTACACCAACGATCTCGTCCGACCTGCATTCAGCATCCGGATATGTATGGATTGGTGGTGCTTATCTCCTCGCCAATGCCGCCAGTTCCAACATTTGGGCCAATTTGTCCGATATCTGGGGGCGAAAGCCTATCCTCCTCACAGCCGTTGCCCTATTCTTTGTAGCATCAATCATCTGCGCCAAAGCCAATGGTATGCCCATGCTGATTACCGGCCGTGTCATACAAGGTATAGCTGGTGGTGGTCTCATTCAGCTGATTACCATCACCATTTCTGACTTGTTCAGCGTCAGGTACTGCTCACACCTCTTATCTTTTCTGGTATGTAGCTGACATTAAGATAGACTCCGCAGTCTGTTCCTCGGATTGATCGAGTTCATCTGGGCCATCGCTGGTGCCTTGGGGCCGATCGTGGGTGGGGCTTTCACCCAATCTGTTTCATGGAGGTGGATTTTCTGGATCAATCTTCCCGTCTGTGGAACGGCCTTTGTGCTGCTCTATGTGTTCCTGGATATACACAATCCAAGGACCCCCGTCCTGGCCGGTATCAAGGCCGTGGATTGGTGGGGAAGCTTCTCCATGCTCGCACTCATCATCCTACTTCTGCTAGGCTTAGACTTTGGCGGCGCCACATTCCCCTGGGGCTCCCCCAAGGTAATCTGCCTGATCGTCTTCGGCTGTCTGATGTCGTTCGCCTTCATCTACAGTGAGAAGAAGCTAGCCAAATACCCCCTCATGCCCCTTGGCGTATTCAGGAACCGGTCCAACGTCGCCTGCTTCCTAGTCGACTTCACACATGGCTTTGTACGACCCTCCACCCACAAACCTCTCACATCAATCACACCACTAACCCTTCCCCCTCCCACCAGGCCTACCTCGGAGCAGAATACTACCTCCCACTCTACTTCCAATCCGCCAAAGAATCCACCCCATTCCGCTCCGGCGTCCTAATCCTCCCCTTCGTCCTAACCGAAGCAGCATTCAGTCTCTTCTCCGGCCTCCTCATCCACCGCACGGGCCGCTACCTCGAAATCATCTGGGCCGGCACCGCCCTTGTAGTTCTCGGAGTAGGCCTCTTCACCAACTACAGCGCCACCTCCTCCCTCGGAAAAATCGTCGGGTACCAAATCACCGCCGGCATGGGCTGCGGAATGCTCTTCTTCCCGCCTCTCCTCGCCCTCCAAAGCAACATCACCCAGGCCAACACCGCCAGCGCAACCGCCACCTTCGGCTTCATCCGCAACGTCGCAATGGCCATGTCCGTAGTGCTCGGGGGTGTCGTGTTCCAGAACAGCATGGACATGCGACAGGACGGTCTCAAGGCTGCGGGGCTGTCCTCGTCGCTATTGGCTGAGTTCTCTGGCACAGAGGCGGCAGCTAATGTTGATGCCGTCCGCGCGGTCCAGGATCCGACTCAGCGACACGCTGTGGCGGATGCATATGCGTGGAGTCTTCGTAATATGTGGATTATGTATGCTTGTCTCGCTGCTTGTGGGTTCGTTGCTAGTGTGTTTATCACTCGTCAGCATCTTAGCGAGGAGCATGTGGAGACGAAGACGGGGCTGAAGGAGAAGCAGCCCGTGTTGGAGCAGTAGGTCATTTCCCTTGCAGAGGGATGTTTTGTGTTGTGTGATAATTTTCACCTGGCAAACAATACCTATTGTCCCTTGAAATAATCAAAAGTTTATGCCGTTTTTAGTTTATATACCATACATACATCATACCGTGTTTCTGGCAGTTGATGGATGCGATACAATTATTAGCAATTGCATGTACATACAAAACGCTCTAATAGCAATACACCCGAACACTGCCATATGAATCCTCTTCTCATATATTAATAGTGTTTGCAATGATGCTTTTGCAGACATATCTTCGTCTAATTATTTACACAATATATACAAAAATAACGCCAATTATGGTATCATTAACCGAGCATCAACCATGCCATCAAGCCAATCCAACCCCCAGCAAAAGCAACTGTCACGATGCCCGCTCCCGCGCGGTCTCCCGTGGTGATCGTGCTGAGAATGGTCTTGTCATCGGAGCTGTCATCGGTTCCGGCCGACGGGTTGCTGGTGCTGTTGCCTCCCGTGCTGGAAGTCAACGGTGCAGACGAGGAGTTGAAGGCGATCATATTCGACGAGAAGACGCTGGTAACGCTCATTTGTTCCTCGAGTCCGCTCCAGCCATCCCAGGTACTGTTCCACCATCGCACGCCGCAGGTGTTGTTACCATACCCGGTGCAGGTTGCGGCAGCGCCCTGGGCAGATCCTTGCAGCTTGGGCAGGATTCTATTATAGGTGGACGGAACCAGTAGGGCAGTGTAGGCGAGCCAGGCAGACACGAGACCCTTGAAGATGATTTCGTTGTCGTTACACACCTCTGTCGGTTCACATAGAATCTCCGTTAGGATTTCACCGCCGTGGCTCGCCGGGAAGAACTTGTTCAACGTGCGATTCAGCAGGCCATCGACGGCGTTCATCCATTTGGTGCTGGTACCGTTGGTCTGTGATAGGTTAGGAGTTGATCGTTTCTCGATGCGGTGGGCCCACCTACGTAATTGTACATGTATGCAGCTCCTCCAAGATAAGCACCGTAGTTGTAGCTCCACTGGTTATCGCCCTGGGTACTGCAGTCGTTTGTCGTCGATGTCGAGTCAGCGACATTCCAGGTTGAGTTGCTCAACAGCGGCGTCGTGGTCGACCAGTCCCAGATGCGCTCTGCCCAGTCATAGTAGGTCTGGTTGCTAGTATAGCGCGCCAGCCGAGCCGACAGTTGAAACAGACCACCATTGGAAATGGCGTTTTTCATGGTATAACCGGATTCGTAGGTGTAAATCTGCCACCGCATACCCCCATCGCAGGTAGAATTATCCCAGCGGGCGACCTGGGTATTGAAGACACCCTGCGCCAGCGAAAGCCAGGAGTATCCATCGCTAGAGTCGGGAAAGTTCAGTTCGGCACCAGTCATAGCGGCCAAACCCCAGAACATTTGATCGTCGTTTCCCTGGATGCCTTGATTAGTTGGGGAAGGGGCAGCCATTAGGCGAGGAACTCACGATGTAGCTACTCCAGTTCGCCGGCATGAAATCGCAATCGCCCGACTGCCACTGCATGCCCTGGATGACTTCCTGGTTGTAGGTGGAATCCCCCGTGTAGTGATAGTATTGCATGAGCGTCATGAACATGGCGCCACCTTCCCACCAAGTATTGGGGATCTTGCCCGGAATTTCGCCAGATTCATTTCCTTTGTAATGCTTCATCATGCCGTAGGCGGCGGTTGATGCTGCATTCTTAATCGAATCTGTGAACGAGAGCGGTTAGGTTCATCTGCGGTTGAGTTGCGGAGATCGAGCCCGTCAACCATATCTCAGGCCCGATTAGCTACCACGGCTTAAAATTCACATACCCTCGCTGCTGATATCAAGACTGATACCTTGGGCCCCAAGTACCGCCAGGGCCAGAACCAGCACACATCGTAGCCACTGATTCCCCGCCATTGGAAGGAAGATCACGACGGCACAATCACAGGATATCGATACAAGATAAGGAACGGAAATCCGAAAGCGAACAGGAGGCAAAGACTAGCGAACTGGGGAAGGCATTTCAACGCCTTTGACTGGATCAGAACTGGTGGGCAAAGAGTTCACCTTATGAGACTGGATTGGCGCCAACAAAAAGTGACTGCCTAAGCCGGAGTCGTCACCCTCCGCACCAGCGTACGTCAACCAACAATCTGCCATTTCTTGTCCGAATAAATTTTGCATGCCTTAAGTCCGACCTCAATCCAGCTAAGGCTAGCTCGAAATTCTTTTTCCGGTACCTGGTGCGTCACACTATTGATCCAAGAAATATAAGGAGACCAGAATCCCGGTGAAGACCGAGTTTCAGTAGTGTGTTTTCCAGACTATCAATTGGCAGCTGATGAGTATACTCATTTTGATTGCATAATTTGAGGGGGAGAATCCACTCGTTTTCCACAAAGCATTGGACAAGCCTGCGCCGAGAAAGATGCCCAGACAAACTGGCATCCAAAATCCGAACTACTGACGAGTCTCTGTGGAGCCCAAGCGAAGCGCGATAACGCTTTCAGCCTTTAAGACCGGGAGATTCCACTGCCGATCCACTACCGTGAAGTCGGTTTTACTCGTCGGTTTTTTGGCTTTTTTGCCAGCCCCGATGGATCGCCCCGATTAGTCAGAGGCTTAGCCTCACGTGGCAGTCTATTGGCTGACTCAGCCGATCATGCATGTCCAAAGGAACTGACGGATCCTAGCAAAATATTCTGGAGAATAAAGCATCAAAGGGAAGGAGTTGATGGTTTCGCTACTAGGAAGACAAATTGGTGTGTCTGTGTGTTAAGGCGTTGATGAAGGAATCCAGTACTGTTCAGCTCTTCATCTGCCAGCATCAATTGGATGGCTGGCAGTACTAGTGTGCATAGTACTCTCTCTGAATATATATTCGGAGCTAAACAATGCTGCTGGATTGCGTGTATCTGAGATCTATCACACACTTGATATGATCGCGAATTGTATTGCTCTGAGTTCAATTGTGAAACCACTGAGAAAATATTCAGTGGCCGTATGAGAACTCAAACAACAGCGTATAAGCGAAACCGAAGAGGTGAAGACAAACGGAAGAGATAGAGGAAAGAGGAAAGTAGAGGAACCTGATCACCTGACCTTATAGATAGGTCACATTTGGAAGTAACCAACCATTGAAACCGGGACAAATCAAGAGATAATGCGGTCATTAAATGACACTTGTTAACCTTTTAAACGCCCGTCATCCCTTGCATTGCGACCCGCATCTCAATGTGCCAGAATGCAAGTGACGGGCCCGGGAAGAGGGCTAAACTTCCGGTAAGGAGGAAGAACTACTTCCAAAAATACATCTCCCAGAACAAGAATTGGGATCTCTCCCATGTCCCACAAATGATGTTATCAATGATGAAAAGACCCCTTCTATAGCAGAGCAATGTTGATCTACTCCTCTTCTCCAACCCAATCAATCTGACGTCGGGCCCTTCCGACCGCCGATCTTAGCGTCAACACTATGACGGCGACTCCCGATGCCCTTCTGGGGTACTTAGATAACAAATCATCACCCCATCCCGCCCTTCTCCTCTCATTCCCCATCTATCAAACCACTCAATTCAACCATTCGGGCAGGTCCCCTACCTTCAATCCTTCTTTCACATTGTACATTATTTTTCCTTGCAAATAACCCGAATAAGAACATATACTTCCAACACAACAACAATGCCACCACCGACCCTCACCACCAGTCCACTCCTCAACCTCACCCCCGCTCCCCTCACCCCAGAGGCCTTCTCCGATTTCGGCACAGCCATATCATCTCCTCTAGCTCGCAATATCACCACTCCTCCACCAGAGAGTACCCTGAAAACGCTATCGCCAGTCCCCGTCCTCGCCAACCAATCCTCCGCCCTGAAGTACAGCCCGATCGGTCCAATGACTGATAATTACTCCACCGCTCCGAGCGGCCAGCCCTCTTCCGCCCGCATGACGATGTTCTCGTGCTTTCCGCGCAAACTCCGCACTGTCGCCCATAAGAACGTGAATGTGTTTGATGTGCGCATTCTGGAAAGACATCCCTACACTACGCAAACTTTCACCCCGATTGATTTGTCGAGTCAGGTGAAGACAACAGGCGCGGGAGGTGAGGTGGAGGAGGAGCCGTTCTACTTGGTTATTGTGGCGCCATCATTGAAGGGCACTACGGCTACTGCGAGGACGGACGATGGGAAGACTGTAACTGTGGTTGATCCGCCGGATTTGAGTCGCTTGAGGGCCTTTGTGGCTAGAGGTGGCCAGGCTGTTACATATGGTGCGGGAACGTGGCATGCGCCTATGGTGGTTATTGGGAAGAGGAGGGTGGATTTTGTGGTGGTGCAGTTTATGAATGGGGTTGGGGATGAGGATTGTCAGGAGGTGAGGTTTGGGGAGGGCATCGCTGTAGAAGTATCGGGCGAGGGAACTAAGAAGGCTCTGGCGAAGCTATGAAAACGGTTATGGTAAGGGTCGAAGCTCTAGGGGGGATAAGGTTCATTGTACCTTCTTATCAAAATGGCTATTGTACATAGATTGTGAATGATATGAAATTACTGATGGTATGGACAGTTTCAGGCTCCGTTTGCTGTATGTTTTGGTGCTGAGTTCTCATCCCATTGTGGGCTGTTGTTTTGATTAGAGAATCGCTGACGCACGCTCTTTGCCATTTCAATTGCCTCCCTGGGCAGTCCGGCCAATTGAGCGACTTTCAATGCATGCGACTCGCGGTTCACACCTTTGCGTAGCCGATGGACGAATGAGAAAGAACCAGAAGCAGATTCTTTGACATCGGTGCAGTATCTGCCGAGGTTGTCAAAGTCGTGGGTCATGTCGGCAAGGACATGGAAATGAGTCGCAAACAGTGTCCGGCATTTGTTGTGATAATGCAGGTGATGCAAGCATGCAAAACTGACGGCAGTTCCGTCTTCTGGCGTGGTCCCACGCCCGACCTCGTCCATGATGACAAACGAGCGCGAGGTTGCTTGTTTGAGAATAGCTGCTGTTTCCAGCATCTCCACCATGAATGTGGACTGGTCTCGGAACAGATCATCAGCGGCTCCGATGCGACTGAAGATCTGGTCAACCAAGCCAATCTCTGCGTATGCCGCAGGGACAAATGACCCGACCTGGGCTAGTATAGTGATGAGTGCGTTTTGTCGCAGAAATGTGCTTTTACCTGCCATGTTGGGACCAGTCACAAGCCATATACGCTCTGGGCCTCCGAGAAAGCAATCATTGCTGACAAACCGTCGGCCTTGCTCCTCAAGTCCAAGCTTGACTGTGGGATGACGTCCGCCCACAATCTTGTGGCTCGTGCCTTCGTTGAGAATCGGGCGAACTAGTTGCTGTTCCTGCGCTAATGTGGCAAATGAGCATGCGACGTCGAGTTCGTCCATAACGGCTGCATTGCGTCGGATTTTGACAAGATTGAGGATGACCTCCCGACGCAGCTGCTCAAAGATCACTTGTTCCTCTTGACGAATTTGAGTCCTCACTTGATCCATCTGACCGCCTAGCTCTGTCCATGCTGGTAAGTAGAACGACCTCGTCGACTTGGTGGCCGAAACATTCCGTGTTACCCCAAGCTCCTCCAATGATTCTTGGGTGATTTTAGCCCCCTTGACATGGCATATGTGACCTAAACCCGGAGTCCACTTGAGAGTTAGAGCAGATGAACCCACCGACTCGCGAAGATGCTGTGTTAGCTCTGATTTTGCTGTATGTAATTGCTCTAACTCCTGATGGAGTCCACTTAAAGCTTGGCTTGCATCTCGTCTCATGATCCAGGTATCGGCAATCGTTCCCTCATCCGCAGCTGCGTTAGACCGATCACTATTTTTTGTCTTGACTTTCTTCGGTAGTGCAGCCATGTCCTCTGGTATACCCTCATTCATCGTGACGGACTGTGCTAGAAGTGCTGCTTCTGCAGCTGTGTCGTCTTCAATGCGCTGCTTCTGCAGCAGACCCTCCTCGTCAATTGCTGCCAGGATTTTGTCAGCTAAGACTGTAGGCCCATCCATGTGGATTCGGTCGACCATAATTTCAATGCTGCGCTTGGTTTGACTATCAACCTTGCTATGCCACTTCCTTGATAGAACTTGTCGGACTTCTTTGGAGGCTTCAATTGCCTTCGAAAGACAAATCAAATCATCAGGGTCACCCCGACCAAGTGTAAATTTCTGAACTAGACGTTGGGCATCATAACTGCGTTTGAGAAACTGAATCACGTTGTCATGCAGATCACGGTCTTCGATGAATATCGAAACAAGGTCAAGCCGTTCGTTGATTATCGATAGAGAAGTGGAAGGCGACGCTGCCACAATGTTAGACTTTCGAGAATGCTTAAGGGATATTATTAGGCATACTTAAACGGTCTCTCAGCAAACGTGCTCCACTCTTGGTAGAAGTCCGCCGTACTGCATGAAGTAGGCTTCCTTTCCCAAAGCCATCACGGGCAGTCTCCAGTATTTCTAGACCTCTCAAGCTATTCCGGTCAATGCTCATTGACTCGTCCAAATGTCGGCGACGAGGAGGCTGAAGCTTCATATTCAAGCCTTGCAATTGAACCCGGATATACTCTAAAAGACTATACCCGGCGGCAACTTCTTCACGCGTAAATGTTTCTGCGGCGGCGTCTGACACAGGGGCTTCAAGCATAGCTTCCCATCGGGCCATGGGCGCAACCTTTTTCGGAAATTGAAAGAAAGTCATCAATCTTTGGTCGTGTCCAATCAATAACTGCAGCTCCTGTCCGACTACATCCTGGAGACCTTGGTCCACGAGTATCTCTCGGGCGCCAATCCTGGCGACAGCAGACGGTAGCATTTGTGCTGTAGTTACTTGCGTAAAGAAGTCGCCTGTGGAGAGGTCCAACCAGGACAAGCCTACGTTTTGGGATGCGGATAATAGGACGTGCTGTTGCGAGGATGAGGCATCTTGATGCTTCAACTGCTCCTTCAGCGAAGACTTATCAATGTAGACGGCCAACAAAAAATTATTTTCGGAAGGATCCATGAACTTCTCATCGATCAATGTGCCAGGTGTGATGATTCTGGCCACCTTACGATCGAAGAGAAGACCTCCGGATCGGAGCTTGTCTTCTGCGGCATTCGGAAATTCTTCGCTAACAGCCACGTACTTGTTCAGGTCCTGAACAAGGATCTTTAGGAAACGGTCTAGCTGGAAGAAGGGAAAACCAGCCATAGGAACAGGGCCAGCACTGGTCTTCTTGGAGGCAAGCTTAAGGTTGAGCAACGGGGCGAACTCTTCAGCTTGCTCAAAATAGAGCTAAAATAAGGTCAGGGATACTCTCTAAAAGATTTGTATTCCACGGATCTAGAAGAAGTATAAAGATGGTAGTCGTACCTCGTAGAAGCCGCCTACTCTAGTCAAGATCACGCAATTTTTGAACTTCTGCATATTGTTCCAATGTCCTTGGACGACAGCCGGATATTTGGGGGCATCATCCACCACTTCCTGATAAGGCTGCAGCTTCAAAGCCCCCTGGGGCAGATCTTTCAACTTTACAGTAGTCTTCGTTTTGGCACCTCGCCGCGGCACCGAGTAACAAGTTACCTTGGGGAGAAGCGTGGACGGTCGCCGGGCATGATGGCAGATGGTCCTGTGTACATGGCAACGATATGGTGGGAATATGTCAGGTCTAGCAATTGAACGGGCTTGGGACTGACATAGGTAGGACATATGTAGTCCATGAGCGCGCATCATCCCGAAACAGCGCGTTGTCTTCGGCGCGTTGAGAGAAAGGGAACAAGCAACTATACAATGTGATGACAGGCCGAGAAGCGCGGCAGAAAAGAGCGGGTGTATACCTCAGGCTCCCGCTCGCCAAACCTTCCCGCCTTGCCACGCAAATCTGCTTGACAAGAACTTCCCGCGACCTCTCTAACGCAACTCACTCAAACTCCTCCAATTCCTCCCAAGCAGCTTGCAACCTTGCGCCGACCCCTGTGCTTGTTTGCTGCCGGAGGATGGTCCAGGTTTGTGAAGCCTTTTAGGATCCCATACCGTCACGAAATTCATTACTTGTCGCAGGTGTCTCGACGCGCCGGCTGAACCTGAGCTCCACCGAGCCCAGTCGACACATTACCGTCGCAGCACGTTCGCTTTACCATTTGTTCTATTGTTTTTTGTTATAATATACCATCAAAATGGCGGACCAGAATATTTCTCAATATAAGTACTCGGCGATGTCCAACCTGGTTCTCCAGGCGGACCGTCGTTTTATCTCTCGCGTCAACGATGAACCCACCGGAGACCCAGAGTCGCTCGCTGGTCGCATAAGTATTCGGGAGATGGGCGGCAGGATGGCGCGTGATGATGCGCCTAAGACGAAGAAGAAGACTGTCGGCCCGACGGACATTGAACGCGGTGCGATTCGAGAGGGTGAGGATGTGCTTGCCCGTGAACAGAGGAAGACCCAACGGGGTCAACCGGCACAACTACGAGGCCAGGGGATTCTCTCTGCCGCAGATGCCCTCATTGAGGGCCTCAAGTACCGTCCCCGCACGCCTGCCACCCGAGCTACCTACGACCTTATTCTCACCATGACCGCGACCCACCTTGGCGACGTCCCCCACGAAGTGGTCCGAAGTGCCGCTGATGCAGTGTTGGAGTTGCTGAAGGATGAAGAGATGAAGGACTTCGACAAGAAGAAGGAGATCGATGACCTGCTCGGAAGTTCGATGAACCCCAAGGAGTTCAATGAGCTCGTTAACCTCGGCAAGAAGATTACAGACTACGACGCGCAGGACGAAGATGAAGAAATGGGCGAAGGCTTGGAAGGTGAAGGTGAAGGCGAATTGGACGAGCGCCAAGGTGTTGCCGTCGTTTTCGATGAGGAGGATGAGGACGACGAGCGCATGGGCACTGTGGATGAGATACGCGATGACGACGAACTGTCAGAGGACGAGGAGGCCGATCAACAAGAAGCTACGGGAATCGACGAGACAACCACTGAGAAGGCGGATCTCGATGGTCTTGAGGAGGCCGAAGAGATGGTAATAGATGGTGGCTTGGGTCGGGATGCAGATCGACGAGACAAGGGATCAACGGTACCTGCCCGGGAGATCGATGCCTATTGGCTTCAGCGTCAAATCGGTGCCGCATATTCCGATGCCCACATACAGCATGAAAAGGCTACACAAGCACTTGAGATCCTTGGTGGTCAGGGCGAGGACGGCGCGGAGCGGCCGCTACGTGATGTTGAAAACGACCTGATGGAATTGTTCGACTACGAGAACCCCGACCTTGTCGCCAAATTGGTCACCAACCGGGATAAAATCGTTTGGGTCACTCGCTGGCGTCGAGTGGCCGAAGACGCAGACGCCCGCCACCTGGTAGAGAGTGAGATGGTCGAGGCTGGACATCGCCAGATTCTGGACGAGATCCGGGGTAAATCAACTCGTTCCGAAGGTGCAGGTCGGCCAGAGAAGAAGATCAAGCTGGATTTGATGGATGTCGATGTCCCGAGTGCACCTCAACAAACCGAAGAGAAGCCTACAGAGGGAGGACTGGTGAGGGGCTTGCAGCCGAAGAGGCTGATCAACCTGGAAAACCTCGTCTTCCACCAGGGCAACCACTTGATGACGAACCCTAACGTCAAGCTACCACAGGGCTCTACGAAGCGGACGTTCAAGGGCTATGAGGAGATTCATGTGCCTCCTCCGCAGGCAAAGAGAGAGCCAGGGGAGAAGAACATCCCGGCTACCGAACTGCCCGAGTGGGCTCGTATCGGCTTTGGTAGTGCGAAGGAGCTCAATCGGGTCCAGTCCAAGTGCTTCCCATCTGCGTTCCATGACGATGGAAACATGCTCGTCTGTGCTCCCACAGGATCAGGAAAGACGAACGTTGCCATGCTCACAATTCTCCGCGAAATCGGAAAGAACCGCAACCCTGAAACCGGTGAGATCATGTTGGATGACTTCAAGATCATCTACATCTCCCCGTTGAAGGCGCTGGTTCAGGAGCAAGTCGGAAACCTCGGCAAGCGACTGGAGCCGTATGGCATCAAGGTTGCTGAACTCAGTGGTGATCGCCAGCTCACCAAACAGCAAATTGCCGAAACGCAGATTATTGTGACCACCCCCGAGAAGTTTGATGTCATTACAAGAAAGGCATCGGAAACGAGCTACACAAGGCTCGTTCGTCTTATTGTTATCGATGAAATCCACCTTCTTCACGACGACCGTGGTCCTGTCATCGAGAGCATCGTCAGCAGAACAATTCGCAAGGTCGAACAGACCGGTGACCCTGTGCGAATTGTTGGTCTCAGTGCTACTTTGCCCAACTACCGTGATGTTGCAAGCTTTTTGCGCGTCGATCCCCTCAAAGGTCTCTTCCATTTCGACGGGTCTTATAGACCATGCCCGCTGAAGCAGGAGTTCATTGGTGTTACCGACAAGAAGGCTATCAAGCAGTTGAAGACAATGAACGATATTTGCTATAACAAGGTGCTTGAGCAGGTTGGACAACGAAGGAATCAGATGCTCATTTTCGTCCACTCCCGAAAGGAGACCGCCAAAACCGCCAAGTACATCAGGGACAAGGCTCTTGAAATGGAGACCATTGGTCAGATCCTGCGAAGCGATGCTGCAAGCAGAGCCATCTTGGCCGAAGAAGCCGAGACCGTGGACGATCCTTCCCTCAAAGATCTTCTGCCCTACGGCCTCGGTATCCACCATGCTGGTCTGAGTCTTGCGGATCGTGATTCAGTTCAGGCTCTGTTCAGTGATGGTAGCATCCAAGTCCTTGTGTGCACGGCAACTCTCGCCTGGGGTGTCAACCTGCCTGCTCATACCGTCATCATCAAGGGTACTCAGATCTACTCGCCTGAGAAGGGTAGCTGGGTTGAGCTTAGCCCTCAGGATGTTCTCCAGATGCTGGGACGAGCTGGACGACCTCAGTACGATACATTCGGTGAGGGTATTATTATTACCTCGCAGACCGAGATTCAGTACTATCTGTCGCTTATGAACCAGCAGCTGCCGATCGAGAGTCAGCTTATGAGTAAGCTTGCGGATAATATGAATGCTGAGATCGTTCTTGGCAATATTCGCACGCGCGACGAGGGTGTCGACTGGCTGGGATACACTTATTTGTTCGTCCGTATGCTTCGTTCACCCGGATTGTACAGCGTTGGCGCCGATTACGAGGACGACGAGGCACTGGAGCAGAAGCGTGTCGATCTTGTCCACTCTGCAGCAGTCATCTTGGAGCGGGCAGGCCTTGTCAAGTATGACAAGAAGACAGGACGCCTGCAGTCGACTGAGCTTGGACGCATCGCCTCTCATTACTACATTGGCCACAACTCCATGTTGACGTACTCTCAGCACATCCAGCCCTCCATCACGCCCATCGAACTCTTCCGTATTTTCGCCTTGAGTGACGAATTCAAGTACATTCCAGTCCGTCAAGATGAAAAGCTCGAGCTTGCCAAGTTGTTGGGACGTGTGCCTGTTCCCGTCAAGGAAGGCATCGACGAGCCTCACTCGAAGATCAATGTTCTACTGCAGGCCTATATTTCCAGACTCAAGCTTGAGGGGCTGGCTCTTATGGCAGATATGGTTTATGTCACACAGTCGGCTGGTCGTATTCTCCGCGCCCTGTTTGAGATTTCCCTGAAGAAGGGCTGGTCATCTGTGGCCAAGACGGCTCTCAACCTCTGTAAGATGGCTGAACGACGGATGTGGCCGACGATGACGCCGCTGCGTCAATTTCCCAACTGTCCTAGAGACATCCTGCAGAAGGCTGAAAGAATCGATGTGCCATGGGCTAGTTATTTCGACCTTGATCCTCCTCGCATGGGTGAGCTTCTCGGTATGCCGAAGGCTGGTCGTGTTGTCTGTGACCTCGTCTCCAAATTCCCTCGCTTGGAAGTTCAAGCGCAGGTTCAGCCTGTCACTCGTTCTATGCTCCGGGTTGAGTTGACCATTACTCCCAACTTTGTGTGGGATGAGGCGCTCCATGGAAACGCACAGGACTTCTGGATCTTGGTCGAAGATTGCGATGGAGAGGAAATTCTATTCCATGATCAGTTCCTTCTCCGCGGAGACATTGCGCAGTCCGAGATGAACGAGCACCTTGTCGAATTTACTGTTCCGATCACCGAACCTATGCCCCCCAACTACTTCATCTCGCTCGTTTCGGACCGTTGGATGCACTCGGAAACGAAGATCGCTGTTTCTTTCCAGAAGCTTATTCTTCCGGAACGCTTCCCCCCGCACACTCCTCTCTTGGATATGCAACGTGCTCCTGTCAAGGCACTGAAGCGCGATGAATACCAGCAACTGTACCCTGAGTGGCAATACTTCAACAAGATCCAAACACAGACCTTCAAGTCTCTGTTCGATACGGATGACAATGTCTTCATCGGTGCTCCTACCGGCAGTGGCAAGACTGTTTGCGCAGAACTTGCGCTGCTGCGTCATTGGGCTCAGGAAGACAGTGGCAGGGCCGTTTACATTGCCCCGTTCCAGGAATTGGTTGACCAACGCCTCGCCGATTGGGAGAAGCGACTGAGCAACGTCGCCGGCGGGAAGACTATTGTGAAGCTTACCGGCGAGACGACTGCCGACCTCCGGCTTCTAGAGCGTGCCGACCTTGTCCTTGCCACCCCTACTCAATGGGATGTCTTGTCCAGACAGTGGCGGAAGCGTAAGAACGTCCGGGCAGTGCAGCTTTTCATCGCTGATGAGATCCAAATGCTCGGTGGCTACGGAGGATATGTGTACGAGGTGGTGGTCTCTCGTATGCACTCCATGGCGCTGGAAATCGAGAGTGGCATGCGTATTGTTGGTCTGAGCGTGCCGCTTGCCAATGCTCGCGACCTGGGTGAGTGGATTGGTGCCAACAAGCACACAATCTACAACTTCAGCCCGCATGCCCGGCCGGTGCCTCTTGAGCTTCATATCCAGTCTTTCACCATCCCCCACTTCCCCTCGCTTATGCTCGCCATGGCCAGGCCAGCGTATCTTTCGATCCTTCAGCTATCCCCCGACAAGCCTGCCATCGTCTTCGTGCCTAGCCGCAAGCAGACTCGTTCCACCGCTATGGATCTCCTGGCTGCCTGCGCTACTGACGATGATGAAGACCGGTTCCTTAACGCCGATGTCAATGAGCTGGCGCCTCTCCTGGGCCGCATTAATGAACGAACTCTCGCAGAGTCACTGTCACACGGCATTGGTTACTACCACGAAGCGCTCAGCGCGACCGACAAGCGCATTGTCTCTCATCTCTTCAGTATCGGTGCAATCCAGGTCCTCCTTGCCTCCAGAGATGTCTGCTGGGAGCTCGATCTCACCGCACATCTCGTAGTTGTCATGGGAACGCAGTTCTTCGAAGGCCGGGAGCACCGCTATATCGACTACCCTATCAGCGAGATTCTCCAGATGTTCGGCAAGGCCTCTCGTCCTGGCGAGGATAAGATTGGTCGTGGTGTGCTCATGGTCCCAGCTGTCAAGCGGGAATACTACAAGAAGTTCCTGAACGAAGCTCTGCCCGTTGAGAGTCACTTGCAAGCCTACCTGCATGACGCCTTCGTCACAGAGATCAGCACCAGGACGATTGGATCAACTCAAGATGCGATCGACTGGATGACTCACACCTACTTCTACCGTCGGCTCTTGGCCAACCCCAGTTTCTACGGTCTGACCGATGTGAGCCACGAGGGCCTCAGTACTTTCCTGTCGGAACTGCTGGAGAACACGCTGAAGGAACTGTCGGATGCGAAGATCGTTGACCTGGATGAGGAGGATGACAGCGTATCGCCTCTGAACGCGGCCATGATTGGTTCTTACTACAACATCTCCTTCATCACAATGCAGACCTTCCTTCTCTCCCTGTCGGCTCGCACGAAGCTCAAGGGTATTCTGGAGATCATCACATCAGCTACAGAATTCGAGTCGATCCAGATGCGCCGTCACGAGGACCACATCCTGCGTCGCGTCTACGACCGTGTGCCTGTCAAGATGTCGCAGGTCGCCTACGACTCGCCGCACTTCAAGGCCTTCGTGCTGCTGCAAGCTCACTTCTCGCGCATGCAGTTGCCGATCGATCTTGCCAAGGATCAGGAGGTCATTGTCAGCAAGGTTCTCAACCTGCTGAGTGCTTGTGTCGATGTCCTCTCTTCGGAGGGCCACCTGAACGCCATGAACGCCATGGAGATGTCCCAGATGGTCGTCCAGGCCATGTGGGACCGCGACAGCCCTCTGAAGCAGATTCCTCACTTCGGCCCCGACGCCATCAAGGTGGCCAACGAGTACAAGTATGTCCCATCATCCCCTCCCTCCCTTACTATCATCACTAACAACCATTCCAGCATCAACGACATCTTCGAGTTCATGGAAGCCATGGACCCCTCCGAGAACAAGGACTACGCGACGTTGGTCAAGCGCCTCGGACTGGACAACAGACAACTGGCACAAGCCGCGGCCTTCACCAACGAGAAGTACCCCAACCTCGAATTGGACTTCGAAGTCGAAGATCCAGAGAGCGTCACCTCCGGCGAGCCAAGCTACCTCAAGGTCAAGATCGAGCGCGAGGTCGAAGAAGACGAAGAGCCCGACACCTCCGTGCACGCACCCTTCTACCCCAGCAAGAAGATGGAGAACTGGTGGCTCGTGGTCGGAGACGAGAAGACAAAGAACCTGCTGGCTATCAAGCGTATCACTATCGGTCGCAAGTTGGAGCTGCGTCTCGAATACATCGTGCCTACGCCTGGTGAGCACGAGCTGACTCTGTACTTGATGAGTGATAGTTACGTTGGTGTGGATCAGGCCCCTACGTTTACTGTTACGGCTGCCGAGGGAATGGATGAGGATGAGGACGAGGAAGAGGAAGATGAGGAGTAGATGGATTGATGGATAAATCTCTTCGCCGTGGATGGCTCCGGTTGGGAATGATTTCGTTATGGTTCGCATTTCTGTAATTATATGTGTAATGTGGAATAACATGAATCGTTTGTTCAAAGTTATGATTTTCAATTTTTTTTTTCAACGTACGTGTGAAGTCTGTTGTACACCAGTACTTCTCATAGGAGTAAAGTAAGTAGAATATATCGGGCAACATTTTGAGGCACATTCCCTGGATTCACTCAACCTGCCTTCTTGTAGCTCAATTAGCACGCTTCTGGTAAGAATAAGTCCGTCATGAGATTGAAGGATTAGGAAGAAACATATTATTTCCTTTTCATGGAACTAAATCCGAAATATTGGCTACCTGCATAATCCACCTAAATCAATCACTATGCAGTGGCCATATGTACAAGTGCGGCTTAGATCACTGGGAAATAGTAGTCTATATACCTGAAGGGTAGTCGGATGATGAAGATCCCGGTTGGCAGAAGAAGCCAAATGGAGACAGGCGGTGGGATGGATGGCTGCTGCGGGCCCGAGCCGAACTGACTCGACAGACTGACTTCAAGACTGTCAGCGTTGTTTGGTATTTGTGACTCAGATGATTTTAGCGTATGGTAGTTCATGGGCTCTTCTTTAGCCTAATGAAGAAATGTTTTGCATATCCCTACCTTTTGAGGTTAGGAACAATATCTGCTGGGCATGATTGGAGAGATGATTCAGCGGAAGTCAGAAGCCCGAAGCCCGAGAGAGCGTGCCCATTTACCGATTAGGGCTGTGCGGTGGACCCGAGCCGAAAGAGCATGGGTCCTTCACTTCAATTCATGACATATCTAGCCTCATGGGCTTTGATGGAGGGCGAGCTATTGGAAAGGAAACAGTCGGAATGGATAATGTAGTGAGTATTGAGTGATATCGAGGACTATCCATACCAGCAGGTTGCTTAGGGCGCTCGTAGTCGTGTCAGAACTTGCTCATAGATCCTACTGATACCCCAGTACTTCAACGCTCTGAGGCTCAAGATTGATTCGTCTAAGAATCTGGAGCGGCCTCGATCAGACATGATGTCACCAATTCCGGGCAGTTTGATGCGGCCCCAGCCAGTGTTGATCCATTCAACAGCGCTCATGCCACCCCAGTCCGGGGCACGGAGGGTAACAGACGGCGCCTCAGTCGCGGGAGAGGGGTAGCATTGGGGGTTGCAGAGTGAAGAGTACAGCCATATCACTAGAACGGCTCGGAAGAAGAAGACGGGGGAGGAAAAATGTGCACAGTGATGGGATCGCACGGTTTCGAGTACCCGTGCGGCGTAAAAGATGGCCGATCTTCCTTTATGTGACACAGCGCCCCATTCATCAGCTATTTTGCTTAATTCAATCTCACTCAGCTGCCGGCCCTTGATCTTTAAAGCTGTAGGTAGTAATGGCAGTCTCGGAATATTGTTGATCATGAGGGCATAGAGAATCATGAGCCTGTGAGTCGCGCAGACTTTGAGCTCATGGGAGGAACATTCTTCCTCATTCTCTGTGATCTCTAGGAGTTGTCTCAAATCTTTATCCACTTCACTTGAATCAGATGATGAGGACCCTGAGAACTTTTGGTGACCACTGACGGCATTGAGTAGGAGCTGAATAATAGCTTGCTTCCCAAGAGTGCCAGTTTTATGCCAGACAGCCGACCAGTTTCTATCAGAAGCAATGTGCTCCAATGTAGAGGGTTTATTTCGGCCTGATATGTTAGAAGTGATCATAACAAACGGCATATCGAAACCTACTTGTGCGTTTTGAGAAAATAGCCCAGCCCTGTGCTGTCGCCGCTTCCCAAAGCTCCTCTTCCTGGGGCAGGGTATTCTGCATCTCATCATCCCGTACTATAGAAGACAAATCAAAATGTATGGAGAAAGCTGTATCCGCTAGCTGCATGACCACGTCAGATGCTGTAATAGCTAATATGTCCAGGTAAGCACGAAAAGATTTGGGGAACCACTAACCCAGATAGCGTAACCGGTACGTCGCCTCTCCTCATCCAGAGTCCAGATTTGCCATTTTTGGGCATTTGGAAGCTCTAGCTGATGGATTTTCTGGAGGGATACAATGCTTCTGAAAATCTGACTTCGCCGAGCCACGGTAACTGGAACCGCTTGGTACACTTCAGCGACTTCTAGGGCCCTCCGTTCGCCAGAGTATCGCAGCCCCAGTAGGTTGAGAAGGAAGACCCGCATAAGCCACAGCTCCCGGGCATGTACATTCAGATTCTCGCACTAGCAAAGAAGTGTATCGTCAACCGTAAAGCATTGAGCATATAAGCTGCGGGACCTCGCTTACCAGATGCATGGACTGACGTCTCACCAGCTCGTGCATAGCTCTCGAACAGGTCTGCGCATGTGGGAGCCCGGAGAATTGAGCGCCGATAGCACTCACGACAAAGATAAGGAGCCAATGCGTGCCCGGTGTACAGAAAGACGGCTTGTGCAATATAGGGAAAACGGGATGGAAGTGCTCAAAGTACAGTTGCACCCAAGAATTAATTACCGGCAAGGGTGGGATTTTCAGCTCAGTGAACGGTGGAAAGGTCGGGTTTCCTTGCATGATCCGCGCCACACGATGTACTTCTTCCACCGCTGCAACAGGCACATCGTTCACGTGGGCAAAGTTCTCTTCGTCCACTAGTTCTATAGGCAGGCCCCCCATGTCTGGGAAGGACAGCTGTGCATCGATAGTGATAACAGTTGGGGAATACCGTCTTGGCTCCATAGCCTCGTCAATTTCCAGAGAGTGATCATGACCGTAGATTTCGGCAACTGCACTTGGTGTCAACGGTAGGAATGGCCGAGCTATCCTCGAGACTGTATTTAAAGGAGAAGATGAGAACTCCGTCTCTGCTGAGGCCAACCACAAATCATTCGGACCATCGTTCAATGGAGGGGTCTGCTCTAGGATACCAGATAGCACATTAGCATCGATGTCAAGGCCCAGGAAGCTCTCAAACCCCATCGCATCGGTGGCGAGCAAGGTCGATGTACTCTCGTGCGTAGCTGCTGGAATGTGGCTCGTGAGATGACTGCCACTTCCAAACTCCTCCGCGTTTTCCATGCTCCTGACATTTACTGTTGACGGTGTAGGCTGCAGTTGAGTCATTGAATGTATGGTAGGTGATGGTGGTGAAATAATGTCCGCTGCGAGCTGGGCTGATGCTCCTTCGTCATCTTGCTGATCCGGTGTGAGGGACGGTTCCCAATCCTGAGGTGTAGCTGTACCACGGTGCCGTTTTGAGTTTGAAGAGTGCGTTGTAGCAGCAGCATTCGCGATTTTGCGTTTCTGGGGTGACTGGTAAACACAGTCGGCCCCATTTTTCTGACACCTCTGACACGGTTTCTGTCCGTCACAGCGAACTTTGGACAAATTACACTGCTTGCATGCCTGCGCTACCCGGCGTCGCTCACTGGTATGCGAGCTGCCATTGGGGACAGAGTTTTCATGTTTTGTGCCGTGATGACGAGCAAGTGAGTCTCTACAGACTGCATATCAGCTTAAAGGTACTACATGATTCAAAAGTAGACGAGGGCATACACTCGACTGAACTGTTGGCCGCATTCGACACAAGCAAAGGGCTTTTCCTTGGTATGAGTGCGGATGTGGCGCTGATAGTGCTCGGGCCGCTGGAATGAAGCATTGCAAGCTTCGCAGTGCCACTGGGTGGATTGCATTGCACCAGATTATTCTGTAAGTATAAGTTGCGCAGCATCACCTGAAGGACTGACTGATAGACACTCAGGTAGCATTGTAGTCGTTGTAGCAAAGATGGAAAGGGACTGGGGAAGCATGGGATTCGGCCTGCTCTTCGGGCCATCGCCGCTAATCCCGAACAGGACTCCACCCACTAACCCACTTCCTCCGTTCAATCCACAAAGATCCACATCTAACCTCTCTTTCTTCCTCTTCGATTTCCTACGCGAACCTGACACAGCATTTCTGTGCAGTCCCTAGATATCTATACAGGGCTGTGGTATTAAGCAACCTTTTAACAACTCTATTTAGTACACAGGCTTATTGGATAGGGTCAGAAAAGAGTGACAGACTATAAGCACTCGGGTCTAATGCAGTACTCTTTGAAAGAGTCACGATAGATTAGGCACTCACTTGAGCCGCCCGGAGAAGCTGCTGGGCCTCCCGACTGGGGTACGAACTCCAGGTGTAGGAAAACATATCCGGAGGCAACTCGGCATCAGGTACATAGGTCCTCAATTCGTCCAACATCTGGCCCCGGCGATCGTCGCTTACCTTGGACATCAGCATCACCGTTACAGATCGCCCATAGCGTACCTTGTTGTACAGTGCCAGTCTGCCCGGGATATCATCTTTGGTACATTCGGGGGTGAAAAGGGCACCCAGAGCTGCTCCATCTTCGAGGCTCTGTGCACCGCCTTGTCCCTGGTCTAAGTCATGATATAGTTAGCAATGGGCGCAGCATAAGCCCGAAGTCACCAAAAACTCACGAGGCAGTGTTGGGTGGGCCGCATCTCCGATGAGTGCTAGCTTGCCACGGATGAAGGTGCGCGGCGGAGAACGAGACGCCAAGCTCCAGAGCTTCAGGTCTTCTGCCAACTTGCACATTTCTTGAAGCTCAGGGCTGAACACACTGCATGTTTCAAGCAACGAATCCAGATTGCCGCTGTCTAGCCAGGAAGACTCTCTAGCGCTAGAGTCGGCTCCTGAAGGATGGATGGCGGCGACATTGAGCAGATCGCCTTGACGACAGGGATAGACGACTATTCGGCGATCCTCTGCGGTGAAAACGTCCACAGCGCCCGATCCCATCTTTTCCAGAAGAGAGGCAGCGAGAGGGTTGCTTTTCATCTTGGAAACAGGGATAAGGAAGCGAAAGCAGTTCTGCCCTGTGCTTTCCTTCTTTGTAGGTCCACCGGTGACACTGCTAACACACCGAGACTAGTAGAACATTTAGTATACTAGACATAGGTTCCACAAAGGGGATGGTTCGTACATGCATGCCATCCGCTCCAATGATTAGGTCACCAGTGTACTTGGTACCGTCCTCGAGGGTTACCACTCCAGCCTCGGGATCCTATCAGTCATCTAGATGAGTAACTTGGAAACACTGGATGGAGCAGAATATATACTGACCACTGAAGCTACACGAGAACGCAAGTGAATAGTAGTCTTCTTGCCATTGACCTCCTTGGCAGCTAAGCCTCTAAGAGTATTGTGCAAATCCACTCGGTGTGTGAGCAACCACTCATCGTAGATACCCAGTGCTTCCTGGGCGTCCTTGGTCACCTGCATGATCTTTAGCGATGATCGAACATCTCACCCTTTAAGAATAGCACCTACAACTGGGATATGGATAAGGTTTCCTTGGTGATCCCACAACCGCATTTTGTTGCAGTGGACCGGCTGCAGGTCCTCTAAGTTGCATCCCCAATCTTTGAGGATGCGCGTGGCATTGGGCGCCATGTGGATCGCAGCTCCTACCTCATTCAGGAAGCCGGACTGCTCGAGGATCTAATGAAGTCAGCCCTACTCAGAATTGAGCGATAGTGTAGTTCTATCGACACACCTCAATATCATGACCTTGGCGGTTCAACGCAATGGCTGCGCCCAGACCGGCCAGGCCAGCACCAACCACGACAATCTTCAAGGGCATTCTGAAACAGCACTTATATTGAAGAGTATTAAAGTAAGTAGACGTGCAGCGGAAACCATTCTAGTGTGGCTATCGAGTGGAAATCTTGCTTGCTTTATACACGTGGTTGAATCAAGTTCTCGGCCAGACCACTCGGCATCTCTCTTCGGTCTGCCCACAGTAGCCGATCGGTTCTTGGCTGAGCATCAAACTTTTGTATGGTAGCTCCACCGGACAGGAGAACCAAGTGAACCGGTGTTTTGCATTTGCGCTATGAAGTCATAAATTATCATTCGCATCTTAAATGCTAAACTAGAGTGTGCGGCTCGCATCCCTTCCGTGGCATTGAGTAGAAGCCGCCGTCTGCAGGGCTCGGCCAGACTTGGACCCTTATTTCACGATCTGCGGGTCTCTGGCTGACAGTGCTAGTGCTGTTGTGGTCTCATACTTTTTTTTTTTCGGTAAACCGGTTGCAGCAGAGGCCGAACGTGACGGACGGTATCGGTAGACCAAACCGGTCTTGGTCTTTAATAATTTTCCCCCTTAGGGTATAAGACTTTCTCTGGGATAGCATTGGATATGGCCACTGTTTGGCACGATTCTCACAACCGAGCGGGCGAGCCAGTGATCATTATGGAGTGCCTGAGGTCCCCACCGCGATGAACCACAGTAGCAATTAGGCACTTGATTCCCCGCATTTCTCGGGATCCCATATCAATTTCGAATCAATGTAAATCGCGGTTATATATGCTAGAATTGGGATCTGCCGAACTTTGCCATCTAGGTTGCAGTAACTCTGTGGAAGCAGGGACTAGCCGGAGTTCCGTTGGGAGAGCCGGGGAAAGATGATGGCAGAAGGTGGCAGATGATGGGTCAGCCGATAAGGGAACTCCCCTCACCGACCACCTCATTCCTTCTGCTGCTTCCCCTCACGGTCCCCATTCCTCATTCATCTGCCTGCAGCTCTCCCCCATCTTTCTTACACCTACTCGTCTGACATCCATCAGCCACGAGGAGGAACTGCGCTTGTCCATTCCTCACTGGCTATTCGTATCAATTTTTGTTGTTCAGGAACAGTAATCCACCTCCTATCCTATCACTGCTTGTCGATCAGCTACTGACCCTTCTTCGGTGCAGGTGACATGACCATCCGATCCATGAAGTTCACTCCAGAGTAAGCCATCACCAATACCAGCAACAGAGCTCACTTCATCGTCCAATCCCGATCTATCAGTTCTCATATTCAACGCAATAAAGCTGACCTGTCAGGGTTCTGCTCGGAGCCCCTAGGCGCTCCGGACCAGTTCCGAATGCCTCAGGCACCCTTGCCGTCTACACTCAGACAACCTACTCGTTCGAATCTCACTCCAAAACGAACGAGATCCGCGTTCTGGATATCGCCACTGGCCGGTCGGCTCTGATCACCAACGACGCTGGCGCCAGCTGCCCGCAGTGGCTGGGTGACAGCAACCAGCTGGTTTGGCTCAAGGCCAAGGCCAACGGCAACACCAGCTTTATTGTGGGAGATGCACGTGAGGCAGACAAGACGTACACGGCGGGAACGGTCCCTGGCCCAGTTTCCGATCTCAAGGTCACGGTCGTCGAGCCGGGCAAGATCGGCTTTGCTGTGACTGGTAAGGCGAACCCTGATGGGACGCTTCATAACCCGCATGACGCAAAGAAGCCAATCAGCACCGGGAAGCTCTTTACGTCGCTCTACGTGAGGCATTGGGACTCGTACATCGAACCGCAGAAGAATGCCATCTGGTATGGCTTGCTGCAGCGCGCCCCTCTGTCGCCAGCTACCAGACAAGCGGGCAAGTACTCCGTGTCAGGACTGACGAACTTGATTTCGGTGAGCGGTCTTGCGGGTGTCGAGGCCCCTATCCCGCCATTCGGGGGCACCGGCGATTTTGACATCAGCCCCTTAGCAATTGTCTTCGTGGCGAAAGATCCGGACCTTAACCCTGCCACGCACACCTCCTGCTCCTGCTACTACTGCCCTATGTTTTCATGGACCGGTGTGAACGCATTGGAGGCCAAGGTCTGCGCGGTGAAGGGACTCGAGGGGGCCATGTCTTCACCAATCCTCACTTCGGATGGCAGCTCGATTGTTCTTCTCGCCATGCGCGAAGACGGTTACGAGTCGGATAAGAGACGTATCTTATATGTGCCGAACCCCTGGAACGGCGAAATGATCGAGGTGTTTGCCTCCGCAGACGGAGAGGGGTTGTGGGATTCCAGCCCGTCGGGCCTGACATTCTCGAATGACGACCAGTCTTTGTTCATCCAGGTCGAGGAGTATGGCCGTGGCGTGTTGTACCAGCTTCCTATGGCTGATATTCGCCATGCGACTCCGGACAAGCTAAAGAAGATCACTAATGCGGGCTACGTCACGGACGTCTATCCCGCATCTAAGAAGTCGACAAAGCTGCTCATTTCTAGCACTAGCTTGGTGGATAATAGCGTCTGGTCCATTGTCGATCCCGAGTCTCCCAGCGACGTGCGCGTTATCTCCTCCATCGGTCGCAACGGTGCTGTCTTCGGACTCGCGCCCTCGCAGGTGGATGAGATCTGGTACCGAGGAGCGAACGACACTCCCGTCCACGCCTGGGTTGTGAAGCCCTCCAACTTCAAGCCGGGCAAGAAGTACCCGTTAGCCTACTTGATCCACGGCGGGCCTCAGGGTGCCTGGTGTGACCAGTGGAGCACGCGGTGGAATCCGGCGGTGTTTGCTGAGCAGGGCTACGTGGTCGTTACGCCCAATCCCCGAGGCAGCACCAGTTACGGACAAAAGTTTACGGATGAGATCCGTGGCAACTACGGCAGCCTGCCATATATAGATCTCGAGAAGGGATTCGATTATATTGAAAATAACCTGGAGTACGTCGACACATCCCGTGCTGTGGCGCTCGGTGCGTCATTTGGTGGCTACATGGTCAACTGGATCCAGGGACACCCACTGGGCCGACGATTCAAGGCTCTGGTGACCCACGATGGAATTTTCAGCATGACGTCGATGCTTTCCACCGAGGAGCTCTACTTCCCTGTGCGGGATCTCAAGGGGCCCTTGTGGAAGGTCCCTGAGAATTGGGAGCGTTGGGACCCGTCTCGGCACACCGCAAACTGGCAGACGCCGCATCTGGTGATCCACAACGAGCTGGACTACCGTTTGACGATCGCAGAGGGCCTTGCTGCCTTCAACGTGTTGCAAATGCGGGGAGTCGAAAGTGCGTTTTTGACTTTCCCGGACGAGAACCACTGGGTGCTCAACCCGGAGAACTCGCTCATGTGGCACCACACCGTGCTCAACTGGATCAACAAGTATGTGGGACTGCCGCCGGCGTCACGGGAATTTGCAGAGTTTAGCACGACGAAGCAGACATCGATGGAGCGACGACTCCAGCAAGTGACGTTGGATGGGGCCTCTAGCTGAACACTGGTTCTGTATAGATTAGTGTTTAGTAGTATATTCAGCGAAGTCAAATACGAGGTCATATGCTCATCTAGCGATGCTTTGTCGGCATTGTCCAATGCCTTTATAATGCTATAACAGGTGTAGCTCTTGTTTCGAACTACATCATACGTAGCTACCACGCGGATACAGACAATGGAGCAAGACAAGGCGGGAGATACCATCTCTTTATGCAACAATGCGCCCACAAAGACCGGGTGAGGCTATTGTGCAGAGACAAGGGACCGGCTACCCCCGTTTCAAGTTTTTATAGTTACTTTCAGAGTACATTGTAGATGCAAATAACAAAGCAGTCAAGGTATATAATTACATCTTGTTCCTCGAAGTACCAGTAACTATCTCTAGGAAGGACAGGCAATATACTACCAACTCGGAGAGTCTGTTGACAATGAGCAAGCGTCGCATCTCAGAAACTATATCACCATCTCCTGATCCATCTCCGGTATCTACCTCGGCAGTATCCCAAGCAGCACCAGCACCTAAACGACGCAGAATGCGACGACGGCAATACCTATCAGTCGACCCTCCATCTCCAGAGGACTACTACCACGCGTCACCAACTACAACCCCGGTATCACCTACTATCCCACCTGCGCCATCATCCCCTCCACCACCACAACCACAACCATCCTCACCACCATCCCTACCCCCAAGATCAACCCCCCGATATCGACACATCCTCCCCAAACCACCAGTACCCACTACCATTTCCACCCCCAAACCTCCTACACACTCACCTCATCCCCAACCCCAACCCCCAAAAGGGACCCCCCAACCCCCCAAAAATCATCAAAATCGAAGAAAATCCAAAATCCACCCCCACCTACCCCCCATCCTCCACCACCTCCGCACACCCCTCCACCCACTCGTCTCCAGCACAACCGGCCACGAACACCCCGACTTCCCTCTCTCCTTACTACAATACAACCTCCTCACGTCGGATCAACTCGACAGACTCGCCGTGCATTTCCATCAGGTGCATCCGCCGGTGCGTGGCTCGTTCTGGTATCCGGTCAGGATTGTGCCGTGGCTTAGATGGGATGGTTCTGATGGTGGTAAGGGGGGGTATGTGGGGGATGCGGAGGTGGGGTTGGAGGTCAAGAGGAGGAGGTTTGGGAGGTTTATTGGGTTGAGAGGGTGTGAGGGGGATTATCATCGTTCTCGTTCTGGGGGTGGGGGGAGGAAATTAGGGAGGAAAGGGAGGGGGAGAAAGGGGAGGAGGGAGGTGGAGGTGGAGGTTGAGGAGGGGGAGATTAGGGAGGAAGAAGTTGTGGTGGATGAGGAAGAGGAAGTGGAAGAGGAAACGGCAGAGGAGATGTTGGCGAGGATGGAGAGGCAGTGGTTTGAGGCGATGGTGAGGGCGAGGTATGAGGGGGAGTATGCGATGAGGTGGAAGATGGGGAGGGGGTGATCATTTATTATCATTTATTATCTTGATTGGGTTTGTAGTTGGGACTTGGTTTGGTTGGATTATATATTCGTTATGAGTGTCTGTATATAGATGGCGTTATGGTGAACATCATTGTTGAGCTAATGCCCCATCCCTCTCGCCCAATTCTCCTCCACGATTCGCCAATACTTTTCGCGACTGTGCATTCGGAACGACTTCCCCCATTTGATCATCACCAGGAATACTGCTGCGCATGCCATGCCTACGAACGCAGCGGATATAAAGCAGTTTTGGTATCCGAGGTGGTTCACCCACGGTGTGATTCTATTGCAGTTAGCTTGGGAAGACACGAACGTGGAAGAAAAGGGGGGCTTACCCATAGCCCATGGCAAACGACATGGTGTTCCGAACCAAGATCACGCTTGCCATTGCGTCCCCGCTCAGCTCCCGGTAGCTGTCGACCAGGTAGTTGACGCTCAGCGTGATGCCGCATGTGTTCGCCAACGCTAGCAGACACATCGCGACGATGAGTCCGAACCAGTGCACTTCGTGCGCGGCGCCTACACCCCAGAGCAAGAGAGAGCCTGGCACGAGGAGAAGACATATGGCGAATGGCCACAGACGCTGTTCGGCTTCCATCACTCCGTTGTTGCGTCGCGCCAGTCGGACGGTGAGCCAGTCACTGAAGCGGCCGGTGAAGAGGGAGCTGTTGCTATTAGTTGGTTTATTATCTACTTGAGAACATTTCTGAAAACTCACGCTAGTATTGTACCCACAATGCAGGATAGATAGCTGAGTCCGACCATGGCAGAGCTATGCAGGTTAGCATAATTCATGATTTAGAATGAAGCAACCGACCTGAAGTTATAAGGTGCGCCGCCCAAGATGATAGAAGCCGTTCCGTTCAGCACATTGAACCAGATAAGGTATGAGCCATAGGAGAACCTGCAATGGTTAGCTATATACAACCACTGTTGCGGCAATCATACCCCGCGTAGAATACCACCGGCCAGCTCAGATAGTACAATGTGTGGTAGAACCGGCGGAACATATTGTTCCTCGGCAGTCTGGGCCCTATAAGCGAGAGTTTCTGAAGATACGTCTTCTTCGGGTATATCACCCCGCATTCTGTGTCACTCTGCTGTGCCACATCAGCAGGACGTTTCTCTTTCTCACCCTGCTCAGACGTGCGCGAAGAAGCTTCCGTTGAAGTCACCTCAGCGACTGAAGGCTTCTCGCGCACGTAGTTCGTCTCCTCCATGAAGAAGAACAGGAATACAATGCTGAAGGCGCAGAAAATGCTGGGCCAGTAGAACACCCATTGCCAGCCTTGGTACTGGGCGATGAAGCCGCAGATGACTGGAGCAAAGTAATTGCTGCCTGCCAGGAAGAATGCATATAGCGCCATGTATGTTCCCCGCTCATGGGTGAAGTACTGAACTGTCAGCTTCGTCTGATAGTATGGAACCCGATAGACTCACCACATCAGTTACGGTTATTTCTGGGAGGGCTTCAATGGGTGCCGTAAAGAAACCCGATAGGATACTGCGCGCGATCCATTGGCCGTTGGTGTGGATGTAAGGACTGTCATAGTCAGTATCAACATACACCAATCGCCGGATGTGAGAACGCACCCCCACATCGAAGTGCCCTGTAAAATACATTAGTTCTGGTAGTGGTGAGATTCCAGGGTACATACCAAAATGCCAACCAAAGAAAGTATATATGTCAAACGCTTGCCATACTGCAGCGCCAGTGGCTGCCAAAACAAAAGCCCCCATCCGGCGAACAGAAACATATACCCCGTTCCCTCATTGAGAGTATCAACCGACACACCGGTTGCATCGGAGAGCTGCGTGAGCACCGAGTAGACGACCGAACATGCAATACCAGCAAACAGAGTGTACCTGCAGGTCCCATGTTAGTCCCCGCATCCACTAGATCAACTTAATAGACTCATCCTGCAGACATACACGCTCACACAGATGGTAGACAAAGTCTTCCTCCATGGGGCCCAGTTCAAGGGATCATCGGGATCATTGGACGGTTCCGGAATGAGAACGATGTCACTATCGCCGCGATCCGCATGACGGGTGGCAAGGACATGCTCCAAATCCACCAGCGTCACGGTGCCCGGAATAGCAGTCTGATCAAGGCCTGGGGTCATTTTGTAGATCCTGGATTAACTGCGCAACTCGTTCATAAAGAGAAGAGAGGAGGATAGAGAGTGGGGAGATGAGGAGGAATGAAAGGAATGTAACGTCAATGACAGCAGCAGGCGAGGTGGTCGAAGGCTGTTTATCAGAAATACTCCGAAAACGACCAGAACAAATCAAGTCAAAGCGTCGGCAAATAGCAAATATGCCATCCCCGCTGCAAGACCCAATCCCTAGCAATGCTAGTAGATAAAGAGTAAGTCCATATAGATATCCATCAAAGTTCCACCAGCCTAGCTGGTTCTGTTATCATCATCCAGCAGATAAGCAGGCGGAAGACATTCCGTTGTGCAGCAAGGAGACAGACAGACAACCGCTCAATTGTTGGCTCTGAATGACGCTCTGTCCAGCTGATAACTAAAGAAGCCTGGGATCCACCTCTGCTATCTCCTCCAGCAGATCAATCCATTGATGGCAGCTGGATAAGTTGGATAACCACCCGTCCGGCATGGAACTTCCCCGCGCAGGGCCCATTTAACTCCATCCAGATGTCATCCATCGCTAACCGGTTTAGTTGCTAAAGCGAGGCGCGGGGCTGTCGGCAAATCGTATCTCGCAGGCTGATCGGAAATAGCCTAGGCTGCTTTATTGAAAGTCCAGGAAAAGACCGTTGATAGCAGATGTTACTGGTGCATCGCTCCGATCGTTCTCTTCGATGGGGACAGATGCGATGCTCACGGACTTTCTCCGCTTTAAACATGGCCCCCCTCCAGCACGGATCACACTGGACAGAGCCATAGTACTAGTCTTTGTGCTCCGTCGGGTGGACTCAGTTAGCTATCTTATCAGCTTTGTTGAATAATGATCTGATTCGTACTTTCTCAATGGGGATCACCAGGCTAACGGGGGGTGCTCCTACCTTTGGACCGGATTTCGGGATATCTGGTGTGCCGGAATCACTCTACGAATGGGCCAGAACAAGCCCAGATCATCGTCAACCCATGGGATACCCCCAGATCTTATCAAAGATACCAGGGATTTTCCAAGCTGATCATCTCTACGCCGGGTTGGGGCCCAATAACAAGGAGGAATGGAATCAAACTGCCGCCTGCAGCTAATATTATTCTGGTATCAAGTTCACGAATCTGGAAACCACGGCAGAGAACCTTAGATGACAACCCCAAATAACCACAGACAGGAACATGTAGGAATAGAAAATGAGGTGATATGTGCAGATCTGGCTGGTATAATACAATCTGGCCAGGGCCAGACAATTCCGCACGTAGTTCAGCCGACAGGAACAGTCCCACCAGCTGACTCACGACAGGACTCATAACGGGTAGACACTGCAGCCCACTAGCTTGAACCACTGGCAATGTCATCCTCCTCCGGAAGATCCTTGATAACATCTTTCAGGATCTGAATCAGCTCATCAATGTCAGGCCGGTCTGCAGGCTCCACCTGCAGGCACTTGCGGACCACGTCCTTTACGGGCGCGCTGATCTGCATCGTGTTATCTTTGCGGCTATCATCGCCACCGGCCTTGCCCTTGCCCTTGGTCGCACTCGATTTCTCGTCGGGGAATCGCCAATCACCGCCCAATACACACATGCTCAAGCTGCCACCTGTCTCTTCGCTGCGGGCTTCGAAGGGACTCTTACCCACCAGACAGGCGTAGAGCGTGCATCCTAACGACCAGATATCCACCTTTGTGTCAATAATCGAACCCGTCTTGACGTCGAACAGTTCGGGTGCCCGATACGGCATCGTGCTGTGTTCCGCAGCAGTGTCTTGGACGGCCAAGGCGAGCGACCGGGAGGTGATGGCAATGGGGCTGGGTGCTAACGATCCGAGATCCATGAGAATGGGTGTACGGCCATCATCGGCGATCATGATGTTACCTGCAAGCAAACATTAGCGCATAGTAGCTACAATAGGAGCAGCAACCGTACCGGGCTTGATATCCCGGTGGGCATACGGGCGAAGATCGCCGTCTTGCACGCCCTCCTGACTTATTGTGACCTCGTCATCCATCAATGGCTCATTCTCTTCTTCTTCATCCACATTTTGGCTGGTGCGTCGCTTCGGTTTCGGCATCCGCATAGCAGTGTCCGCGTCTGCCTCTGCACCCTCTCTCCTCACAGCTTTAGCCTTGCGTGTCGGGCCCGTACCGCTTTTCACACGGTAGAGATGCATTGCTCGGAGCGCATTGGCAACGCCGAGCATCAGTACCATCAAGCGCTTCTCCGGGAAGCGGGAATGGTTGACAAGGTTCGCATTGATGGCATCTTGTAGGTTACCCCGTTGGTAGTATGGCAGGAGGATGTAGACCGTCTTCGATCCTGCGTCGCCGCCATCGGCGCGGAATTTCGAACCGGATTCGGTGGACACACAGTGGTCGATGGAATGAATAATGTTGTTCTGGGTAGTGAACAGATTGTAGGCCTCCACTTCCTTCAGCGCCTGGGAAACGGACTCCTGACCGAAGGGACACCGGATCTTCTTTAGCGCAAACAGTTCCGAGGTCGATTTGTCTTGGACGAGGTAGACATAAGAGAAACCACCCTAGAATGATGCGTTGATTGTCAGCATCGCGCATTCCGGGTGTTGTGCAGTAAACCATTAGCCAGAGGCAATCATACCTCACCGAGGAGTCGGAGCAATTTAAAGCTACGATTGTTGATCTTTAATTGCGGCGTGCTGGGAAAACAGCACATGCAATCTGTGAAGTTGTAGAGAAGATCGAAGAAGTATTGCGCCATGGTGGATGGAGGAGCACGCCGGTGTAAAGAAAGCTATTCACAATGCAGCTACAGGAAGCTGATTATTGAGCCGCGATAGCTGTAGGGACGGGGTCCCCGTGGCGACTAGGAGGTGACTACGCGGCACTATCGTTCTGACGGCTGGGATCCACCCCGACGATGGCGCAGGCGCACAGGCAGCAGAAGAAGCCGGCGGAGCAAGGGAGAGGGGAAGAGCAAATAATCCGAGGCCCTTGAGCAGATGGAATGTACAAAGTAAGGTCCAGCGGAGAAAGGGAATGAGGATGAATTGGGGAGGTTGAAAGCAGAGAGAAGAGAGAAGAGCGTGAATGAATACTTTAGAAGCCGCGTGTTCAGACCGGAGTCGATATCCGTGGACTGAATTGAGGCGGAGTTAGTGAGTGAGTGGATGCAATGAGAGCCAGTCGATGATGTGGTGAGATTGAGAGCCTGAGGCATGAAAAGGCATCCACTAGTTATGCGTTAGTCAGCCCGCCAAGGAGCTGGTGGTAAACTGTATTTTTCTGTGGGTAATACATACCAGTATATACTGATACAGAATACTCAGAATGAACGGTCGCGCATGATTAATGCAGGTATGAGCATGTATGCTGTAAATACATAACACCCACTCGGGCCGGTGGGGCAGGCCACCCGCCGAAAGAAGCAACCCATGGTTCGTGTGTTTATTGTGGCCGAGGCCGCTGCGATGCGAAGATGGAAGAATAATTGGTCTTCGACGACCAACTGTGACCAACGAGACGGTGTGAAAGGGTCCCCTGTCCCTGCTAGCATGACGACACAGCATTGGCCGTTCAACCTTAGCAACTGTTTTGCCTCTGTATTTCACTCCGTGAGGCAGTGACTGACTGATTGAACAATTCAGTCTCTAGTCCATCTCTTGCTATCCACCGGACGGATTGGCTCTTTCTCTTTTCCGTCCTTCGCTGCCCAACTGAGGCAAACGCTGGACGACATAAGGAAACAAACCCTCCGAGCCTCTCCTCCTCGCAGCTGAACCCCAGCATCCAGCAAACACCATGACGACTGGCCTATGATCAGTCACCTCTCCAACCTCCCTACTACTTCTGCAACCACCCCTTTCTAAACGCATTCCTTAAATCCCGCCGTCGCAAGTTCTCTAAAAGCTCTCCCCCTCCTTCGTGCGGTATAAGTCGACTTCATTTCCACCACCCCCTCTATTTAGCGCACCACCAGTCGTCTCCCATCCCCCATCGCCATGGCGCCCCTCGACGACGTCCAGGTGGGTGACCTGGTCAATGTTCCCGGGGGTATGTTTGGGACAGTCAAGTATCTGGGAAGTGTTGCGGGCAAGCCGGGAAAGTTTGCAGGCATTGAGCTGGCGCCGGAGCATGCCAGACGAGGAAAAAACAATGGAGATGTCGAGGGCAGGCGATACTTCTCTACGTCTGTCCCCGGTTCAGGGATCTTTGTGCCTATGAACAACAACAAATACGTCACCAAGCGCTCGTCTGGTCCGACCTCGACAGTGAGCACCGGCCCTCCAACCCCCTCCCGACCGGTCAATTTCAGCAAGTCCGTTGGTCCTGGTCCCGCAATGCGCCCACCACGCGTCCGACGCCCTTCTCTCCCCCGCCCTGAATCTCCTAGAGGACCTCCGCCGTCCAAGCTCACCTTGACCGGGCTACGCACGCCCTCTTCAGCCTCCCGCGCGGCTCCCTCCAGCACCTACCCCCGCAGTCCTATCAAAGCCCCGTCGCGCGCCTCTGACCGCCCTCCCTCGCGAGTCAGCCGGGTGAGCACAGAAGATGATGGCCCGGCATCTAGAGTATCTGAAGTTCAGCAATCAGCGATGGCAGCAGAGGTGCAAGAGCTGAAGGATCACATCAAGAGTCTAGAGAACCAACTTCTCGACCGAGATAAGCAGCTAGATGAGCAAGCTCATACCCTGTCCGACTTTCAGAGAACTCTGGAGGAACTGGAGGGGTCAGATTCGCTGTCCATCCGGGCCCAGTTGCGTGAAAGGAACGAGAGGATTGCTCAGCTGACGGCCGAGTTTGACTTGCACCGCGCCGACTTCCGAAGCACCTTGGATACTTTAGAGATCGCTGCTTCCGAGACGGAGCGAGTTTATGAGCAGCGACTGGACGAATTGATGCAACAAAACAGAGAGCTTCAGGACCGCGGGGAAGATGTCGAGGCTGTTGCGCGACAGCTCAAGCAATTGGAAGAATTGGTGTCGGAGCTCGAAGAAGGTCTGGAGGACGCCCGGCGTGGTGAGGCCGAAGCCAGGGCAGAAGTTGAGTTCTTGCGTGGGGAAGTCGAGCGGACAAAGCTCGAACTACAGAAGGAGCGGGATTCCAAGGACTCCCATGCAGCTAGTGATGGGCCGCAGTACTCGAAGGAACTGGAGCAGAAGGATGATGAAATCCGTGGTCTAAAAGCAATCATCCACTCCTTGAGCCGTGGCGACCCAGATTTGCATGCCCTGCAACAGAATGGATTTGGAACGAGCCCGCCGAACCATGATCCCGACCATGTGGCTCACTTGGAACAACGTGTCGAGGAATTTGAACGCATCGCCGAAAGAAAGACATACCGCATTGAAGAACTAGAACGCGAGCTCCAGCAGTTGCAGCTGAATGGTGAAACACACGCTCCCGGCTCCGCGGTCTCTTCGTCGCCCAACCACCAAAAGTCCCCCAGTGTCAATGGGAAGCTTACGAACGGCCATGTAATCAACCATGCGCATCGGCTTTCGGATCGCACAGTCGTTCCCCACGACTGGCAAGATTTACCTCCGCACGAGGGACAATATCAGGCCTACTCTACCCGCCACCGCGGTGTTTCGGATGCTTCTCATCATCGTCTGGAGACCATGCACGAGTCAGACGGCCGCTCGGAGGACGGTGGCTCCTTGTGGTGCGAGATCTGTGAGACCGGAGGGCACGATATTCTGACCTGCACCAACATGTTCGGCGCAGAAAGTAAGAAGGTCCCTGATGCTGCTGAGGCACCCCATGACGACAGCTCTGTGGATGAAAAGCCAACTCCAGAGGAATCCACGGGTGAACCATCCACATCCTCACATGAAGAGGACGCGACTCCTCAGAAAACGGGTCGTGATGTTGTGATGGAGGGACTAAGAGAAGCGAACTTGTCGGCTTCTTCCTCAACCTTGGGCCCTGTTGGCGGCAAGGAAAGTGGCGTCGTTGACGAGTCTAAGTGGTGTGCTCTTTGCGAGAGAGATGGCCACGAGAGCATTGACTGTCCATTTGATGATTGATGGAAGCGGAATGCCGATGCACGAGATTGATGGCAGCTTAATTACCAGATGGTCATGATGCTACGTGCACCGATGATTGAGATGTGTGTCCTATATGTCGGATTAGTGGACCTGTCATTTCTGGTATTCTTCTGTTCAAGGCGCACTATGTCTAAACACATTTTCAGGATATCCTTCTTCTTGTTCATTCACAAGCAACATAATCATGTTGGCATTTTCTGGTCTTTCTTTTCTACCTTGGCTGTATGAAACCGCATAGCGCGCTTTGCAAGGGTTACTGATTGTTCAAAGCGGCTGCAATGCATTCATTAATGTGCCACTACTCTACTAGCCTTTTTCTTATTTCTGTCACATTCTTTAGACTGTTTTACTTGCCTGTTTTGGTCACAGCGGCTTCTTGGCTATGTGGCTATTTCTCCATCTTTTATATTCCCCTATCCAGAACTGTGCCTGATACCTCTTTAATTATACATTCCAATCACAAGCCACTTTCCACGTATACAACTGCCTTGGCAAACACCTAGCATCATACTACTGGTAATTAGAAAGCAGACAATAGATTCTTTTACACAACTACTATTACAACCAACCAACCAACCATATATAGCTTCAACAGGGTATCTCTTCACCACAACACCACCCAATCAACTCTTAACTAAACACCACCCAACAAACAGCCCCTCCTAAGAAGTCCTACAACTAAGGCTGCACCACCTCCCCCTCCTCATACTTCGACCTCGCAACAACCCCACAAGCCTTACACGTCCTCTTCTCCTCATCGCCCGCAAACTCCTCCACAACCTGCTTAACCTGCGTCCCCAAATCCGTACAAACAAACTTCTTCTCCCACACCACCTCCCCGCAATCCTTATTACGACAATACCACCTCATGGCATCCACCGCCCCTTCCTTCCTCGGCTGCTCCATCACCACGCCCACCGTATCCTTGAACCGTACGGGACAGTGCGGCGTGTTCGCCGGCAGCAGAAACAACGATCCCTCGTGGATCGGGATGTCTTGGAAGGTGGGCGGGGTGGTGGATTCGTCGACGGTGCGGAGGAGCATGGAGCCTTTATATTGGTAGAAGAATTCGGGAGTCGTGTTGATGTGGTAGTCTGTTCGGGCGTTGGGGCCGCCCACTATCATTACTGTGTAGCCTTGTGTGGCGGGTGAGGAGGGGTGGTAGACGCAGTAGTTGTTTACGGGGGGTTGGAGGAGGTGGGAGTTGGTTTCGAGCCTGTTATAGTTTAGTTAGTGAGTTGTTTTCATGTGTGTTTTGGGGAGTAGGTGGGTTGTGTTGCGTGTGTTTGTTTGTAGAGGAGAGTAATGCGGGGGAGGGGTAGTAGGAAGTGGTAGTTTGTAGTGGCGATGTGGAGGTGGATTACTGTACCATTTGGGGATGTTCAGTGCTGGTGGAAGCATGATGACGATGTGATTTGTCTCTGTGTGTAGTATTGTGGATTGATAGAGTGAAGATTAATATGGATAATTACCAAAGTATCGAAGAAAGCAGCTGATTATAAATGCAGATCAAATCAACCCAACCAACCCATCGCATCTATCCGGTGAAGGGTCCCTATCCGTTCCGGAGATAACCGCGGATTAACGCCGCGCTCGGCGCCGGAACAACTCCGCCCCGGCAGATTTTCTCGATTCGCTTTTTGCGGTCCAGGCGAGCATCTGGCGCCGACGAAGATTTTCGATCTACAGATTGTTGATTGACCACGGAGATTTCGCAGAGTCTCCAGTACAGCTACAATGGCGTCAACGTCTCAACCCCCTCTTCGGTTCACTTCCCACAAGAACTTTGTGTACCGTCTCGTCTTCGCTACGTTGACCGGCCGCACGATTCAAATCTCCCAGATCCGTCCTTCGTCCCCTACGAATCCCGGTCTCGCTCCTCATGAAATTTCCTTCCTCCGTCTCCTGGAGTCCATTACCAATGGCTCCCAAATGGAAATCTCATACACCGGTACTATCCTTGTTTATAAGCCCGGTCTCATTACAGGCAGTTCGCCAGGCGTGGCCACGAGCAGCGGAGGTGTCGTCAGGCACGAGCTCCCTGCAGGGTGCAATCGTGGTGTGAGCTACTATCTGCTGCCGCTCTGCCTTTTGGCACCTTTCTCCAAGGCGCCCATCAAGGTCCTTTTTACTGGTCCAGGTGTGATCACCTCATCCACCCCGACTGGTGACATGTCCGTGGACAGTGTGCGGACTGCCATTCTCCCTCTCTACAACCAATTTGGAATTTTCAACAACATCGAGCTGCGCATCCTACGGCGATCGAACCCTGGACCCAATGGCAGAGGCGGTGGTGGAGAAGTTCAGCTAGTATTTGGCCACCAGCTCCGGCTGCCGAAGACCCTGCACCTCATGAACGCCGGTCGCATCAAGAAGGTCCGCGGTGTGGCCTACTCCGTCGGTGTTTCCGCATCCAATAACGCAAGAATGATCGAAACCGCCCGTGGTGTTCTAAACCCACTCGTCCCTGACACCTATATCTTCTCTGATGTGTCGTCGGCGCCGCTCGTGCCTGCCCCCGAGAAGAGCAACCCCTCCGCGAAAAAGAAGATTGGTCTTGGTTTCGGACTCTCGTTGGTCGCTGAGTCGTCTACTGGCTGCCTGTTCTCCGCCGATGTGGCGTCGCCTCCCGCAGGCGGCGAGGCGCCTGAAGACATTGGGAAGCGATGTGCTTACCAGCTACTCGAGGCCGTTTCGAAGGGAGGTTGCGTTGCCCCTGCAGCTGTTCCGACCATGCTGGGTCTGATGACGATGGGATCGGAGGATGTTGGACGAATCCAAGTTGGTCGGGACGTGATCGCCGAGGAGAGCACCATCCAGCTGGCCAGGGACCTGACCAAGTTCGGTGCTCCGGGTTGGGGTCTGAGAGACGCGAGTGGTGAGAATGAGAATGGGGATGTGATCATCAGTGTGGTTGGCCGCGGCATTGGCAACGTTGGCCGTAAGGTTGCTTGATTGTTGAAGACCCAACATCAGCCTCACATCAACTCCGCGGTCGGCTGTTTCAGGTATTACCGACCTTTTCTGGTCGGTGGTCTGTCCAGTGGAGCTTCAAGGGCCCTGTCACAGCGTGGTTTCAGAGTATGGCCAGTTTGCATCTGATTGCCCAATGTGAGCGCCGGGTACTGCCCCTGGCGACAGCGGTGTATCACGCAGGCGCAAGGGAAGGGCAATGGTTTCATCTCCACTGAGGGGAAAAGCGCAGACCACGTCATTTCTAATAAAAGCTGCATTTCGTCTTCGACCTCCGACTTTTACCTTCTTTATCGCCAAGTTGCATCGCTCACTTGGGTCATGTGCCACGTGGCTGAGATTGGCGCCCAGCCGACAGCTGTTCGCCGCACACCGCAGCCCGGATCTTGGCCTGTTGGATTCCCATCTCCTGGCAAGGCAATTTGATGCTTCGGACTGGCGAGTGGGTGTTCTCGTGAGGCACTTTGTTGTTCATATTTCCGTGATACCCTTTATTTGTTTGGTATGTGGGCTTCCACCTCACCGCTGGGAGCCACTCGAAGATGGAATGGGATTGGCAGTTCGAAGTAGGGTTTGCTGGCTGCGGCCTAACCGACGTGCTTCATGCAGCAAGTTTAAGTTTCTGAGACGAGAATGGATCGTCGTTCCTGTACATAGAAATAGCATGAATATAAGATGCTCGGCTCCGTCCTGATTTCTTCCCCGACTTTGTACTCTCTTGACATGATATAACTCCAGCTATCCACACCGTCGCCTTCCCGCCCACCTCATTAGGAACATAGCTCGCCTACGAATCGGAGAATTTGCCATTACGTTGCCAGAACCGTCGATGCCCGTACGCCCGTGACTACGCCGTCGACATGGATTGCGATACCCGATGCTTCGACTTGACGCTCGTCTTTCCGATTCTTCTAAAGCTGACACCAGATCGATCGTTCGTTTAACGATGCTGTTCGACAGGCAGCCGACTTTGCGAGAGACCGATACCAGATGGATTGTCCAACCTTGACCGCACTTGCTCGTCCTTGGAGTGTCATCCCGACTTGAATGCAGTTTGCCCGCCTCTCCATGCAGCTCGAACCTTCCCGAAGAGGAAGTCGCAGTTCTGCATCTGCTCCTTCCCTGCCGGTGTCTGTATGCCCGTCTTCGGCCTAGTCTCTCTGGCGATAATGATGGCCTTCCCCTCCCCCTTCTTTCTTTCTCTTCTCTCTCCTATCCTTCTCTCTTCCTTCTTCCCTTTCATTTCTTACTCTCTTCTTCCACTTTCAGCCTTCCTTGCCCTTGCTAATCTGCTTAACTGCCATCTCTTCACAGGTATTCCTCGTCGTCGTTCCTTCCGTGTTTCTGCTTCGAGCGATTTTATGAACATGCTGCTTGGGTAAGTGCTCATTCAGGTCTGGTTGGGCTGACCGCCGTCTAGGCTCTTTTGGTGGGCATACCGAGGGATTTGACCTTGTCTAGCATGGGTTTCATCAGAGCTTCTCTGGTGGTGCTTGTGTGACGGCAAGGCTGTTGGCTACTAACTGAGCAATAAAGCAGGGATAGTTGCGTAACACCTCCTTTCTGAGCATAAGCCGCCCCGTGGGCAGGCCCAGTAAGTGACAGAGCTTGTGAGTCAAAGTCAGATGCTTTGCTGCTTCTTATACTGACAGTCACCAGGCTGGCTAAAAACATGCAACCCACCACGCAGGCTAGCTCCAAAAGGGAAATGCTCTGGTTAGTCCTCTTGCTCATCATATCATGCCTCTCTAACGTAATCAGTGCCTTCCACCCATCCTTTCTCTCCTTCCCATTCCTGGCCGCCATCGGCCCTTCCTCCTCTTTTATCTGTCCTCCTGTTTCGATGCCTGGCGCTGCGGTCATGCCCAGTAAGTGACAGAACTTGTATGTCATACCTCGTCAGCAGGCTGAGGTCAGATCTGACCATTTTAGGCTGGATAAAGATCGTCCGCACGTCAGGCTAGCCTCTACCGTGGATATGTCAGTACCCTTATGTCATATTGAGGGAGGGATATATGCTGACTGTTATAATAGCCCAGCACTAAACTGCCTGCCATTTATACCTGTCAACATCTCTCTTATATGGCTAAAATAAGGCAGTCATCGAGCGCTGGGATATCCCGGTTGATTTCCACTGGGGCACCTAGCATACACAGGAGGGGATATAACCAAGAGCGAGTACCTGCACAGTGGCAGGCCCAGTAAGTGACAGAGCTTGTAAGTAGTCCTGCCGCTTATTTGAAACTAGTACTGATGGCTCTGCAGGCTGGCCAAAATACAAAGAATGCCGCCCCGCAGGGAAGCGAGGAGAGTTAGCCGATAGGTTAGTGAACCAGAACAGATTTCCCTATATACTGGTACTAACCATCTAATAGGGAGACTGATGGTGGTTGGGGATTATATATTCAGATTGACTACTCTGTATCGTCCTGGTCAAGGTTTTTACCATACGGGGAGTTTTCCTTGGCTGTAACCCGAATGGGAGGATAGAAATCAATACATAAATTCTAACATGTTCCAATATTTCACATTAACGTATCATTCATGTTCTTATGGTGCTCTGTAGACCACTCGTAGCCTCAGCCTTGTCCAGCTAAGCTGCAGCAATGAATTTTACTCCATTTACAACACTCTTACCTTTGTTTCTGCGAGTGTGAGGGAATTGACAATATTCAAGGCGACTTCCTACTTCAGACAGTGAAGCACTGCATGAATATCATAGCATTTTGTATAGCAGGCCCGATAAGTGCAAAGACCGTGAATATAACTTTAACTCAAAAGGACGGGTTGAATTAACTATAGGATTGAATTGACACATCAAAATTGAATAGTCCATCCTCGAATCCAAATATAAAATTATGACAACTCCACCAACAAACTAAGCAACTTACCATCTTCAATCATCACTGATACCACATTAGAGAGGCCACCATATCCGCAGAAGTCTCTACGCGCGCATACATTGACTTTGAACAGAAAAGATCAAGAAGTCGTGGAATAAAGATATATAATATCGATATCAAAAACATTATGACACTGAGTCTCCAGAAACAAGCCAATTATAAACACAATATTGAACCGAACACAGGAGGACTGAACTCAACTCAGAGTAGCAGCGAGGATTAGAGCCATAGTGCCGATCCTGCGTGACCAAATATCGAGAATATCCCACGCATTACCCAGAAGCCCTACAACGTATCATACCTACTACCAGACCTTTCCATATAATCACCATTGACATCATCCTGGCACTACCAGATGGCAAATTCACTGCTGTGTGCTCCGTCACTGATCTATTTACTGAATAGACCACTTTGGTTGCAGGCTGAGATACTTGGATCGCAGCTCAGTGTGTCTCAGGCCCTCCTAGACTATCACCTGTCTGGTGATTGGGGATAGGGGAATACTAAGAGTAATTATCAGTAATTATGATTCTAAATGGTTAAACTTTTCTCTGGCGCAGTATCTGGGATAAGCTTGCAACTGAGCTATATTATTCCACAGTCTAATACAGCTGGACTGATGGTTAAGACGAAACAATTGTCCAAAGAGCTAAGATTTATGTACGATACCAAATAACGTCACCGCAAGGTCATTCAATATGGTATTCCCTACTGCCCTACGCCTAATCCACACTAAGTGGCAGTAAGAATACCTCAACAGTCGCCTCACTAAATAAGATAATGTATGGTATGCAGCTCCCCACGGTATCTAACCCCCCTCTACCTCGCCATTCCATCTTTCTTTCCTGCATGTTCTTAGTTGTTTACAACCTGAATCTAATTGTTCGAGCCAACCCTTTCTTTGCTCTGTATAGCTTCTTTTGCCATTACGGGATAGTACGTCTTGAGTACTGATTAACGGTATTGGTCAAGAAATACCGAGTCACACGACAGCATACGACACCTTACAAGTCACAGCAGTGCTTATGAAGAAAGAGTACGATGCTAAACATAAAGCCATTTTATTCAAGAAAGAGAAACTAGTCATACTTATATTTCATAATGGCTCTACCACAAGGATCATCCTATCACGCAAACTGGACCTTTCAAGCTCGTTTCACGACAAGAGGCAGCACTTATCGTACGATCACATAAAGAACCTCAAGTGTCTGAGGCTTACCTCTACCAGTGTACGTGGAATGAGGACCGTTTTTTCTGCACTACATCCGATAGGATATACAATAGCAGCAATACAGGGACAACTCTATGATGCATGGGCGTACGCGATAATGCATGAGGCGTCGATATTAGGAACACTTCGAGAGAACACAGATGGAAGCGAGATTTCACCGCACGTGGGCCACCTTCGATCTGGGATGTTTGCCACTGAGGAAGCGGAAGAATAAGATGTAGGAAATAAGGACAGATGACTGACTATTTGGCATATTTTTAATTACAGGGCGGCTTTTCATTAACGGTCAAGGGCGGAAGATTGAAATTCTGTTATGGTGGATCACGAGGTAGATTAGGGATCAATATGATGTACTATCAAGGTATTATTTCAGCATAGGCGTCATATCTCAGAGAATCTCTCTAAGATACTCCAATACATGATCAGGTAGAGTTCTATAGCTTTCCAATCTTCCTCCTATGACAAGGTCCTCTAAACTTGCCTTTTTGTAGCCCTCAACTTCCCATAAATCATCGGGAAGCATCTTCATCATTTCTCCTGTTCCCCACATTTTGCGGCAATAGGCCGGGACAGCGAGATTACTCTCCTTGCTGAGAGAATCCTCAATCCTTTGGTTGATTTCCTCTAAGCTTCGTGTCGCAATAGAGGGGTCCCTGCCGTTCTTCTCTTTCATGATCGCAGCAATTTCCATGCCTGTTGGTGCAAGCTCTGATAAGGTGATAGTCCGGTTCTGGATAGTGTGGATAGGTCTGGTGGTGAATATGTCCACGTATGCAGCTGCTACGTAGTCCTTGGTGCTATAATGAATTAGTTCATAACCAGACCTAAGGGATGTTGGTTCAGATGAAGGGAGTGTCTGAGTGAAGATGTTAACGCACCACATAGTGACTCTCTCGCTAGCAGAGTTGCCGGTGTAGACCAACACGTTATTCTGGAAATCAACACCCACTGCCCTATAATGTTTGCAGAAAGTCAGTTATAACATAAACATCCCGGGTGGCTCATTGACGACTGACGTTGTACTCAAGGTGAATTCAGCGAAATTTCCTACGTGGACGACGGTGGTCGGAATCCCAGCATCCTTGGAAGCCTTTTCGACTTTCGCTTTTGCCTTCATACAGGGCATGCGCATTCCCTGCTCACAATACCGCAGACAGAAATCCGAAGGGGAGAAAAGCTGGACATTGGTCTTAGGAATGGCTTTCACAAAGCCATATTGTCTGTCGGTTCCCTCGTCTCCAACAAGAGAACTTTGAGACAACTTTATTAGCATAGATCCCAAAAGGTTGTACATGCGCAGGAGCTCTGACTAACATCACAATGTCTATATTTTGCAAGGCATCAACTAAAGCGTCTTCATCAAGAACGTCGACTTCAATCTTTCTCACATGTTCTGGGAGATTGGAAGTATCCGAGCTAGGGCGATGCAAAACTGTAATTGGAGCTCCAGAAGCAATTAGAGCAGGGACCACTCGAGATCCAACGAATCCACGGTGACCATAGACGGCGATACGGTTGAAGGCCATGATTTAAAAAGATAAGAGGCTCTGGAAAAAAAGAATGTACGATCGGTGTTGAAAGCTGTTGGGATAGGGCCGGTTTCAACACTTGTTAGTATCAAGTGATAAACACTTTCCAGCTGGAAGAATAGGAGTTTAAATAACTTCCAACATATAGATCTGCGGGTTTCATAATGAGCGTGAGTCACCTTCCTTGCGATTTATAAGAAAGAGTAGCCGGTCCACGTCGTATAGATCAACAGGTTCGCAATCTGGCCTAAAGAGGAAGATAGATTGCCCTTAAGGGAAATGCCTAGATTGACCATAATCCCCTTTAAGGCTAATGTAGCTCATCCACATCATGAAAGTTTCCTATTTGGGCCATTTCGCGAGGTTGTGGGGATCCGTCCGAGTCTCCTCGAATCAGCTGAGGCGATGTGCCCACTCTGCCAATGTGGATCTATTCTTATTCAACGCATGTGAGGCTAGATGACCACGTTGTTTACACTCTAACTAACTCTATATAATTGATGCCTAGTATATCTCATTAGATAAAAAGTGGGTAGCGTCCTTTTGTGAAGCAAGCCATTACTCCCTCAGCGGGGCAATACAGTGAAATTGTAGCCATCACGATCATCGCCAGAAAGATCTGCAATACTTCCCACTCCACTCAAGCTGACGATTCTGGATAGACCGAATGCCATATCCAAAAGTTCCCAGCTTGGGGAGAGGCATACTGACAGGATCATATGTAGAAAGATAAGATCAAAAGAGAAAGAGCGCGTTGACCACGTTGGGAAAGAAGGAGGAAGGTGTTGACGTTATCGTCTTTGGTATGCAATTCTAATTTTGTCATTAACGCGACAGTATGACTGAATAAAAATGTTAAGAGATTATTCTGTACTTGAGTCTTGGAACAAACAATATTTCCATGAATATGTTAGTTGGTGTTCACTCGTCTCTTTGCTATTCTTGAGAGGGTCTTAGTGTATTCGTTTAGCACCAAGTTGATAAACTAGCTTTCTATGTATTCTTCTTTTATTTACCAAGATTTACGAAACATACTGCTAGGTACTATTAGTAATATCGTACTATATCAGTAAAGATGAAAGTCTAAGTAGGAGAAAGACGTCCATAACTTTAATCATAGCTCCGCTTTTATGTTTCTTGTTCTTGATACAAAAAGGTCAACTCAATTTATGAGCTGAATAATACATGCAAGTTTATTCCAAAATTCCTTCCAGCTCATTAATAGCCATTATAACCCATAGCTTTCAATATAACGTTATCGTCCTTATTGAACACCAGCAGCACATAATAATGAGCAGCGTCGGCATGATGCTGAATAGACAATGACAGCCCGCGAAATACTCGAGCGGAGCTCCTCAGCGAGAGTCATGGTGCCGAACGAATATGCGGGATATTCGACGAACCGGAAAACAGTTCAAGTCAAAGGGTATAAAGTAACGGTGGTGCGATGCTGAGAGTAGCCTTTATATAGAGGTGAGAAGTATGGTCGGTTGATGATCGTGTGGCGTGGACCATACTAGAGCTCTTAAGCAGATATAAAAGGCGCATATTGTCTGTAGCGACTCCCCCAAAATCCTTTATAAGAAGGCAAGAGCGGACAAACATGTCCGGAGACTCTTCCTCATCTGGGCCCAGTTTCTGGAAAGACAGTATTGACGGGAATAATTCATCGATCCATTCAGCCAAGTATGAATTCTTGTGCGAGAATAGCTCCGACGATTATACATGCCACTTAAAAGGGCTGGGTAGGTCGCACCACGATGGGAGTCTGATAAGCAGACGGATCGCTTCAATTGTTGTCCATGTCCTTTAGGGGGCAAAGAGATAGACAAGTCCGTAAGCTTTCACTCGTCTTGACTCGAATTTCTGGAAAGACATGTTTGGAGGAAGCTATCCATGCATCCAGCTCCATGAATTCCTGCGTCATTTATCTGGCAACCGCGCATGCCGGTTGAGTAGATCGTACCGAGATATAAGGAGCTAGTCATCGTTACATAGTGGTAATTCGCTTAGGCAAGGCCTTGTATACTTTATAATAAGCGTATGATCTCGACTTTGGACTCCCAAACTGGAGGAAGCGATCGTAAGTAACCATTCATATTGAATGGTGAAGTAAATAAGTAGACCGCGGCCCTGGATAAGTGGAGTCTTGCGGGCAGTTCGAAATGAGGGTAAACCTCTCATAAAAGGCAACGTCAATGATAGAAGGACCGTCCCGAAAGGGGTATACCATGTATATTCCCAGCGACCGCCGTCGTTTATCGTCTTGGCTGCCCTGGATCAAGGAAAGCTAAGTCGCAGATCGAATTGAGAAAAAGACCTCGTATGAGGCTATCTGCGCAGGTCTTCATGTATAGAATGCGCCATGCGTCTATCCTCAACCGCTCACTCTCACTACTCGGTCGAGTAGGCACCGCGAAGCCCCATTCTAGTATATGAGGCTCATGTAATTTATCCATCCAAAGATAAATTCGATAAAGTAGTGCGCGAATGTTTAACTTATCCGTGTAAAGATGACCATGATCCAAGGCTCTTTGGGTCTTGTAGGTAGACCCTTCCAAAGGAGAACCAGTCGAGCTTATTAAAGTGGAATAATAATCCATGCCGGACGATACGTCCATGCAATAAGTAACACGACGATTCACTTGGGAAACTCGCCATTCTATTCCCACAGGTACCATCACTTAATCAAGATGGTTACTTTATTTCTGGATCCAGCGTTTTGTTTTAAACCAGGTAATCTGCCTTTTGCTTTGATTTTTGGCGTGATAAGAAGGGAATGGGAATTGTCTTAATTCTTTCTCCTTGTCCGCATTAAGCACGGAAGATGGCTAGAACGTCTGCCATTTCTGTTGCGACGCCAGAAAGGATCCGAGAATATGGCAAAGAGCATCCCAACGAACAGGCTCAGGAAACAAAGACCGTCGCTGCCATAGCTCGAAGCCATATACGCTTTCAAAGACCAGCTGAAACGTACCGAATAAAAGATAGAAGGTACTAAACAGGATGGCGGAGAAGATGCAGATGTTTAGGAACATCGGTTCTAGCGTCAAAGGTTGCACGGACACGCCATGTGCTGAGTACCCCTTTTTCCTCGATATTAGAATGGAGGAAAAAGAGTTTCGACAGCTTTCAAGCATGCTTAGAGCTTCATGCTCCGTCCACGTACGTCCCAGTGACTAGGAAGATAAGTCGTAAATATAAGCCCCGTTGTCGATACGTTCAAAAGAAGACCACCATAAGTAGTGGGAAGCGAGTCTCGAGATGACTATCTCGGCCTTTAGGGATCATATAGAGATAAGACCGTTTGTTCGGTCGATAAAGTATCTTTAATATGGTACCATAGTACTTTTAATATAGTACTATGGTACTATTATGGATCATGCCTTTAGGTGCGCAAGCATGCTTGGCAGTAATCGGATGAATCCACATTACTGCCGGAATACGGTACTATTGTACCTTTAAAGATCATGCCCTTGTTGCTTCGCAGTAATGGGATAATTCATCATGACTGCGTATAATAATGCTGCGTTGTTAAAAGGCCATTAGTAAAGCCCATTAACAATTTGCCACCATATAGCGGATAAGTTCGCGGCTTCTCTTCGCGGATATCAAGTAGAGATAATATGGTGGCATGGCCATCCTTTCGATCAAGATATGGTACCTTAGTACCTGTAAACATAATACCCAGACCTTCGAAGGACTGGTGGAAGACAAGGACCGGGTAGAGCGTCGCGAATTCGTCGCCGGTAACTTCCAGGTTCAGACCAATGATGACGGAGTGGAAGATAACACCGAACTCGATAATGAGGAAGGCGGCAATCTGTTGTTTTAAGGACCTTTCGATTAATGTGTCAGTGACCTCGCTCATGTGCATCTTCCTCCTTGACTTTGGTGCCGAGCGCTATGTCGAAGTCAAATATGGCGTCTGCAGAAAGGACCCCGAGCCAATCATGACCAGTGAGGTGGATAACTCGACTGTGGACAAGGCATCGCCCGGAAACTCTAGGAAGAGCGAGGCTGATGTGGAGGAGTTGTCCACCTACGCCAATTCGCAGTGATCGGATGAAACCACACTGCTGTGTCTAACAGCTAATGCTGCGTCGATAGAAAGGCGTTGAGAAAGCCCAGTGTACCAACTCGCCATTCGTAGCGCGTAAATTCGCGGTTTTTCCTTCGCAGGCAATTAAGCGGAGATTATGGAGCGTCTGTCCAAGTTATAGATTATAAATAATGTGTGAAGGGCCGCTTTATAAATTTTCGTCGCGTGTATCGATGATTCTTTAAAGAAAGGAGCCGGATGAGTTTTGTCTGCGCGCTAGCTGGTTGGAGGTTCTATGTCGTAAGCCTGATTCCAGGAAGATAAAGAGAGGATAAAGAAGCATTAACCAGGCTCATCGAAATAGGAGTTGAGCAGCTTCCAAGCAGGTCGCTGTACCTTCCAAGCAGCAACGATCAATCAAGCAATCCAGCAAGATCAATGGAGCGTAGACAAGTAGAACTACCACTCGCTAAGACTTGCGTCCGTCGAAAACGCAAGCCCAACCGTCAGCTTAATGCTTAACAAGCAGATGTAAGCAGAGAAACATCAAGGCAGTCGACGAACGCCTGGAATCCTTAGAAGCGGGTTGAAGGACATCAATGTGGAAGATCGGCTTCCCTGTCCTTGTGGCTAGTCATGATGTAAGCAGTAGAGATGTTATTGACTAGCCAACGTGGCTCGTGGCTTCCAGTGGTTCGTAAATGCTTCCTCTTTATGTTCAGGACTTGGGTTTGTGTAGATAGAGAACCCAGACCACTGTTCTTCAGCTGTCGGAGTCGCGACTTCCACGAAGCGCTGATATATGCGCATATGGTTGGCGTTTTCAGAGGCGCAGTCGGCGAGAGGTATTAAATTTGAGCCCCCATGTTGTAAATAAAGAGGGAAACCCGAGTCAGAGGGAAGACACCAGTTCCCGATCAACAGGAAAATTATTCCTTGGCTATAAGCTTGATACCTTTATATAAAATTCGTTGGATCATAGTCTTTGTAGAGTAAAAGTAGAACACCGTTCCGACATGGTGAGGTAGAGTAGGACGAGTCTTGTCAACTTGGCCTAATGAGTTGCCATGGAATTGTATTTCTCCTTTGAAGGGTCACTGTCGAGAGAATAGACTATATATCTAGTCAAATATAAGCCCGGCGTCTTCTCTTCGACCATTTTCTGACCATGAGCCCGATAATAAGATTGATAGAGCTTCTTTTGGAACTGCATCACAGCCAACGCAGTGATTGAACCAGTCAATCGGCAGCGACTGAAGTGCGTGAGTTCGAGGAAAGGTCAATTGTAAATTGGCAGGTTCTTTCTTACTGGAGCATTGCGTCGAATGTATTGTGCGCATGGTAGAACTAACCAGTTCCAGAATTTATCGAGTATGTCACTGTCGTCGGATGCATCTTCGAAGTTTGGGAAGCTCCAGTTTGTGAGCCACAGATACTGCATTTCGACTTCCATGCAGGATCCAATCTGACCCCTGTCCACATGGCTTCTTATTCGATAGATGTGACGTCTTGCTTCGCGTAAGCCAAAGAGTGGCACCATTTAGGCCCTGTTCTCAGCCAGTATCTGCCGATGTGAGGTGGCATGTTTATATAGAGCTTTGCTGAACTCAGGGGTGAAAGGCACTGATTCAAATCCTTCTTGGAATATATAGTTTGTTTCTTTGGGCAAGAGAACTTGTTCGTCGAGCTTGGTCTCCGGAACTTCGGAACTTGTGGTCGATTGTTCCATAGTGTGCGACAGAGCTTGACGTGGCTCTTTGTAGTCTCGGTGGAAGTGGGTTCGCTAAGTATGCCAACGACCTTCCATTTCTTTTCCTCCACACTCTACCACTTACTAGACTCGAAGATCACTGAAGAATGTAAGTGGAATAACGCTAGCTTATTGATAGCCTCGATGCTGTGATTAGATCGAAAGGCAATCCTGTTTTTTTTCGGGAGGAGCTACGCTGCACCATCGTATCGGCTGTAGGCTAGATACGTTCTTTCTGTTTGTAGACGGACAGTTGAGGTTCTTGACAGGATCATCCACGTGTCTTGGTCGATATGAGAAAAGCTCACTCATTCAAAAGTGATCTCGTCTTAGTTGTAGCAGACCGCTGAGCTTTCCATTGCTAATTCAATGCAACCGTCTTCGAACTTCGATAATTTTCAGCCACATTTCTCCTTGGATTTGGCATCCACCAGACCTAGAAAGGATTGAGTATGAGCATGCGGACGCGAGGTATAATTGGCACGAAGAGAAGGCCGTCATGCAAATGACTGTATATCATGCTGCTGTCCGTCAAAGATGCAGCATGAGCTTTTTCGAATTTGCTCGCTTGTTCCACAACAAGTTTTCGATAGGGATAGAACAGCGCTTTCAGTGTTGGTATAATGTTGTGCAAGCCGCCATTTGTTCAAGTTGTGACGGAAAAGCAAACGGCAGGGCCATTCTTGCTCGCGTTGCTGCCTTGCAATATTCCCAGTCAAAATGGCAAATTTAGCATGAAGGATCTTCATGTGTTTAAGCAGCATTTACAGTTGCTGTAGGTTGTCAAATTGTTGAGTGGATGCTCCAGTTCTTGACGATGGTAGAAGACACCCGCCCTTACATGGAAGAGTAGAGATAGAAGCGAGGTGCCTCGTCGTCAGATTTGTGCAAGATCTTATCGAGAATGAGCCCAGTCGTCGCTGCACTGGACAAGATAGAGATATATAGTCGGTCAAACTTCTCCGGTGAGTTACTGTCGGCTCCCACGCATGGTGCAAGCAGCATTGGTGGAACTCTGCAAGCAGTTTCGGAAGATCGTAGCTGAAGTCGATCTTCAAACTTCGCAATTATCAAATCAGAACGAGGAGCGAAGACTGTGTATAATATCCGAAGATGAAGAAGCGATCCATGGAGATTCTTCGGTCGGTCGATCGAGACTCTGGAAATAGGTAGGTTAGTACACCTCATAGATAGCATCCAGCTGAGCAACAGATAACTTACGGAGGATATGACCGCTTCCACAGACACCCAGCCTGAGAAGGTGCTGGATACCGTCTCGTCTGATCCCTTCTGGCGATAAATCTGCCACCAGGCGTTAAGTTGGCTTCAAAATGAGCCACTCTATATAAACGTAGGCCATAGGCCGTAGCATGCTACCATGCTTTGCGTACATAAGCCAGAGAACGACATTAATGATGGCCTTGATCTTGTTCCACATTCGTTCTTGAAGTGAGGAGTATAGTGAAATTTCGACCGATTGTCGTCATCATCTCCGACACGAGATATCTGAGATACCCATGGTCATTTTTTTTCCATGGGCGAAATGCTCGCTTAATTCTCCAGTGGATATAGTCATTCTGAGCGACCCATTCGCTTCAGAAAGATTGATAGCTGAATAGAATATCATACTGAAGTCGAGATTGGGTCACTAAAATCCTAGCGCCCTCACTCTTCGATAGATCGATAGCCCAAGCCATAAAGAAGGCGATACAATGGCTTTAACTTGTGCGTCTGAGCTGGATTGGTTTGTGAAGCAAGTTCGTTGTATTGGCTTTTTAAAACCGCGCAGTGAAACGGTAATCGAGGAGCGCTTTCCACTCGTAAGTGTACTATAACATCGACTAGCTTTCTGAAGCCTAAGATAAGCGTTCCTGTGTTCTTGAGTCTTAGCAAAAGAATTGACTCGTTTGAGAAATGAGCTATGAGTTATAAAGATGTAACGGCATGGGTTTTATGATCCGGATGAGTGGTCCCAACTTCGACGATATCTCCCAGCGTGATAGAGGAATCGCCCTACTGGGTTTCGTATGCAACCACAGCCATTGCTGATTGCAGCATCGAAAAGCAATTGTATTTGCGAAAGTCTATTGTGGTGGAAAGGTAAGCGCTTTCGCATCAGCCAGCTTTACAAAGTCATTCGTGATGCGTATGGGCCATGGCACGGGAAATTGGGTGCTTCAAATCCTCTTCGGTTCTTTGGAAAGCCGAATGCGTTAGGCGTTTTCGTAGATATGGTTGTTGCTTTGGGCTTAGTTCTCCTGTGTGTTTGGGATCAAGTGAACGCTTGATCGGCTAGATCTACCTCTAAAGAATAGAAGATCTTGAAATGTTCCTTAGATGAAAAAGGTACAAGAACACAGGTATGTATTCGTGCAGAATGAGATTAGTAGCCAGTGTCGAAGGGCTAGTAATTATTGAGAGTGATCAGAGGACGAAGACATGAAGCCGTGATCGATGTCACCCTCGTTTGTGATCCCAACGTTCAAGCAGGCAATTTAGGTATTTTCGTGAAGTAATTTCTTCCAAATGAGAGCCTGCGTCGAAGGATTGAGAGCGATAACGTCGCCGTCTCGATCGTTGATCTTCACCAAGCTTTGGCATGCACCGAGACCAGAGCCGGAATGTGATGTAGATGAAATTAGAGTTCGGCTGTTGACGAGGTTGTCAAGAACCCAAAGTGCATTCGCGACAGAGTGCTGCCTCTTATCATCGCCCGAGAATCCAACCAACTGCAGTATATCTTGGCTGCTTCCTCTTTTGCAAAGAGTATCGTCGCAACCGACCCATTGGAGATTATACCGCGACAGTGATAGTCGCAACCGACCCATTGGAGATTATACCGCGACAGTGATAGTCGCAACCGACCCATTGGATGCATCGCCTTCGGCCATTTAGCTCAAGAGAATTCGACGCCGGCTTCTAGCAGATGGTTGCCGAAAGAAAGAGCAATCGGAGAAGTATGTCCCCGGCAAGATAAGAAGAATCAAGCGATGGGTTGGAAAAGGCGATATCACGGTCGCTTGCGTAAAGACACACTTGAGAATTTGAAGAAGTAGATGTCGCTTCGTTATCCAGATCGTGTGCCAACAATTCAAGATGGAGCATTTGACCCAAGGCGTTTGCTGTCGGTTCTATTGGCAATCACGGCTCACCTCAGGACGGATGAAGGGAGAACTTGTGTAGAGCATCATCGGTGTACTTAGCTCATGACGGGCAAACAGATCACCCACTGTGCCACCTGCTACACTAAGAAATGCGCTCCCGGCAATACGGTTGTTATGAGCTTGGGTAAACCTTGCTCATGGTGATTGCTAATGAGCTTGCCTTCGCCATTTCGATGGGCCGAAGATGAATATACCTTTGCTCGTTTAACTCTTCTTCTGATATGGCTGATACCATGCGACGTGACCAAGGAATATCTAGATGATGATTATATGTCGCGATTTTCGACATCTCTTCCATTTGAGCAGATGACTGAAGCAAGATATCGCCTTCAGAAAGATCCAACATCTCCTCAGTAAAGTCAAGGTTGAAAGCAGGCTCGAAGGCCGCATATATAAGATGAATCTTCGAAATACCCGTCCAGGCCCAAAGTGAGAGTATTAAACGGAGCATCGTCAAGTTCAGAGTCCACCTAGGTGCTCAAGCAGCCGTATATAATATTCTTCGTCTTTCTTTCCAACGAGGAGGCGCGATTGGCAGATACCACATGGAAAAAGCAACTGGGCATCGTTGTGTGTTACGATGAGTTATAATAGGCACCATAGCTGCTATAAAATCGACCAGAAACTGTAGCAAGGCTCAGTGACGCGTTTTTGTGAAGCCATGCCATGCTTGAAAGATTCGGCGATGCAATAGTCATAGCTGGGTCGCTCGATCGAAGTGAGCTTGAGGTTTCGGATGCGGTAGCAGAGGTTGGACAGCTTTAGGAAGAATGCGTGAAACTAAAGCATCGGAACTGTAGATTGCGACCGTGATATTATAGGCCCCATCAGATATCGCATCGCTGCTGGATCCGAAGATTATCGTTGTAGTCTTATAAGAGTCGACGCAGCAGTGTGCTGAGACACTGGGTCAGATTATATATAGATTATGTTGGAGATCTCAAGACGGCTGTGAGAGTGACAACTAAGTCGAGGTCACCATCGATATACGAAGTCGCAATCGCGCTTTTGAGTGGCAATGACACCCACTAAGCCTCCGAGTGATTCCACCACCATTTTGTATTCTCGCTTATTTTCTGCGATGATGAAAGGTAGGCGATTTCCACGAGCACCATACGTCGCTGTGTAAAGCGAGCTTGTGACGCAGTCCAAAATCACAGCTGTACGTAGCTTGGTGCTTGGCTTTTGGTCGTAGCCGGTGAGAATGACGATATCCTTGTAGACTTCGTGCACGAATTTGCATGTCTCGTATGGGCTCTTTTCTTCGAAAAGCTTCCTTTGAAGGACAATATTGTAATCGAGACGCACTCCGTCATGGTTCATACCAGAGCTCGGAGGCCTTCTATATATAAGGGTTTTTTTTTTTCCCTTTTTCCTTTCCTTTTTCCCTTTCCCTTTTCTTTTTTCTTGTTTTCTTTTCTTTTCTCTTCCCTTCCTTCTTTCTTTATTTTTTCTTTTTCAAAGGTAGCAAATCCAACGTCCTTGACCGCATGAAGAGCGTAGGGTTACCAGATCAGTAAGAGGCGTTTGTAAGTCGAGTGAGTCTAGCCTCTGAGTTACCAGCCATCATCCAAAGCGACGGAAACAGTCAGGCGACGATGATTATTGCAGGCAATTTATGCCGTGTGATTCCAGATGGCTGTGTCCCATCATCCAACATCTTGCGACGGGACATCGCAGGCAATTTATGCTGTGCGATTGCCGACTTGCTCTCATCCATGATAGTCTGAATACCCACAGTAAGTGACCTCCGCGGCACCAAGTCCAAGTCATTGCCAAAGAACCGCGAGTTAGCCAAGATTGTGTCATATGCCAGGGTTTTAACACGAGTATGACTGTTCAAAGAGGAGCTTGGTTCGTTGAAAGTGATATGCCTGTCTGGACCCACACCACCCAGGAAGAGCTCAATACCGCCATAGCGAGCAATTCGCGACTCAAAGGACGAACACTCAGCCGCGAGATTGGGTGCGTTGCCGTCGAGGATATTGATGTTCTGGGGCGGAATATCCACGCGAGGATGGTCGGTGGATGTTCTGATTCCCATGACTCTGGACTGGTATTCTTCACCGAAGATGGCATCCTTATGAACGAATGGATCGCGGATGAGGCGATGACTGTGCCGTTCGTTGATTGTAAGGCTGCTTTCTGAACGCAGATGAGAATGCAAGGAGACATGTCTGTCAGAGCAAGTGCAGAGATATAAGTTTCGTCGGCAGATGTAAGGTCAATCAAGCGTAGGAATGCTGTCAAGACGGAATTGTCCATCATCCGAAGCCAACATGTTGTAACGGAACAATGAAGTGACAAGTCCTCCAGGCAATTTATGCCGTGTGATGCCAGATGGCTGAATCCCCTCATCCAAAGCCGACATGATGCGACCGAAGAATCAGGGGGCAATTCCCGCAAACAATTTATGCTGTGCGATTTGCCAGTGGCCTTGTCTTTGATGCCTCCCTCGTTATGCTGGGAAAAGATGAATCGTTCCGTAGTAATTGGCAGATCCTGCCTTCAGTCAAAGCTCGAATACATAAGTTCGAACTTGTTGGCTCTGTGGATTTGCAAAGGTGAACAGACCGATGAGCTTTCGCAGCGACCAGTTACCATTCGAAGGTGACACGATGCGACCGACGGATTAGCCAACGATTCCCGCAAGCAATTTATGCTGTGTGATCCCCATTGGCTGCATCCTTGATGTCTTCAGCGCTGCTTCAAGGAAGATGATGCGTTCCGTAGTAATTGGCAAACCCTGCCTTCAGTCATAGCTCGATGAGATGAGCTCAGACTCGTTGACTCTGTGGACTTGCAAAGATGAACAGACCGATGAGCTTTCGCAGCGACCAGTCAGTTTTGGAGGAAGACATAATGCAACGGAACAATCAGGTAGTTCTAGGAGACTTTCCATTGCTGCGCAAGTCCTGGCGATTGTGTATCACCAACCTGGAAGGCCATCGTCGTAAGATTGGCGAGAACGATGCCTTCCATAGTAATTGGCAAACCCAATCGCGGCGACACTTTTGGAGAAAGTGATGCCTTGCGTCGTATTTAGCGAACCTGCGCCAATGCAGTTGCTTTTGGTAAATGCCAGGAGCGTTCAGCCGACGCTGGCCGGTCTGGACGAAACACTTGTCGCAGACAAAGTCATCTGTTCAATGTTCTTTCCTTTGTTGATGCTTCCCGCATTCGCCAAGGCATCTTGTACATTGGAGTATATATAGGAAAGTATGATGATGGCTGTAGCTTGGGAGTTGGCCACGAGGTACCACCAATGAGTCTTGTTTCCGAGTCTTGTGAGTCTTGGTGAGAAGCGTTTGCGACAGCAGCCAATGCCGCAAGCATTCTCACTCCTTCAGTTGTCCTCTCATTCCTAGGACTTCCAATGTTCAGTCCTGCGGCTTCCAATGTGCCAAGGCATCCTTGACGAGGTTGGCTTCCATCGCGTATATATATTGCCTTGCGTCGTAGTTTTCGAAGACGGTCGGTGGTCGTTTATAAGGGCCTTTGCCGGAGCCATCGTTGTTGCGAGAGTTAACGTCTTTCACTGGTCGTAGTCGCGTTCGAAGGTATTGACTCCAGCCTTTATATATATGATTAAGTCAGGCTTCCCAGTGATAGCGCCTGCAAAATACCTTGAATCCGATGTGCCTTTCGTGATGGTTCGTGAACCAAGGTACACCAGCTCAATCCACTTGGGTATGATGTTGGAGATCGGACAGCCAATGTCAGGCTGACAGAAAGACAGACCACGGTCTATGCAGCGAGCAGACTGAAGTTTGAGCTCATCGCTAAGACTGTTCAGCCCAGTCATGCGTCCGAGCGACCGGGTTGCGGTGTTTCTTCAATGCTGGTTGTACTTCATGAAACCCCAGTCTTGTCCAGAATGAGGGCAAAGTGTTTCTTCTCGGTCTTCGAATCGCCAATGCTATCTTCAATGAGGAGCCATCACCATTGCCTGCGTTCATGCCCTCCGCTTCGGTGCCGTTCTGGCAAGCTTAACCTCGATCATCGATATTCGAGAAGTGAAAGATGTGAGAGACATGAGATATTAGAACTGCTAGTCCGATGTCTTTCGTCGTGGTTCTTGGAAGCAGTGGGGCGTTTGCACATGCTGCAGACGTTGAAGTGCAGGACCTGGCCAGGATGTCATCGATGCAGCGATGTAACGGCACAGTGACGAAGTGAAGCAGCGATAAAGCGACCAAGCAATGAAGCGAAGAAATGCTTTAGGCTTCAGGAGATGAGACAACGGAGCAGTGGACGTCGAAGCGAGAGCGCCACGGAGCAATGAAGCGACGGAAAAATAAGGAGACCATCGTCGCAGTTCAAAATTTTCTTCGCTTTAATGAGATTCCGGTTTCAGGAGAGCCCCGTCAACTGATAGGTTGCATCGAGCGAACTCTTCCAATGTGGGAATCGAAATGATGCTCCTAAAGAAAGCTGCCTCGTAGAGTTATTTGATTGCCACTCTGGAGGCTATACCATCGTTCAAGGACCAGCCGCGATGGAAAGATATAGAGGCTGACTGGTGCCTGCACAGTCGCTATATAGAGGGAGCAGTCGAACGCTAAGAGGAGCGACCGTCCAACGGACAATGTCCCTCAATGTCTCCTTCTTCCGAGCCCTTCTGGAGCTGAAGCTAGAGCAAGCTAGCTAATCGAAGTGACGAGATGAAACGTCGTGGTGATTGTAGCGCCAGTATATAAAGCGAAGGAATGACTTGAGTTTGTCGTTTCGAAGAACTGGTTGTTCGGCTCGAAGCAGTGAGTGGAAAAAGAATGTATGGCTGCAGAATGTCGAAAGCGTACATCAGTGGCCCTTCAAGCGCGGCATCGACAAGCCAGCGTCCCATCGCGATTGAAATTTCGCGGATTCAAAGGATCGTTTTCGTCCCGATCAACGAAGCCTTCTGATGCTTCGGAAGTTCCTCTGTTGTTCTTCCACTATGTGTCGTAGGCCAAGGAGCCGATGAGCCAGTGCTTGATCTGTTAAAGTGACGAGGATCTGTCACTAGGTCGCTTTCGTTCCGATCGACGAAGCCTTCTGATGCCTCGAAAGTTTCTCTGTTTTCTTCCGATATATAGCGTATCCCGAAGAGTCGATAGGCTCAGAATGTCGGGAATATATATTGTATACAATACAGTGGTGCACTTCTTCTTGCCCGCTGGTCCTTCGGATGTGTTCGATGGGCTTATAGTGTTGATATATATACGCAGCGACGGTTGAAATTGTAGTCACCATTCGCGACACAGTTGCAAAGCGTCGAAATGTCGTACACCGTTTTGGAGATTATATAATTATGCACTGATTGGCACATTATAGATTGTGTATAGGTGAGAGCTGTCAGTGGTGTTGATGAAGACTGGGCCAGCCAATCAAGGTCGAGAAGTCTCGTATATGCCATCTCCACCGAATGATAGATGGGGTATAGAATTGGTCTCGCAGCGTATATACTGTGACGGGCGAGTTGCCGTAATCAGAATCGTCAGCGCAGGCCTTCTCCATGGGGCTTGATTTCAGTATGTCATAGAAATCACTAACGCGGCCACAGATCATCGGGGGTGGACTGCACGTGAACGATGGAGACTAAATGTCCCGCGGAGTTGTGCAAGGGCGTCTCAGAGTTGTTGAGGCATCATGGCGTGATTCTGTTACGAGAGACAATGCAATTAGGAGTCGTAAGGGAGCCACGAACGAGGCAGCTTTTGGAGAAGAGGGGGACGCGAGTCAGAACTGCTGCGGAGATGCAAACCGCTCGGTCGGCGCGTTGGGTGGGGGGCAAAGAAAAGATTAATGAAAATTGGCATGAGGATAAGCATAGAGGACAAGAAATGCAAAGTCGAATAAGCACAAAAAGGCGCTTTATGCATAATAATCGAGGGGATGTGGTTGGATGGCCGAGGTACGATCTTCCGGCACAGTGAGCCGATCGAGGGCTGGATCGTCGCCGAGAAGAGCTTTTTTTTTCAACGCTATTCTGTCTTGTTTCCAATAAGAATGACAGAGTGGCAGGTTGCTCGACGGACTTCATCCGAGGCAAGACCGGTGACCCAAAAGGTGATTGTATCCCCATGGTGTGCCCTGACCAAGTGGGGTTAGATTTCCTGAGTGGCTGGAACCAGGGGCTTTTTTATGCTTACTGTGGGTATCTCGGCGTTAATGAGCTTGGAGATGCCGTGGCAAAGAGAGCCTCCCCCGGCATGCCGAAGCCGAATGTATGCCCACGACGGTCGGGGAATTCGGAGAAGCCGGCTTATGCCAAACCCATCGTAGCCGGTATTTCCCCGGGGGGCGAGATGAGGCGGATGTTGCTGCTAGTCGATCTCATCCCGCCCCAAAACTTGAGTGAGGCCAACTGGACAGGCCCACGTGGCACCAAAGAGAAAAACAGCACAAATGAGAGTTATAATGAAGAAGAACAGAAGTAATACCACAAATGAGATGGTGTGACGTATAACGGAAACAAATGAAGGTCGTGCCATCGGAACAGACGGCTTCTTAGGGTTGTTCCCCGCTCGTTAGACTAAACCCCCATCCCCAAAAAAGAAAGTGATCAGGTGAGGCGATAGAGGGTCCCCAAAGCAAGGAATATTACCCCTCCTTGACAAGTTATGATGGAGAGTGTGAGGCGAGCGTAAGAAAGCAGTAGAAAGAGTGTGGAGATTACATGAGGGGCAGAATGCGGTGTAGAAGGGGAGGCAAAACACTGAGTGGGGATACATCGTTGACAGAAGGGAAGCAGACAAGAGAATGAGGTTACATCAGAAGCAGTATCAAGCAGGAAGATAAGGAATGACCAGAAAGGAAGAAGAAAGTAATGAAAGGATACAGTAGCCATCTAAGCTTCGAAAGAGAGTGTGATGAAGATGTAAATGATGAAGATGATAGAGATAGAGATGATTCAAAAGAGTGTATGATGAGCTGATGAGCAGTCAGATCGATGCTTGAGACCGTTCTGAGTATGGAGAGGAGGGGAGAATGCGAAGAAGAGATTTGGAGCGAGAAGGAGGGCCATTTTATACCTGGGAATCATCAGTCATCAGAGTCCAGATCATCGTTCACAGTCCAGTGCCTCCGTTCACTCTATACATGGGAATGAGAGAGGAAGTCGTGGAATGAGGGCTTCAAACCGTGGAATGAGGGCTCAGATCGGGGAATGAGAGCCTCACAGCGTTACGCTGAACACCAGGATTCACATATTCTCGTGGAATGGAGACATCTCTCGCCCAGAATAGGAAGTGGAGATGGTGAACGGTCGAGAAGTGTGAACGGAGGCAAGAGTGAACGGGTCGATGCGACAAATACCATTCCACGCAGTCTCTCGTAATGACCATCACACTACGAAAGAGTCCGTATTGTGTAGCAAGAAGGATCGGGTTGCTGTTCACGCAGGAGAACGCGGGCCATTACTATTTGTCTACCCTAGGGAACTTCCGGTGGAATCACGAATTAAAAAAAAAAGGGAATTGTAGGACATGGAAAAGTCTAATTCTAAATCTATAATGTATCCCAAACGCCTGTGTAGCTAGAACAACAATCCCAAAGGAGTCGTAAAAAGGCTGACACAAATGATGAGCGCTCAATATAGTGTATGCATATAATCGTTTCGCCAGAATTCACCGCTAGAGATGCAAGAACATTGAAACCCAAAAGATGCTGAGGCTAAAATATGAGACAAGAAATGGAAAAGGAACCAAGGCGGGTGAGGAATCATTCAGACACATCCTCATCTTGACCCGGCCACATGATGTCCTTGCGGATAACGGCCCGGATGGCGCTAACCAGGACAAAGATAAACATGATGATGACACAGAGAGACATGGCGGTGGCCACGCCCTTGACGCCTGGGCTCTCAAACATGTTGGCCAGGGTGATGGTGGCAAGAGTGAAACCCGTGTTGGGGAAGACCATGGCGAACCAGTTGAGGTGGAAACCCTTGGGCGGGGAGCGGACGACAGCAACAACCGCAATGCAGAAGAACCAGAAACTCAGAGCCCAAAGGAAGATGGCCGCACTGACAGCGAGGAACAGCATGACGCGTCCGTCGATAACAGCATGGGGATCACCGACGATCTGGAAGTCATCAGGCAGCGCCTTAGCCATACCAACCAAAGCGAGGGCAGTAAAGGCAGGTGGGCCAACACAGATGAACATGCCAGGTCTGTGTTCGGGACTCGGCAAGCCGACCTCCATGAGTCGTCCGATGTAGTGGGCGTACATCATGAAACTGATAGAGAAACCAAGACCCTGGAAGGTAATACCGGCGATGACCATAGGTATTCCATCACTAGCCGGCTGTCCGCTTGCGATAACGGACGCAATGGTACCGCTAAGCATGACAGGGAAGGCTGGCAGAATCCACGACGGCATCATAGTGTGCAGCTCGTATTTGTGGGTGGCAAAGACAAAAGAGTACTGAGCGACGGCGGTGATCATGGTGAAGCCACAGTAGATCCAGAAGAGGACTTGGAGACACTTGGTAAATTTTTCGTTCGAGTCATCACCAAAGCACTTGTACAAGCCAGTGATCATGGTTGCAATGGAGAGCCAGAAGGTCGGGAAGAAGAGACCTTCACGGTCATGGCCGAGAGACTCCAACATGTTCTTATGCAGAATGAATCTGATGGCCATGAGAGTAGTGACGATGACGAAGAATGCAATGTTGAGACAGTAGACTACCCGGGCAATGTCCTTCAGGCCCTTGAAGTCATGAGGCTGGTTGACAATTAGGAGGGCCAACCCGCCGCAGCTCATGGTCAAGGTATACCAGGCCCAGGTAAAATGGCGTAGACGCTCGCGGAGGCCCACTCGACCTGGTTTCTCGAATGTATGGTTGACGCCTAAGTCGGCTTCGTGATTGACAGATATCTCGGAATCATGGTTGGCATGTTTCTTGGTCTCATGGTGGAAGGTTTCCAGATCCGAACCAGACGAGCCAGGGAGGCTCGTTTCAACGTTCATAGTGCCGATCGACTATGGTCTATACGGTGATGTATAAGATATGAGGTAAAGAAATCAGAGATAGGAATAGAGAAGAGGTGTGAGGCAGTGTAACTGATGGAGAGCAAAAGCCACCGGCTTCCCTGCTCGTGAACAGTAGGAGAATATCAAGAAGTAGATAATGTCTGGTTCAAGTGCCTCGAAAGGAATGAGCCAGCCTTTTAACCAGGGAGGGGTGACCAGGCCTTAGCAAGCTGAGCGGACCCGTACTACTATTGTACACCGGGGGCCCACAGCGAAACAGCACGGAAAAACGTTTTGGGATACGGAGAACTGAATTGATAATTGTGGAGTGGATATGAAAAAAAAAATTCTGGTAAGACAGGGTGTTTGCTCAGGTAATGCAATGGCTTCTGGAAGAACCAATTATTCCACGAGCTCGACTACCAGCGATGCATTGCACCTCCAACAGACAGGACATTCCACAGGTCATATAAGACTACGCATCAACCCCTATGCTTTGGGGCTACAGTAAGGCAGTGCTTCTTGGGCTGCCAGAAAGATCGTCCTTCAAGTGTCAACACAGCATGGCCAAGAGCATAACAGCCGACCTGCAGGGGCATGGCAAGAGTGGTTGGCTCACCAGGCGAAGAGCATCACAGTCTAGACTTGAGATAATCAGTATCGCGGGGCCCAATATCTAGGCGTGTGTAATATCCAAATTAGGTCAGGAGAATTAGGAATCATAACAAGGGGGGGCCACCATATTGCCAAGGCGGACAGGGATCCACGGCACTCAGTCGAAGCATCATAGGAGGCGAAGGTTGAACCTGATGGCTAGGGGAGCAGATGGTTCATGATCCTCAACCTTCCAGAGACTCTCTTCCGCCAAGCCATGCGAGGTTATGGTTCTGCATCAGTGGGTCGGTATGCATCGACAACGTCAACTGGCAGGCACTTCAGTTCTGGGTAGTAGAATTGATGGTATGCGCCACGCACTGTGTTATTATTATCACAGAATTTTACCCGTTTTGAAGGGTTGGGGTCCGGAAATTCCCCGAGAGTGCGGACGTGCCCATTGCCAGCATTTGTCACCGCAGAATCGCTGCCACATCAGGGACCACAGGTCTGAATCGGCCAAGAGACCTGTATAACTTCGTCTCAATTTTGAACTGGTGGTGATACATCTGAGTTTGGATGAGTGTTGCTATCGGGGACAAAAAAGCCGAATTTTCGAGGATTGATTTTTTGCCCCTGGATCCATCCCGAAACCTTTTCGGCCCATTGTGAGTTACGACATGGGCCGCGACGGGTGCGGCAAAAGGAGTGGCCAAACGGGAGGGTGTCGATGCTAAGCCCTGTTCGGACCGAGGATTAGGTACGGGAGACAGAGTCAGGAAGGTACGAGACGAGAAACAGCAGCAGCAGCCCTGAGTAGTAGCAGACTAGCAGTAGGAGGAGGACCAGAGATAGTAAGTACACTTACTCAGTCGGGAGGCAGTCCCAAAGACAAGGTTGGAGCTGGAAAAGTGGAACTCGATGGACACCATCCGGGCCAATCAAGCGGGCAAATGCATTGTAGTGCGCATCCAGGAATCTTCAACGTGCGCTGATTTCTCCAACCTGTTTCGCTCCCCAGATGAGCGATGGCCAAGAGGAGGATCGACAGCGCACCATGGCATCTCCGCTGCCAAGTAGTGGTGGCTATAAAATGCCCAGAATATGGGAGAGGAAGCGAGCAGGAAGGTTTTTGCCAATACTATTAAGACTGCGGGAGATTTCTTGGGAGGTTCGGGAGTGGACAGTCAGAGAACTAAAGTCGACCGCAACCCAAAGAATGTAATGGAGAGGGAGGGGGGATCGGAAGTGGGCCCTGATCCATGCGGGTGACCCATGGATGGCAACAATGTAAAAAACAGGCCCCTATACAGCATAAATTGAGGTCACCGGTGAGGGCAAAAAACTGAACCCATTCAACCAACTGGATGGGGGTGGGGGGACAGACAGACAATTGGGAAGGAGAGGATGGAAAATGAAGAAGTTGTTTGTGTTTGTGGGAAAGTGAAATTTGGGGGGAAGGAGCGGAGGAAGACGGAATGGCATCAGAGGAAATCCTGGCTGGGCATCTCTTGGCACGAGTTTCCTCCGGAACGTTTGACCAGATGAACCAGATAGTAGATAGTCCAGATAGATTAGACAGTTAGAGATAGAACTGATCTTCTTCTTACTCCTTCACAAAGTCAATCCCGATCCTTCCCTTCCGTCTCTTGGATGCTCTTGGCCGGATCGTCGCCAAGCATGGCTCAGCCATCTATCGAGATACTTGAGACTCGATAGATCGTTGATGAAACTATCTCGGCGTTCTTGTCCGCTGGCGATCCCCTTCTTGTCGCCTAATCCTCGAGTCGTCATCCCATTCTGTGACTTGATTTCCTTATCTCCTCGCCTACTTCGTGGTCCTCCGGAACTCCTGGAAAATGTGATTGCCTACAACATGCCAAGCCAGTGGCGATGCACTTCCTCATTTTCCCCCTTTAGAGTGCCTAGATATGAAGCGCGAGTTTGATGGCCGCTATCTACTAGGATTCCGTCAAGGCGACGACATCGGCTGCAGATGATGTCCAACGCCCAGCTCTTCACGGCAACCCGGATCGGCTTCTGGACCCCCTGCAGATGGACAATGGCCCGCAGTGACACGGCTAGAATTAGAACAACTACCCGATAACACAACAGGGAAAGTAAGACGAATGCTGCCCGCTGCAAGACACAGGTCAAATCTTAGGCAGGCGAAGAATCTGGAACTCGCTTCGCGCGGCTTGGATCAACATGCAGAAACGCTAAACATGCACATGCAACCTGTCCCAAGACAATACAATACGCTATCAGGATACCTCATTGCGACGCAAACTCGGCTGTGCTTGTTATTACGCATCCACGATGGAGCCAGGGTAATTCATAGCAAATAATCATTCAACATCATATACACAAAAGGAAATTCGTTGTTGGCAGTGGGAAGATGAGCGCATAAACTTTGAAACAGACTCCATACACTTATCTGTCATCCCGTACGCCAGGTCATGCATCTCATGCCATCTGTCGTGCGTTGTTGGTTCTGTGGTCGTGCGTATCTGGATATACATGTAGGAAGGATGGTTTGGAGTTTTTTTGAAAGAATCGTATCGAAAGAAAGAGAAGAAGAAACGAGTGGAGAGATCAGATGCAGTGCAAGGGCATTCACATCATCATCCTATACACCAGGTCCGAAGCAAGCTCGGTGGTGGTGTCCAGCAAGGCACGGAAGCCCCGCGCTGAAGGCTTCAATGGCTTGCTCGACGGAGATACAAGATCACTCTCTACTGGTGGAGAGTAGGCCGCCAAATCACGCACCTTGCAGGCAGCAAAGTGCACGACCAGCTTCCGTAGCTCGTTATCCCGCAGCTGTGTAGCGGACGTGGGGGTGATCGGCTCCAGACGAGTAGTCTTGGTGTACGTGTAGTGCAGGAGATCAAGGACCTTTCTGGCCTTGGTGGTGTTGAGGCTATGCTGCTCCTCGTCCTCACTCTCGATGCTCGATTCCGCGAATCCCAGGTACAGCAGGTCGCGATGGAGCTTGCGGAGACAGAGCTGGGCCAGCGCAGGGATCAAGTATCGGGTCGCAAAGACGTACAGCTTGGCATGGAAGACCAGGTATGGCAGCTCAAAGGGGGACCGAGCAGACATGACGCTTGGAGGCCTCGTCACGGAGCAAGAGCGGGGGTCGACGTAGTCGATGGCTGAGAACTCGTCCCAGAGACTAGTTCCTTTCTCGTTCATCCGGGAGTACTGCTGCCTGGCGAAAGAGGTGTCGATCATCGGACCCGTCTGTCGTCTGGCCGTGGCTTCCTGATGCTCTTTGGACTCTTCCCTCTCCTTCTGCTGTGTCTCTTCCTTCTGGTCTCTGTTGTCCTCTTTGCTGGGGGCGTCTGCCCCATCTTCTGGAGGCGTGGGCGCAGTGTGCTCCCAGCTCTCGGTGGGCGATGAGGCCGCAGCCTCAGTATCAGCTGGCTCCGGAGCTGGAGGTGCCTCTACAGTCTCAGGAGCTGGAGGGACAGCCTCAGACACTGCGTTGGTTTCAGAAGCAGGATTGGCGGCTTCCTCTTCCGGCTTCGTGTTCGAGGGGGGTGGCGTGGATGGAGGTGTCAGGTTGGGCGCGGCTTCCTCTGCGGCCGCTCCCTTCTTCTTTTTCTTGTCCTTCTTATTCTTTTTACCTTTCTTTCCCTTGGATGCATCCTCTCCAATGGCGTCCCATCCATCGCCATCATTCTGCTCTGCTGCGGGAGTTGGAGGAGGCTGCTCGCTTGCCTCTTTTGTCGCAGGTGCTGGTTCTTGAGGCTCATCATCCGCAATGGCACACTCCCAGTCGTCATCTTTGCCCGGGAAACTGTGCTCCACTACAGCGGGCCTGTGCTCTTCGTCCGGACGACTCCACCCATCATCGAGAGACTTGTCGTGGTCGTTCCCATGGGGTTGGTCTACCGGTCGACCAGGGGGTGTCGGGGCCCGCGGAGGAATGGCTGCTGGGCTGGAAGGATCGTTGGAGAAAACGCCGCGAAACGGATTGTTCACGGCCTGCTCCTCACGGTCCTCTTCGCGCGACCCGGGGGGTGGCACACGGTAGTCACCGGTATAGGCGTACTCGCAGAACGCGACGAAAGTTTCGACGTCATACTCTTCCAGAACAGCGATGTGGTGCTTTGACTCGCGGGTCTCCCCACTGTTCATGAGATGGTCGAGTGGCTGGGAGACATGACGGGCGAGGCCGGACTGGATGGTAAGCTTGGTGTGGTTGGGGCCGACCAGAAAAGTAAATGGCGGTGAATGGACGATGCTGTATCCATCCAGAGCGTGGTCAGTGGCAGCACTGTGGTCGTTGGCATGAAGCAGAGATAGAAGGAAAGAAAAGAATCAAGCGCAGAAGCCGGACAAAATGGTGTGAGTCATTCGAGAGATCGCAATGGCTAGAGTCCCAATTCTGGTTATGATTGAAGGTCTGCACTCACCTACTAAAGTCCCGATCAGACTCCATTGGCGAAATCTGTTGCGTTCCTTGCGACTACAACAAGAATTGACTTGAAAGCAAAAAAGGGCCGACAGACAGACGGACTCAGAATGCGATTAATATATGCGATCCTCCAATACTCCTGACTGTCCGTCGAGCTCTCCACTCATACATGCGCCCTGGAAATTTTCCCCTCCGGGTGTCTAGTCCCTACGCCAAAGCAACTATAGGCGCAGGAGCCGACTAACTGGGTCAAGGCAGTCTGCTACGTGTGCATCGCTAACGGGTTTCGGAGTGGGTTGACCGCCAGCTTTTGCGATGCCAACCAACGGCCCGTTCAGTTCGTCTTATCGCGACCACCAGGTGATGCATGGGCGTCGCTAGCCAGAGATCAGCGTCGTCGGACTGGCTGAATCTTGTAGCAATATTCCCTATCCCTGAGTGTAACATATGTCTCCTGCACGGGCTGCAGTAGAGGGGACTTCATATATTGGTGATGGGAAATCGCCCGTTGATCCTCATGCCCAACCAGACGCTCGCTCTCAATGCAACAACATCTCACACGAGACAGAATCTGCTCTCCAGCGGCAATGAAACCAACCATAGGAGTCACAGGATGGCTGGGATGGTTCGCATTCCCCACTAACGAGGCCAATCCTTGCCCATGTGCAGGAGTGGGTGTTGTATTGCTGGTTCCAGTCATATTGTTGCCCGATGGGAAGCCTTTTTCATCCCAGCCTCTTAGGGACCCAACGGCGGTCAGCTCATTGGCGTAGAAGTTCAATTGCGGTGGTGGGGGTGGTTGGAGTGCATGGTCAAGTGACTATTTTTGTCTTTTCTTATTAATTGAAAGTGCTTCATAGATTCGTAGTTGCAGGTTCAATAATTAAGTATCCAAGTGTGCTGATGAATCAAAGACTAAATGTTGAAGTTCACTTTTTGAATCCTGAAAATGCGGAAACGTGCCCTAATCCGCAACACCGGGAACTTCCTACACTCTACGGAATAAAAATATATATAATCGTGTTTCGAGTCATTCAATGAATCCGGAAGATAAACAACAAATCTCTATAAAAAGGTCACAACTGTGGGACCCTCGCGGAAAATATCCACCACGAACTGAACTAGATAAGTACAATCAGTAAGTAGTAGTTAACTAGTTAGTCCCTTGCTGAAGTGACAGCTAGAGACTCCACTGACAGCACGTCGACCACGAGTACGGATAGATGAACTACTATATTATAGCTGCTTAACAACTCACAACATATTATTGACGATGGTGTCCATGATTCATTGTGGTATTTCATTGCAGGAATATACTTTCTCTCATTGATAGTAGCAGTAGCAGTCTATGCACTCATATTTTACATAGTAAACATCGTGGTTAAGAGTGGAAAAGATTTATTGCATCCTCATCATTCTATCATCCAAACCTCTATACTAGTATCACATAAGATAATCATGGTATCTCTATACATCCAAAAACCCCCAAATATCATACACACACACACACACACACACACACACACACACCATCCCTCCAAACCAACCACCTAATGAACCAACCTAATCCCCCTACACCCCGGCTCCCACTCCCTCAACCCCTCACCGACACTATACCAAAACCTCAACTTAACACACTCCCTCCTCGCCAACTCAACATCCCCCTTATCAAACGCCTCCCCAAGAACCCTCACACACTCCTCCACCCTCCCCTGATTCTCCACCTTCAACTCATTAATCTTCTGCTCCGCAGCCGCAGCATCCTCCCCGGAATCCGTCACCTCCTCAATCGTCTCCTGCACCTCCATGACCTCCATCAACGTCTCCGCATCCAACGCATGCTTCGATGCCCCATCCTCCGCCGTGACATCTATCCCGTGCATCTCGCGCAGGAGGTACTGCGCCCGTTGCAGCGGGTCCAGCAGAGTGCGGTATGCTTCGTTGATGCGCGCTGATAGCGCCTCCGCTTGTTGCTTTTGAGGACCCTGTGGGTATTTGTCGGGGTGGATGAGGGATTGCCAGCGGAGGAATTCGCGGCGGAGGTCGGCGGTGGGGATGTCGAAGGGGGAGGAGGGCGGTGGGCCGGCCGGGAGGGTTTGTTTGAAGATCGTGTAGTGATTGGTTATGTCGGGGGTGGTGTCGGTTGTTGTGGAGGCGAGGCGGAAGGTGTTGATTGTTGTTGTTGGTGATGATGGTGATGATGATAGTAGAGATGATGGATGCTGTTGGTGTAGGTAGGAAGTGTGCGGGGATGCGGGTGTGCGGGCTTGTAGAACGCCTGTGCGGGCAAGCCGCGATGCAAGACGGCTGCTTCGTAGCATTGTGTACTTTGTGCGGGTTGCTGTGAGGAGTCCTGGTTTCGGTGGACTGTGGTAGTTGTTGGAAAGATGATGCTCGGACTCGGAGATGGCGGTTGTTGATGGATTGTCGGATTTGCCTCGGATTTGTTATGGCGGTGTGTGGCAATTGCTGGCAGAATGGGGTGGCGGTTGCATGAAGGTCATGTGATTATGATGTATGATGTTCACCGCTTTCTATTTGAGATAGGAAACGATGGGATAAGTCCTGTCTCACCATGTCACACTCCATGAACATAGTGAAAAATACAAGACGATGAGGTGTTGTAAAGCTAGGTTTGATACTGGATAGCTTGGTGAAGATATATTACCGATGAACGATGTATATTCCTTGTAAATCTGGGGTGTGAATCGGATGCTACGCTACAGTGACGAATTGCCTCATCTTCACAGCTATATTTACGAAGGACTTCACAAAGAGCAATTCATGGGCAGTCATTATCACTTGATTGTTCTATATTACATGTACATCATTCAATTCCCCAGAGCTTCACCGTCCGGTCGTGTCCACAACTGGCAATCCACTGGGCATCGGCGCTGATGTCGGTGCTGAGGACATTACCCGCATGTCCACTCAACGTCTTCACCAACGACCAGTCATCCGCGCTAAAGATATTCACGTTCTTGTCAAAGCCACTGCTCACGAAGAAGGTACCTGACTTCTTAGGCTGCACAGGCGCCGGAGCTTCATCCGTTGGTGTGGCCCCATCAACGTCCATGCGGCCCTCCGCAGAGGGAAGGAATGAGTCGGCCTCCGCGCCCTTGTACCATCGGAGATCGGACACCACGCTCTTATGCGCTCCAATGCCACCGCTATTCCGAACTTGACGCAAGTCCCAGCACTTGACCCAGCCATCGCCCGAACCGGACAGCACTCGGTAACCATCCACGCCCCAATCCATGCCAAAGATCTCGCGGATATGCCCCTCCAGAATCATGACCGTGCGGCCAGTCCGGAGATCCCAAATCCGGCCGATGCTGTCCAATCCGCCACTCGCCAGGAGCGAGCCGTCATTGTTGAATGCGACTGTGTACACCTCACGGGAATGTCCTTCTTGCAACAAGAGCTCGGCCGTAGTTTCGACGTCCCACAGCCGCCAGGTGGTATCGTAAGAAGCAGAGGCAACATATCGGCCGGATGGGTGAAATTCCGTCCGGCAGACACGGCCGCTGTGGCCAGAAAGCGTCGCCAAGGGCTGATCCTTGTCTAGAGACCACAGGCGGACATTTCCTTCACCTCCTCCTGACACTAGATTCACCGTTGATTCCGACACATTCGATGTAGGCAGCGTAGCTCCGGGAAACCATGAAAGCCCACCGACCCGATCATTATGTGCCTGGAGTGACAGCTTCTCTTCAAGATTAGGCACTGTAAGCAAGCGAATGCCACCGCCCCAGTTACCGGTCGCAATAGTTTGCCCGTCGGGGGAGAATCGACAGATACTGACGGGGCGGTCGCCCGCAATCTGGGACCCGTACAGATCGAAGTTGTGTAGCTTTTCCTTGATCGCCTTTCGATGCTTGATATGCGTGCGCAGAGGTATGGTCGATTCCTCCTTCAGTCGGGCCACACGCGCCTTTGCGCGAGGTAACGAGAAACGTGCAATGTCCTTCCGGGCCTGCAAGAGCTCGTTGGTGCCCTCCGTATAGAATTCCTCCTGCTGCTCTGCCTCCTCTTCATCGCCTTCACCCATGGCCTCCATCATTTCCACATCGCCCTCTGCCGCCGCGGCTTCTTGTCGTTCTGCCAGATCGGTCAACAATTCCCGCAGTCGGTCTCTCCGATCCGCAGGGCCTTCTCCAAACAATGTAATCGGTTCGCCCAATTCGCGTAGTCGTGCGCGCACCCGGCCATCATCCGTCGGGACCGCCATGGCTGCGGCTCTTCGCTTCCTTTCAAACTGTGACAAGATGGCTGACGCTCTTTCGGCGGGAATGCCCGCTGCGGCGGAGGGGAGGTCATAATTGCGGTCGACGGCTAAACAGATTGGTGATAAGCAAAGGGTACATCATAGATGACATGGCGACATAGGATCTTGATAGAGGCGCAATACTTACGGATGTTCGCCAAGTCAATGCCCATGTCCGTGTCCTGGAAACGATGTCAGTATATGCAATGTCAACAGAGGAATCTTCCGGCGCTATTCTACAGAAGCGCCAGAAGAAGAAACAGATCACGATGAAGAGGATTGCTCACCTCAGCTTCCTCCACGTACGCCTGTCTCGACGGGTGCATCATGATGGGCGCAGTGGGTGGGAGGTGCGCAGATACTCCGACAGTTTAGATCCGACACGAACAGCCACGATTGATTCGAATGGGATCGGAGATTGAAACGGTTATCCAAAAGAGATCCGTCCAGACGCGCAATAATATAGAGAAGCTGGAACAGAAGGGGGATTTGGGGTCAGGGAAGATGGAGGAGTGGAAAGACAAGCGGAGGCCGAAAAGCAACAAAACGGCGGCACTTTTGCTTTCCTTCCTTTCTCGGATTTCTTCTGGCAGCCCGAAAAAGGCGGCATCCACCATACGATCGCAACTTCCCTCTTCTCTCTCGTGACTGTTCTTTCCTCTTTTTTTTGTTCTGTTCTGGCTGTTTGCCTTACAGAGTGACACTAGCATGCACGATGACGACCACGTTTTCAACTCTTTACTACCCAACCCAGCGGTGTGCTGAATCGGTGAGTTTAATTAAGTCCATGGTTTTACTCTGGAGCTGCTCCGCGCCCGGAGTATCTACGCTCTTTCCTCTCCTCCATATGTCTCTCAGCATCCCCTCTGCCTTCCTACGTCGAATTCTCTTTCCTTTTTCCGATCAGACAAGCAATCAGCAACTAATCAGCGACCAGCCCAAACAATTCGCTGATCTGCTTATCCGCAATCCCTCTTACTCCTCGATGCTCGCGGAGGCGGTCGATGACGCCAGGCGGTCGGGAGTCCCGTCGGGCCCAGCAACTTGAAATTTCCAGCTTGGATCGCCTCGTCTCTCCCCTTCGCCTGGCCTCACATAATCCGCGACTTTTTCTTCCTATTTGATCAGCCGGCCATTTCTGGCCCTATCGTGACCTCTCCACTCTTTCAATTCCCCGGCGACTGTCTGGCTCGCCATTTCGCATGCTCTCCCGGTCTCCTTGCTCCATCCCGACTACTTCCTGTTCCTGCTGGCACAGACAGGATTCAAGGTGACGATCCGGTCCTTCGCTGATGATCGCACTGGCGTCTTCCGGTAGAGCCTGCAGTGCAGCCTGCAGTAGCCTACACGCCGTTGTTAGGGACGGCTTCTTGGCCTCTGTCTCGGCTCCGAAATCCTCTGGCCTCCGATACCCCCTCGTCTCCTCCCTCGCCTCAACATCTCGTTCCCCGCGATTCTCCCGCCGTGCCTTTCATTCCACGTCGCCGTTAGACTCGGCGACTCCGCGAATCTCATATCGCGTCGCCGCGTCCTCTTCCGGCAAAGGCCGCCGGTTCCATCCGGCCAAAAACACCTACAACTTCACCCCCGACCTCCACGAAGCCATTGGCGTCGCAACAGACACAGAGAACAAGGCGCTCCGGCGAAAGAGGAGACCTGATAGTGGTGAGGATGCGTTCTTCGTGAGCAGAGTCGGCCGAAAGGACTCTGGCGCAGTGGCCTTTGGAGTCGCCGATGGCGTGGGCGGCTGGGCTGAGTCGCGCGTCGATCCAGCAGACTTCTCGCATGCGCTATGTGGCTATATGGCTCAGTCGGCCATATCCTGGGAGTCGCCCGTCGAAGAATTACGGCCAAAGAACCTTCTCCAGACCGGATACGACCAGGTCGTAGCAGATGAGACGATCCGAGCCGGAGGCAGCACCGCGTCAGTCGGCGTGGGATATCCAGACGGACGAATTGAGCTGGCCAACCTGGGCGACTCGGGCTCAGTTCTTCTTCGCCTTGCAGCCGTCCACCATTACACCGTCCCGCAAACCCACGGCTTCAATACCCCGTACCAACTCAGCATCATCCCGCCACGCATGCGCGCTCAGGCGTCCATCTTCGGCGGCGCCTTCCTCGAGGACTTTCCGCGCGACGCGGCCGTCACCAACCTCCACATGCAACACGGCGATGTCCTCATCCTAGCTACTGACGGTGTTTTCGACAACCTCAACAATCAAGACATGCTCAAGCTTGTCACGAGTCGCATGGTTCTCACGGGCGCCTGGACCGCCGATCCCGACGCGGGCATCCGTCCCTCGGAGGATCTCAAACAACTAACCAGCCCAGAGGGTCTGTCTTCTCTTCTTCCTACGCCATCCTCCTCACCATCCTCCGACCCCGACTCTCCGAAATCATCCTCCCCCAGCACGCGCCAGCAGACCTACACCCTTCAGTCCCTCATCGCCGCCACGATTGCCGGCGAGGCCAAACTGGCCAGCATGGACATGCGTCGTGACGGACCCTTCGCCAAGGAAGCCCAGCGCTATTACCCCGGTGACTGGTATCGCGGCGGGAAAGTCGACGATATCAGTGTGGTGGCCGTAGTTGCCGTGGACGAGGGATACTCAGGATGATGAGTGGTTTTTCTGCAAAAGCGAGGCTTCTCAGCCTCCAGTATAATATTTCCTTTCTTTTCTCTTACTGGGCTTTTCTTTCATGAACGACTTCCATGCACATGCACATGCATGCATTTTCATGCCGATACCTATACCTACACACACCTCTTCTATACCTATACTTCCTGCTTGGATTATGTCATTCCTATATATACACAGTGACACACTGTTGTACCTTTCCTTTCCCATTATTTTCTCTGGCGGTCATCAGGTACTATACTTTTCTTTTCCTTATTGGTCTTGGTCAGGGCAGCATTTATATTGGTAAAAAAAACAGGTAGACACGGATGAAAGCAAGATAGAACTTTATTATTATTATTGATAGACTTGACGAGTTAAACTTTATACCAGATACTTTTACTGGGAACTTTCAAAGAGAGTAGTAAATATACTGAAGTACTAGAAAATGACATGATATAAGCCCTTAGATAGATAAATAGATAAAATAACTACTCAACTCGCATCCACCACACACAGCACAACGGGGGAAGGCAAGGGGGAAAGAAAAACAAAGAAACAGGAACAGCACGATGAGTATACAATTTCGATTCATCCTTTCGCAAAGCTGAAAAAAACAAACAAGGCAAATAATAACAGCAGCAGCAGCAGGAGGACCTGGTAATTAAGCATCGATGATATATCCTCCCCTTTTTCCCATCAGGATTGAATAAAATAAAGCAGAGCAAGGCGGGAAGTTTTAGGTAGGATAGATGGATAGATGGATGGGTGGGTTAAGAGGTAAACTGAAGGGAAAGAGTAAGAGTCTTTCTTCTTGCTTGTCAATTAATCAATACCTACTCGTGGAATCGGGCATACTGGGTGTGTTGGTGTTGATCATTTTGAGGCGCGGAGAGAGGGGGAATATGGTTGTTCTTCACTTCCATCTTGTTCTCCACTCCACTATCAATTAAGAAAGATGGACATGGATGGATGGATGGATGTACAGATGGTACTCCGTAATGGCAAAAGAGACGATGGTGAGCTTTCCCATGATAAAAGATAAGGATGCTTTCAACGACGCTTGCATGTATTTGACTTTTTCCCCAGCTTCGTGAATTTGATTCCAAGAGTAGGAAGAAAGAGAAGAAGAAGAAAAGGGGGATTTGGTTGGATTGGATAGTAAGAAAAGAAAAAAACAAGACAACGCAGAGAGGAGTCACAGCACAGAGGCCCATAAACTAAGGCAAGTAAACAAAACGCCACAATCAATGTGGGTGGTAATAACGGCAAACAACTTCCATCAGCATCACCTTTATGCTGCCGTCTCCACTGGCTTCTCTTCCGTCTTCTCATTATCAGCCTTCTCCTCTGTCTTTTCAGCATCGGCCTTTTCCTCCGTCGCCTTGCCCTCGGTTGGCTTCTCTTCGCTGGACTTCTCCGTCGTAGGTTCTTCGGTCTTGGGAGATTCCTTCTCAGTCTCCTCCGTAGCCGACTCAGGGGCCTGTGGCTTCTCTGCTGCATCGGCATCGGGCATCGGCTCATCCTGCGGCTCCGCAGTGTCAGCCTTGCTCTCCTTGGTATCATCCTCCTTCTCGTTCTCGGTATCGCCCTTAGCCGGCGTCTCAACGCTGCTCTCCTTGTGGACACCGTTGGCCTTGGGCTTGTCTCCCTTCTCCTTGTCATCCGAGGGTCCGGTGGCATCCGCATCCAGCAAGTTCTTCCACTTGGACAGAATGCTCATCGCACGGGCCCGGAACTGGAATTCCTCGTCGCGAGGGATAGAGCTGAGCTTGACGATCATCTTCAAGACCTTGTTGATCTTCGTGGCACGGATAATGGAGACTTCAAGGTCCGCGTGCTTCTCAAGTTTGCCGAAAAAGTTGGACATTTGAGTCATTTCTTCCTCCTTGGGTGGCTGGTCGCGGGAAATGAATCCCTTTTGAAGCTTGTGACGGATAAAGAGAACTAGTCATCATTAGCATAACACGTTCCTAGGCCACCAGGTTGGTCCCACACATACTCTCTTTCTCCTTCTTGTCCTTGGCTTCCTCCTGAGTCAACTTCTTCTCGGGCTCCTTGGATTCCGCGCGAGACTCCTCTCCATCATCACTAGCAGCAGCCTTAGCAGCCTTCTTGCTGCTCGCGGTCTGCTTGCCCTTGGAAGCAGGGGCCTTCTTTCCAGATTCGGTGGCCGGAGTCTTGGGGGTAGTCAACTTCAATTTCGTGGTGGTTTTAGGGGTCTTCGCAGGCTAGACGGGAAAAAAGTCAGCTCCACAGTGTCACCCGAATTCAGCACGACGGCTCTCTCCTACCTTCTCATCGCTCTGGGCCTCAGAGTCATTGTCCTTCTTGCGCTTCTTGGTGCTCTTAGGCTTCTTCGTCTCCTCATCAGCATCGTCCATGTCGACATCTTCTTCATCGACCACGTCCATGCTCTTGCGCTTGTTCTTCTTAGCCTCTCGCTCTGCCTTGGCGGCGGCCTTGGCAGCTGCCTGGGCCTCCCTTTCTTCGATCTCCTGCTCCAGGGCACGCTGGTGATCTGCCAGCAGGTCCTTGAAGTGCTGAAGGTCATGGCCCTCGGCACCCACAGCATACGCAGCCAAGAGAGTTTTCGACTTGCCCTTCTCCGACACCTCCTTGCAGCCAGCAGCATCGATAGGGGTCAGATCGGTGTTGGGGATCCACGCGCTATGGTCTTCGTTAGCCAACTCGATGTCGCAAGCTTCATCCAAGCTCAATGTAGTGTTACTCACAATTCGTTCGTCTCAAAGAACATAACGGGGAAGGTCCGCTCGTGAGCGCGTTTGCCGCCATCGGCGTAGTCCTCCCTGTAGGTTCCGTCGGGGCGCTGAGCCGTCACGGGACGCGTGTTCAAAAGAGTCTGAGGGAGCATTTCCTCGTCGCAGATGATGGAAGGCCATGGGGGAAAGCTCCTGAGACGCGCCAGGTAGTACTCGCCGGGCTGTGCGTTCAAATGTGTGGTACGAATCTGGGACTTCTTTCTGCTCAGCTTAGACTTGTGCTCGGGCACGGTGCCAGTCGATTTCCGCTTCGCAGCGCCAGACTTCTTAGCGGATGCGGGTGTGCCGTTGGCCTCCGATGCTGGTGCGGCTTCGGGCTCTGCAGGCGCGGCCGCAGTCTCATCGGACTTCTTCGCGTCGGCAGACTCGGCGGGTGCGCTCGATTCCTCGGCCTCTGCTGGGGCGGGCTCTTTCTTCTCCTCTTCAGTGGCAGTTTCGGTCGCTGTTAAGCATGGGGCGGGTGATATTAGCGAGCGCCACTAGGCAAGACCGCGACGAGAGGATAGGGCGTGGTGTTGGGGTAGCTTACCAGATGGCTTGTCCTCGGGACCATTGGTCTGCTGCTCTTCCTTCTCCTTGGAAGGCTTTTGCGCAGACTCAGCAGCAGCGGGCTGAGCATCAGCGGGAGCGCGTTCGACAGACGACTCACCGGCGTCGGGGGCGGGCGCCGAGGCAGCAGGGGTATCCTCGGCCATGATGCGCAACCGGGAGTCGGAAATTAATCAGGAGGGGGGAATGGAAGGAGGATGCGAAGGAAAAGAGGATAGACGAAGCCTTCTGATGAGAAGAAGGTTTGGGTGGGGGGAAAGGTTTGAGGGGAAGGGTAATGCGGTGGAAGGAGGAGGAGAGTGAGAGAGAGTTGAGAGCGAGCGAGCGAGAGGTGGTGGTGGAGAAGGTCGCGACGCCGGGAGGCGGGAAGTCGACAACGCGTTGCACTTCTTGGGGTGGGAAAGCAAAGCGGCGCTGCGCCCAGTCCGTAAATGACGCAAACGCTTCAACGACAAAAGACAAGTTGATCAATGTCAACCACCACAACTGGTCTTGACAAGTAACACTGGCTTTCTGGAGCTGCCCCCAATAACCCTTGTATTAGCGACTGGGCAGGAGGGGGATCCTATCACGGCAGACCGCTGTGTCGTGTCTCGGAGCGCTTGTGGCAACTGTAAGACAGAGCTTCCAATAGGGGAGTCGTTGCTGAGAATCGTGGCGTTTCTCCCAAACGTAGAATCGAAGGGTGAATCCGATCCAGTCTCCTTCAAAAGCACGGCGATACAGGGAGGCCTGTGGTGATGAATAGCTGGATGATTGTGATGCTGCTAATGGGCCGTGACGCGAAAACTCCCCGGCGATTGACGATCCTCCAGCAGCCGGAAACGCGAAGTCGCTGCTGCTGCACAACAACGACACGGAGCTTTCAAAAACAGGAAAGAAAAAGCCAAGGGGCTATTCGGAAATTGGCGACAGTAGAATCGTAGTGATGAACATCCACGGATGAACCGCAGTCTGCTTGGATCACCGAGACAGCGAATATCACGGGTCGATTCAAGAGATGGATAGGACTCAAAATAGAGTGCACACAAGTACTTGGTGTGGAGACACAACCTGTTCAGGGCTTTAGTATCTTCTTTGCATAGGACATCCAAATCGCAGACTCACCTGAAGCTAACAATCCAGTCGCGCACCGCCGAATCCGATCAACTAGTTTGAGGATGTTTGAGGAACACCAGAAACCCCGCGGTCGCAAGGATCTGCAAGATTCGGACGAGGAGTTGAAGGTAGGTGAACAAGCAAGTATACCGGAGTCAAATCTCACCCGGAATCGACACTGGATCTTGGAGAGGGTAGATTCGACGGGGGAGGAGGAAGTAGGGGTGATGGTGAGAATGCGTCTGTAGTTGTTTGGTCGGGGGGAACAAGGCAACAAAAGGGAAAGACGGATGGTTGACGCCAGGAGAAAGAGTTCCCTCGCTGGCTGCCAAACCAGCCATCTTAAATCTATATCCCCAGTACAACACTCAACTGTCCTTTATCCCCCACTTCCGCATTGGTATTTACAGGCTTATTCCGAGATACTTGCTCGTTCCATTGACTCCGTGCGTTAAAGGGCGGGACAATGAGCCTAGGAAAGTGTTTCCCCATCTACAACACCCCGTCCGGCACTTGTCGAGTCAGTCCCCACGCAAGTAACACACTGACAGTCAATACCTTGCAAATCCATCTCGTCGTGTGCTACAAGCAGAATTTTAAATGATCCCATCCGCTGTTTCTTCTCTTCCCAGCCACTTGGAGGGTATCCTTCGTGTTATTCGGTTCTGACGTTCATTCATCCCATTCACCCCCACCCGCTTTCCTGCTGGATTCGTCTCTAGTTCTACTACTATATAGCAATCATCCCAATTTGTGCACGATGTTTGACTTACACAGAAACACTAAAGCCATCCAAACCCATTCATCAAGTTGGGTAGAGATAAAAAAAATTAAATGCATTGTCTTTGATCAAAAGCAGGTCGCCATATACACAGTAGGGGGTGTTCGGAGCATATGGATGATCGAGGGAGAGTAGGCACGGACAGTAAGAATAGTACGGCCCCAACGACCGACCGGCGGTACCATCAATGTAATTAATACAGATCAAGAGTCATGACAGGTTCATAAAAACGAGGTGAGAAGCCATTTCCAGAAGGGTATCATGCAAGTCCACGGTATATATGTTGGAAGACAAGCTACTCTCGAGGCAGCGCAAACTCGCTCACCAAGGAAGGGAAGTATGTTCAGGCAATCCCTCATCATCAGTCCACCCATCAGCCCCTTCGAATTCCTCCAGCGCGGTCGGCACCGGTTTATGGATACGAAGAGCCCAGAGGAAGTAGTCTTCCACGGGAAGCAGGTTCAGCAGGATGCCGTTGAATTTCCACCCAAGAGCACACACCGTGGCACCGGCCACGGCGTCCAGAATGAAATGGTTGGCAGTCGCGACAATGGCGGCCAGGATGACAAATGGATAAGCAAAGCCCATGGCCAGGCAGACGAGTCGGCGCCATGACGGAACCTGCAGCCCGACAGGGCCAATCGCGATGCGCGAGCGCCGACGATGATGTGGCGGCAGCGGTATGGTCATGATCGTGAGACCAATCATCAGAGAGTAGCCAAAATGCAAGGAGGGCATGGCGGCTGTGCGTGTTTTGGTCAGCGGTCTCCTCGCCCAAGTGGCTCCCGGATTGAATACTCACCGTACTGGTTGCAGAAGCGGTTTTCGGTCCAAACGCTGCCTGCACCGTTGACGCCATGCACCGTATCCACAAATCCATAGCTACGACCCCGAGCTGCATCAGGACCCTGCGCGTCCTTGTCGCTTAACAGTCGAGGTGGCATGCAGGGCCACAGAGTAAACACCACGAACGCAAGCAAATTGCACACGGCAAGTGTTCGACGACGAGCTTGATAGAGGCGCGGGCCTGCGGGCGAGCCACTCATGAATCCACGAGGCTTGCCAGGCTGCGACTCATCGTATCGGTTTCTAGTGGTCGTGTAGTAGTAGAGCCAGACGAGGAAGGCAATGGTTCCCGGGATATGAATAAAGGAGTAGATCCAGTTTGTCCACATCATGAGTCTGGTGTGCCGGAGGAAGAACCGCTGGATAGGAACCTCCAAGAACAGTCCCAGCGCCTCTTCAACCTGTATCAGCTGTAGCGCATGTTTCCTCGCCACGTCGACGGTGCCTTCTTGCAGCGTAACGGCAGTAAAAGCTCGACCTAATTGGTATGTCTATGCCATCACATTAGCGCTTACCACATAAAACCTGAAAAGCAAGTAGTCGTTGTGGACTCGAGTAAAGCAAGTGTATGGAACACAGGGTTCGAAAATCATACCCAGTACACTAACGCCCAGTACCAGCATTCGACTAAGAAAGGGAACTTGCGTAGGAGGCGACTAAGCAGGCGATCTTGGAAGACGATGGTGTTTGGAGAGGTGACCTCCAAGGTCGACGAAAAGATTCCCAGCTGCCTCTTGCGCCACCGACTCTGGCCATCTTGTAGGAGTGCCGATGAAGATGAGGACAGGCGACGAGACAACAGGCCGTCCTTTGCGGTTGGTGTGGACAGTCCGGACTCTGTCGCATCAGGAGAGCTGCCACGTGAAGGGATGCTGGATCTGCGGCGGGTTCTGCGTGCAGGGAACGATCCTGTTGTTCGGTTGATCCAGGTACCTCCAAAGAGAAGGACGATGACCGTCAGAGGCTCGAGGAACGCTCCTACTCCCATGATGGTGTGACCTCCTCGGGGGTGGAAAATAGATGCGCTATACCGGGGAGGAGGTGGGAATAGTCGACTGTATGGAAAGGGAAAGAAAATCAAGGGTGAGGATTAAGACTAATGAAGTACAAAAGACCAAGCAGCTCCAAGATTCCAAGCTGGAATGCTGCGGGGCAAGCTATAAAGAGTGAAGCACAGAGACACAAGGCTTAGAAAACAGCGAGAGCATCGTCAGGTTAGCAAAGCCAACCAGACAACAACAAACCGGTAGGAAGGAAGGGCGGGCTGAATTATCCCGCCTAATAGCTTGAATTAGTAGCAGTAGCGTGAAGTATTGCTCTCTGAGATGGGCAGCAGTGGGGGGTGGCACTTATGTACCTTACGCAGTGCAACCTAGTAGCAGATGGTACTAGTAGGAACTTGCTTGCGTCTTTTTGGGGGGGTGTGGGTATTAGTAGATAATCATTAGTTGATTAGTTTTGATTTAGTTAGGTAGGTAAAGTAAAGTAAGTAAGTAGTACGTAGGTACTAGGTAGGTACTACAGGGGAGAGAGGGAGAGAAAGAGAGGGTCTCAGCCCAGCCTGACCTGCTTGGCTGTAGAAATACTAGTCAAGTACCAAAAAAGCAGCAGGCATGTAACCAGTCCGAACCACCGACCCTGAGTGGGCAGCAAAAAATTAAGGGATCGCTCCTCACTGGATTGGATGACATGGCTCTCCAAGGTGGGTTTCACCGGTTCTTCGGTGTCTGACTTGGTTGTGTTTGGCCAAATTAGGCCCCGTTAGCATCGCGTTTCCATGTCGTGATAATTAACACATGCTGGAGATCGGGCCAGCAAACCAAGGAACCACCAGCACTACTTGGCTCAGAGAGAACGCCATCGTCGGAGCTTCCGGATGCCGAATAAAACAAAGCCATCCGTTTGGGGGAGGGGGAAAGGAGATTGAAACTCTGGGAAGGGACGGCAGAAAAGGGTCAAACATCCGCGTTCCAGTAATCATACCAATTAAATCTGACCTCCTATTTTGGACCTGGATGCTACTTTCACCCTGTTAGAATGTCTATTAGTAACTTATTGGGGGGGAAACTATGGGTGAAGTCACAAAGAAAATTGCTTTGTCGGTATCACCCAATTAGGCCCATTAAGGTTTGTCAAAAAGGTCGAGGAAGATCCACGAACATGGGTCCTTGCTCCCACTTGCTGGGCCTTACTACTCTGTACTGGCGGTGACAGCAAAAAGAGTGACCTGCTAATACGGAGTAAGTATTTCACGGTTCAATGGTAAGGATAATTACCAGATTCGACCAGTCCGACTCTCGGCCACTGCAGGGAATTTGCCATCGCGACCAGATGATCCTCGTCACGACTAGTATTGTTACCACGATTATGTTCCCAGTCAGACCAGCTGGAGCTATTTCCATTGGCTGGGAACCCAATGTCACCCGCATCCACTTCCCAGTTTGGTAATTACCTACCTACATCATGCTCGCAAGCTAGTAAGCTTACGGAAAGACGTCACATGAGTCAGCGGAATGTTGGCCAGGATGGGCAGGAAAGCACGCTGCACAAAAGACGGCACGAGAAAGTTTGCCGATAAATGGACGACGTAGGAGATGAAAATACTGAAGTATCAATTCATTCCATCTATGTTGCCTATCTGTGAAGTTCTCATGTTACTTTGGAATATATGCACTTACTCCCCTCCCGACGAAGCCTGCCTAGTAGAGCCTTTACGTATACGATCCCGAATACGATACGATGTAAATACTGGCCCTACAGGGTCGAGCCTTCCAGCCTTGTTCTCAGCCAGTCCACTTTCTTGCTTGGCGATCCCAGTGAGCTGAATCTAGACTAGATATTGATTACTTCGTTTTTGATCCTGCTTTCATTGTGGGAACCCCCCTGCTCTCCCCTTGGTTCCACGGTAATTGTCCTTACTCTCTTCAACTCTTCATGACCCTTGTCGGGTGGAAACCTGAAACGCCTCCAGGACGTGCGATGACATCGTGACAGTTCTTCCCCTGTATGTTTATCGAGCGCCTCAATTATCCGATCAGCGTTCGTATCTTTCCTAGAAACCCAAGATTCCGCAGCCACTCCCGTATCACTACTATTAAAAACCAACTCAGCCGTATAAAAAGCATCACGGCAGGTTCCCGATCTTAGTGTTAGCTTAACTACAGAGCTGGCGCATGATTTGCAACCCTTCCCGTCTCGACCACGGGATGATTTCCAAGGCAGGAGAAGAAGTCCAGATGCATAAAACCCGCATAAATCACTTTATCCTTAGTACTATGGAGTAACGCCTAACAACCAGGGACTTCGTATAGCTTCCGAGGGCTCCGCAGCGGTCGACAAACATCCGTTTCCGTGGTCCTAGTCTGTTCTCGTCTCATCCACTTAGTTCGACGGTTTGCCTTCCTGATCATCAATCCACCCTGTGAGTTGAAGCGGGGTTACCACGTTCCGTGCACCGAAATTGTCACTATTCTTAGTGATCCCACACTCAGGCTTGCGAGACGGCTGGTGCGATCGTCCGTATACTTCACAAGAGGTGCAGAATATTGTAGGCAATCACTTTTTGTTTTCTATTTAAACATCTAATATTGTGCACGTGCTCCAACGAGACTGTCTTCTGGAGTACTTGTAGGCAGACAGATAAGTAGCCTACATGCAGTATACATGCATTAGGTCTTTGAGGCTGTGTGACGGTAGCCTTTTTGTTGACCCAACCAATGTTTCATTAATTGACCAACCAGCTATTTTTCGGTCTTGTTGAGGTAAAAAACATGCGATTTACGGTTACTATAGGGGGATAAATTAGTTATTGTTATTGTTATCAATCATCCTCGTCGGCGACCGGAAGACTTCCGCTCCGTGCCAAGTGCCGACCCAAACCCCGCTTGTCTCCGAAGCTCCGTCGCCAATACTTTCCCTTCATATGCGGCCCTGGAGAAACTCTACTGGGAGGATCCTGTATCCATGGACCCTCAATCGTTGTTGCTGAATCGGTGCCTAGGTGCTACGAAGCTTGACCCGAATAACTAATCATTCTACCTCGGCGCGGGAAGATCGTTGAATCCATACCGACCAAAGCACCTACGTACTTGCAACTTACATGTGTGCTTCTCTTCCTAAATGCCTCATAGGTATTTTTATGTCGATAATTATCAGCAACCAAATATTCTTAATTCATTCGACTTGGTTCCTCAAGCCCTAATAACCCACTAGCTGGGTTGATAATTACTTAATATACGGGCTTACCGGATATATCAAATGACGTCATCTAAGCGTGCCTTTGCCATCCTGACTTCATCGCTATTTCCATTCATTTCAGAAGTATCAATGAATTTTGGCCAGTTAACACATAATACTGCTCAGGGGTACACAAAGGTTCCGCAATGGAGGGGGATTACGGGTTCTTATTGCTTATCGATCAATGCCTTCTCCTAACTGTCAACCGGTAGGGACCAATGGCTGTCACTGTCACCTCCACGTCTCGACGATGAGCTATCCTTTACGTCAGTCTTCTGTGACTCCTGACATGACCGGATCCAGGTTAACAGAGAAGAACACATACTATAAGGAACCGAAGCTTCTGATGTGCTTGCACAATCAGTGTCAGTCTTAATGGAAAATCATACATAGTGTCTTAATTACTCTGCTTGATACACCCTTATCCAGAGCATAATATCAGTCTACATAATGTTTTCAACACTATCCCGCGTGGCCCCAGCCCCGTCGAGGAGCATCCTCCAGCATGCGTCACCTCAGATTCCCAAAGTTGCCGTATTGACGGGAGCTTCGCGAGCGCTTTCTTCCACCCCTCCTAGCCAGAAAGAGGTCACATTGCTTCAAGACAAGAAAAATGGGTTCGGATTTGCACGGTCGAATCCTCGACCCCCGAAGCCACGGACGAAGGGTGTCACTGAAATTAGAGGCCCATACTATACTGTATGCGATGTCACCGCACAGCCTGGCGAGAGTGTTCGCCCTAAAGCAGAGAGCTGATCCGTAATTGTAGGTGATGGGTAAAAGATACTTGGCGGACGTGCTTGAGACGTGAGCAGTACCCACCACTTCTGCCACAGGGCGGGGTTCTGATCAATGTTCAACAGGATGGGAACACATGTCGACGGCTTAAAGTTTGCAGGAGGTAAAACTACCGCTAGACTGGTGGGACAGGAGACAAATACTAAACAGCCTTCTAGGATCATTCTCTCTCTTTCCAGAGAAACCCTTAAGGGAACTGATTGACCTTGCTCATGACTACGGTGTCTATGTCTCGACCGTAAGGCTCTTGCTCGGAAGAGTTCGCCTGTATAGGCTTGCTAATAGTGACTTCTGCATAGGGCGGATGGGCTGAACATCTACTTACTCACCCTGACGCGAATGCCGTCTTTGACAAATATCTTCGCAAGTGCAAGGACTTGGGGTACGGTTATTTCTATGTCCATGCTTGCTTGAAAATCAGCTCATCCAACTGATTATCTCGGCAGATTCGATGTGATTGAACTCTCGTCCGGCTTCCTGTCCTTCCCCGAGGATGACTGGCTCCGACTCGTCGATAAAGTTCACTCGTACAAGCTAAAGGCGAAGCCCGAACTAGGAATCCAGTTCGGTGCTGGTGGTGACACTCCGGCGTCTGGCTTGGAGGCGATTGGCACTTCCGACCCGGCCAAGCTGGTGAACATGGGGCGCAAGTTCCTCGACGCAGGTGTCGAGCGCCTGATGATTGAATCGGAAGGGATCACCGAGAACGTGCAGTCATGGCGGACTGATGTGGTGTCCAAGATCATGAAGGAACTTCCCCCAGAGCGCGTCATGTTCGAGGCAGCAGATCCCAAGGTGTACAACTGGTATATCCGGGAGTTTGGTATTGATGTGAACCTGTTTGTGGATCATAGCCAGATTGTGCAGTTGTCATGCTTGCGCCATGGAATCTGGGGCACGGCCGATACCTGGGGCAAGATTGTATCGTTCCGGCCAGAGTAAACGGACCAACTCGGCCGTAGAGGGAATGATGTGAGCCGTGCGGGTCATGCCGTGCATCGGAGGAAATGTACGAATGTAGTTATCAAGGCCGTAAATAGCTACTAGTCGCCAATAATGCCATCGATGGTTTTAAGTCGAAGCAAGTTGCCCGATGATGATCCATTATTCTTAGTCAGCGCCGGCCCCCCATTGGCGGCCCCGACTCAATCCGGGGAAAGCGGCCAAGCATCCCATCATCCTTCCGTTCTGGCCATCCTTCCCTGCTTGACTCGCCATCTGCTTATGGGCATATCTTTGCCGTTCTGGCTCTCCCCCGTGTGCTAGAGAGATGTTCAATCCAACACTCGGCTAGTCAGCCTGGGTCTTGACACAAGCCCCCCCTATACCGGCCAGACCGACCCCGCGGTTTGCCCCTGCAGGCGGTCTGCACCTCTTCTCCTCGTCAGGTACATCACTTTGCGATTGTGGCTCTAGCGGGTTTACGGGCCCGGATCATCAGACGCTATATCAGTTTCATGCACCATCATGCCTAAAGCTAATCCACCCCCTGGGGGCCGACTCCGCTGCAGACGCGCCTGCGATAGTTGCAAGCGGAGGAAACAAAAATGCAACGGAGAACAGCCATGCACGATCTGCATCCAACGGCGCAAAGAGTCCGAATGTCACTTCTCCGACAAACCAGCGAGACTGCTTAAACCGAATAGCAGCAGCTCCAAGGACACCATGCTTCTCAGCGAACGCTTAGTCCCGACCCCACAGCGTCAGACCGCCATGGACCGACTTTTGAACTCGCTCGAAGACCGGAGTGCCAATATGGAACAACAGGCTACGGATGACAAGGATGGGACGGCGCCTGTGCCCAAGGTGGCTAGGCTACTGCGTGATGGACAAGGCAAATTCATGTACGTTGGCGACTCCGCCAGCTTGTCATTCCTACAGAGTGTGCGGAGGATAGTATCGACTTCGATCGGCAGATGCGAGTTCACGGAAGACAACTCGCGACATTCGATGCTGGAGGCGTTTCAGAGTGGCTCTACAACACATACGGGACCGTTAATATCACCACCAAGCAACGAAGAGGCTCAGAGGCTCGCGCGCCAGTTTGTGCTTGCTACAAGCCCGTTGTTGGATCTGTTCGACCTCAACGAGTTTCACCCCCGGCTTGCAAATTGGGTTGAGAACCCGACGGGTGATGAAGATACCGTCAGCTCGATATTCTATCTCGTGCTTGCGATTGGCGCGCAGGTGTCCGATATCAATCAATCCTTGGCTGAGCAGTACTTCGTCAGTGGCCGTCAGTTAGCGTTTTCTGCCTTCACGGAGACCCCGAGTATATATACCATCCAGTCGTATGTTTTGATCTCGATGTACATGCTGGGAGCCTGTCGACGCAACGGAGCTTTTATGAATTTGGGAATCGCGCTTCGTGCCGCGTATGCGGTTGGAATTCACCGGAAAGACGCAAATGCGCTTTTCTGCACCCGGGAACGGCGGGCTCGAGAACGGGTGTGGAAGAGTCTTCGTATGATGGATCTGTACCTTTGTGCCTCCTTAGGACGTCCTCCTGCGACACTAGACTTTGACTATGATTTGCGTGAAGAGGGAATTTCGCCAGGGGAGCAACAGCGCCTTCACCCGGACGAGCAGTTGTCCATGACGGTGATCTCACTGTGCCGGATCTTCGAACGGATCCTGACCGAGGTCTATATGCGTCAAGTCGTCTCGATTAACGTCGCAGAAACCATATCGAATCAACATCGAGCTTGGGTGCGCAATCTTCCAGTGTTTCTGCAGATGCAGACTGAGCGGCTGGATTCCAAGACGCTGGAAGGCACCTTGTCCGCTGCGCACATCTTTGGTTCCTACTACTGGTCGATTATTCTTCTTACTCGGCCGTTCCTCATCTTCCGAGTGTCCCAATATGTGCGGAATAGGACTGAGGCAACAGGATCCTCCGACGGCAGGGCCAGCAACTCCCGCATTGCGTTATTTGCCGACGCATGTGTCTACTCTGCCTTGCGCGGACTTAACATCGTAGATGATCTTTCTCGCTACAACACCCTCCCACGCAGACTGCCATTCCTTATCAATTCCGTTTTCAACTCGGCCGTGGTGCTGGGAGCCGCTTTCTTTGCCGACTACGACAATTTACTCCCGCTTGAGGAAGGCATGGACAAGGCGGAGAAATTCCTAGGCCTCTTTGTACCCCACGACCCACACGCATGTCGCTTCTTTCAGATCATCAAGTACCTCCGAGGCGCAGTGGCGGAGTATGTTCGTCGACGGAACCGCCATTGGATGGAGCGCCGCAGCCGACAAGTTGACCAGCTCTTCGGCCAAGTCGGGCCCGCCAAAGAAACCCCCATTGCCGAAACAAATACCCCGAGCAGTCATCGCGGAGAACCCACCGCTGTACCATCTCCTTTATCCCCCGACAAACTCACCGGAGCTTCTGCTTCTCAGCCGCCCGACTTAACTACAAGCACCACTACCGCCACTGGCCCAACCGACAGTGACATCTGGGATACGCTCTATGGCGCACAAGGCGCCGACACGCTACCATACGACACTGCAATTTCCACGCTCACCACAACCGGAATTCCCATCGGCTGTTCCCCAGGCGGTACCATCCCTGCCGGTGGAATGCCTCCGGATGCTCCAGGAGCGCAAACACCACTCTCGGACGTGATTCTCCCGGACAATGGCCTGCTCTATATGGCCGAAGACCTTCCCGTATTTGGGATTTGGGGAGATGCTTGAAGCATCTTCCAACTCACACTGCAGCTGGAAAATAAGTGCAGATATGTCCCTACTTGTCACATTACCTCAGCTCCGGAAATTTTAAATTCATTCCAACCCGATCACAACACGACTCCTCATGTCTCTCGACCTCTTTCAGAACCTCCATACTTGCTCCACTGATATTATCTGATCTCCATTAACGTGTCTGACTTGGCGTGGCGTGGACTGGCGTTGGACTCATGAACCTCTTGACTATTTATATATGAAGCAAACTGGAACTTCCCATCAATACCACTCACCATCCATACATACATACAACACATATATACTTCGTTTCTCGTGTACATACAAACCTACAAACATATTACATACTAGAATCCCCGATTGAATATATCCCATACCTTAATACGTCCAAATGACTAGTGCTCAATACAACCTGGACACACTGCCACTGCATAGAATAGTAGTAAAACCCATCATACGCCCCTTCATCTCCAACAAGTGTCACTTTAGGTCAGTTAAAATCACCAGACTACAGCATACTAACTAATATAGGCAAAACTACCACTAGTAACCCCTGAACTCTGTGAAAACAGTATATATAATACTAGTAATAATTTTACATCACATGATACGTTTATATATAGTATATATATATGTATGATATTTCTCATTATTACAATCGTCATCCAATACACTAATGATGATAATAATAATGATTTTTATTCTTCCTCATAGCATCCATCCACGATTCACTTCCCTCTCAGTTCAAATTCTACTTATATGATATGTTCGGTGGGTAGTAGTAGTTACTATTATTGCTGGAGTGGATACTATATGAATACTGAGTAGATGGGTGATTACCTTTATTGATTGTTTGAACGTGATTACTAAGTACTGTAAGTAATCCTGAACTTATTCATATCAACTAGTCTTTATTGACAGTACTCAATGCATTGTCAGTTACTACTCTTGATTGGAACACATGCTCAGGGAATCATTCTTTTCTACTACTTACTACTTACAGACTATTTATTTATTTATTCAGGAGGAATGTATAATTACTAACAATAGTTCTTCATTCACTTACACACTCACTCTTGGAAAGGTCAATTTCTGTTTATCAGGTGATCGACACATACTATGAGCCATCACCCTGATAATATATTCTCACTGTCATAGTAATCCGTGTATACCCATTATATGTGTCCGTGATACACCATCCAAGTAAAGCAAATACCAAGTAATACCAAGCAACTGAATCATACACTAGTACTAGTAATAATCCCTATTTTATCTGCTGAATCACGAGCTATATGTACCGTACATGTAATGCAAAGATTGCAAAGCAAAGAAGAAGATGCACATCGGGATCGAGCAGAAAGCAAAAAGGGTAAAAGGAAAAACGGAACGTATAACGGGGATAAGAGAGATAGATCATGTTCAGGAATTAATCGGAATGAGAAGGTGAGAAGAAACGAATGCAACACCTCCGGCCGAACGCAAAAAGAAGCGTGCAGCATGAGCATGAGGATCGAGTTGATAGGAAAGAAGTTGGGGGGCGGATGTGTACTCTCACGGCAAGAAAACCGTGAGGTGATATAGGATACAAAAGAAACCAGGAAGCAGAAGAATGGGGGTGAGTTTCTGTCTTCCCAATATTACGTATTGATGGGATGGAAGCAGCGTCGAGGTAAGAGAGAGAAGAGAACATCAGAAAGAAATTCTAGATCGCTGAAGCTGCGTCATGTAAACAAGACTCGAGACATTGCTTCAGAACTCGCTGCGTGGGTCCATTGCGTCCGGCCATGACTAAGGTAGAGAGAGAGGGAGCTCTGATATACGCATTACAGCGTCAGAAGTGGCAGAAATGAAAGCAAACCGCGGCATCATTTATGTATGATGTGCATGCCATTCCCGCCAGCAAGAAATAGCAAGCGACCATGTATAGTAAAGGAAAATCGTGTGTCGCCAAGTCACAGACTGATATATACAGGTTTGAATTAGAATCCAAACGGATTGGTAGGCGCTGGTGAGTTCCGTTAGCTTGACCCCAACCCGAAAAAGTATAAAAGTAGATGAACTTACTGGCTTGTGCGAGATTGGCCCGGAGACCGGTCGGCTGGGGAGCGAGCTTCTTGGGAGGCTCGTTCTTCACACCAAACCGGACAGCAGGGGCGGGTCCGGTCTGCTGTGGCTGCAATGGTGCAGCCGTAGGTTGTTGCGGGATTGGCGGCACAGGAGGTGCGCTGTAAGGCATGCTGCCAACACCATTCATACCCGTAGGTTGGGGCTGCAGAGGCGGAGGCAGAACGGAATTAATGCCGGTTTGCATCGGCTGCTGGGGTTGCGGCTGGAAGCCCCCGAAGCCTGTAGGCTGTGGCACCAGACCCGGGTACCCAGCTTGCTGTTGCTGGATTCCGAACTGGGACTGCGGCTGGAAACCGGTGGGCTGCGGTGCCAGTCCATTCTGGAACTGAGCCTGAGGCATGAAACCAGTAGGCTGGGGCTGGAGAGTGGGCTGGAACCGCTGTTGGTTCAGTTCGGCCAGACTTTGTCCCGGCGGAGCAATCTGCGGTCCCGACTGAGGAATACCAGTCAGTTGGGGTTGCAAAGGAGGCGGACCGAACGAGTTTGGCTGCTGAGGGAAGTTTTGGGGCGCGGAGAGGGGTCGCTGGGGTGGCGGAGGAAGCAAAGAGCTCTGTCCCATGTTCTGAGGCGGCTGGGGGCGTTGTCTTGAAGCTTGCTGGAAGCCCGTTGCTTGAGGACTGAACCCTTGGGCACCCGGAGCAGGCTGTTGCGCGGCTTGTGCCAACTGGGAGAAGAAGCCCGGCGTGGCTCCTGTCTGCTGTGGTTGCACTTGCGTTGCGGGCACCGCAGTGTGCTGGGGTTGAATGGTCGGCTGTGGCTGGAGAGCTGGCAAGGGCGCCGGCGGAGATTGCGGGGCAGGAGCCGCAGGCGTAGGCTGAAGAGGAGCTTGAAGCAAAGACAGGTCAGCCATCGCGCCTGCGAGGGGTTGCTGAGCCGGTGGTTGTGTCGTGGCGGGAGAGGATGCAGCCGGAGGGGGGCTTGAGGGAGTAGCTGGCGTCGAGGGAGCTGGAGCGGCGGCGGGAGTAGCAGGTTGCTTGGGCTGCTTCACCTCCCAGGCATCGTCGTCGAAGCCCTTCTGAACCGGGGGTTCGGAAGGTGCAGCAGTGGTGGGGGGTGTCGCACTGCGCTCTGCAGGCTGCGAAGCATCCTTCTGCTCAAAGGCCTTAGGGTCGACCACATCGCCGGCTGGCGAGGTGGGAGTGGGCCGGCCTTTACGAGTGTTGTTGCGAAGGACACCTCCAGGGCCAGAGAAGATGCCGGCGGCACCCTCTTCGCCATTCCCGATGACTTCTTCGCCGCCAAAGCTTACGTTACGTAGCTTCGACTTGGCTCCGGTGCGGCCAAACATGTTGTCCAGGTAGCGCATCACTCGCAAAATATCGCCTTCCTTCAGACCGAGCGTGCGCAGCACCTCTGGGGTGATGTCCGGAAGCACGGCCTCGTCCATGGAGTCCTTGACGAAATTTTGGGCATACCGCTCGCATTGGTGCGGGCCAACGCCGGCCTTGAGGAAGAAATCAAACCAGTCATAGTCGGATTGCTGGAAAGAAGCTCCGGCAGTAGCTGAAGCACGTTTGCCCTCAGAGGGGGACCGGGCCTTTTCAGGCTCGACACGTTGAGAACGGCGTCTGATGTCCGACAACGGCTTGTCCTCGTCGAGAGACACGCCTGTCATCTTCTCTACATACTCGAGATCCTCGACGGACATCTTCGGGATGGGAACCGCGATTTTGACACCGTTCATCTTGTGCAGATGAATCTTGCCATCCTGAAGGCCAATGAATTGCGCCTCGACAGTGAACGTCTTGGTGCGATCAGTCCATTGCCTTGTTTTGGCCGGATCCGGTTCTGCTTCCATTAGCAACAGACTCAGCACTCGAGGGCGAACGTGATGACTTACTCGGCTTGTGGCTGCTCTTGCTATCGCGTTTCTGGCGTCAAATAGTCAGCATCACCTCTAGCAATTGACACCCTGACTTTCGGTAGAGGAACATACCTGACCGTCAACCGAATCGGTCCGCGACTTGCGCAAAGCTTCCTTGGCTAGGCGCGCTTCCTCCATGCGATTCTTCTCTACAGTGGAAAGGCCCGGTTCGGAACTAATCACCGGAGTCCCGACCGTTCCGGTAATCTCAATGTAGCTACTTGGGACGACACCCTCCTTTCCGTTCTTCAAACGCCGCACCTGCCACCATTCTTCGGACTTGCCGTCATCCAGGACGATGACGTCGTCGCCCGCGGCCACCGTCACCTCATCGTCTCCTTGAGCCATGAAGTCGTAGAGAATCTGGCCCTTCTTCTGTCCTCCACTGGTACCAGCGGCGATGACCTCCTTCAGACCCTCTGCGCGATAGGCGCCGGAAATTTCACCAAGGGCTGAGACAATTTCCCGAGCAGTGTCCTTGGCACCCGCGTGGAAATCGATGCTCTTACTGGGCCGGACCAGATCCACAAAGACGTGCTTTCCTTCAATCGAATAATGGGTGAGCTTGTCTGCGGTCCATTCCTGCACATCACCACCCTCCTCGGGCGAAATAAAGATGGTTCCGGTTGCGACATTGATACCCAAGGTTGTGGGCATCTTCTTGCGCTTGCCCATTACTTCCACCATCTCATTGATGCTGTAGATATGGTAGCCGGAAGGGGAACGAGGGGTTGGCTGGCCGACTCTGCTGTATGGGGGCGATTCCTGCACATGGCCACCGCGGTCGCTGTCGCGCACCGAAGAAACCTGAGAACGAGGAGGCCGAGCGGGCTCTGGAGGAGAGTCCAGCGAGACTGGCGACGAGATCTGCTCGGACGGGGGACGCCGTGGTAACGCAGGCGGAGGTGGCGAGGGCTCGTTCCGGTAGGGCTCCTCCTCGGGCTCATCGTACGCTGGCCGTGCCGGCTGAGGGGGCGGGGGAACGGCTCTGGGTGGTTCCGGTTCTGTCGCAGCGGCATGCTGCTTGTGGATGATATCTGCAATGGCCGCGGCGGCAGGATTCTGCACGGCATCAATTGGAGGAGCTGCGCTGGTCCCGTTGACTTCTTCCTCCGTCACCGTCGGTCGCTGCGGGAGGGCGGGTGGCGCCGGTTCGGGTTCAGATTCGGCGGGGGGAGGAGATGGGATGGCTGGTGCAGGGGCATGGTGCGCGCCTGCATCTTCGAGGATTTCAATGTAGTTCGCGGGGGCGAAGCCGTAATCGGAGTTGACACCGACCAGGGTCCAGTCCGGGTCGGAGGTATCATACACGATCAAGTCTGCATCTTCGGAGAAGGAGACCTCCTCGTCCGTCTGGCGTGTATAATCGTAGAGCGCTTTGGCCGAGTGTACTGGTTGAGCCTACGTGTCCGACAGAAATTGCGTTAGCACAAGCGGTCTCAAATCTGGAGACAAGAGTTGCAGCGTTGCCGGTACCCCTGAGCGTGAGGGCCGGCCGCGGCGACCATACACCGGACGATGACGCATGCAAGCTTGAAGATATAGTCCGACTCTACGTCAAGAAATGTTGGGGGGGCTTAAGAAAATCCTTACCTCCTCGACGTAGTTATTTGGGACGAGACCCTCGGGTTCATCGTCATCCTCACGCTCAGCCTTCTTCTTAGCCTTCCACCAATCCTCCTCTTCGCCTTTCTCGAGGATGTACAGTAGATCGCCTTCGCGTAGCTCTAATTCCCCCTCCGCTTGGGGGAGGTAGTCGTAGATGGCCGTGTAGACACCGAGGAAACCCATGGTGGGAAGCCGTTAGGTAGCCAAACGGCGATGGAGAAGGGTCCGGGGGTTGTGTGCCGCGGCTGCGGAGGGCAGCGTGGACGAGCGAGGCTGTGGGCCTGGAATCAGGAGAGGATGAGCCGGACGAACCGGGTGGATAAGAGGCGGGAGGGAATGGAGGGGGGGAGTTAGGGTGGTAAATAGTATGTACAGACGAGGAAGATCGGTAGATTGGGCGGAGGAAGGAAGAGTGAGTGATAGACAGGAGACCCGTGCAGCAAACGTACCGAGTCGAGTAAGTATCTCTCTGCTCTCACTAGTTAGTTAGTAGTGGGCAGGTACGTAAGTGGTCCAAGTGGAGGGAGGCAGCCTTGGCAAGCACCCAAGCAAGTACGTAGATAGTAGTAGATTCAAAGGCTGTCTAGACGGGAATTCAATATCAGGCTTGTTCGCCGGAGGGAAGAAACCGGGAAGGTATGCAGTAGCCCTTAAAGGTAAAGTATTAAGAGAGAAGTGGAATAGAAACGGGAAATAGAAGAAAGCGGAGGGAAAGAGAGAGGATGGAGGGAAAAAGGGACCGAACTGGACCGGCGATGAAGCAGCAAGCAGAAGGAAGAGCAACAGCCCGAAAAGAGAGAGTCGCGGATGGCTGAGGGGGCCGGGCGGTCACGTTTTCTGCACCCACGTTTTCTTGGATTTATTATTATTACTTTTAGTTTATTAATAGCCAGCAAGCAGGTGTTCGATCGATCATATCTGCACCTGACAAAAAGTTTTATACAAGAATAGATGTAGTTCTTCTCTACTCCGTAACTCGGTGTGAGATTATTCTTCTTACAATTATTCTTAACATTATTCCATTTCTCTCTATCCTAACCCCTTTGGCAATGAATGAGAACGGCAATTAATGCTTCGGACAAGCCTGGAATGCCCGCCTCCCCCCCTTATCGGTCAGCCCAGCCTCTTTGGGCACGCATGGCCTCCCCTCCTCCCGGAAGCCTCCATCCATTATTGGCTCTTGTGCTCGCCATGGGCCGGAATTGAGTCTACTATTTACTTCATACTTATTGAATTTAATTAATGGCAGGTCAATAGTCCCAGTACACGGCAACCGGGATAATCGTAATCTATGCAATGGGATATAATCAGCCGTAGCTACGAACGCACGCTAGAAGAAGAAAGCACATGGTAGACGCAAAAAGGAAGTTGCACAAGGGCACCCCGATCGAGCAAAAGCAAAGCCCTCACAATAGCTACAACTCATCCTTCACCCTCTTCTTGCTTACCTCCTCGACTTCGTCGGTCTCCAATGGCTGCTGTTCTTCCTGGTGCTGCGGTTGTGGCTCCTGCCCTGCCGCCTCTGCTTCAGTCGTCTCCTTGGAAGGAGCATCCGAGACCATCTCTTCCTGGGAGCCCTCTCCATTGTCTTCCTCCTCCTCGTCATCATCAACGAGGCCGCGCAGCTGACGTTCGCCATTGACCGAGATAACCTCGAGCGTCCAGTCCTTGCCCTTGGCCCACTCCTCCAAGCGCTTCTTCAACGTTTCGAGCTTCTCTGGGTCCAGATCGTGCTTTTTCAGATCCTCGCGCGACAATTGTTGCACTTCTCCGTTTTCGCGCTTGGCCACAACCTCAATGATCTCTTCTCCAGCCCACGCGACGCGTCCTTTCTCGATCTCCTTGCCTTCCGATCCCACCAGCTTCTGAGCACCGACCTGGATATCTCCGACGACCGGGAACTCCTCCATCACGGCGGACTCTACCAGTCGCTGCGCCAACTGGTACTCCCGGAGCGCTTCCCAGTCCGATACTTGCTCCGGGTCTAGAATCTCGCGACACTCTATGCCGTGTACCTCGTCTTGCTGGGGCGGCAGGAAGGCAACGTCGTTACATAGACGCGGGGTGTAGATGACCATGAGGTAGGAGCATGTGGTCAGCTCCTTGATCCAACCAATGCGGTCTGTCGACTGAGGGTGGCAATGAAACTGGACCTCGATCTTCCGGTCCCGACCTGTCAGGTCGCATTTCGTGCCGCCATCCAATCGTTGCACCAAGTACCTGGAGCCGCCCTTCGTCTGGAGCTCTGCCACGTCTGTGACAGCTTTCTTCTGGTCTGAAGCCCCTTCTACCTCATCTTCGTCGCCCTCTCCCTGAGGGAATTTGCCCAGAATGAAGGAGTGTGTTGTATGGTCCTCCATAGGCGGGTAGTTGGGGACGCCACTTCCCGAAGGGAGGGCGTGGAACTGCTTAATCTGGTTCTTGTAGCAGAAAGAGTAGGACCACCATCCGGATATATAATACATGCATTTGCCCTCCATCTCGCGCAGGAGCTCCAGGCCCCGGTCCATCGCGCGCGCCAGCTCCTTCTGCTCGTCCGCTTCGTGAGGATGTCCGGTGGCATTGGTCCGGTCGTCAACATCGACGCGGGGGATCTGGCAGAGGAACCGCTGTTCTCCCAGAAGCATTTCCTCATAGCTGAATCCGTCGTCGCCATCGCGGGGAGTTGCGTGGTTGTTGTCATGGGTATTGCGGCCTAGGTACACTTGGGCGGACTTCTCTTGATTATCGGCAAAGGTCGAAGAGCTATCACTGCGCTCTCGCAGGAGCTCTCTGGCGTGGGCATCGAGGACGTAGTCATCGGGGAAATGCACCTCAAACTAGACGTAGAAGTCGGTTAGATTTGGGCTGTGAGGGGTGCACAAGTGAGATGCGATGCATACTTGAGGGTAAGCTAATAGGTCATCATTGATGTTGAAGGCCTTCTTGCTGGCCCAAGCTGTAGAGCTGGCACATGCCAGCGCTAGCAGAATATGTGCCGCCTGGTTTCGACGAGGCATGGTCGATTGTAGAAAGGAGACGGGGTATCAATTGAGAAGGGTCGGGGTCAAGGCCGCCGGCCGCGGTGTTCCTGAATGCGACGATCTGGCCTGATTGGGTGCGTGACGGAGACGGGTGGCCAGTGGCTTAGTGAGGGGTAGGAATGAATACACGGGGAATACGATCAAGGGAACATTATTGTAAATATGATAGCATAAGGTTCAGAATTACAGTCGGGGTATGATGATCATCGAGTGATGCACCCAGGGACATGCCAGTTGGGAAGAGCAGCGCTGCAGCGGAGAGCCGGGGATATCTTATCAGCACGTGCGCACCTACAAAGCAGTTACTCAACTGTAATTACTGTAGTACAAAGTTATGCAACTACCAGCATCTAAAGAAGCATAGATTACCATAGCATATTCCAGAATTATACATCACCCATTTCCCAATCAATCATGACTGACTAGCTGTCATTATGAAGAACTGACTAACCCCCTCCCCCAATTTATCCGTCAACGGAAAAAAGAAAGACAGCCCAGCTGCACTGACCCCACTGAGTCAGCCCTGAATAATGGCGCTAAAACTGCTGACGGCAATCTTTGTAAGAACGCGACCCATGGGCAACATCCAGATTCCAGCATACTACTTTTGGTTACGGAGAACGTAGTAATACTACTATTTTCTCTCTCCCCCACAATTGACTTTCCTTTTCCCCCCACCAGCCAAAAAGAATCATTCTGATTATGATTACTTACTTTATGCTAAGCTAAGCTAAGCTAACTAACCTAGTTTTAACTAAATCGAATCATCAGCTTACCCAAATCATTATAAGAAGTTGACTAAACCCCAATTCTACCCCATCGTAGCATCTTCTATATCATTCGCACTGCCCTCACTGCCCTCAGACAAAAAGCTATAAAAGGCCGCTCACAGAACCACATGAAACTCCTCGTTTCGTTTTTCATCGCTATCATTGCTATTGTCTTGACTTGCAATACATCTACTTTCACATCTACTTTCTTCAACCAGTTCACTAGATACTTTACCACTACAACTACATCTACCACCACCACGAACACTACCACCACCACAAATCCAACCAACATGTCCGTCCCCCGCGCCATCCGCCAAGCCTTCCTGGCCATCGAACAAGCCGAAGGCGCCGGCGCGCGCGTCCGCCGCTCCATCGGCACACGCAACCTGCGCAACTTCAGCCCCTTCCTAATGCTGGACCACTTCACAATCGGCAAGGGCGCCGGATTCCCCGACCACCCACACCGGGGCCAAGAAACCATCACGTACCTCCTCTCGGGCGGCGTGGACCACGAAGACTTCGCCGGAAACCGGGGCACGATCGGCCCCGGAGACCTACAATTCATGACCGCCGGCCGGGGAATCATGCACGCGGAGATGCCGCACGAGAATCCCGATGGGAGTCCCAACGTGGGCATGCAGCTGTGGGTGGACCTGCCCAAGGAGTTGAAGATGTGCGAGCCGCGGTACCGCGATCTGCGGGCGTCAGAGATCCCTATTGCGAAGGCGGATGATGGGCGCGTCACGGTGAAGGTCATCTCGGGTCAGTCGCATGGAGTGGATTCCGTGAGGGATCTGGCGTATACGCCTGTTTGGTTGTTGGATGTGACGGTTAAGCCGGGCGGTCGGGTCAAGCAGGTGTTGCCGGTTGGGTGGAATGCGTTTGCGTATACCTTGGCTGGGAAGACGATTTTCGGGTCTGGTGGGGAGACGAAGACCATTAAGGAGTTTCATAATGTGGTGTTTGAGCAGCAGGGTGATTTTGTCGAGGCGTCGGTGCCGGAGAATGCGGATGAGGAAGGAAGGTTCATTTTGGTGGCGGGCCAGCCGTTGGATCAGAAGGTCGTGCAGTATGGCCCGTTTGTGCTGAATAGTGAGCAGGAGGTGTATCAGGCTATGGTGGACTTTCAGACTGCGTCGAATGGGTTTGAGAAGTCTAGGAATTGGGAGAGTGAGATTGGGAAGCGCATGGCTTATTAGGTTGTTTTATTCGTTTGTTTGTTTGTAACAGCTAGATGAGATTTGTATTGTGTATTGGCGTTTGGTTTGAGTTTCTTTTTCGGTTTGTTTATATAGATCACTGAATACTATTATGAGTGATGAGATCAGTGGAGCTTCATCTAGTACAATTATGGTAGTCTGAACCCGTATTATCGATATTGAAGATAGTAAGGAGTTTAGATGAGATGCATAACATTCGCTATATCAACAGGGAGAACTCAGAAATCGAGCAAAATCATCCAGTCACGCCGAAAGGCGGTTCTCGGAACACACCCAACGGCGGTTCTGGATGGACGTAAGAATCTGACCCCAAGACACCTATTATATCTTACAGAACGCCTACTCCGGCCAAAACCGGAGTTCACCAACCCTACATACTTCTCTCTCCTGCCAACTGCAGGCTTACTCAACCGCCTTCATCTATTTGGCAAAGTGCAGGTCGTAGCCCAGCCACTTGCGGGCAAGGATACCCGGCACATCCAGACCCGGGGTGCCGTAGGTCAACGGGGCGTAGAAGACGAATCCGTAGATCGTACCGGCCAGGATGACCAGGGTCGCGGCCCAGCCCGCAACAAGGGACTTGGTGCCCATGCGTTCCTTGGCAGTAACGAAGCGTCCAACTGAAGCTGACGCCTTGGCCTTGCCCGACGGGTCGTCCTCGGACCGCACACGCTGGATGACCGAGAGCGGCTCCAGGTTGAAGATGAACTCGATCAAGGCACCAGCCACAAGAGCGGAAGCAAGATGAGCGGGGAGGTAGTGGTGCAAGAAACGCTGACGGCCCATCAGCCAGAAGGGGAAATAGTGGGCGGCCCAGCACAGGAACAAGAATCCCATGCTGTTGTACAGACGGGAACGGGAGCCTTGGCCCCAAACTATCACTCGTTAGTAGCTGCTTGCTGAAATCACAAGGATTTTCACTTACTCTCTTCCACGGCATCGACACCACGACGCAGAGACAGTTGGTCAGCACCGATGACACCGGCGAACACCGCCAACAGACTGCTGGCGATCCACCAACCGACCGGGTTACCAAGGAAGTAGATCTGCTCCCGGGTGTCGTTCTTGGTCCAGAAGCTGACACCGCGGAGCAGGAAAGGCCACTGGAAGGGTTCACTCGCGTACGGGTGGCTGCTGGTCAGGGCATTGTTGTGGAAGAACATGGCGCGCTGCAGTTCAAGGTACTTGCGGAAGAAGGGCAGGTGCTTGACCTGGCGCTCTTCCTTGACCAGACGGGGACTGTCCTCTTCCAAGGACTCAATCGACTCAACGAACCACAAGTTGCTAGTCTGGAGGATATTCTTGTTGCCGTTGATCTCGGCTTGCTTGAAGGCCCAGTCGGGCAGCGGCGTGGTGTGAGTCCACATGGCCACACGGGTGGGCATATGGATCAGCTTGAAGTGGCTAGACAGAGTGCGGAATTCCTGACCAGGCTTGCCATTCTCGATTTTAATCTCGAACAGCGTGTCGTTGTGCCGGTCACCGTTGGCAATCTCATGGGAGACAGTGGTGAACTCCTGGTTGGTCGGGTAGTAGGGAGATGCAACATCGTGGGTGAGCAGGATTGTGTCAGTGCCCATATGGCGGAGCTGAACAACATCACCGTTGCGCACCTTGTGTCCGCTGATATCCGTTACATCCAGAGGCACCGTGGGGATGATCTGCCACTGGTTGTTGGTGTCGTTGTAAGGGTATCCGGTAACCTGCTGGCCCTGACTGGAGATACGTCCATCATCGTACCGAAGGGGATACCTCTCGAGGTGGCTGTGAAGATAGACCTTGGTATCCTTGTGCTTCATGGTAATGGTGTCGTAGTATTCGATACCGACAGACTGCGCGCTCAGCACATTGTCGCTGAGAGTTTCCTGGAACTCTGGGGTCATAAAATCATCGCCGGGGCCGGAGCGGGTGAGGATGGCAAAGTGGACTTGGAACCAGAACAGATAAAAGAAGAAGGGCACAATGATCAGGGCAAAAGCGCGAGCAACGAAGTGCTGACCCCACTGGAACATGGTGAGAGCACCGCCACGACGGCGGATATCCAAGAGGTTCCACAGATCAACCATGACGGCGGAACCGATGGTGACGAAAGTGAAGACACCGACGTACTTGGTGGAGATGACGCAGCTAAGCGACACACCGGTCAGGAGCAGCCACTTCCACCATTTCCGTCCGAATGGCTCATGACGCAGCTTGTAGAAGCGGACATAGCAGAGAATGCTCAGGGCCATGGTCAGGACCAACGAGGCATCCAGAAGAATCAAACGGTCCTCTCCAATATGGGCATTGTCGAACAGGACAAGGCCAGCGGACAAAACACAAGCAGGCAGTGAATATCCGGATTCCCACATGATCAGGAACACAACGGGAACCGTCAGGGCACCGAGCGCGGCCGGCATAGCCCGAAGAGCCACGTAGGGAACCTGGTGTTCAATGTAGGAATCACCAATGTTATCGAAGAGGAAGTGGCCATCATAGCCGACCAGCCAGCCCGTGAAGGCGAAAAGGAGCTTGCCGAACGGGGGGTGGACATCGAAGAAGTAAGTGCGCTGGAGGTAGTACGAGGCAAACTAGAGCAGATTCCCGTTAGCAACCCGCCATGATGGAGCTTCATAACGATCAATTGATTGCAAGCCTACCTTTCCGAAGTGCACCTCATCAAAAACGACTTCGTTGGGGTAAGAAATCTTGTAGAAACGGGTGACGAATGCAAGCACGGTCAGAATGGAAATGGCCAGCCAATAATCCCATTCCGAACGAGGAGCAGTCGCTTTGGACAAAGGAGAAGAGAATTTATCCGCAGGCACGGGAGTACTCTCCTTCTTGCCGCCCCTCTTGCGAAGAGAGGGCGAAGGAGATGAAGACATGATTAGGTAGTGTGGTCAAGAAAAATGAACGAACGAAAGACACCTAATGGACTTCTAGAAGCCGCATACGGGGGAACAGGTCAGCAAGCTGGACGGAGCGGGCAGGAAAGCATTCGCATGCTTGTGCCTTTGTAGGAGGGCTACTTACAAAAAAAAGCAAGAAAAAGCCAGTCAGGAAAAGAACATGATAGACCGGAGGGATGAATATACTTAATGGTCACAGCCGCAGCAGCAAGAGGGGGGGCGGTTTCTTGTTGCCGATGGGGGCGGATTGCGTGTCTTTCTGGCCTCCCAAACGCTTGCGGAACGGAACAAGGCGTTGGTCCGAACTTGAAACAAGCCCCCGTCCGGGGCCAATTTATGGGAAACGTCGCGCGATGAAACACGTGTACTTCAGCGGTTTGCGTAGTTCTGCCTCCAGGGTTTGATCGTCATTATCCGTCGGAAATTCAATATTTGGATTTCAGCTATTATATAATGTTATCATGATGGTGCTGATGAACCCGATCAACGTATTCCTCAAAACTACCCGGGGATATCCAATGCCAAATCAATGCACCTCAACGCTGAACATGACCGCATGCAGTATATACAATTTGAGAGAATGAAGAAAGAAAAACAACCCCAAATTCACCTCTTTCAATCGTCGTCCGACACATTCAGTAATTCGAGTTCCGTCTTGACAAGTGACTGGAAGTCACTGCGCGAGATGCCCGTAGCTTTAGCCAGTCGGAACAGACCCTTGATGCTCGAGCCAATATGCTGTTTGACACCCACTTCATACGCCGACTGGTTCTCTGCCTCTTGTTCGAGCCGGGCCACGGCTTCAGAGCTCGCAGAAGAGATGGAAGAAGGTCGAGGGTGGTTTAAGCCAGCATGATCTCCATTGGTAGCAACGCCATTTGAAGTATTAGTCGGCTTGTCAGCTTCGTCTCCATTGAATTGTCGCTGAAGCAGTTTGGCCAGCATATCGCCATTGAGGGAGGAGGGTCCGATCTCGGGTTGGTCTTCCTCGGGATCATGGTTATCCATCGCAGGCTGTACATCACCGTAGCGAGAAAAGTAATCCGCTTCCGACTGCTGCAGGGATGAAACGGCATTAGGAGCGGGTGTCTTGTTCGCAGGAGTTCTTCCGGGAGTTGCATCGTATTGAGCCCAGTAGTCATCGTCATCATCTTCCTCCTCTTCTTGGTTCTTTGCCTGTTCAGCGGCCTCGCCTGCTTTTAAGGCGTCTTCTAGCAGGCGGTCTTTCTGGAGAGCGTTGGCCTCCCCGATGGACACAGACCAGTCTTCACCGTCGTCGACGTTGCCTTCTTGCGGCAACAGTTCTGCTACCCGCCACGCGGGGCCCCCGCCTTCCTGATCGTCGGGGCACCAGAGGTAGATAACTTTCAAGCTGAATTCAGGAAGTATCACACGCGACCGTAGGGTCTCCTCGTCCACACGCATGTACCTGACGGGGAGCTCATCGGGGAGCTCAATCTCACCCGACACCGGGTGTGGCTCGAAGGTTGCGCCATCCACCAATGTTTGGAGGCGCTCAGCCTGTCCAGCATCCCAGCACAGCAGTCGGAGCCATGATTCGGTGGGCGAGGCAGATACTGAGCTTAGGATCTTAACCCGTTGGCGCAGAATGGGAGACAGGAGGGGCAGCAGAGCCGGAGGGGGTTGAGGCGATACGAAAGCCGTAGGAAGACAGGCGAGTAGAGGTGGCAGCAGGGTGCGGGGCTCAGGAGGGGGGATGAGTGCGACCATGTTGGAGGGGAAGAAAGGAGACTGGATTGCGCAAGTCGCCTGGAGGAACTGCTGAGGTGGCAGCTGCAGGTGATTTAAGAGGGGAGCTCTGTCGACAGCTGAGTTGGGGGAGAAAAGCTGCGGCGGTGAAAAGGGAAGAAGATTGGATCAGTCACAGCCAGCAGGTACGGGTACACAGGATCGCGCAGTCACAAGCGCAAGTCGAGAGTGAGAGAACTGAACGAAGATCAGGAGGAGAGAGCCATTTTTCTATATGGCAGAACCAGGGGGAATGGAGAGGACAGACGATCAGTCAGTCAGAATCAGCAGCGTGGCCATCGCAGGTGTTCAGGTCCCCTTCCTTTCAACCCATGGATCTCCTCACGGAGCTGTTTGGCTCCCTTCGCCCGAAAGAATCGGCGTGGGTCGCAGAGAGAAGACGCGGGGGGGCCAGATGGAGCCATGGAGTTCCCCGTGAGCCATTGAGAGAGGAGCAAATAATCAACTGGAATGGAGAGGCGATCCTTGGAGGAATTTTTAGATAGTGGATAGTGGATAGATAGATAGCAGAGATAAACTGGGTGTAGTCTTAAAAGAACTGCTGAGTGTTTAACTCTCTAAAGAATTCCAATCCAAGCAGGGATCATGCGGATCCCCAACCTCAGGCAGGAACTTTACCTTTTTATACATTTCAAAGAAGCAATTTAATCTGCTGCTTCCAGAAATTCGATCACGTCAATGCCCTAATTAAATATATTGCTTGTCTACTTGTTTCTATCTGGACCATGCAGAAGTTGTCTCACCGTGGAAATAGTTTCCTGCCCGTCGCTGGTTGCATTCTTGATGCTCACTTCAGCTCGGGATCTGCTTATCCAACCATCGATTTCTAATCAGCTCACCATTATTACTACTTAGTAGTCTAGACTACAGTAAGAGGACAACTGCTACTCCACTCATAGTCAGTCGGACATATTCAAGATATACATTCCCCACTGGAGCTTGTTCTGCATTATGATTGCTTCTCACAGTGTCATGTGTAAGTCGCAAAACAAAAGCAAAGTTTACCAAGTCATGCTTCGATTGGCTTCTTTCAGCATCCACGCAAACAATCTCATCAGCTTCATCAGCTAGATATTAAACAGCCACCGATCAGCATGGCTGTCCGCCCTCGCCATCACTAGTCGCAATCGCGATTGATTAATGCCCCGCGACTTCCAATGCAGCGTCGGGCGCTACGAGGGCCCAGCTCTCCTTCGGAGATCTCCCGGCTTATCCTAGCCAATGGATGCCCTAGATGGGGACAAATTTTGCAGGGCCGTCCAGGTTGAAGAACGACTAGCGAACGGAGTTATGCATGGGTCGCAAGCTGTCCAAATCCCGCTGAAAACTAAAAGTGCAGGAGTCATGATAGATAAGCTGGCTGCTGCCAACTCTTTCCCCTCAGAAATGTAACCCAACGTCTTCCTCAGAATATGCCACTACTCCTGCGACTGTCGCATCTGTTCTTCGATCGCTCGCGTGTGCATCATGGATCCCAAATATTCCGAGACGGTTGTCGTTGAGAGCCACCATGGTAAGGTCGAAAGCACGCGGGAAGCCCAAGGTTACGCGGATCTCGACCCGGAAGAATTGAAGGCTCTCGAGACTCGAATCCGATGGAAGACCGATTTGCGCCTCTGCACCATTGCTGGTATCTTGTGCAGTCTTAATCTGCTCGATTCCGGCATCTTGTCATCAGCCTCGGTTACCAGCATGCCCGACGACCTTGATCTTGTAGGCACGCGATACTCCGTCTCAGTCTTCATCTTCACCATCGCCAGTATCGTCTTCCAGCTACCATCGACCATCGCAGTCCGCTGGGTCGGGCCACGCATCTGGTTCACATGCATTGCCTTCGCCTTCGGACTGATCACAATGTGCACGGCCTTCATCCACACCTGGAAGGAGATGATCGCCCTCCGCGTGCTCCTGGGTATGTCCATGTCGGGGATTTACCCGGGTCTGACCTATCTCATCAGCGCCTGGTACCCGCGGCGGGAGCAGCAGCTGCGATTCGCCCTGATGCAGTCGGGTGAAGTCATCGGTCTCGCAACAGGCTACATCGTGAACTACGGCCTAGAATTGTTGGATGGAAGAGCAGGCATGCAAGGCTGGCGCTGGATGTACCTCGTGCAGGGCCTCATTAGCTGTGTCATTGGAATAGCCACCTACTGGTGGATCATCGACTTTCCAGAGAATGCGCATCGCAGCTTCTGCTTTATGTCCGAGCTGGAGGCCCGTGTCGCTGCTCAGCGCATCAAGGCAGACCGCGATGATATCGTCCCGGACCCGTTCTCATGGCGCAAGGTCCTCGCACCCTTCGCCGACCCGAAACTGTACGGCTTCGCATGCATGTACTTCCTGTTGAACCTGGTATCCACTGCGTTGAACTATTTCCTCCCCATGATCCTCGAAGATGGCATGGGGTTCTCGAGCAACGCTTCAATTCTCCTATCCACGCCGGTAATACCATCACCTGCATATCTCCTACTTATGAGCCAGATACTAATAGCTTCCTATTACTAGCCATACTACTGGGCTGTCATCCCCGTCATCTTCACCTCCTTCGTCGGAGACAGACTCCGCATCCGTGGCCCCCTCATCGCCTTCAACGCCCTCTGCCTCATCGCCGGGTTCCTCATGTTCGGCCTCCCGTCATCTACGCAAGTCACCGTCCGATACATAGGAACGTTCCTCGCGACAGGAGCATACGTCTCCAACTGGGCAGCTCTGAACGCCTTTATGGCCAATAACGTGGTCGGCCAATGGAACCGCGCGACCACAGCGGCGGCAGTGTCAGCCTGTAATGGCCTGGGCGGTGTTGCGGGTAGCTACATTGTACGACAGCAGGAAGCACCGCGATATGAGACGGCAGTGTGGGTGTCTATCGGGTAAGTCCCCCAAGAAGAAAAGAAAGGAAGAAAATAGACGCCATAGGAGTAACAACCGATATACTAATCTATAAACAGATCCCATATCCTAATGATAGCTCTAGTGTGTGTTTTCACCTTGGTTTTCTGGCACCTCAATCGGCAGCAAAAGCACAAGGGAAAGCTTATTCATGATATGGTATGTCTTGCTTATGAGGCTATTGATAAGATTCTCTGTGCTAATAAGAGTGTTGCAGGTCGGATTCCGCTATACTTATTAATTGCTATTTCTGGTTATATACGGCAAGGCCATATTAGTACTAAAGAAGATATACATAGTTATATATATGATGATGACTCAAGATCAGTGATGAATATGAACGTGCAGGATTGATCAAATTTACCGGTAGTACTTGCCGTCTCATGAATCTTGAGAATCCTCGTCATGGAGTAGTAGTATTCTGGATTAAGTGTGATTGCACTATAGAATAATAAGAATCTAAAGAGGGCACTACGTAAGGGGTGGTGTGTAGTATATATGTCATCTCAAACTGAGCCGGGCATGTAACAGGAGTTCGTTAGTATATAAGTATGACGCTTACTTAAAAGACAGTTTAGGTGAGAGAGATGTGCTTCCAATTCCATTGAAATTTCACCTTACTGTGATCTGTCATCAATGACCAATTCATTCTCCAGTATTATCAAATCGAGGTTAGTTGACTTGATATATACTACTATAAGCACACTGCTTAGCTATAGAATACTCATCTCTACTTATTAATAAATAACTACGCGGTATTATTTAGTCTTGTTTCTTTTCTTTCATTTATAACTAAGTTACTTCTTAGATAAATTTCTAATATCATTTATAAATATTTGACACAAAAACTATTATACTGCCTAAATTCTTCAGCTAGAAAATATGGTAAATTTGATTTATAATTAATCTATTATGTATCGTCGAGTTCTCATCTAGCTAGTCAACCACGGCAATAACAGACACAGAACCCTTTGAATAGCCACAGAATTGAGAAGTCTTTGATATAGAATTATCCATGCAGTGTCGATGAAGCGTCTAAGAAAACATCTCCTTGGACGCCTTCCGAACGGCCTCCTCGAGTCAAGAAATTTTAGCATAAGTTTATATAGGTCCTCGCGTGTTGCATGAGGATTGGAGGGGTTAGAAATATGCTCACGATGTCTCGGATGAAGCAAACCCCTTGCGCAGGAGACGAACGGCCGTTTCAGCTGCCAGCATCTTGATTACATCATCATTCATATGGCCTTCCACTGAGGCGATCTCCGAGGAATCAGCCAGTGCAGAACACCGCAGTGTCCCGGGATGTTCTTTGTCAACAGAGATCTGATAAGAGAGTTTGCGTCCTCGAAGGATGGCTTGTAGAATGTCTTTTGGATGGTCTGTAGTGATTTGATGGGAAATGAAATGCTCCAAAAGCGGCAGAATTCCGAGTTTTTCTGCCAGAGCATTGCAGGATGTTAGGGTTGCTTGAGAATCGATAAAGACAGCACCAAAAGTGCTCTGAATGATATCAGACAACACTCGCATGTCCCCAAGTGCGCTCAGCCGCACCCATGGGTAAAATCGCCGCTCCCATAGTTCATGTTTGATAGCATCCACCTCCTCAGATGACTTTTGAACAAAGTTTGATAACTCAGTGGATAAGGCATCGCTATGCAAGCGAAGAAAATCCCAGAGCCTAATCGAGCATGTCTTCACATTTTGATGGACCTTGTGTTCCTCATCAACATATATATGATTTCGCTCCCTTACTTGGTGGAATGTTATTGCCACAAAGGTCAGAAATGTGTTGTTTGTGAACGCGGACTTCAAGGACTGCATCCTTTTTGGATTCATCACTTGTGCATGTCGATGTAGATAGCTCACAACAATCCATTCTAGCACGCTGGCTCCGAGAAATGAGAGACGCCGATAAGATGTTGTTTGCACAAGACCAGTGCAAGATGGATGTGTCATACTTTCTACAGCCAGGGATTTGTCCGTGAAAGTATATCCAAGGAGTTCTTCCATATCGACTATTGCTGTTGGAGCAACTGCATTTGCCGGTCTTGTTTTGGAATAAGTACCATCATGCAGAGATGATGCATTCCAAGTCTTGAGTTTGGGAAACATGACTGATGCGGATGCAGCAGCCTGGTTCAGTCCACCATCTATGAAGGCAGCCCCAACAACTGCTTTCGTCATATCAGCCAGCGTAGCCGCACCGATGGATCGCTGCCTGGCTTCATTGCTGGAGGATTTAATCCTCGACACAAGCGGTGGCGCCCATCGTTTCCCGTTGAGATGTTTGCTTATGAGGAATTTCCCAAGGCCAGATTGATATATAGCATATGCAAGACCCGCATCAGACAGATTCCTCTGCTTCAAAGAGGACAGGAGACCTTCGTGCAACAAATGATGGTGCAGAAATAATTGCCTTGCGAAGAGATACTTGATGAGTGCATCGCCAATGAAGGCTAATGAGCGGAAGGTGGCTCGATGCTCAATACTTGTAGGCCTGATAGCAATGGCCAATAAATCAAGTCGTTGCCAGGGCGTGACTGATCGTAACGATAGTTCCTGTCGCAAATTTTGCGCTATGATATATACCTCCACCTCGTGGAATATGCTTGGTGTAAGGAGGGCGACCTGGGCAAACATGGAAGGTAGCTTATCAACAAAGAAATCTCGCACAGACATGCCTTTCACATTAGCTTCAAAGCCTATCCTGGGCTCACAGCGTTTTGATTTCCTAGCAGCTAGATTTCCTTGAGAGAGAAAGTTCCGGCGACCAGTCATGTATTTCACTTTGGCCGTGAAGGACGAAATGGACAAATCATCTGATAAGACGCACTCTCCTTCTACCCAAGGCTCAACCAAAAGTGGTCGACTGGGTTTCGTATGACTGCGAAGCAGTCCAAGCGCACTCGGCGTAGCTTCCTGATTCAGAAGCTCAGTCAGGCTGACTGATCCAGAATACCTCTCAAGGAACTCAATCAGCTTCGGTTCTTCCAGTCCTGGGACAAGAAGGAACGCATAGTCTATGTTCTTGCGAGAACAATGGTCTCGGTAAACCGACTGGAAGATCAGGTTTGTCACTTGCTGGCAAAGTGGAACATTTGTAGTGATTGGATGCCCCGGTGTGAGAATGGCCGTATAGGTTGTGCAATAATCAATGAAAAGAGGAATGTGAACTGTTGTGTCAAGCTGATATGGAAAAATCATATGTATGTGGATTTCGTCCTCTTCTGGTCTTATGATTCGTAGTTTGTGAAGATACAGCTGACTGTCAAGTTTCCATAGAAGAGCAATATCCTGCCAAGCATCCAGCTGGTTCTGAATACTGTAGTGGGACCGTAATATGGTATTCCCATCCAAATGGTCTGAGACCTGTGTCGGAACTAAGTAATCGTTAACAAGGCCAGCCTGGTAAAGCGCTTTATATGCTTCTAATGCTGCGTCCTCCCTCGCATACTTGCGTCTGGACCAATTTCTTGAGCTAGAAAATGACTGAAGGGAAGGGTCGAGGTTGCTCGGCAATCTGACTACCGCCCTGAATCGGCCGTAGTTATTGCGCTCGTAAGAAAACAGGGGCTTGTTGCTGACATACGGCTGGGCAGGTAGCTTTGAACAAAGATGATACAAAGAGCCGACCGCTTCCCGCATTATCAGCTGCGCTCTATCATATTTAGCATCTCTAGGAATGGAGAAACAGTGCAGCCGCACTTACCCGGTCCTGTCAACGTGAAGGGAAAGCGAAATCCTCTCGTACTCGTCGAAGGCCAGCTCGTTAGCTGGTATTTGCCTTCGCTCGGCATTCTGCAATTTTTGAACTAGCTCTATTTCCTCCATCTCGAGTTGTTTCAAGTACCTTGGGCCGCTTTCATCGTCCATAATGATAATAAACTGGGAGTTCTCCCTTCGTGCACGCCCCCGTCGCTGAATGAAGGATTTCAAGGATAGCCGACTGTTGAAGTTTAGCACTGTATTGCATGCCGGTATATCAATGCCTTCTTCCAGAGCATCGGTCGTTATGATTAGGTTTATAGAGCCTTGCCGGAACTTTTCTAGCGTTTCAGTCTGATTTCGGATGTCATGGAGATTTCCGAGCTCTGTTTTGCTGTATTGTGTCGTTGACATACCAATGAATGTCCCACAAGTAAATAGGTGGCTCGTAAGTGGATGGTTCTCAATCAGCCATTTCAATGCAAGTACAGTCGCTCGCTGCGTAACGAACACCAGACCGCAGAATCCTTCTCTGTATGCCTTTGAAAGCTCATCCAATAGGCACAGGCACATTGGTGACACATCTTCTCGTTGCATTGCCGGGATGCGGTCCTGCAATTTGCCCAATTTAGTAAGAATTTCCATGGCGAAGTCTTTCCCACTATTGGAGATATTTGTCTTCTCAGCGCCCATTCGCATGCTTTCTTTGAAATGCATGATCGATTTTCGCACGTACTCTGTCGCGGCCCAAATCCCAAGCTCCTGGTTAATGCTTTCCGAAGTCTGTATGAAGCGTCTGATATGATTGAGTTGCTTGCTCTTCATCTTCGATGAACTTGGTACTTCATTTTCAGAGGACAAAATACCACATAGCTTTTCCAGTATTGGTGCCTTGACAGTGCAGTTCGGAATTGTATAAGAAGGTAGGCGCGGCAATATAAGTGGCCGGTTTGTGAATTGCAGGAGTTGCGCGTAGTATTGGCGAGGGGTCTTGCATATACTGCCCAGGTTGCTTTCCACGGTCCTTGATAATTATAACTCAGAGTTCGGATATGACAAGCATGATAATGGCAGCCAATAACTTACTCCAAAGATGACAAGTCGGATAAAATAGGAGAAGCAGTCAGACCAAGTATCTTCGGTAGATTCTGTGCACCACTTTGGTGCTTCTTATGGTAATGGTCCTGCATTATCTTGTTCGCAACGTGATCTCTTTTACAGTGGTGGGCTAAACATGGTGTCAGTCATTGTTTGATACATGAAATCTCTCTCTGAGTCTTACCTTCATCGAATATGAGTAAAGAAATTTGGCTCAGTTTAACAAAACCATGGGATAGTGCGTCATATAGAACCTGATATGTTGAAACTGCAATCTTTATTCCCAACAAGGCATTATCCCATATTGTCTTCTCTTTCCAGTATTCCACCTGATCTCTACTGGTGAACCCTCTGCACCACATAGAAGGAACACGGTTTCGTATTGTATGTGTATGCTGCTCAGATAAAGCAACTGTGGGGCAAAGTAGCCATACGAACTAATAATCTTTAGTTACAGCACCTCTAGAGCAGGTGACAGTACGTACCTTATCTGAGTCTCCTTTGTCTATGTCCGCCAGAATCCGTAATATGGCTCTGTTGCTCCTATTAGCCATACAGTCAAAGCCGTAGTAAGACTCATCATACACTTGCGTTTTCCCAGTACCTGTTGGCATCTTTCTATATGTTAATGTGTAATATTCTCTCTGGGGGCAGTGATCATACCACAACGATAACATTACGTTTCAAACTCTCGTTCAACATCTCCAATTGATACTCTCTGATTCTAAGCTCCATATTAGTTGTCGGTCCCGGCGTACTGTCGGCATGGTAATCGGTAGATGAGGCCATTCTGGGATTTGAGAAAAAGTAATAGTGTGTTCCTTGTGACTCAACTAAGAGAGATACCCTAAAAGTATGTAGTAGCTTGCGCCTATCCTCAAGGATAAGAAGTATCAAATATATCGACAGCTGCCGACGCTTATATATAAGGCTGGTTGGCCCCTCAGAAAAGGACACGCATCACTGCCCAACACATTATCATTATGAGGGCGTGGACCCAATCATGCCCAAACACAATGCTAACTGTGCTTTGATCGCATAGCCCAGCAGAAGGTCGTATAGTACCTAATCTAGCCCTTCCGTAGGGGTTCAGAGAAGATACACGCGATACGCCCACCTACAACGCTAATATTGCTAGTCTGTTTTCCAGTGCTGCACAACCATAGCTTCGGTTATGCAGACTACGGGGCCCGGTTTCCAAGCATCAAGTCTGTGCGAGCCTAGTGATTAGATAGAAAGTTTAGAGGCAGCTGCCCTGATTGCTATGTAACCTATGGCACCGTACAAGGTTCCGAGGGTCAGGTCTAAATCAGAAATAGTTCGTCTATAATCTACAGGTATCCTTTCGATGCTTACATGGAGAGGATAAATTGGATGCGAGAGACTTTCCTAGGTACTTCTCATAGCGACATGTATCCGACGATCTCACTGTCAACATGGTTGGAGCCCAAGCCTTTGGCAAACACCTTTAGCTGCGATGTGTTTCGCATGCTTCTTGGTTTTACCCTCACCCGACGCTTGTATACCCAGGTAAGAAATGGTGATTCGAAACTTGGGCGGATAACTGCTGAGGCAACTTTCTTTGACATTGGGCGTCACTCCGTGATTCGACCCATCCTCCCATAAACGAGACGTATACTTCCAAATTTCAGGCTCATCATTCGCGTTAGATGAACACTGGGTAGGTGTGGGACTGATATAACGCCCTGCCATTTCCTCCAACACTGACTGTTGATGGGCAGTTGTCGATATTCCAATGTCGGCTAAGCAAGTTGGGATTTGTAGGTGGAGTTTTGTCAGCAGAGGAACAAAGTCTTCCCTGCTATTGGACAATCTGACGAATCCGAGAATCTTGTATATGTAATCTTCACAACTCTCATCGTCAAATTTGTTCGTGCGGGGTAAATCTAGATTCAGGCTCTTTATGGCTACTAGCGCTGCTTCGAAATCATAAGCTTTCGAATCAATAAATCTGTCTGCCTCGACCTAGAACGTCCTCAGCTATCCATAATTTGGACTAATAATGCGAAGAGCAGAGTCTGCAAACATACCAATGAATCATCTGTTCTGCCATTAGACGAGGTGTGAACTATCATTAAAGCCATATAAACATTGAACAGCCGCTTTCCAATTTCATAATCTGAAATACAAATTAGCAGCTATCACTTCACAGACTTTGGGCTATATCTACCAGTGTTGGTGTAGCAGTCCGCTTGCACAGGCCCGGGAGGCATCCTGAAAATAATGAAGCAGAAATATAAATCTGATATGACGGATGTTGCTTTGGGATAGGCAGGTTATGTTTCCTTTTGAAATAGCTTTTGCTCTCAGAGCTACACGATAGCTCTCTTGGTATTTATATACGTATACACTGCTCAAATCCTGCTCTATACTTGGGCAAACACACACGCGGCAATTTCTTGTTGATGACCGCATGTATGTGCACTGCCCTAGCAACATCATAGGTTAGGTATACTCTTCGTTCTCTTCGGCTGTCATGGACACGTCACAGCTTCGGCCATGGCCAGAAGAGCCTGGTGAGTTGCAAGGGAGCTTAACAGTCATGATTGGGCTGCATACATTGCTTTAAAACTTCTAGCCTTCGGTGGGCAGAATCTATCTCAAGATTACCCGGCATATGAGACGGAATACGAAGCATCAAGGCGTACAGCAGTGGTTGAGCAGAGGTAGCTCGGTTATTTGGCACAATGTCCGTGCCAGAGTAATCTTCCACGGCATACATACCCTCGATACAGCTCGCTAGTGGTTAGCCAACCTGCGGCAAGGCTATCTTGGCCGTAGTTCTAGCCAATAGAAAGGGATATCAAGACAGTATATAGCTTCCGCTGGCATTGCAACGCTCAGGCCTCCTGGTATTTCAGATGGGTAGAATTGGGCAGAAAAGTAGTGAGCGTTTCTCCCTTCGACGGGTCTGTTAGGAAACGAGCGAACCTGCCGGTTAGGCTTAACCGCCATGCCCCGGATTCTTCTCCCGGCTGGGTGCTGATGCCAACGCCATGCCGAGTGCTTACGGTCCATGTGGTAGCCAAGGTGTCGATTCATGCGTGTATGGAATGTCGTGTTTCTAGTATTTTGCGGTCGCAGTGCTCAGCCACGTCAAATCGTTCGCTCCGTTGATGACCTGGATCCATCGTACATCAGTGCTGACTTTCTTTTGGTTGATTTTGTGGCGGCTGAATTCACCGATCTCAGCCTTCTGAGCGTAGTGGTGGGTGGTGGTAGATGCCAGCAATCTCATCTGCCTCGAGCATCCTCTAGCAGAATGCCACCTGGAGTGATGCGATTGCCAGCCGGTCTGACTGGATGTGGTAAGTACGAACAAATGATGTTCTTGATGAACCAGTGAGTGGCCTGTGGGTAACCAGCGTTTACTCGCAGCCAAGCAGTTAGACTCATGCGGGTATTATCGATCCGCCACCCTTCTTGACTAACGCTTTGACTCATACGCCAGCCTCGCGCTTCCCCTGTCCGTCAGCAGAGCATTTTATGCATTGATATAGACTAACGCAAGACAAGAGCACGGACCTTCTCGGTGCTGGAGCGACTGATGGTGGGCGAAATGAGCTTTTAAGCTCTTTCGTCCGACGGGCTGTGTTCAAAACCCAATTGATAAGCTGTGAATGATGCGAGTAAGTCTCAGAAAGTATAAGAACTTAACTACACTTCTTGATACGTGCACCTCCGGCCTTGTAACTTCGATTCTCATTGGTAGTCTCGGCGCGCAGTTTTATGTCCCAATGCAGAATCCTATCACTTATCCTGATCCGTGCACTGGCAACCTATTCGACATGACTCATGCTAGGCCTGGTACGGGATTTCTCCATGCTGATCGTCCTGCGATAATGAAAGGGTTAGATACAGTGAGGTGACTCAAGTATTCTTGCTGTATGTTACCCCAGTAAGTTTCAACCTCAGATCAGGTCGGAAAGCAAGGGTCCGCATAGTGTTACTCGGACGGGAAGGATCGACGTGGACAGGAATTTCTTTTCTACCCTGTGAAGTGTCTGATTTTATAGCTTCCTCCACTGCGCAGTAAAAAAGTACTCCAGAGGAGTTCAAACTATTACCTCCGCTAGTAATAGCGAGACGCCAGTCCTAGCAGCAAAACGACCTTTTACGCTCCCGGGACAGGCTAACAGGGAAGTAATGCGGGCCGACGACATGTTGACAAGGAAATGCTGGAATATTGTAGTGAAATATCATAGTCGCTCAACCCCGCTTTCAATTTCGATGTACAGGTGGTAACCCCTAAAGGAATGCTTTCGAATGCTTATGATTGTCATGGAGCTTCCCTTGGCATTGCGGCATCAAGTAAGGTGCAAGGCTGCCCAAGAAACAACATAATAGCAGACAACCAGACCAAGCTAAACATACTAAACACTGGACTATGCAAGTAGAGGTTGGTAACTATGAGCTGTCATGAGGAATTACCACTCGGACGTGCCAGGTGATCACTGTGCTCGTTGTCTTGCCTCTGTAGGAACAATCCAGTGCAAGGCTGAACTTATTCGGCAGAGCCTCAAACACTTCCTACGAGATATATTTATATCTATCTTCTTTCACTCCCTTTCCGGCGTATTTTATCTATCTCCTCCTTTTTTTGGAGCAGCACAGAGCCTTTTTATTTCTATTTTTATGATTTTTTTCCCTTTCAGAAAGAAAAGGAAGGCGGCCTATTCAATTCAGTTGGGAAGATGAGCCACGATCCTCCAGGCGACCCTCCAATGTCGCATTCGCCACGCCGGCTCCGGCGTCTATACGAGCCTCTTTCCCTACTTCAGACGCTGGGAAATGTTCGAGGTTGGCGTATCAGAGCCCCTGACATACCGCAGGATTATTCTGGCTTTAACGCCATAAAGAGTCATAGGTCATTTGTGGATGCACTTGCCTACGCCTGCGCATACAAGAAGGAACCTGCCTATGTGACCGCGGTCGCGTTGGAAAAGAGACCAGAGGAGATAGTGGTTTGGCTAGCGGCGAACAAGAATGTGGAAGACAATGTTGTCGGCTTTGCTCAAGATGTCTTGATTATTGTACAATGGCTGGCAAGGAACCCATCGGCTCAACTGGGCACCGAAGATGGCCAACAAGCCCTGAACCTTTTGACGAGCAGAGTCTTGCGCTTTAATGCACCCAAAATCTACGCCTATTATGAACAGCTTATGAGAGCTGCGCCTCAAGTAATAGCAAAGCTTTCTAATGGGCAACATGAAGGTATGTCTGGCTTGTGGTGTATATCGAGTATACGCGTCTGACATGGTGGTAATGCCTAGGTAACCCTAATGTTGCCAATCTCAAACACTGGCTGTCACAGCACCTGCAAAGGGACGGTCTACAACTCCAAGAAGTGGATATGGCGAAATTGGCCGTCATAAGTCACAACTCACGAGATACCTTCGAGGTCCTCCGGAACATAGCCATGGAATCACATGACCCTCACCCATTTGAGCGGCTCTTTAAGTTGCTCGGCAAACTTGGGAAGCATGTGATTATGAGCAAACGAATAGTCGAAGGCGCAATATTTCTACGTTCAGATTTTGCAAGAGGGATGAGACTCGAGAGAGTTCCTGCGTCTCCAGAGCTTCCCCTTCCCTTTTCGTCCCGCAAGTACAATATCGATGGCATTAGCAACCGGATGTTCTCTAGTAATTCAGCAGAGAAACAGAGGTTTCTTGCCCGTCTGCGGACAATTTGGGATACAAGCGAATGGGACAAGAACTTGGCTAAGAAGCACCTCGCGGGTGAAAGCATTGTGCATGCTGAGCTCTTGATACTCGATCATTTTGAGAAGACCGGTGGGGATTTTCTGGATAATTCGGACAAGTATATCGGATGCAGCAAGCCTGCCTGTTATCTTTGCTATCACTATATCTGCAATCATCCAGGCCGTTATATTCGCCCTTCATCTCATCAGAAACTTTATATGAGGTGGCGCCTTCCCGACATCAGCATAACAGAACCGAACGCCGCCACCCGTTTCAAAGACCAAGAGCAGATTCTCAATAATCTGATAAATCTAGTACGACGGGAGTTGAGGAATGACATCGAAACTGGCGTGGGCAAGATGAAGGGATGCCCTGACTCAACGGCAGGAGGAACTTCGACTATGTTTGAACTTGAGACAGGGCTAGAGGCCGACATGGGTTCTTTATCTTTCCAGGAGCTCCGACACCAAATTGACCCCGACCTCCAATACGTCGTTATTCCCGACCCAGTCAGCAGTTCTAGTAGTGCCTCTAGCATTCACTCGCGTTCTAGCGCGGATACTGCTGTGTCTGGAGGGGATGAAGTTGAATATGATAGCGACGGGGGAGTAGTTGTCTAGAGATAATCACCTCGATTACGTCTGGGCACTTGGATTCGCTTACGTTGGGATTTTATATAGCGCTTGTGTGGCTCGGTAGCGGGTGGAGTCCTACTTGCGCTAGATATCGTTCATGGAAAATTCGGAGTGGAGTGAAGAGGATAAATTAGGGTAACAAGGTAAGTGAAGGTGCATGGGTAGATAACAACGGCGAAGAAAGACTAAATACGAGAGGAGGGATCCGCCGATGGTCACCCAATCCGAACTACTAATTTCTTAGTGTGACTTGAAGCGCGGCTAATATCTAGATAGATGCTGAATCTGTGAGCTGATCATGAGTACTGCTTCATCATAATGTAACTAGAGTGGGCTAGGATAATTAATTGATTTTCCATAAGTATACTTTGACTGCACTAAGACTGAATTAATATAGTAAATATGTCTCGGCACTCAGAAAAGTAAGATCATAGTAGACTACTATTGTTCTAGCTTTAGAGATATATTGCGATATGAAGGTTTCCTTGGACCTGAGTATTAACCAAATAGAAGATATAGAATTTGCTGCTAACCTGATCTGGCCTGGCTGTTAGCCACCCTACTGCTTACTCATGCGCCAACCACTTGGTTATCTACTACTTATTCATCTCTCTAATCTGTATGTTTGGATTTTATCACCTGAGGCACCCGTACTCAATCTACAATTCGAAATTGTAAAGCTAGTAAAGACTCAACTACCGAGTACCAGACCATAGATTCTATATATATTAGATTGGTTTTACCCGGTGCCAGTAACTGTAAAGAACTAATTATATTTATATCATTTTTTGAAGACTGAAGAACTAGAGGCGATTAAAAATATTCAGAAGTTATTAATATAGTTAAGATATATGATAATCTTTCATAAAAATCTCATTAATACAGCTACTAGAATAGGTGGAGAGTTTCTACAGTGTTTACTTCCATATAACTATAATTCAGTTCAGATTTCATCATTAAACTCATAACACCCAAAACAATGATACATCTATACATCTATGACTCTACGGCCCCTCCCTCTCCACAACCCTATACCCATGCACCGCCTCCTCCAACGAGATATTCTCCGAATAATACTCAGATTCACGCGCCACAATCGTCTGACTCCCCAGCGACGGGACATGCGATCCGCGCGATTGACTGTTATCTCCGAGTCGAGAGAATCCCTCCGGAGTCTTGCCATTGGCCTGGTTAGTTGGGTAGCGGCGCTGGTAGTAGCGCTGCGGAGTCTGCGAGGATCCCTTGCTGCGTAGCTGTTGAGGGAGTATCCGCATGATCAATGGCCAAATGGGTGGGAGACAGGCGGCGATGATGATGATTCCGCCTTCTAGGATGGTCCAGATTCCTAGGTTGGTGGATGTCCCTGAATTGTATTAATAGGTGGTTAACAGGGTTATTTATGGATTAGGAACAGGGGAGGGACGTACAGGTTGGGTCGGTCGTGGCGTTTTCTTGGAAGAAGATTGTCATTCGTAGAATACTGGCTACGGTTCCTCTGGTGGGGAGGGTTGTGAGGTTAGTGAGTCATTCTGGTGATGTTGGGGTGGTGAAGTATAAAGTATATACTTACAAACTGCCGAGAAGGAATACTCCTGTTAAAGCCAGCTTCTGCCCCTTTCGCGTGTGTAGTTTCCAGACATATGGCAATGGCATGATCAGGATGAGGACGTCTGTTAATATGTTCGGCGGTGACACGTAGCGGTAGAAGGCCAGTTGATTGAAGCACGATCCTCCTTCGATGGTTTTGTCCCAGACGTATGCTATCGGCCAGCACTGGAAGATGGCTGCAAATAGGATGCCGAGGCCGTGTCCGAGCACGATGGTGCCGACTATGTAGGCCATTATTTTGAAGGATCGAGTGGTGAAGATCCGGAGGTAGAAGACCAGAATGGATATCTTGGCTGGGGTGACTGTGAATGGGAAGTCGAGAATCTCGTTGGCGTACAAGCCCTGAATTATGTTAGGCCTGCACGTCAGGCTAAACAACCAAACAAGAGGGTTATACCTTCTCCAAAATCACCAGCTTTTCAGGCGTCTCTTCGACATATTCCATGTGATGTCCGACTCCTGCGAGTTTGACCACTATACGAAATGAAACCCAACGGTTAGCGCTTGGCCTCACTATTATCGAAAATTCCACTTACAGATAATGTACAAAGCCGACTGGCCTAAACTGGCGATCTGCAAACAATGTAAGCACGAAGCAGGAGTAATCAGTAAGACAGGCGAGTACCAATGCCAGAAGAATCAGGTAATCATCGAGAGCAAAGGCCAGCTGTTGCAGGCGTCGTCGTGTATAAAAGCGTGCTATAACCACCACGATCTGAACAACGGCAATCGCAACGGACACGCCTATCAGCGCATCCCCGTTGTACGGGACATCGGAGTCGGATCGTGCATTCATCCCGCCTGAAACTCGACTTTTCATCTGCCATTAGAGGTCCCAGACTGCTACTGCGACAGTTTCACGCATCTGAAGCCTGCAGCTCTCATCAAATCCAGAAAACCTTGAAAGGGTGAGGGAATTTCATCTCTTAATTGCGCACAGGGCCAAGACCACAGCTGTTAGCTTCAGCCGTGTTCCTTGGAATGAGAGCATCCGGCTTCACTGGGACCGTCTTTGAAACTCTTGGACGATGGATCCAGTCAATTACATAATGCAGTGTTGAGTGTGCCGTGCTGGTGCCACGGGCAAAAGAGTATCCAAGTCAATGGTTCTCGCATCATTCGCGAAACTCAATCTCCGCCGATCCCCACATGGCTTTCGGATGGCTTGCACAGACTCTGGAACCGACCTTCGATCCGATACTACGCCCACATATTATGCCGCTGAGTGTCCAGTTCCTGGCAGATTTGTGTCCACTAAGGCACGCTAGCATCGTGCTCCGGCTCGATCTCCCATCTCATTCGTTATCGGGTATCCTCCATCACGCGAGTCAGGGGCCCCACGCTTGCGATTGTTCAGCTTTTGTTCCGATTATCCTTTCATCATACTAAAGCCCTTTATCCGCGACATTTGAGGTTGGCTCCTGTATGTTCACCCGTTTTTGCAGGATATTGCATCTAGCACCAAGGAAGAGCAAAACAGCACGAGAAGCCGGACTAGAAAATGTCTCTTGATCGTCAGATAACAGAGCTAACAAGCGCCGTCCAATCCAGCAGAGATGGAATTGACGAGAGCACCCGCTTCAAGGCCATCAAAGCCGCACAGGGGTTGCTGGCAGCCTTGGGCTCTCCAGCCGAGACAGTCATTCAGGATGTCGTTATGGTAAGTTTTCAGAAGCGTGCTGTCCATTTCCGTTGCTGTCCATTAACTTGCATGAAAAGAATTCGGTCCTTCTGATGGCACTTCGTATGGGTGTCCAACTCAACGTATTCAATACCATCAAAGACAACCAAAGCAATGCAACCACCACACAGCAGATCGCCAGCAAATCCGGCGCAAGTGTAGTTCTCGTGGGTAGATCTCCCTTATCTTATCAATCTCCATATTAGCCCTCATCGAATGTGAACTCGTGGGTCGGCGATGGATACACGCTTCTTTTCTCTGCGGTCCCACTCTGGAAGGGTCGATCGTAATAGTTTGCAGATGCAGCAGCATGGCATGCGCCAAACACATATGCCGACAAAAGCCCGAATAATGAATACTAACATGGCACCGTCTAGACCAAATCATGAGGCTGCTCGCAGCTTCTGGCTACGTTCTGGAAGAAGATGTCCAGTCATACAAACCATCACCCCTCACAATGGTGATGGCTGAGCCTACCTTCGAAGCCACAACTCGAGCATGGTAAGCCCCTCAGTCACACCATCATGCCAGCACACCCTCGTCTGATACCCACTCTAGCTTCGATATCGGCAACTTCTGTACCACGAGAGCGCCAGAGTTCTTCCGCAATAACAACAACCAATTCCCCAAATCCGCCAAAGACACACCCTTCCAGCTCGCAATGAACACAGAGCTCAGTTACTTCGAATGGCTTGGTCACAACCCCTCCTTAGCAAAGGACTTCCAACAATGGATGACCCTGAAGCAGCAAACAACCCCGAACTGGGCCGACTGGTTCGACATTAAAGGCTCCATCACCGGCGGTTTCAACAATTCAGCGAACGACATCCTCCTCGTCGACATCGGAGGAGGCGAGGGCCATTACCTGCATGCCTTGAACGAGAAAATCCCCTCCCTTCCTGGCCGTCTCGTCCTCCAAGACCTGCCACACGTCGTATCGAGTATAAAGACTCCCCCGAAAGGAACCGACCTGATGCCTCACGATTTCTTCACTCCGCAGCCAGTCAAAGGTACGATGCCTCCATGATCCACACACAAATCAAGACCGCGATTGAACACACAGACGCTAATTATCTCGCGCAGGTGCTCGAGCATATTATCTGCACTGGATCCTTCATGATTGGGCCGACGAGCAAGCTCGTCAAATCCTCACCAATATCGTCGAAGCTATGGAACCGGGGTATTCCCGCCTCATTATTAATGAGTATATTATCCCGGATAGACATTGTGATTTTCCCACTGCGTGCATGAGTATCATGATGATGGTCCAGGTTGGCGCGTTCGAGCGGTCTGAGAAGCAATGGCGTGAGCTGCTTAACTCTGTGGGTCTGGAGAAGATCGTTTTCCATCAGCCGCCTGGTGGTGGGGAGGGGGTTATTGAGGCTGTCAAGAGTCATAAATGAATGGGTTGCTGTATATAGATGGATTGGTCGAGATTTGATGACGGGAATGATAGAACTTGAAAGTCGCCATCTAAGATGGTCACATGGGACTCGTGACTACACATTTGCTTATATAGGCCAACGTAAACTTCATGTCCTACTATACTTTTACGGCGTCTGGGTCCATTAAAGGGAGGTAGTATGTACAGATCTGGGCTGGCTCTAAATAATCGAACCCATTTCGTTTCTCTAGCTTGGAACAAATATAGATACATCAACGAGGTGCCTCGGGGTATATGATAAACTAAACAGCGGCGCCGCTCAAAATGTGTTACAGATCGGGAAGAAGACTAAAGCACCTCGGATGGATGAATCGATGGATTGTTGGCTGGCGAGGACAGGCTTGAGCGAAGGAGACAATAAACCGACCTTGTCGCTTCGTTCGCTGGGAAGTCACAAGACGGCCATTCGCTCCTTTGTATTTCGCAAAAGCAGCTGCATCCGCATTAGTTGTTCCGGTCCTGCTGTTCCAACTTTCCAACGAGTTTCTTCATGCCCGCCCATTCATCGGCAGGCACGTCTTCCGGAGTACCGCTGAGACCCTTTCCGACTTCGAAGACAGTAACCACACCGTCGAGCCCACCCGTTGCAATGCGCCTGCCCTCGCGCTCTTCCCAGGCTACCTTGTTAAGACTTCTCGTCAGTATGCCTCCACGGCCCTTGGACGGTGTCGTCTTCACGACGGGGACTTCGGTGTCCGTGTAGAGATCCCAGACTTCGAGGTTTCCAGCACCATCGACGAGAGAGAAGACACCGGGGCGATGAGGGGACCATCGTGCATCATACACGACATCCTCCCGATTAATGTCAAGAATAGGTTCCACGACTTGAGTTGTGGCTATAGCAGAGGTTGCAGGGGCAGTCGTGGCCGGCGGACGAATGCGCCAGAGCCTCACGCTCCAATCCAGACTAGAGCTAAGCATGAGATCGCCCAGATCAACTGGACCGCGAGCGGGATGGAATGCAGTGGACATGATCGGGGCTTTATGACCGCGATACACGAGGCGATGGTCGGTACCAGCTTTGGCACCGGCTCTATCGTAACGATGGCATGGGTAGATCCCTCCTTCCTCAGTACCAACGATGAAGAACGTGGGGTCGGACTGCGGGAATGACATGGTCGTGGGTGCAAGATCTTCTGTTTTCGAGGGTGGGGGAGTCGATAGTTCGAGGTATTCCTGAGGCTGGGAAAGCATGTCGACCGTCCAACCACAGACTACACCATCTGTTGATGCGGTCAAAATGTTATGGGCATTCTGCGTTCCAATGATGGAAATACTGTAGACCGGGTGAGTATGCCCAGAGCCAGTCAACGGCGTCTTCTGAACGGGAGCGCCACCGCCTGCGCGCGACGACCGAGTATCCCAAAGCAGTACCTGCCCCGAGTACGAACCGCCAACAATGAGATTAGGGTGGAATGGAGAGAATTTGGCGGCCAAGATGTCAGAGGTAGAATGAAAGACATACTCCGGTCGGGAGTGAAGGTGTTGGTTCCAGATCTGGACGAGACCATCGGGTTCATGAGGGGCAGAAGGGTTCTTGGTGTATGCAGCCAGAACAAGTTCGGGGAACTGTGGAGATGTCAGGTCTCAATGCGAAGCTGATCATGGCGACAAGAGTAACAAACCTTCGGCGAAAAGCTAAGATCACTAATCATACGCTTCTTGCTCCATCGCTCGTCCCAGAACTGGCAGACCTCCCTAATTCCGCGCCGCTTCCGTCCATGTTCATCGTCATCTTCTAGTTCACCATCCACGCCTCCAAGCTCGTAGTCTGCTAGCACGTCATATTCCTCGTCCAGTGCCCGTTCAATGACTTTAGCTGATCGTTCAACGAAATCCAGAAAGTCCTCAGATGACGTGACAGCCTTTAACTCGTCATCATCTAATGTACGGAGCGGGTAACGCATATTTAAGGCCTCGGCGCTGGCCTCATTGTCAGCATGCTGTTGAGTGGCCTGCAGCTCCTCCTCGATCTCTTTGCGGAGCTTCCTCCGGATCTCTTCGTCGCGTTCGCTATCTCTCTTGCTGCCATTGTTCTCTTCATCGTCTGAGTCTGTGGCGCCTGATGGTTTCAAGTCGTCCGTCTGGACTCCTTTACTATATGTGACAACTTCGGGTTTGGGCTCAGGGGCGGGCTGTGGTTCAGGAGCCGCGACAAACGGCTCCGTGCCGACTGTTTGAACAGCAATTGACTGTGAAAGTGGTCGCGTAGTCGGACTGAATGCTTCCGTGTTGTCGCCACTGAGTTGGCTAGCGCTCAGGACTGAATTAGGCCTGCTTCCTTTCCGTGACAGGCCATCGGCCCCGTGGCTGATGGAAGCCGACCCCGGGCGGTCAACCAAACGTGAGATAAGATCATCGAGCTCAGCTCGACTATCTGCGCGGCTGGGGGCAGGGGAGACAACCTAAAAAGGCAAGTAGAAATAAGCGCTGGCCCTTCTCAAGCGACATGGGCGACCATAAATGAGGGGAAAGGGCCTCTATACCTCAGAAGCATCGCCGGTGTTAGCTCGGGTTTGCGAGAATTCCTTCTGCCGCAGCTCTCTCTGCCGCTTCAGTTCGGCGAGTTTGGCTCTCTTGGCAAGGATCTCGGCCTTGCGCTGTTGCATAGCCGAGGACATGATGGGGAGGAGGGGGAGTAACGGAAGGTGAAACCCTCCAGACCACGAACTGGCTGGTCTGTCAACTTGGGGACGAAGTAAATAAAGTACGGGGAGGGTTCGTTCGCGTTCCCTTGAACTTCCCCGTGTCTGTCCCGCGCCCAGGGAAACCCGGGTTGGTGATGACATAAGCGCCAAAGGGCCCGACGGTCCGGAAAAACTCGCGACAGGAACTTCGTCTTTACCAGCTCTCAAAGTATCCTGTCCGATTGCCAGCCATTGACAGTCGATCCCTTCATAACGGTCGCTCGGAATCCGGCCTTGCTATCTTTCGTCTCACTGATCTGTTCCATTCGCCGCTCCGGAGGCCAGGGTTCTCATAAGATGGCTACCACACAGGGTGTCAACGTGAGTGTCATCAGTATCCGCCCTGGACCCATTGTCATGATACAGGACCCTCGAGGTTAACCCGCTCCCTTCGCCCATCCAGGTTCTGCGCTATTCGGCCCTCGTTGCCGGTCTCGTCTACGGTTTCTACCACCAGTCTTCGATCACCGCCACTGCTAAGCACGCCGAGGCCGAACGCGAATATGCCCGCCAGGAGCGCCTGATCGAGCAGGCCAAGGCTGAGTGGAGGAAGAAGACGGCGCCCAAGGACACGCAAAACAGCGGAGGTACGTCTTGGTGCTAGCTTTTCCATACTCTGAATCCCCTTTACCAGTGCCGAATTGCAGTCCCCATTGGAACCCCCAGCGGCATGTACCGGACACCCAATGCTAACTAGGGAACTTGCACAGTCATTACGGATCCCGAGGACAGCCGGTTTGACCTTGAGGCTTTCCTGAAGATGAAGGCTGGCGAGAACTAGAATGGAATCGAAGTATACGGCACGCAGATGAAGTTGCAGTTATCTCTCTAAGAGTCGTACCTCTTTGAAGGTATAGGCGAGAGATCTCGGGTCGGCCCCGATTATGTATTATTGTTTGGTCTAATTTCCCAGAGTCGTGTCATTGCGAGCGAAAGGAATGATTTTTCTTTTTCCCCTATAGACATCATCCCCGCATCTTGTACATACCCTGGGCTGTTGTGCGTCTGTATCACTACAGTTGGACCAGAAGAGCAAGAGATTCTGTATGCTTCGGTTTCATTGCTGATCTTCTTCTCGTACTGAGTGCGCTTGCGCAATATTATGCCCATTGTTATGGGGCTGTTCTATGATATGCTCCGTGACGCCGTCAAATCGTTACGTGCGGACCCGGGATGTTGCGCTCTAGATATGTAGTCATCCGATCTCTCCGTCATGTCCCGCCTATTACTGTAGGATAATCGAGTTGCAAGGTAGCCCCTGTTTTTGCAGACTCCCAGATACCCTCAACTCCGGCGATTTCCGATCAAGGCCATGACCTGACTCAGTTCATTATACAACCGAACATCTTTCTGAGGGACTTCGTCGACGATCGGTTTCGGGTGCAACAGCCCTTTTTCCTGATCCCATGTCCATCCATACGCTATGAACTTCTGCATGATGGTCGGGTCACCCTGTTGTGCGGCGGCAGCATCCAGACCGAGATAGGTTGCAGCGGCTGCTGGCCTTATCGCCTCATAGGCCCTGCTGACTTCCTTTAACGTCTTTTCCTGGAAATGAGCTAGGTAAGGTCAGTATATGAAGGACATAGAGAAGGCAAGGCATATTCGAGAAGATGTTTTGCCTTACATTCATAACTCTGGACTATGGGTCGGAGTGCTTCTGGCCACGGCAGTTCTCGCAGAATCTTATAAACTTGTTCATATTTCCGTTGCCAGACCGCTCGGAGAAGTGTCAAGCAGTTCTGTAGTGACGAGTCATTTTGTAGTAATTCTTGTGGCACGCGTTGTGTCGATAAACGAGCTTCGGGACTGGATAACTACGGATTAGCATTTGCCAACTGTGGGGATAGCTGGGAATAGCTCACATTTTGTCTACGAGAAGGTTGGAGAAGAAGAATGTAGAGTAGTAAAGACTGAGTAGCTCCGTGTGGTTGCCCTTTTTCATGGAGAGCAAACAAGCTTCGCTTTCATAGTTTGATAGTGTTTCGTAGAGCTCCGTCGGCGATTTAGCAGAGGCAACGACGGCGGTCAGTTGCTCTTGTGTGAGTGGGGGAAGATCCATGGTGAGATAACAGTTGAGCGATCGCGAGAATTCGAGCTCGAGTTCTTTCCCGTTAAATAAGGTCTCTTGAAACAGGGCGTAACGATTCGGATGTGTTCGACTGATGGTCGACTAGACTTGCGCTGATACTAAGCACTGACGGTGCGGGGACGTTTCGGAGGAAATCCCCCAAACCCGCAACGGGAAAAGGGAACTAGTAACAAAGTATTGTGGTTTGACTTGGGTGACTTACGTACCTGGCGCCAAGCCCCAGAAGAGACCACCTTGCGAAGCTCTCGACACTCTTCAATTCATTCCCCCGTTCACATCACCACCCAACCCTTCCCTCTCATCAGCTCCCGGGACAGGTCGAGGGCTGTTTGTTCATCTTTCTTCCCATTGGATTTTGATTTTCTTCTCCCCTGGCCATTATGGCCGAATCACCCCTCGATGTCCTCTTGAAGGGTAACTCCGGCAGAACAACACGCGGCCTTCTGCGGATTATCATTCTAGCTACCATTGCCGCTGCTGCTGTGTCCAGTCGTCTGTTCAGTGTTATCCGTATGTCTCTTGACTCATATAATTGATCAATTGAGTTATCGTCACTAACATTGACCCTCTAGGATTCGAGAGTATTATTCACGAGTGTATGTTTTGATACCAATCCTCCATCTATACCTTGACGCTACCGCGGATCCGGCATTCGACACCGTGTGCAGGCAGCTCCATTCAGAGGCAACCGATGCTAATGTAGCTCACTCCTACAGTCGACCCCTGGTTCAACTTCCGCGCAACAAAATATCTGGTCTCCCATGGCTTTGAGAGCTTCTGGGACTGGTTCGACGACCGTACGTTCTTCCTGCCAAGCATGCCTTACCTCCATATACTGATTGACGATGCTGCTCAGGAACATGGCACCCCCTGGGACGTGTCACTGGTGGCACGCTATACCCCGGTCTGATGGTGACCAGCGGTGTTATTTACCACGTCTTGCGTTTCCTCACCATCCCTGTCGATATCCGTAACATCTGTGTCTTGCTTGCCCCGGCCTTCTCCGGTCTGACTGCGCTGGCAATGTACTTCCTGACTCGCGAGATGGCGACATCCCCCTCCGCTGGTCTTCTTGCGGCTGCTTTCATGGGTATCGTCCCCGGTTACATCTCTCGTTCCGTCGCGGGCAGCTACGATAACGAGGCCATTGCTATTTTCCTGCTGGTGTTCACCTTCTTCCTGTGGATCAAGGCTGTCAAGAACGGCTCCATCATGTGGGGTTCTCTGGCAGCTTTGTTCTACGGCTACATGGTGTCTGCCTGGGGTGGTTATGTCTTCATCACCAACTTGATCCCTCTGCACGTTTTCGTTCTTCTGTGCATGGGCAGATACAGCTCCCGTATCTATATCAGTTACACCACCTGGTATGCTCTGGGAACTCTGGCCAGTATGCAGATTCCTTTCGTCGGATTCTTGCCGATTCGCAACAGCGACCACATGTCTGCACTCGGTAAGTACTCTTATTAAATGTAGAGAAGAGGATCTGTACTGACCTTGCCAGGTGTCTTCGGCCTCATCCAGCTCGTGGCCTTTGCTGACTTCGTCCGTGGTTTCATCCCGGGCAAGCACTTCCAGAGACTTCTGACTACCATGATCATCGTTGTCTTCGGAATCGCTTTCGTCGGACTTGTCGTCCTCACCGTGTCCGGAGTGATCGCCCCTTGGAGTGGTCGTTTCTACTCCCTGTGGGATACCGGCTATGCCAAGATCCACATCCCTATCATTGCGTCCGTCTCCGAGCACCAGCCCACCGCTTGGCCCGCCTTCTTCTTTGATCTGAACTTCTTGATCTGGCTCTTCCCTGCTGGTGTCTACATGTGCTTCCGCGATCTCAAGGATGAGCACGTCTTTGTCATCATCTACTCGGTGCTTGCCAGTTACTTCGCCGGTGTCATGGTTCGTCTGATGTTGACCCTGACCCCCATTGTTTGTGTTGCGGCTGCTCTGGCCCTCTCCACCATTCTCGATACGTATGTGTTCGCGAAGAATGGCCCCAACCCCCGCGCCAAGGCGAACGAGGACAACTCGGACGGTCTTCGTTCCACCAGGAAGCCCGATGTCGGTGTCACATCCTACCTGTCCAAGGCTGTCATGACCTCCTCCGTTGTCATCTATCTGCTACTCTTCGTTGCGCACTGCACCTGGGTCACCTCCAACGCCTACTCCTCCCCGTCTGTGGTTCTCGCGAGCCGTTTGCCTGATGGAAGCCAGCACATTATCGATGACTACCGTGAGGCGTACTACTGGCTCCGCCAGAACACCGAGCACAACGCCAAAATCATGTCCTGGTGGGATTACGGCTACCAGATTGGTGGTATGGCGGACCGCCCTACCCTGGTGGACAACAACACGTGGAACAACACCCACATTGCCACTGTTGGTAAGGCGATGAGCTCCCGTGAAGAGGTCAGTTACCCCATCCTCCGTCAGCACGATGTTGATTACGTGCTGGTGGTGTTTGGTGGATTGCTGGGCTACTCCGGTGACGACATCAACAAGTTCCTGTGGATGGTCCGTATCGCCGAGGGTATCTGGCCCGACGAGGTCAAGGAGCGTGACTTCTTCACTGCCCGCGGTGAGTACCGGGTGGATGACGGAGCCACCCCGACCATGCGTAACAGCTTGATGTAAGATATCCCCTTTTTGCCATGGCATTGGTATGACACTAACAGCGACTACAGGTACAAAATGTCCTACTACAACTTCAACTCCTTGTTCGGTCCCGGCCAGGCCGTTGACCGCGTGCGTGGATCTCGTCTCCCCGCGGAAGGCCCTCAGCTGAACACGCTCGAGGAGGCATTCACCAGTGAGAACTGGATCATCCGTATCTACAAGGTCAAGGATCTCGACAACCTCGGCCGTGACCACAACAACGCGGTGGCCTTTGACAAGGGCCACAAGCGCAAGCGCGCCACCAAGCGCAAGGGCCCTCGTGTCCTGCGGACCGAGTAAAGGGCCTGGTGTCGTTGATAGATACCAGGTTGGGTGTAAAATCAATCCCTTCTTCATTTCTTAGCATGTCATTTTCAATTCCATGTTCTTGTACGTGTCACATCACCATATAGGCGGAATCATAGAAGTTGTGCATTTGGTTAGAAGTGTAGATTGTACTTCCACTCTTAAGCAACCAAGCCGAACCTTGTCAGAATGATAATGACATATTGAACACGGATATCCTTCGAATAATATACAGATAAATAATAAGAAGACGCGAGCAGAGATTTCCACTTGATCAGCAACACCATCTACACACATGCATCTCCTCCCTTCCCTGGCATCACATCCTCCCCTCACACACCCAAACCCAGCACAACCCCAACAAAAAAAGGGAAACATACAGTATATTCATAGTTATTCAAACCTAACTCCAATCCCAATACACCATCAACAATCAACCAATCAATCAATCAAATCAATCCATGCACACACACAGCTCGATCAGCATACGCTGAAACCGGAAATATAATAAAACATCGACAACAGTATTCCGCAAATGCAATATTCAAATCAATTATTGCTTCTTAGCCGGCTCATCGGGAACCTTCACGTCCGAGAACTCATCCTGTCCGACGGCGCGGATGGTGTAGGCGTCTATACAATAGAGATGACATTAGCCATTGTTGTATTCTTTGATTAGGTTCAGGGGCTGTGATGAGATAGAATTGCGCATGCGCGCAGCGACAATAATCAAGGAGAAGCACAAGACCAGGCAGAAGGGAGATTATGCACGTACAAACACTAATGGTGAAAGACACCAAGGCCAGACCGGTAAAAGCATTCTTGAACAGGTACGGCCGACGGGCACGGAGAAGGGCCGCTCCGGCGCGGTAGTCTTTGCCGTAGTAGGTTGAGTTGAAGCTGTAAGTTTCATTGACGGTATGAGTCAGTGTGTCTCTCTATCTTGCGATGGATGGGATGGGGTGATCGGGGTAGTAGGTAGTAGTGGGGTGTTCTGTCTGGGATGGGGTGTAATAAGCAATGGAAGTGGATATCGAGACGTACATTCCGGCAGGCATTGTGGAAAGGTTTGAGTCTGTGGTGACTGGTTGAGGCTTTAAGATGAGTGAGGGTATTGGAGAGGGCGCGACGTTTTTTCTTTTCGGAGGTGGACGGGGAACTTTTGGAGAGGATCGACTGACGCCTTCATTGGGATTCGGCCCGGGCTTGGCGGGCTGGTGGTGGCTGCTGGCCGAGGCGGAGCCGCGGGGATTTAACTACTTGTTTATCCCTATACTCCGTATACTGGTTTTTATTGCATGATGCTCTCATATGTCGTTGTCTTGATGGGTTTCTCATATTCTAAATGCAGTAGATTGAGTCATTGATGTTGCATTAGCATCAGGTCGGACTCTCTTGAAATTGTAGTAGTATCAGTTGCTAATTATATATTTCTTGTAAGGCTACTACTAGTACTCTTAGTACTTGATCACATTCAAATAATCATGACAGTAGTAGTAGTAGTAGTAGTAGTAGTAGTATTTAGTATGGGAGATTTCCACCTGTATGATGCTTTCATTTACTTCCCATCGCCTTGCATGTAAGATCTACTAGTATATTTCTTACTACCTCCCATTACTTCATCTTATCCCTTAAACCAATGGCTATATACTCTGCTAGAAAGTCCCAGGTTATAAGGAAGAGAACACAATCTTAGCATTTATCAGCAGTATCTACTCCTGTTCCACTGTCGTGGTTACGACTATCCGCTGTTGGCTTTCGTTATCGCAACTCTCAAGATCGAGCTTACCCTTCCCCTTGAATTTATGGGCCCAGTGACTCCGTTCGCTGAGCTGGTATCCGCTATGACCAGGGCCATTTCTCCAATCTCGGCTCGGATCGGTGCTCTTTTTGCTGCTGTTCAGCCCCGGAATGTTCCTAAGTAGCACACGTAGCGAAGGTAAAGAGCCGGTGATTAGACCGAGTGCATATTCGACGTTCATCAATATGAGGGGAACAGCACCGACGTCTACGATGTGCGGTTAGTGAAGTGAATTTGTATCAACGGAGAGAAGGGGGGTCATACATGTATAGTCAGTTGAGTTGACTTGGAAATCTAATAGCGGAATGCGTGCCAGCCCGGCACTGCATGCCACGAATCCTTCATCAGTCAGCCTAGGATGTTCAGTAAAGGAAAGTAATGACCTGCAAACATACCAAGACAAAACAGTCCAATAATGAATAAACGACGCTGAATGGGCATTTGAAGCTTCCAGATTGTCGGCATCGGAAGAGTGATAATGCTCACATCAAATAGTAACATCAGTATCGCCTGATACAGCTGGAGGTCCTCTAACACAGCATTGGAAAAGCACTTCGAGTTAGGAATGGTCGAATCCCACACTGCCTGCACTGGCCAGCACTGGAAGATCAAGGGTAATTCCCCCGAAATTGTCACGATGACCATGAGCACCATGATTCCCAGACCAACCCGCCGGATCCATTTGGTTGGGAAAACCCGCATGATAAAAACAGTAAGGCTACATTTGACCGCCAAGGCCACCCAGAGATATAGGCAGAATAAGATATATACGTACTGAAACAATAAGTCAGCAGATATAGAAAGACAGCAAAGGCACTAACCTTCTCCATCATGATCATATCTGCAGTAGGAACAGTATCCTGATGGTAGCCAATCCCGTACGTTGTAAGAATGATGGAGAGGGCCGCGAACACAAGGACCATGGACTGCTCAGTGCGGTTAAGAGTTGGGTCATCTTCATCCTCTGTGAAAATAGTACATACTAGGGCAAGAAGAACAAGACAGTCATCCAGACCGAGAGCGTGCATGATAAATCCTCGAAGATAGAGCTAGGGAGACGCAGGTCGATCAGCCCGTGTATGCTGCCATTGCGGAAATGTGAACATACTCTAAGACAGCAAACAATCAAGGTGAGAAGACTGAATGCGCCAATCACTCCCCTCACTGTGTACACCATTGGAGGCGCCGGATCAGGAAGATGCATCGGAGAGCCATCTGTACCGGTCATTTTCTTGTCAGCCGCTACGGTGACTTCCTTGGCCTTAGTTTTATTTCCTCATTCGGAGCTGGTTTGAACGAGTATAGCAACAGTAAAGAGGCATCCGCAAGCAAAAAGCCTGACAATAGCCCCCTGACCGGCGTTCCAGTCAAGATAAATCCAGACATCGCGACATTCCATTTACTGAAATGATTAAGTGCGTGTACTTGCAGGGATCCGTCCCCCATCAGCCGACTGCAGGGTAGATATCCTGTTAAAAGACATAATAGAAATGATAAATAATCTATAGAACAGGGAAGCCAATCCTGAAAGTGACCAAGTGGGCCGGTGCTGTGCCACTTTGTTGTTTGAGGCGAACATGAACCATCATTCGATTCGGGGCTGTCATAGTGGCCCACTTGGCGCATGAACTGGGGAGTGACCGTTGGTCGCGGAGGCTGCCACGGCCAAGATGGTGTCAATGCCTCGCCCATTGACATAAAGATTAAAGGGATATGTTACACTGTAAAGGTCAGCCATCGATTATCATAATCAAGGAGTAATGCTGCGAGAATGGCTCTTGGACTTTGTTATGAACCCGCATCAGCCGGCTCAGCCCTGACTGACTCGAGTCTGATGGCATCTTGCACCTTACTGGGAGGCGCAATCTATGTAGGCGGCGGCGTCAGACTAACAACAACCCCGGTTACACCGTTTCTTTGTTATCAGGTCTATTAATTTCGGAGTTGAACGGCCGTAGTGGGCTGCTTTAAAGGGGATTCAGGAGGGATGGGACGATCGCAACCTGTCAAGGACATGGTTCGCATCAAAGATCTGAACGGCGAGGATCATCACCTCGTTGACCAACATAAAACTCCGTGACTGTATTATTCCACTTGAATTTCTCCTCATATCAATCTTCCAGCATGTCGGATAGCCCCGGTCTGCTGGCTTTAAGCCCACTTGACCACATCCCAGCGAAGCTCTTCCTGCCGTATATTCTGTACTTTGACACGACCGACACGCAGACAGCCCTCTCCACCCTCCAGAAAGGAATTGACAGGTTGATTTCAGAATTGCCCTGGCTCGCAGGAGAAGTGGTTCTCTACAGTGTGCCAGACGGCCCCAAGAACCGGATGCATATTGCGCCCCCATGTGTTCCTCTTTCTGATGTCCCTATGCTGAAGATCAAGCACTTTGACGGCGATGCAGACTCTCATTCTCACCCGACCCAGTCCTATCTGCCTCTGCCCACATTTATCCCAGCCTCCCAACAGCGTCCTGTTCTTCGCTTTCAGGCAAATGTCTTTCATAGCAGGATCATTGTGGCCATGTCCTTCTGGCACAGCGTCTTTGATGGTACCGGGGCCGGTGTGATCCTGGAAGCAGTCGCCGAGTGCTGCAAGTCAACCAACGAAGAAATTACAACCAGCCTCGTGCAGACTATCGCGAAGACCCATGATGACCTCCGGAAGGAAGTCGCAAACTTTCCATCTAAATGTGTGAAGCGCCTCGACCACAGCATTGAGTTGGGAACGCCTGTTTTTGATCCCAACATTTCCACTGAACAATGGAATGCAATGGAATCTGCCTTGTCCTCTATTGTCGAGACAAAGCGATACACCTTCCGACCCGAGAAAGTAGCCAAGGTGAAGGACATTTGTACACAACTCATGCCTCAGTTGCAGTCCTCAGAGTGGATCTCTAGCAACGATGTTATTACCGCAACACTGGCCATCTGTGTCGACCGAGCCCTTCATCCGGAGCGAGCAGACAGAACCCAAAGCGCCGATTTTCTAATGGCCGTTGATTTGCGAAGCCGAGTTGATCCTCCGCTACCAGAGACCTACCTGGGGAACGCTATCTTCCCTGTCCATGACGATATCTATTCTGAAGAGATGGCAGGCCAGACTGGAAGTGATGCAGATCTCCTACATCTAGCTCAGTTGGCACTGCGTATCCGCATGAAGCTTACAACCATGGACAAGACTCTCATGTATAGCGCATCAGCCGCCGTCGCCGACTATGAAGATTGGACCAAGGTTGAAGCAGGACCCGCGGGGATCATTGTAACCAGCTGGAGAGGTCTCAAGGTCTTTTCGCTAGATTTTGGCGCTGGACTGGGCCACATTGTAGACTTCGAGCCCGGGCTCACGCTTGTCCCTGGTGGGTGTATCTTTCTGCCGTCACGGACGTCCCTGGAGAAAAGTGGGTCGACTCCAATTTGGGAAGTATGCATCACCCTGAAAGCTGGGGATTCCCAACTGCTTGAGAAGGATCCACTGTTCAACCGGATCTTGGCATGATAATGGCTGGTGGAATGTGGTATATGGCTGTCTGGACTGTACGACGTGACGGTGTTGACTGAAGTTCTCTTTGACTCTACTAGCATTGTCTCTAAATTGAGGATGCCAGGTACAAGGCATTTTAGACAGTGCTAGCAGTGCTTCTCAGTACATCCACATGCTGCTAAGTTCCATCTTATACTGGACCCATGGGTGTGCTCGAGGCCATCTTAGTGCCGGCCGATCATCAATAGATCTAGGGTTGAATCCATGACACCTGCATAATGAGTATTTATACTAAGAATGCATCGGGGCCAAATGCCATTGTCAACGACCAATTAGGCACTTTTTGAGCTCTTCCTGGATGAGAATGACGGTCCAATTAGAAAGGATGTCAATAGATATGGAATGAGGATGGGGGACAAGGATTAAGGGAAATGACGGTGGATGCCGCGAGACAAGTCTCACGTGACCATTGTGTCAAGCGCCGGCCAGATTCCTGCTTCGGCTTCCGTCCATCCATTCATTCAGCTTGACTTCTTCCACCAACAACAACTACCATTATCCTCCTCCTCTCCTTCTCCCCCCTCGGGTTTCTCGGTTGGTATTTCTTACCTACATCACCCCTTTGTTTCCGCCCGAGTCATCGTTGCTTTCTTCTCATATTTACCAATCACTGGTACTCACCTTTACGCTGTATGCGCCGCGTCGGCAGATTATCTAGTCGCATTCTAAGCCCGGTGCTTGCACCGTGAATTTCCCCTTCCCCTGCGTAGACAAACCCAACCAGTTCCCCTTTTGCTTTACAAATCCGATCTTTCAAACCTCGTCCTTCCTTCCATCTGGCCGGCTCAGTCGGCCATTGAACCAGTCGTAATGGCTCAGTCGACCGATCACCTCGTCGATCAGATCGCCCAGCTCAACGCCGCCCGAAACCTCGTCCTTGGCGATGCTGCCTTCTACCCACAGATCGTGAACGGTGTTCTTCCGTTAATTGGCGCAAATACACGCCTGGAGTTGCGACGATGGGGATCGGAGTTCCTGGCCGAGACGTTTGCCAGTCCCGCGTTGGCTTCGACTCAGAAGGAACAATTGGCCCCGAACGTGCTGCAGACATTACGAGAGATATTGGAATTGCCGGAAAAGGATCCCATGGTTTTGAAACATATAGTGCAGAATGCGGCCAGTTTGTATCCGCTGGTGTTTAGGCATATGTAGGTGGCTGATGCTTGCTTCTGTTTCGCCCCCCTCGGGAGAGCTCTCGTAGATTGCTGCATGGTGCTGCAATGTGATTTAGAGCACCCATTGGGCTTCGCAGTGTACTAACGCTTGACCTTGCAGTATCAATCACCCCGCAGAGGCAACCGCCTGGGAGAACATGACAGCCATCAAACAGGACATCCTGCGTCGATGGGACTCCTTCCCTTTCCCCGTCAAGATCTGCTGTATCAAGTTCGTACAGCGAGTCGTCCACGTGCAGACGCATGGCCCCATCGCCGACCCTAGAGTATGTTCACTGAGATCTTGCGTATTTCGCTGAGACTAACGCTGTCTTCCCAGCGACCCGACCAGAATGAGACCTCCTTGGCCATTGTGCCCCGAAACCATGCTATCCTGTCTCTCCCAAATTTGGAAGCAGAGGCGTCCGGATTGCTGGACCGACTTTTGTCTGTCTTCCAAGAAGAATCAAGGTATTTAAGACCCCTTTCCATCCGCGGTAGTCAACGTAAAATGTCGCTAATACTTTCAAAGTGATCCCCTTCTCGTCAATGCGACTTTGAACTGCCTGGCCGTCCTCATTCGAACCCGACCATCCGTGGGCAATAAGATCATCAACGCGATCATGAACTTCTACCCTGCGAGACAAGTGCGCGCTCCCATAACTCCCTCGGTCCGAGTTGGTGTCAAGTCGATGGAACGGACCGCCAGAGCGGTGATGATCAATATACTCAAGAGGTGAGACAAGATGATGGCATAAGATAAGCGGGTTGGATTGCTGATGGATCTACTCAGGAACCCCAACCACCCCCTGGCGGGCAAGATGCAGCAATATATCGACCGATTGATGCAGTCGCGCATAGAAGTGGCCGACGAAGCCTCGCGGAAGCGCGGTTTGCCTACTGAGCCAACGGACGGGCTAGACAACACTAAACGGGCGAAACTCGATGCTGAAACGCCAGCCCTGATCAAGGTTCCGCCGTTGCCACCAGGCCCGATTAGCTATTCACAGCTCTTCACGCTCACTGAAGACCGGGAGCTGTCGAACTTCGATGTGAAGCAGTTGCCTACCGATATTGTACTCAAGATTGTTGTTCCTCTCCTAGGTCGTGTCGACCAGTCGATGATGCAGCAGTCCATTGAGGTATGCTGAACTCCAAATAAGGAAGGAAAACCAGTGCTAACGGAGCCGCAGGCGATACGTATGCGGTATCAAACAATTCAGAAGCAGCAGGCTGCACAGCCTCCGGCAGCCCCAGCGGAGGCAGAAGATGACGACGACTACGAACCCGAGTACCAGCCCATGGACATTCCCGAACCGGCAGCCGAACAAGCGGAAGCCGTATCCGCTGAAGTGGCCGACCTCCAACCGGACCTAGTATCTCTAGGCCCTTTCGTTCTACCCCAGCCACCGCCTCTGACGGAAGATGAGGCCGCAGACATTGGTCGAAGTGCTGTTGGGAGAGTGTTTGGCATGTTGACGTCCACCGGAGTTGCCCCTAACCAAGCCAAAGGGAAGAGTCAACAGCAACTAGGCTTTGCTCGCCTAGCTGGAAGCACCTTCGACCGTGATGCTTGGGTGACCCTGCTCACTAGACTTGCCACTCGGGCCCCAGCTGGTCTGGAACCGGGAAGCGGAAAAGTCGAGAAGGGAAAGGCCCCAATATCGGACTCTATCCGAGAGACCCTCTACCGATATATCCTAGAGGACTTTCGCGGTCGCGTAAACATTGGCATCATGTGGCTTAACGAGGAATGGTACAACGACCGGATGCAAATGGAGTTTACTGCGCAGCATCGGCGCGAAGAGGATGAGGAGGTAACAGTTCCGTTACACTACGACCACTGGGTCCTGCGACTCCTGGACGGGTTCCTCCCGTACCTGGACTCTCGGGACACGAAGATCTTCATCCGCTTCCTCAGTGAGATACCCGAGGTGACGATCCCAATCACAAAGCGAGTGGCCAGTCTAGCAAAGGATCCAGAGCGCGTGAACCTATGCATTCAATCTCTACTGTACGTTCCATACCCACCCAAAAGAAGAGAGGAAACCTCAAGTATCAAGAAGCTAACAAAATTCCAAGATACCTGATAATGTTCCGACCCCCCGCACGGGAGATGTGTCTCAACGCCCTCGAGGACGTCTACGATACCTGTATGTTGCGATCTTCCCCCGCACAGACTACCCCAACGCTAACCATCCTACCCCACACTTTAGACGAAGAATCCCGTCCCTTGGCCGGTAAATTACTCGCCAAATGGCGTCCCAAGAAGACCGAAGAGCAGCAACAGCAACAACAAGAAGGGCAACAAACACCATCCCAGACTCCTCAATCTCAGCCTCAGCAGCAGCAGCAGCAAACCACCCTCGCATCCCGCCCTATCACAACATCAGAGTCCAACACTCCCCTCACCAACGGCACGGATGAATCCAACCCCACTCCCCCGCCGCCACCACAACAACAACCACAACCAGATGCCACCCCAACCACCACCTGAGCAAGAAGAGGAAGCGTCCGTAACCAACACCAACACACCCCCTCGCATCTAAAGAAATACCTACCCTGTTATGTATTACTTTGTAACTTGCAACAGACACAATCAAAGAAAGAGAATACATACATACATACATACATACATACATACAAGCAAATCTATCAATACCTACCTCTGTCGCGGATGATTCCCCCCATCTCCTTTCTGATCGCGTCACTCGCATACACTAAATAGCCAATCAATCCATTGTCTGGGAAATTATAACTGATTCTCCTTCCATGGTGGTAGTACTACTATAGTACTACAGTAGTTAGTTAAGTTATCTAGATGTGGGGGGGGAGGAGATGGTATCCATTTATTCGAGTTAGCGGGAGCTTATCTATCAATCAATCTATTTATCTAAGTTTCAATCTATACCATGGGGGAGAGAGTATTAATCAATACATGGCTTATGTAGCTTTGGAATTAATTCCGCGCGGAGATGTTGATCCGGTACGTGTGGCTTGTGGCTTGGTAAGGATACTGTCTGCACTCGGTAGTACCTTCTGAGTGATACCGATGTACTAGTGCCACACCGTATATGGTGAAAGATCGAAGGACAGGAACAAAATAAGAATTGGAGAGTTGCACTGATCAGTGAAGAGAGTTTCTATTCTAATAATAAACCTCCTATGCACGGCTTTCCGTGGTAATAAACAGAAAAAGAATACACATATCCCAACAACGCCAAGAGAGCAAAAAGGTCAAGACATAACACCGTGGGCATATGTAGTATGTATCGTGAACAGCAAGAATAATAAGAAGAAGAAGAAGAAGAAGAAGAAGAAGAAGAAGAAAGAAGAGAAGACGGTGATTGTTTGGAGAAAAAAAGATCAAGAAGAAAACCCCCAGCAAAAAGTATTAGCTATCAGCCGATGCATCCGTTCGCCCATATTCACACATTGCCCCAAAGCAGTTCCTCATCAAAAAACAGTGAGATAAGAGGAACCGGCAGAAATTGCTGAATAGATAGATCACTTGAATTCGTCCCTGTTGGTGCCAGTCATACATGCCAAATCCGTACATACATTAAAAACACTCTACAACACCTGAAAGCGAAGCCCTGTACATTGAGCTATGGAGAATGTCCACACCTCGGAAGAAATGATGGTAGATGGTGAGTTTGCTGTTGCGTGATAGAATTCCATTATCGCGCTGCCATCTGATTCGACCCAGGGCCAAGGAGTCCTGTTGACTGATGGATGGAGTTGACCGGTCGAGATGAGAGTGGCGGCGAGGAATCACGTTTCACGGTAGCCGACTGGAAGAGACCGAGTCGGGCCGAAGGTGGTGAATAGGCGGCATTTTGAGAGGTCCCTTGGGGAGAGCGGTGACCGAGTGTTGTATTATACGAGGCGGGATGTGGTTTGCGTACATCGAGGGGAGAGGAACTTAATGATCGGAACCCAGATCTCCTCTCCGCCTCGTAATCGGGGTTTGCAAAGGGTCCGGGATGTTGAGGGTGTTGTTCTTGGTCGTAAGGGGTGTTGTTGGCTGAGGAGTTTTCGGCGATAGTGGAGGCAGACCCGTTGGGTGCGTGTATGTCGACCACTCGTTTTTGTGCGGCAGGTGTTGTGAACACAGGAGCCCGGGGATTCTCAAAGACCCGACTCTGCGGTCGTTGTGGCAGCTGCTGGTGCTGATGTATGGGATGCTGCGGATTAGCCCATGGCGTCTGCTCCAAGAAAGCTTCTTCTGCAGCTGTGCGGTAGACGTTCGATGACATGGCCGGCATGGCACCCCGCGGGAGCGTGGACTGAGCCTGTGATGCGGGAACTCGTGGTTCGATGGAGATCTGCGTGTGCCATATTAGATTGGACGTTCACTGTCGGAAAGGTTTTAAGGTTTGGTGGAACTTACACCCATCTTTTCTAGATCCTCATCAAGCTCCGATGGCCGTGCAGCGGACAGCGCAGGTGCAGCTGGAAAGCCGACGTATTTGGCAACTCCTGCCATGACAGACACCTCTTGGTTGTACGCGGTTTGGTGGGCGATCTGCTGTGACCGGCGGGTGGGGAACGGAATGTAATGTTGCGGGCTAATCTCGTCCGTCTTGAAGCGATCGTGCTGGATAGAGTAAAACTGCTTGCTGATCGCACTTGAATGCTTTTCGCGAATATCTCGTGTCCGTTGAAAGAAGGTGCTATGCGCTTGAGCACGTTCAGCTAGACTCTTGTTCAACAAGGCTTTCATCCTGTACTGAAAGAGTGTCTGTTCGTATTTGATTTTCGTATCGCGATACCGTCCGATGCATTCAAGCTGCCGCAGGTACTCAGGATGCGTGGGATTCTTTGCGTCGAGCATCTCTAGCTCTCGGTTCAATTTTGAAATCCTCTCGTCATAGATCCTAGCAGCCATGTGGTTAGTAATCTGCTCATAACACACAAAGACCAATGGGTTCATACTTGTCTCGTAGGGTCGCAAACTCCTGTTCTAATACGGCGAGAGAATCCATCGCAGATATCCTCTTGGCTGCTAGGTGTGGAGATCAGAATCGGAGTAACTGGCGCCTGCATCTCTGGGGCAACTTACACTCTTCCTCAAGTTTGGCGGCAGCAGCTTCACCGTCATCCGCATCTTCACCACGTTCCGCGGCATCATCATCGCCAACGTCATCGGCCTCTGCGCCGGTCTCAAGCGCACCGTTATCGGCTTCATCGTCGGCATCTCTGGTTTTCCGACCCTTCCGCTTACCCTTCTTGGCCCTCTTACCCTTAGCAGGTACCGCAGGTAAGGTCGACTCGGGGACGTCGTCGGTTGCGATGTCTTCCTCGACAAGCTTTGGGGGTTCGTCCATTGGCTCGGGTGTGAGTACGAGGTCATCTGGCGGAGGGTCGCTCAAGTCACTCTTGACTGAGCCACGGCGCTTCTGGGGCGGCAAATCTTCTTCGTCGATTCCCATACCCCCCTCGTCACCGGACTCTAGCCGCTTGCGCTTCTTGCCAGTGCTTTCTGAAAGCGCAGAGTCATCGAGCCCGGGTGTATCATTGTCCATTTCAGCGGTGCGTGTGGTTTTAGCACGGGGCTTACTGGGGGAATCGTCCGCCACGTGCTCTTCGTCATCTTCCACATCATCGTAGGTCGTCGACTGAGCCAGCTTGCTGGGACTGGGCTCATAGCCAGAGGCACTCACGACGATATTTGTTTTTGAACGGAAGTTTGGTGAGTCCTCAATGCGCTCCGTTTCCGCTTCTGAATCATTTTCCGGGGCCACTTTATCGGGCTTCGGAGACTCATAGTCGGATGGAATATTTTCAGATACGTCATCAATCTCACTCAAACTGCTAGATCTATCATCACCCATGAATGAGTCGTCCAGAAGGAGGTTCTGTTCGCCATTGGTGACGGCAGAGTCTGCTCCAGCTGGCGCACCCACCGAAACAGGTTCCCTGCTTTCGGCTACCTCCATGGTTATGCGCGAGTATGAAGTTTATCGGTAGGAAGAGGGGGAAGGTCAGAGAGGAAGAATTGAGGGCGTTGTGTGTGGAGATTGTGGTCTGGAGACCTGTGGGGGGTAGGCAAATCCGTGGTTGTTGGTAGGATCAGGGTCGTAAATCTAGTTCAATGGAGAACAAAACGTTAGACGACTTGAGAAAAAACATGATACGGCAAAATAAGGCGATATGAAACTCATTAGCTGGGGAGAAGAGTGGAAGAGGAAAATGTCGAGGATGAGAGGGGAGAAAGAGGGTTGCCAAAGGCGGTGCGGAGGTTCTGATCACACCCCAGACGGAGCGAAAGTGACTTTCGCTCCCGGTTTGGGCTCTGGGAACTGCGCCGACCCAACTGCAACGCTCAGGGCGCTGTCTCGAGGTCCCAGAGCCGTGACAACATCGCGAGTATCTGGCACCAACCAAGTATCCATAAGAAAAGCGTCGAAGAACATACCGTTCAGTAATGCGCCAGCAGCGAAACTCGTAAGACGCAGCTGCCGCGACCGAGTCCGGTTCCCTGAACCACCGCGATCGCGGAGAGAGGATAGGAGCAAGCCAGAAGGACTCGGAAGTATTGACCAATATGTAGTATAAATGCACTCGCCAGAATCCGCGCAAGCAAACTCTCGTCGAGAGGAAGTATTGTACGTAGGAGGAGGTGGTGGTGAAAGTCAACGCTCACGAAGCGGGCAAGACGACAGTGCAGCGTAGCGGGAGGATGGGCGGCATGGAAGAGGAGGGTAGACGGTTGGATGAGGAAATTGTTGAAACCAGCAGAAAGCGAGCGAGTAGTGTGGGGAAAAGAGTCTGGAGATAAAGACCACCAAGTCTGAAGCGCTAGGGAAGCGATGGCAGCTTGGAGGTGAGAGGAAAAGAGGAGGAGAGGCGGCGGCGGAGGGAGAAAGAACCAGAGCAGCAGCAGAGCAGCAAAGCAGCAGCAGCAGCAGCAGCAATGATGGAGATTGATTAACTGACTGGCCGGCCGCTTCCCTTTCGCTGCTCCTCTTCCCGTATACCGCCTGTATCGCGTTCTGCCGGCTGTATTGCTGCCGCGCCCCGTGGAGACTCACCGCCTTGACGTGCGACCATCTTATCATCCTCGGTCTCGCTCAATTGAGGACAACAGGAATTTCAAAGGTAATTGTCATAATTTCAGGTAGGTATAGGGTCATTTCATTGAAGTCCACTATCAAAATCGCATTTCCCTGTGGCTGAGACTTCCATTGCCCCTTCATCAGTTGGACCGCTATCAGTCCCCACGTGACTGATCCGGCGCCTATCGCCGAGACCCAGAAAAAAAAAGAGGAAAAAGTAAAAAAAAGTAGGAAATATCAGAACAGAAACGCCAAGCGCAGACAATACGGAAATTTGACAGTTACAGGCCTGTCAGCTTTTCCATCTTACATTTTTATCCCATTTTCAAAAGGGACTGGATCCCTAGGCTTCTATCATCATGGGAAAGTCAGACAAGTCTCTTCCTCTCTTGGGGGCAAAGGCCTCCATTGATCCTACTCTAGCTGCCCTGTTTGAGACAAGTGTGCGTAACACACACCTTCTGCTTCGCCAGTGTATCTTAAACTAACATGGCCCCATGGGGCATATTTAGGCTGGCCCAGTAAAAGCTCCTTCCGTCACAATCGCCGCTCCCGCTCCCCAATCAAGCAAGCGTACTGCCGAAAATGACGAGGATGAAGATGGCGAAGATGTGCTCTCCGAATTGGAAGACGAATCTCTGCCCGAGGACGAGGAGATGCAGGAAGCCCCGGAAGCATCGAGCGATGAGGGCAGCGAAAAGGCTGAGGTAGCCGCCGAGGCGCCCAGCCGCAAGCGCAAGAGGACCACTGCAGAAGATGTCGAAGACTCATACATGCGTCGCATCGCGAAGGAGCAGAAGAAGGAGGATGAGAAGAGACGGGAAGAGAAGGCGAAGCGACAGAAGACGGTAGAGGGTGAGCAAGGAGAGGATGCCGAAAAATCTGAGGAAGAAGATGAGGAGGAGGAGGAGGAGGAGGAGGAGGAGGAGGAGGAGGAGAGTTCTGAAGAGGAGGAGGAAAAGAAGGCCGTCCCGAAACACGAGAGCCAGACTGGTGATGCCGAGTCGAAGGAATTGGACAAGTCCAACCGGACCGTGTTCTTGGGCAATGTCTCGAGTGAGGCGATCAAGTCCAAGTCAGCTAAAAAGACCCTCCTCAAACACCTGGCATCTTTCCTCTCTACGCTTCCGGAGTCTACTGGACCTCACAAGGTGGAATCTATTCGCTTCCGCTCCACGGCATTTTCCAGTGGTGGCGGAGTCCCCAAGCGAGCCTCTTTTGCCAAGCAAGAAGTACTGGATGATACGACGCCGTGCACCAACGCATATGCCGTCTACAGCACTGTGCAAGCCGCGCGCAAGGCGCCCGCTGCGCTCAACGGTACCGTGATACTGGACCGGCATTTGCGTGTTGACAGTGTCGCGCATCCTGCCCCGATCGACCACAAACGGTGTGTTTTCGTTGGTAACCTGGACTTTGTCGACAACGAGGTCAAGCCCGACGATGAGCAGAAGAAGAAAAAGCGAGCCCCCGCAGATGTTGAAGAAGGTCTCTGGCGGACCTTCAACGCTCACACCGGTCGTTCGAATAAGGAGAAGCCCAAGAATGGAAATGTTGAATCAGTCCGTGTGGTTCGCGACAGCCTCACTCGTGTCGGCAAAGGATTTGCCTACGTTCAATTCTATGATCAAAACTGTGTCGAGGAGGCTCTTGTACTCAATGGAAAGCATTACCCGCCTATGCTTCCCCGCAAGCTCCGCGTGTCCCGGGCCAAGAAGATTCTGAAGAAGCGTTCAGACGGCGGTGGCCAGAAGAAGACGCTTGGTGAGGCAGACAAGACCTTGCAAGGTCGCGCCGGTAGACTCTTTGGCCGGGCCGGTGCAGCCAAGGTGAAGGCGGATGCGCAAAAGTCCATCTCGCAGAACTCCTTGGTGTTCGAAGGCCATCGGGCCACTGAAGGTTCGCACATTCGGGTCAAGACGAAGAGCCGTGGCTCCAAGGGCAAGCCGAACAACCGGAGCAGCAAGCGTGCTGCGGCCTACAAAGCCGCTGGTGGGTGGAAGAAGGGGAAGACCGATTAATGGACTGGGATGTGAGCTTGCTGGCGTTTTTTTTTTATCTGTATTCTATTTCACGGGTGTATTTTGCATGTCAAAAAGCCAATTGATACGAGACTTGTTAAGTAGATATCCATCTGTTGCATGCCAATTCATCGGTTGTGAACTGTCTGTATTGTGCCTGTTCTGCTGTACGCGATGTGTAACTTTGGCCCTTTCAGGAACACGCCCATGACGTCACCTATCGATTGCGCCGCCTTTCTCCTGGCGATATCAATCACTGCTATCGCCCTTCACATATGCAGCGCTCTTCTCTTATAAACCGGCATGTAACATATTCCTCTGAATGCTAGTCTTAGTCAAATCATTGATAGTCTTTTCGTTCCATATTTTAACCATCACGTGTGGTGCCTACTGTATCTCTCCTCCCCCTCTATCATTCTGCCCGGAAGGCGGGGTGAGATCGAAACGGTTACACTAAGTTGACCGACATCACTTGAGTCAGACTGGTGCCTGAGCCCAACCATTGAGATGAGCTTGTCTTGAGTGAGCAATTCTCTTCATTTTGTAGCTGTCTTATGTTGGCCCGTTGGCTAATTTCGTCAAGGCAACAATTAGATTCGATACCGAACTACGACCGTTTCTGAGTTTGTCGTTTCGCATGAGTCAACGTTAGGTTTGTGTCGGTGCAAACTTAAGGAGGCCTTTCAAGTAGCACGCAGGCTACAAATATAATGATGTTGCCTCTAGTTAATCGGCTTGCTATGAGGCGACGACCAAACCGGCCCCCTAACAACAACGATACAAGCACCCCACCAGACGAGGACAACAAGGACTCTTCCCCGGAAGTTGACACATATTATCCCAGTTGTTTCGATGTTTTGAAGGTTCGGTATCTGCTACAGCATATTTGGCAATGGACGAGGAACTCGCAAGAGTTGCTGCCAGCTGAAATTGTAGATATGATTGTGGACGCAGCCGAGTATTGGGCTTCTTCTGAGTCCGTCCTGGAAGGAGAGACTGTTATCAGGAAAGATCAGGATCAGACTATTCTAACGACGGTACCTCTGTGCTATGATGTGCAGGTAAGTTGGAAGTTTTGGCCTACTGTGGCATTTTGCATGCGTCTCACTCCAACCGGAGACTTTTTCATCGGGTTATTGCTGCTGACACCGTGTTCAAACCACTAGACCTTGAATACTCCGTCTCCAAAGCCTTTGCCCCATCGGACCACTCATCCATGCCGCCAGATCATCTTTACTATTGAATCTCACGATCAGGGATGGGGTGGCGGCCTAGGATCTCGCGGTCAATACGGGGGCTCTTATTCGTGGTTTGATACCGAAGTCATTCACTCAGCACATCAGAAGCGAGATGCAAATAATCAGCCTCCACCACAGGGTCCATTCCATTTTGGGCCCGACCATCCTAACTTGCTGCCAACGGCTCATAAGCTACAGTCGAATAAGACGGCCGTGCCAGGTTCGCAAAAGCATACTATTGTTTGGCACTACCAGGATGATATCGCTCCGGACTCGACTGAAGCGGAGGAAATAGAACGAACTCAGGGACGAGGACGAGCCACGCTGGATGGAAGCCAAGTCCGCAGTCTGGAGATTGGAGATGCGATTGCTGTCTGGGGTCGGGCACGGTTTGGAGGGTGGTCGAACCATGTGCAGCGAGTGTCAGTGCGGGTGTTTTGGGCGGTCTAATGCGGGGATCCTAAGTCAGCAGCATCTTTAGAGTGCACATGAGCTTAGAAACAAGTAAATCTTTGAATAGCAGTAAGCAGATATGTAGTTATGAACTAATTAGTTATCGATGGGGATTATTTACTAAGCAGCTGTAACTAACTATACATCCTTATCGGCTATCGATAGACTGGGTATACTATCTGGGTAGTATAGATGGTAGCCTGCCAAATCAGGCCGGAGAGAGCATCACCTCATTCCCCAAGGCGATCACGCAATTGCGCCAAGACCACCCAATCCCGTCATCTGCGCATTTGAATATAAGGTCGCTCTCTTCCTCCATCACCAGCAACGCTGGTTTTGTCTTCCCTCTTTGGACCAAACTGGAAGACACAGTCCCGTCAATTAACCAGACAGAAGCTCAATGTTGCTCCCTACTTGACGGTGACCTTCCCCCCGACTCCTCTACGCCTTGCGGCCCTCCTTCATTCCCAGCCAAGACGACAGAATGTGACTGCCGACGGAAAGCGGCCCAGGATGTTCCAGGAGCGAATCCGGGTGGGGCTGGCCACATTGGATTGCGCAACAACCGGTCAGTCGTGCGAGAAGCGGTGATACACTCAGTGTGACCAGTGAGCAGTGCGGTTATCACCGCCTGACCGGCCGTGGCGGAGGCATCATGCGTTATCTCGCCCGAGAGACTTTGTTTCTGCGCAGTTTTCCTGCGCCGTGACTCGAATTTGTAGCGGATTGACGGGCTGATCGGCTATCTTCCCATCTGCCTATCCTATCTAGGCCATCGGGGTACTCGGCTATCCCATTCTCAGCGGTCATTCATGGTGTTGTGTTCGTGGCTTCCCCTCTCCCGCCAAAACATGGCCTTGATTCTCGTTCGCCTGTTTCGCCGAGAATTACGCCGGCAATACGACCCAGCTCCCCTGGCGTTCTGACTCCCATCCCCATAAATGCCTCTCCCGCTCTTTTGAGATCACGCTTCGATTGTCACAACCACCCTTTTTCAGCCCTGTGAATTTGTGATATCCCGACTTTCTGCTATTATTTCCTCCACCCCATCTATATGAGCATTTTGAGGATGGCTCAACCCCAGAAATGTGCTGCTGTCGTTGTGGGAGCCGGCCCAGCCGGTCTGGCGGTTGTGGGAAATCTCCTGGAGAAGCAACTTGGAGGGAAGATTGCCTGGGTTGACCCGTTATTCCAAGGTGGCCGGATAAACCAGAGATACCGCGAGGTTCCTAGGTGAGCAAATCCTCGGTCTGGTCGTCAGAACGAGCTTCAGGGTGCCAGAAGAGGAACACTCCTGCTGACTGGTTCTGTTGGCTCAATCAGCAATACCAAGGTGTGCTATTTTCAGGCGTACGCTACGGCCGTTCAACCTTTCCGCACTGTAATCGAAAACACTCGTATCCCCAACCCATTCACGACGATGGCCAAACTCGACCAAAATAAAACCTGTCATTTGCATCATGCTATTGATGTGGTTCGTGCTCTTACCGATGGTATCACAAAGATGGAACGGGTTCTGCCGTGTCGAGGAGTTGTCACAGCTGCCAACCTGGCCGAGAAAGTCAGTTATAGAGCTCTAGGAGCCAATTAGCATCCCGCATAGCTAACATTTGACCGTCGACATAGACTGCTACCTGGACCGTTCGCATCCGGTTGCAGGACTCACAGGATGAAGTCGAGGTGCTGACGCCTCGACTCGTCGTGTGCACAGGGTCTTCCCCAACCGAGGTCTCTATATCTATTCCCGGGCACCACATCGAAAGGCTGGACCTGGATCTCGTACTGAAGCCCAGCGACCTGGTGTCGCATCTTCCCCGAGACAAGCCCTTGACCGTCGCTGTAGTAGGAGCGTCGCATAGCGCCATCCTAGCCCTCCTCAACCTGGTAGACTTGGCTCGCACATCCCATCCCGAGCTCCGTATCAAGTGGTTCACGCGGCATTCCCTGCGGTATGCCGAATTCATGGACGGCTGGATCCTCCGGGACAACACCGGACTCAAGGGGTCTGCTGCCGACTTTGCCCGTCAGCAACTGGAGGATGACAAGCTGCCACATTCCGAGGCTGGCCGGTTCATCACCAAGGTCTACTGCGGCGATAACCAGGAGCAAGCACAGTATGAGCGGCATCTGCCCTCGTGCTCGTACCTGGTACAGGCCGTCGGCTTCACGCGGGACCCGCTGCCAGAGCTGTCAATCAACGGCTCCTCATTGGAGCCCGAGTTCGACCCGGTTTCGGGAGGCTTCCGCGACTCCAACGGCCGCGTTGTCCGGGGTCTGTATGGGGCGGGCATCGCTTTCCCGGAGCGGGTGGTCGATCCGTATGGCAACGTCGAGCATGCGGTCGGCTTCTTCAAGTTTATGAACTTTGTGAAGCGGGTGTGTCCCCAGTGGGTGTCGTAGGGCTGTATCTTCAGCAGACTTGAGTATAGTGCATTGTCAGTGTCCCGCTGGTCGGGATATTATTTGAACAGATATAATAATCTTGCAGAAAGCTCCGATATACCTTCTTCTCTCTAACTACCATCCATCTCGTAATGCGTATAGCCATAGGCATGATGTAGTAACCAAGTTGAAATAGCATCAACAGACAATTGATTCCTGCGACAAACACAACAACCATCTCGGAGAACTGTGGCTATGAAACACTAAAATACGAGACTATATCCACTTTGTCTGATGTTGGATTTTAATCACGACACTAGTAGTTCCACCATCCACTACATAAGCATCCTGTATCCATCCATCACAGTGACTCACTCACTCACTCACCAGACTACATAAATACAGTCAACTACAACCACTCCCAACCACAATCAATAAATCAATCAATCATCCATCATATCCAATTCTACAACAAGAAAGCATAATTGAACCATCCAAAATGTCCCCCCCAAAACAAACCTCAACCCTCTACGCCACCACCCTCCCCATCCTCACCAGCATCCTCAAAACCCTCCTCCACCTCCTCCGCACCGCCGAACGCACCCACCCCAACCCATCCTCCCTACTTCTCAACTCCCGCCTCCATCCAACCATGTACCCCCTCACCGACCAAATCCGCCTCGTGACGTCCAACTCCGCCCGTCTCTACGCCCGTCTCACCAACCACCCTGAGGCAGAAACTCTCCCCACGACGCTGCTACCAGAGGGTAACCCGCAATCCTTCGCGGAGTGCTACGAGCGCATCGACAAAGTGCTGGAACTTCTGAAAGATGCGGATACCGATGTGGTGAATGCCAATGCCGAAACGGTCAAGCCTGCGCCCGCGGGACCCGGGGTCGAGATCGATGTGACGAATGCGACGTATGCGCATACCATGGTCCTACCGAATATTTACTTCCATTTGAATATTGCGTATGCGATTGTGAGGATGGAGGGCGTGGAGGTTGGGAAGAGGGATTTGTATGTTGGGTTTGGGGAGTTATGGGCATGAGTTTTGTTCTTATTTAGTGGTGTATGTATGATATTGGGGGTTTGGTTTAGTTAGGTGGTTGGGAATAGATATGGACATCTCCTCTCCTTCGCTTTATGGCGGTCGATTCATAGGAAGTAACAGTGTGCAAGTGCAGCTACGAGGTTCACTAGAATGTAGGTTTCAATAGACTCAAGGATGATATGCATACTACCATGATATCCTTGTAGTGATCCAAAAAGCAAAGGCATACCCTATCCATTCCCCTCAGTGCAACTCATAGACATCCTTGACCATCTTCTCAACGTCACCACCTCCAACCAGCGTTGGTTCATTGAATACATTGCAGAATTGGTTGTCTGCCTGCTGTACCTGGAGCCCATAGTCCTCTATGTATTTGATAAATAATCCCACTTCAGGGTGGTTATGCTGGAGTAGAATGGAGACTTTCCGCATGATGTGCAGGAAGACAGCCAGAGCAGCATTGTACTTGGTCGTGGTCTCAATGGGCGCAAAGTAATTATCCAGGCGTCTGAACTGATCAAGTGATGGGAGATGGCTACCCAGCTGGGCCACGGAAACTGAGTAAGGTGATGGAAGCTGTTCTACTAATAAGTCAGTATTGACTGCCATCTCCCATCCAGGGGTGAAAGGGAATGACTCACCGAGTGTGGCTCTGAGGCGTATATCAGCCTCTTCCGGCCCTTCCTCTCTGCGCAACGCTGCGTAATGCTCGGCTATCTGGTAAAGCAACCGCTTCCACACGTAGAGCTCAATCATGTGTGGAGCTATGGTCTCCATCTGACTGGCGATGCGGACAAAAACGACGGACCCCTCAATGGGGTAATGTAGGAAGCTTTCAAGCCGACTGGTGGTGTGATAATGAGGGAAAGCTGTTCTAAAAACTCTTTGTAACGTCAGTAATCTATGGTTGGCAGTCGGGGTCGATTCTGGGGCCGGTAAAAGACCAGCCTTCCAAGGCTCGCCAGGAAGTTGGCTTATTGCTCTGGAGCACCACTTAAGATACTCCATTAGGCTAGAGGCGATCTCCCTATTTTTAGATATGTCTTCCATCTTAAAGCAAACGGAAGAGAGAAAGACGTAGAGAATGATGCTCTCATGAAAGCGGCGTTCGTAAATTCGGTCAAGTGTTCGAACCCATTGCCGTCGGTTTGCCTCCTTGGTGAGAGAGACCAGCGGCAGTGCAGCATCAACTCGCTGACCATTGGGCAGTTCTCTAACCTGGAGCAGTATCCAAGCGCAAGCATCACACGCTGACAGAGGCAATATTATATCCGTCTCGGGGTAACTACCCAAGACCATTGGATAGCGGTGTTCGGCACAGCTATTGACCTGTGGAACATGGTGTGTGCCATTGTAGTCGCGTGGGGTTTGGAGGAGAAGACACTGTATCGCCTGATCAGTCCCACATATAGGGCACTGTTGGTAGTTCTGGGGAACTGCACATCCTGCAGCGACGTTTCTGCTGTCTCTATATCCTGGTAAAAATAGATATTCGCAGTCTATTGGTCCATCAGCTGGAGGCCTGGAAAGATTTGCAAGTGGGCTGATTCTCTGTTGAAACGAACGTGCGGTTCCCATATATTGCATATTTCCTGCATCTGGCGAACTCATTGGGGTTAGATCGCTTGGGGACATTGAAGACTGGCGTCGAGTTGATCCGCTTGATCTTCTCGAGACATCCTCAAAGGTCATCTTCAACCGATAAGAATGATCATGAGCTGCTCTGACATGCTGTTTAAAATTCTCCCAGTTCCTTTGATGCTGCTTACGGAGTTCTGACTTGATGAACTCTGCAGTTGAGGACTGATTTGACTTAAGAATTGCTTGCCACAGAGACTGTGGTCGTGATCCATCTCCGCCTAGAAAGGTCAGAAGGCTGAGGAGTACCCTTTTTGCTTCCCCACCTAAGTCTTCACGGGCCCCAAGCAGAATCTTATCCATCGAATCCATAGTCCGACGGGAATTCGAAATCCAACTTTGAATCTTGTCAATTTGACCCTGTGTCTTCGCGGCCAGGATGACGCGATCTAAAGCGGCGTAGTTCGATAGCAGGTGAAGTGTGTCAGTCTCAGATATCAAGCCAGTATAAATACTGTTCATGTCAAAATGGACTCCGTTTGGGAGTATGACGATATCCCGGGACATTTTGATGGGTCTAGGGACCTTGACTCTTTTGAGATCGTCGTATCTGATTGTCACCAGATCCGCCCATTCCGTCCTCTCCCCAAAGGGCACAAACTGCTTCTCTGCCGGGAGAATATTCGAGAAATTTCCCTTGGCTTGTAGCACGTACAATATGCCAGTTCTCACATCTGAGAAGAGAAAGATGCAATGTGGAGCCACTGCAAACACAGACATCCCAACTGAGATATTGCAGCGAAATGGTGAACTTTCCGGATATCCAAATAGAATTATCACGCAGGCTGTGCCCTGAATACCAGCGGCGGAGATAGCATGGGCAAACTTCTGAACTAGTGGCTCGGTGATTTGGCCGTCGGTCAAAAGAAACCATATGCTGGCGTCCTGAAGTTTTGATTTGCAAGCGGGGCTGTTCAACAAAGCCCCTGGATCGGTTCGGCCCCAGGAGCTGAGATTCTCGATGTCTGCTATTTTCATCGGTTGGAAGGCCGTGTGACACCAAGGAAGAATACTTGACCGTGACACCAAGTCCGGCGGCATAGAATCTCCACAGATTTCCCGAATAGCATCCTGCTCTTTCCGAAGCACAGGTCCCAACGTGCTTTGCGAGACATCTATCGCGAATGTAAGAGGAAGCTGCCCTAGAGCCAGCTCAGGTTCGTCCTGACTGTTGGGCGCCGATGCAGCAATCGTGGTGTTTCGCGGTCGCAAAGGCAGCTCAACTTGGTCCTGTGGAATGGATGCCGATGCAACCATGGTATTTCGCAGTCTCAGAGCCAACTCAGCTTGATCCTGACGATCAGGTGCCGGTGCAGACATGGTGGACTTGGGTTGGTAAACGACCTGGAGAATGGGTTGCGTCAGAAGACCAAGTTGGGAGTCGCCAGTCTTTTGTTAAATCCGAATCAGGTATGCTTGCTGACTCGATCGAGGAAGCAGTTTATTTGCCACCTATGCTAGGCTGTGATTCTGTTAATGAAGGTAGACAAGTTTTCACTCGTTGAGTCTCGGCACCAAGTCACTGAGGTTTAACGATTCAGCAAAGCGTGCACTCCGGAGTCATAGAAGACACTCTAGTGTCCTCGAAAACACCTCAGAATCGGTGATATCAAGTGCAACACCGTTGTTCTGAGTATTCAGGATGATGATTTTTGCAGTATATATGACCCTCTGCAGTCAACACATCTCCAGTGTCAAACAGAAGAAGATGAACAGGTTTTTATCAGCAGGCAGGGTGCGTGAGGCTACAGTAGGACAAACACTTCACCCCCGCTCCATTGGTGAAAAGCGGCTGATGCACAGACAGCTATGGTGCCAGAAATAGCATTCAGAGCTGAACAAATATATATAGACTGTGCGTTCCAAATTGTGGGATCCCACGTTGGTTTCTAGGCTAGGGCCATTGAACTAGTTCGTTCTCCTGTGGAAGATGTCCAGAATAAGGGAGACCATTATATGATATACATATGTATATATCTGATCGCTCCAAGCTCGGCCAAGATTTTTCTCAGAGCCTCTACAGTTTATGACAACTGAAGATATAAGTGGCATACATCTGGTCCGGGATTCTAGCATGACTCTTCACCTTGATATATCCTCTTTCGTTGGTCGAGCTTTTATCGGGAACGGAGAGAAGTCGGTTTGGTGACGTTGCAGTTCCACCACTTCCCATCAACATTAATATAATGACTGACCCAGAACAACTACTGGGACTATAATAACTGATGCGTATATTAAGTCCCGTATATTAGTTGTAATGTCATCATTGAAACGTATAGGTGGTTGTCAGTTGAGTGACACTCCAGCAACTGGAAGCCCACCCCCACCGGGGTACTTATAAAGAGAAATTTATCAGTAGAATTCACCAATCTACATCATTAGTATTTCTTACCTTCACCGCAATATTCAATATATATTCCACCCCAATCATTCACAGTACTCAACACACAGTAATCTAGCTATTTCTAACGATGTCCAAACCGGAGAACGATCTTGAACGATCTTGTCGATGTTATCAGGACTAATTTGGGTACCCAAGTTCTTGACCTTGACTATGGAAGGCCCTTTGCGCAAGCCAATTGCTCATACAGATGAGTACATAACCAAGGTTCACTTATCAAGGCAGCGCAAAATATATCCCAGGGAACACTCTAGTCGCTCGGATAACCAAAAATGGCGTGCCAAACAGCTTGACGATGGTAGTTGGTACTTCTGTAAAATGGTATACGGGAACATTGCTCACTGCTCCACGTACATCTTCGCAATTCCCAACAGAGTTGTCTCCCTGATCTAATGTATGCTCCTCTTTGATCATGAATGAGGCGTATCCAAACCATTGCATCAATCTTGATAATGGCAATACCGCCAATGGGGCTCACGTTCCCTGTTGGCCTTATGAAGGTACCTCTAACGACAGGTGGACTTTTTGACATGCAATAGAGCATTGCCAGACGTCTCCCTTCTTGATCAGATAGCTGAAATATACTCTTACGGGTGGGAGATGTTATAGAAATGAACGTTAAAGTCTGGAACTTGGTGGTGCTTGTAGTAACTACTGCATGATGATCGATCTGACCCCTTATATGGGGCAGTGTGCGACCTCGACTACCTGAGCTTCGTGACACCCTTCTCATCTTGAAGCAGGATAATCTCTAACAGATCGGAATTACCCATTGAGACCTGATTTAGATAGAAGCGGAGCTGGAGAATTCCTGTTCATGCGATTCTTCACTGGCAACTCACGGCTTGGGAATGCCTGCCAATATAGAGTCTGACTTGTGGTGACAGTGTCTTGTTCTATCACAGGTGCAGTAACCGTTTCTTACTATGGGGAGGGGGAAGTCAGATAGGTGCTACTGAGTTAAAATTATCTGTATTCACCAAAACTCTACAAGATGGACTCGACTGGGTCAACAATAATTCCACAATGGCAAAGTGGTCCCCTCCCAGCAGCCTATGAATAGTCGTATCCCCACATTGTAATTTCCCAATAGAAATACCCACTAGTCGTTCACTTCCGAACCAAACAAATAGACATCGACTCAATGATTTGAATGGGGCAAATCCATGCACTACGAGTACCCGACGCTAAGAAATACTGTCGCCTAATCTGGGGAATGGGAAAGCTTGTTTGAGGGCATTCGGGGATACAAAATAGGCACCCGTGATAACTCACTATACAATGCTATATGCATCGGGGTAAACTACTTCATCTTGGGAGTCTAAGTCCGAGAATATTATGCCCGTGCATCGGTCGAGTTCCCAACATGATGGGGCATCATGCTGCACTAACTGAATTGCAATATGCACCAGTGGCTAAGCGATGGCGTCTTTGCATTGGATTAGAAGTCATACTAACTGTTTATTAACTAATCAGTCACTGCACTTCTGCATTGATTAGTCATGTTTGCTGTCCCCTGCATTTGTTAAGTTAGTTAGTTAGTTACTCACCGTGCATTGGCCAACTGATATTCCAGACTTCTCTAACTTATTCATTCAGGACAATATGACTAAATTCTCAGCTCGCACTGCTCTCAAATCATACTCCGAGGAGCTGGAATATACGACAGAAAGAAATGCGGTGCCCATCAGTCGCTCGCAAACATTAATCTATTACATCGAAGGCAACAAATGGTGGATTAGAGTGACTCTACTAGGGCCGACCGCCAACCTCCCCCTCGCCAACGCTGGAGAGCAGCAAACCACCAAGCGTGAACGGCGCGAGTTCTTCCAGAGCTTTGTTCGACGAATAGATTACAAATGGCTTCCTCTCCTCCCGTACACCGTAACAGAGATCATCATAGGAGACGCAACAGCAACCGGTCCAGAAAGGGAACTCAAGCTCGACGATGCTTCTGGCACATTGCAAAATCCCACTACAGCTCTAAGATGCAACATCCAAGAAGACCTTCGCAGTGTCGCCTATCCTTCATGCGACGAATTCCCTTCCTTCCGACAAATCAACCACAAAGAATTGACAGGTGCTACTGAAATCACGGCCGGGGTATTCTGGGTCTACCACCGCAAAACGCGATACGTCCTCAAGATAGTGGACCGCCCTCTCTATCGACGTCACGATACCGAGGTCATTCGCAAGGAACTGGAGAACCTCAACTACTTTGCTGGAGTACCAAACATAGTGCAGGCAGCTGGAATTGCCGTATCTACAAACCCTTACAAGACTTTTGACTGGGATACCGGCTTACCACTAGTTGTGACGGGCATTCTACTAGAAGCATATCCCGGAGGGACACTACAGCAGGTCCTCTCCGACCACCGCATCACAGAATACCGCTGGAAGCAATGGTCCATCCAGATCGGAACCGCGCTGAACCGCTTCCACGAGGCAAAGAAAACTCACATGGACCTGGAACCGTCGAATATTGTTCTCGATGCCGACGGAAACGCAGTGCTCATCGACATCAGCGGCTTCACGCGTAAATGGTGTACATCCGAAGTTCGAAATACGATATCTCCGTGCGATCTTCCCTTTGAACATCGCCAACAGAACGATATCTGGGCGTACGGGAAACTTCTATCCGAGATCGCATCACAGATAAGCGATGATCCGTACGTAGAGACCTTGCGCCAAGTTGCGGACGGCTTGATGGAAAGAGATCATCAAAAACGCATGAGTATAGCGATGGCCATTGCACAGCTCCAAAGTGTGCTTAAATAGATAACGATAATCCCAAATCCAAGTTGACTACATTGAAGTGCCAACGGAAATTAAGATTCCCCCTATCCCCTCACGCCAACCCACCAATGATATTCCTCCCCGCACAAGTTAAATGAAAGTCTCCCGCCGATCAAGTCAATCCCAATATCGATTACATCCGTGCTTGTCGTTTTTCCCTGATTTTCTCTCGGACTGACTTTCTTCATCAATTCCAATGTCAGCTGCTGTAACTAACTACTGCAGTTTGCACATAATTCTGGCTTAGTGTCATTGCATAACATGCATACAATACAGCCCCTGCTCAGGTGACAGACAGATAGTCTCAAACAAACAAAGAATCTTTTTCCTCGAGACGAAGTCCCTAAATTACTACCTCCCCCAACCATCCTTACATCACCGTCTGTCTCAGGGGTAGAAAACAAAAAGAATCTATCTATAATAGGGCCAGCTATCAAAATACCCCATGGACACAACTGGTTCCTCGGGCAAGAACTGTCTCTTACCATGGAACTCACCCGAAACCAAAAATCAAGACAACCCTCACGTGCCTTGCAGGTCCCAAAAACCCAAACAAAACAAAGGCCCCCCGATTTATCCATCTGTGTGTCTGTCTGTCATCTTGGCAAAGAAGCAAATCCCAATCAATAAATATACTGCATACACCAACCAATATTTGATAATAATATCAGAATTAAACCTCGATATAATATCCATAAATAAACTACGTACAGTAAAAGGATTATTCATGTTTTCCATCATCAAGTGAAAAAGAAATAAATAAATAAAAATCGCCCAGTAACTTACAGTGTAATTAAATTACCCATCTCAAATCTTAAGAGTCAGTCAGTCAGTCAGCCTCTCTCCACACACCGAAGTTTTGCCCGTCCGTCGGTGGATGAATACTCGGGTGGACCCTTTATTTAACGGTTGGGTTTGATTACCGTGGAGCCAGCCAGCCAGCCAGCAGCCCTGTTTTTGCCTAATGGGTCTGTCTGGATCATCTTCGTTTTTTTCTTCGTGCCTTGTCATTTTACGTACGCTTAATTTTGTTGTTCTTGGTTTTATTTTCTTTAGTACCTCACCTTTCTGGGCCTTAATTTCGAAAGGGTTGAAGAGACGGAGTCTATAATATTCTAGATCTATCCCTATCATATAGTTAGATTATTTTGTTTCACTTTATCTGTTAGCCGGCATTGCTCGGCCCTACTTATGGGGTATTTGTTTATTAAATCATTCCATCTATCGAGGCTACGTACTTGTCGGATTCGTTTTCCTGGGTTCATTAATATATCGTCTTATAATCCTTCGAATTTTCCATTCCACTCTAGCATTACCCTGCATGTCCCCAACTTATCCCAGACGGTCTTCTGCAGTCTAGTGGGCCATGCAAGGTATGCCCATCTCCACCCCGTCAGAATCTTCACCGGGCTCATCATGCAGGTCCCGTGTACACACAGCTACGACGCATCGACCCCTTCGTCCAGGGGCGCTCCGAGTCATCTGTCTAACGCATGCATGATAGGCTAGTAGTCATTCATTACACAATCCATATCTACATACTCCGTAAAGTCCGATGTCCAACCCATTAGGTCCATCCATCCGGAGGCACAATAACAATGTCGTAGTAATAATTAACATACCCATTCCATCGCCAGGAGCGAAAAATGGCAGAGAAAGCCGGGATCTGTAACATCTTTTTCCGAGACACAAAGGATACTCTTCAGCAACGGGAAAGGTCCATGCAATCCTTGACAATCCAACAGGGCACGTGAAGAAGAAAGTTCAAAGAGGGCGTGAGAAGAGTAAAAAGGGGGATGCAAGAAGGCGTAAACAAAAGGTGCTCAAAAATCTATGTACCAGAAAGTAAAGAAAAAAGGTATCATCACCCGACCACGGAGTTGGCAGCCCTCAGGCGGGCAGAAGAATCAGAACGTCGTAGTTTTAGATGAGCGCAACAGCACCAAAGATAAGGGCCATCATGCCAATAGAGGCCTGGTTGGCCATACCAGCATTGGTGGACACCGTGGTGACGCTGGCAGTAGAAGCGCTGGAGCTCGCGGTGTTCGAAGAGCTGGACGAGGCAGTCTTGGAGGACGTCGCCGAAACGGTAGAGTTCGAGCCAGCCGTGGTGGTCGATGTGGAAGAGCTAGCGCTCGAGGTGGTAGTAGACAGAGTAGTGGCGCTCACGGTGGAGGTCTGGTCGGTGGAAGAACTAGTGCTGGAAGCAGAAGACGTGGTTGACGAGGCAGTGCTGGTGGTCACCGCTCCAGTAGCACCGGAAACCGAGAAGCGCGGGGTGTAGTTGACATCGTCCGTGTTATCATCATCGATGATCTCAACGGTGTAGTCCGAGCGGGCCGCAAGATCGGCAGAAGGAGTCCAAGAGTAGCTACCAGAGTTGTCGATGCTCCCTAAATGGTCTCGTCAGTACCTATCTCATCAAAATTTTCCACACCATATCCATAGCGGGAGCTTACCGGCAATAAGTTCGCCCGTGGTGGTGGTGAAGACAGCACCCCACTGGAGTCTCAGGGTGACGGTGCCATTAGTAGTCGGGTCCCAGGTGAGAGTAGTCGGGCTGCCCGCGGTGAAGGTGTAGCCACCCTCAGGGACGTTGAACGGGTTGTCGGAAGCGGCCGCGAGAGACGCAATGGCGCTGAGAGCAAGGTAGAAGACGGAACGCATATTGATGGATGTTGGTGAAGAAGTATATGTGAGTAGTAGAATGACTCGGTACAATAACGGGGAATGGATAGTATGCGATATACAAGCGTAAATACGCGATGCAAGTGTGGGTGGTACAGAAGTAAAAGAATGACTTCTAAGTGGGAGAGAGAGAGGAAGGATAGTCTCGACGGTCAAAAAGAGTGAACCGGGTGAGTCAGTAGATGCAGACGACGAAAGAACGAAGGACAGACGTCGAATGGGGAAATCGCACGAGGAAGGGAAGAAAGAAAGAAGAGAAAAGAGGAAGGAACGAACCACCGGGGAGGGGGGGAGGAGGATGTCTATGTATACTTACCAGTCATTGAGCATTGACTGGACTGGAGAAAAGTTACTAAGTAGATACTAGACTAGTCTACTCGCACACTACTGCCTACCTGGCTTAAGTTAGGTTACCTTCTTAGTACTAATTGCCCGACTCTGGCCCAGACGGCGAAAATCAAGTGGGAAAAAAAACACGAGAGGAGGAGGGGGGGGATCCATTGTCATTGCGGACAGACCGACGCAGGGCACAATGGATTGGATGACCCTGTGACTAGTGGACATCCGGACCTTCCTGTTCCTGGCCACACCAAGTCCAGCCTATGGTCTAGCGTACCGGGCGTACCTGCTGTATCGGACCTCCTCCACTTGCGCTAATCCCCCTTGGGCGTCACTAGTCGCTCAACTGCTTCTCTTCTGGCCTCATCTTCCGGTGGAAGTCCGGTTCGGATCCCCTCATTCTCGTCCATTTTGGGAGATTTCAGGCCCGACTCGGGTGTAGCGTCTTTCCAATGGTACTATTTTTCGCTCGCCCGACCGGGGGTTCGTCGGCAACAGTGGCTAAGTCTCACTAGATACATACTTAGACAGATGGCAAATTTTATATGACCTATCCGCGAGAGTCCGGACTTTGAATGACTTCCTTCTTAGCGACAAGCCAAGGAGACGCTTGGAAAAAAGTGTAAGTAAATATAGCCCTCGATACGATTGAGAGAGGCTTTATTGGCAGAAAAGGTGGTATCTGCTCAGGGGCGTTTTTCCCAATTCCTGCAGCAACAATTCAGGGCACGCGGACGATCATTGGGCAGAAATGAAATTAACCCTCGCCGACATGTTCCACTCCGCTCCAAAGTTTGTGGGAGCTGCTGATGCCCTCGTTCGGGACTAGCTCGAGGGCATCGTATTATTAGTACTGTCTGTCTGTCTGTCTGGAACCTTCTCTCTTGTTGGATGTATGATAGTATTTGTTTTCTGACGTGCTGCAACACAAGTTCTTCTCTGCTTGCTCTGAAATTGATGCAAGTATCATGAGAGAACATTGGCTATCCGACTGGACGGCTGTTAGTGTCCAACAGTCTATCTTATCAGGATGTGCGGAACTGACATGTGGATGCGGCCGATCACGATTATTAATTTGGCCTGCGGTAGTATCCAACTAAGCAGCTACCCGACTACTCCCATATATTATTCCATCTAACTAAAATACTTACTGTTCAATACAAATCTCAGAAGCGATTCAATGAACTGAGACATCACATCTCCAGGATCTAAGCCACCTACCACACTATCGAGATCCCTGTCCACAAACAGGGGTCCATAGTACTTGCTATACGAACCTCTTTATTCGCCCTTATCTCTTTCGCTTCCTCGGAGAGGTACTCCTTTAGGAGTATCCAGTTCTCTCGGCTCCTCTCCCAGTGACCCAAAGTTCACGCTTTCCTTATCCAGTAATTTAGACACAAAGCTTCTCATCCACTTCACCTCCCAATTCGTTAAGGATTATCCCTCCCCACCCCTCGAACCTCCCCTCCATCTACTTAGTCTATCGTTCTACTTAACTCCGACATCATTCTTCCCCCTGGACTACCTACACTACTCTCACTATGGGCTAGACTTTTCTTGCCTTCCTTGTGTTCTCTCCTTCGGAGACCGTCAGGCAGGCATTCTAATCCTGTATGGAGTTTCAAGACCCACGCCCTCGCTAGGCATCCATTCTGTCTAGACTATCATGGGAAATGAACTCCGTCCGAGCGTTTATGCCAGCATTCGAAGTCCTCACTTAGTGTACAGCGAGGAGCTAAAAATTATCTACGAGAGCACTAACAACTTGAGCTAACCCACAAGCGCAGCGCGAAGCGGGGAGGCGCCACCCATCCCACCCATCCATCCTTCCCATCTTCCTAACTTCCTACTATCTATAGTCGGCTCAAACCGAGGTTGCAGCCGCATCACCTTGTTAGTGAGCTCCGGTGGCCACTATGGTGCGATGGCAATTTTACGCTCTCGTCCGAAGTGCTTCTATACTCAATGGCCGAACTCTGATTTGTCTGGGCTCCATTTTGGACCAACGAGACTGAAATGAATCCCCACTATACAGCCTACAGGCACGAGTCACTAATGAAAATCTGGACTGTATCAAAGACACGAGACGTACTATAATGCGTTAGTCTAGCTATGTATATACAGCACACTATGATACGGCCTTCGACATGGTGCCACACTATATACTAGGCAGTCACGGGGGCAGCATCATTTTCCTGCCCCGAGATTGTGTCCTTGGGGGCTGCCTGCTGCGGAGCTTCCGTGCCTTCGGTCACCATTGTCGATTTGTTAGTGTCCTCTTGGGCTTTAGGCGCATCTAGGAATCCGTTTTCCCCGAGCCATGCAATTGCTTCCATGACCTTTCGGTCTTCTTCTCCCTTTTGGCGGTCCAGGAGCTAGTAATTGCACATGTTAGTCACGTTCTCAGGAGCATAAGCTTAGGGATGGCTAGACTCACCGCTTGTAGAAGCCCCTTTCGCCCCTTCGGCTCCGTTGGCTTCGCTTTCTTTCCTCGCTCAGGTGCCTCGTGCGAGAACCGACATCTATCTCCATTCCTGCAGCGACCGGTTCGAGCAAAGTGATGGCATGGCTTTTTCTTACTCTCGCGAGGGGGTGGCGGCACCCGCTCCGGTCCTTCTCGTCGAGTAGTCGCCTCCTCCGGCGCAGAGTCCGAGTCACTGTCGGATTCATCCGACGAGGAATCTGACCCACTGGATGATGTCCAATCGCTGCTATCGGAGTCATCTTGAGACGAGATGTTGGCCTCGTCCCCAGCTTCTTCGGGCTTCCCAGCGTCTATCTTGACATCTGTTGCAGACGTCGTGTCGCCGTTGGTGACTTCTGATCCTTCGACTGCAGCGGGCCCAGGCTTGACAGTCTTATCTTCCGAATCTGCATCTGCCCTGATCCCAGCTTCCGAAGCCGGTTGGACTTGTGCGGTGGCCGAACTTTCATCTACATTGGCATCAGTTGATTCCTTTTTCAGTGCCTCAGCCCTCAGTAGAGCCCTTTCAGCATCTGCCTCGGCTTTGGCCACCCGTTTCTCTTCCTTCATGAGCTTTCGCCGCAGTCTGTCCGCCTTCTCCTTCGCCTTCGCTGCAGCATCTATGGGATCGACCGGTTGGTCATTGGATTGCTTGTCGTGCGCTTTCTTATTCCGACCGTCCTTCTGCGCTCGTTTGGACTCTTGCTTTCGCTGATCCTTCTGCCGCTGTACTTCCTGGCGTGCTTTCTTCGCCTCTTCCATGGCCTTTTTCTTCTCTTCCACTTTCGCCTGCGTCGGATACCGCTTTCGCCGTTCCTCAATCCAGGCCGCGATTTCTTCCGGTGACTGCAATGTGGATGTCTTTCCGCGATATGTGACCTTGAGAGCTGCGGTGTCGGCAGCAGCAGCTCCTCCGGCTAATCTCGCTTCTTCATCCACATCGTCTTCATCCTCGCTCGACTCATGCTCTTCGATTCTCGGGGTCAATCCAAGCTGATTGTGCTTTCTCTTCTTCTTCTTTGGCTTCCGTGTGGCGTCAGCTGGTGGCGGGGGTTTGACAGGAAGAGGATTTCCGAAGCTGGGAACCGGAGGCGGTGCGGGAACTCGGGGTGCGACGGACTGGGGCTTCCCAAAGGCCGCATTATGATCGCGCTTGTTGGCATAGTGTGCTGTTCTATCCCCACTATGTGACTGAGCGTTGTAACCGTTGAAGTGTCCGCCGCGCTGAGCTCCGGCAAAGGAGCCTGCCGGTCCCGTTTGCTCAAACCCCCAGCGCATAGGTGGGGCAACCATCGGCGTCTGAACTGGCTGGTTGACCGGTTGCTGGGCAGGCATAACCGAAGGATACATAGACCCAGGTTGAGCAGTAGGCGAAGTGTAAGCTCCCCCATAGTTAGGCTGGCCTTGGTAAGGCGGCACCCGGGCTGCGGATTGCGCATAAGGCTGCGAAGGAGGGAAGGAGGAAGCATTCGGAGCCCGTTGGAAATTTTGCGATGGCGAAGGAGTGACTTGGGCTGCTGGGTTGGGGTGCGTGGCATACCCAGAGTAATTCATCTGAGCGTAGCCAGTAGACGGTGTAGCGGTAGGGTACGCGCGGTTATCTGGTGTCATAAAGTGACCTCCACGGGCGCCTCCCCGATTTCCATAGCCCCTCCCACGTCCTCTGAAGTGGCCGCCATGAGCATGACCACCTCGTTGACCATGATATCCCTGACCGCCATATTGCGAAGGGTAGTTGGCATTATGGTGACGGTATTGTTGCTGCTGCGGTTGCGGTTGTTGCGGTTGTTGTTGCTGAGAGGGAGGAGGGGGAGGGGGAGGAGGAAAAGAGAACCCCTGGGAGTTCATGGCGAGAAGATCTCAGACGATCTTCAGAGAGAAACAGCATGCACGCCATCCTCCCGACATTGCGAAGACTTGACGAGGTCGCAACTCAATAAAAGGCGGCCGGAGATTCAGTGACAGAGCCTCTTTGGTTGTTCCGTTCCGAGCAGAATCAGGAATCGCGTGCCGCTCACGTGGGGCCAACCTCACTGTCCAGGCAAAAATTTCATGGCAGATCCGCCGGCTGCCATTGGCTGGATGCCGGGGGTTCTCGCATTGAGCTGCTGCTGCTAAAAGTGATTTCCAATATAATAATTGTAAAATGGTTGCTGGATGGAGGACAATTGAACTAGCTTTCTAATATGGGATTGAGTCCCGACAACTTGAATACTTCCACCCGAATGCTTGCCTTGGAATAGAAAGAAAGAAAGAAAGAGAAGAATTTATTAGCTCCGTCGTCCTTATCTTTTTTCTTCTTCTTCCCCGCCGGCCCTTTGAGAGGCGCTACGTCAAGCGACTCGATTCACGATGTTCATTCTTGTTAGTGATCGACTACTACTTCCACTTCTATATGCACCCAGTGCATACCTATATTTGAGTATGTGCTGACCTGTATCTCACAGACTACGATCTCGGATCTGATCCAGATCTCCCCGGAGGATTTCTCCAAATATAGCGCTGTGGCTCTCGAGGATAACATCAACGAGAAGTATGCCAATAAAGTATGTACCAGCGCGTGATTCTCCTCTTATTATGTGCTTTATATTTAGCATGGTCTGCAAGCCATGCTTGTGAGTGAACATCGTTGACCTTGTTATGGTCAGGTCATTCAAAAAATCGGCCTATGCATTGGTTTCTATGACCTGCTAGAGTCTTCAGATGGTCTGATTGGCCATGGTACTGGACTTGTTAATGTAAATGGTATGTTACTTTCTCTATCTACGATGTTAGTCTTATGGTGTAGCAGAGAAACTGACCTAGTGACAGTCAAATTCCGTCTGATTGTCTTCCGCCCGTTCAAGGGCGAGATCATGCTTGGGAAGATCTCGAGTGCGACAGAACATGGCATTAAGGGTGAGCATTCAGTGTATTCCATGTATATGTCAAAATGTGATGCTGACACTCCCTAGTTGCCGTGGAATTCTTCAACGATATTCTCGTGCCTCCTGATCTACTCTTGGATGGCGCCAGATTGTGAGTGTACCACCTAATCCACTCTGCGATGCTCCAGCTTGCTAACAAATATCAGTGACTACGCGGATCAAGTCTGGATCTGGGAGAACGAAGATGGCTCCACGTTCTACTTTGATGTTGGTGAAGTTGTTCGATTCCGCGTTGAGATGGAAGAATGGCACGACCAGATCCCGAATGCGCCGGATCTAGGAGATGCCGCCGCCATCGAGCGGAAACCCCCATATTCGATTATAGTGAGTGACTTGCCTTACTCCAGATATATTATCTGTGTTGAAGACAATCTAATATCTTTATGATATAGGGATCCATGCAAATGGCTGGATTGGGTCCGATTTCATGGTGGTGATTGATGATTTGCTTTGTTTTGGAGAGGAAGAATACGAGAGCTTTCCGTGGATGGGATTGCATTGTACACTACACTACTACTTACATACAGTGGGTTCAAAAGAAAAGGAAAAAGTAAAGGGGGGAGAATTGGATATACCACGTTGGGATGGATGTTGCAGAGGGGAGAAGATCGATAATCCCATCGATAGACGAATAATGACATGATCTTGGCTTTATTAATTGTTCAGGTTGGCGCAATAATGATTCTTGATGTCGAAATGAAGGGATGGTATGAGCCCATCCCCAAGAACCATGGAACATTACTTCCCCTTGCAGCACCAAGCGACCTTGCAATCATGCCGAATGGGGGACACCGTTGCAGACGTTGAATGAATCAGGGCGTACGTAGATAGAGATAGGGATGCAAATGACACCTTACAATGCCAAAGCAGACACACTCCCAAATAGAAGTGGAACTAAACTAGGCTGTCAGCACGGAAGGGCGTCGGCGATGCGACGGTTAAAGGCGGCGATAAACTGGCGGGGTGGAGAAAAAGGAAAAAAGAAAGGGAAGAAAGATTCTGGAACTCGGCGCGGGTCCCTCTCGACCACTTCGTCCTATAGTTCTCCAGCATCCAGTCTGCGCAACGTAAAAGAAACCCGGCATCAGCCAGAAATTTTCAAGCAAACTTGCCCCCCTCTCTCTGTGCGCGGCTCGTCTCGTTTTCATTCCTGGGATTCTGCGTCTCACCGATCTATTTTTCTCTCTCGTTTCCTTGGCCCATTACAAATCGCAACCCTAGAAACCTTGAAGGGTTGGTTTGCTTATATTAGACCGCATTGCGTCTTGCAGGGACCCTGTGATTTCATCATCCACCTCTTGTCTTTAAGCATTCAACTGCTCTACAAGACCCAGTTACTCGCGCATTTAGACTATCAGCGACTTATTGTTCTGATTTACTCACTTTTACTTTTTTGACTTCTATTATTCCCCATTTCGTATATTCCATTCGTGACAATGGTTGCTCTCCCCACTCAGAACGGAGCGTCGACCCCTCAGGATCGCCGCTTCGGAACTTTGGCCGTCCACGCTGGTGCTCCCCATGATCCTACCACCGGCGCTGTCATTGCTCCTGTCAGTTCGCATTCTTCTCCGAACACTGCGTTCACTCCTACGGTGCACGCGCTAATCAGCTGGCTCATAGATCTCCCTCTCCACCACCTTTGCGCAGACCAGCGTCGGAAACCCCGTTGGTCTCTACGAATACACCCGCAGCTCCAACCCCAACCGGTTAGTCGGAACGGAAGCGCCATAGCTGAGATACATTGATTGCATGGATATTGACTGCTGGAATTTAGTGACAACTTCGAGCAGGCCATTGCTGCTCTTGAACACGCCAAATATGCCCTTGCCTTCTCCTCTGGCTCTGCCACCACTGCCGTCATCCTCCAGTCTCTCGCCGCGGGCTCTCACATCGTCTCCGTCTCCGATGTCTACGGTGGAACTCACCGTTACTTCACCAAGGTTGCCTCCGCCCATGGCGTCCAGGTGACTTTCTCGCCTTGCATTGAGCTCGACGTCGAGGAGCTCATCCGCCCCAACGAGACCAAGCTGGTCTGGATCGAAACCCCCTCCAACCCCACCCTCGGCCTGGTCGATATCGAGAAGATCGCTGCCGTCGCCCACAAGTACGGTATCCTGGTCGTCGTCGACAACACCTTCCTGAGCCCCTATGTTCAGAACCCTCTGGACCACGGTGCCGACATCGTCGTCCACTCCGTCACCAAGTACATCAACGGTCACTCTGTAAGCTCAACTCTTACACCCTCCTTCTATAGCAACGGGCATCTTGCTAACATGAATAATATCAGGATGTCCTGATGGGTGTCGCTGCCTTCAACTCCGATAGCCTGCAGGAGCGCCTCTCTTTCCTCCAGAACGCTATCGGCGCCGTCCCCTCCCCCTTCGACTGCTGGCTCGCCCACCGTGGTCTCAAGACCCTCCACCTGCGTGCGCGCGAGGCCACCACCAACGCCACCGCAGTCGCCAAGGCCCTCGAGGCTTCTCCCAACGTCATTGCCGTCAACTACCCCGGCATTGACTCTCACCCCAACCGTGCCATTGCCGTCAAGCAGCACCGCAACGGCATGGGCGGTGGTATGCTGAGCTTCCGTATCAAGGGCGGCCAGGAAGCCGCTCACCTCTTCTGCAAGTACACCAAGATCTTCACTCTGGCCGAGAGTCTGGGTGGTGTCGAGTCTCTTTGCGAGGTTCCTTCCAGCATGACCCACGCTGGTATCCCCAAGGACCAGCGCGAGGCTGCTGGTGTCTTCGATGACCTTGTCCGTATGTCCTGCGGTGTTGAGGACTCCGAGGACCTCTTGGCCGATGCTCTTCAGGCTCTTGAGAAGGCCGTGGCTGCGACCAAGGTCGAGAACGGATCTGCTTAAAGGATTCGTGGTGTTTCCTTTTGTTCGTTTCGTTATCTGCGTGTTTGGGACGATACATAGAGCGTTTCTACGATATATATAAATGTGAGACGATAGAGGGTCTTGCGTAGCAGTTCGCGGGCCCGGTCATGACACCAGACTTATACCTTCTGAAGCGAAGTAATCTACTAGTAGTTGTATAAGATCTTCCTCTAGTCTCTATTAGAAAGTATTGATGAGGATCAATGCACAATTCATATTAAATCGTATCTACATGCGATGTATAGAACCGGTTTCAGCACCCAATCACATTGCTTAGTCATCCCGATAACGAAAATGCAAAATTTGGACGAATGAAGCGAGAAGAGAAAAGAACCAGGCATTGACAGTTTAATATACATCGGACTCTGTCTAGACAGGGGATATCAGACATAATATCTTCTGAGATTGACTACTCTGTACTCGTTCCTAGACCAGGACCGCGCTCGGATCATTCAAACATTCATTGAAGTAGATCATAGGATACCCCACCTCGCTGCTGGATATCCATCTTCTACTTCCTAGACTGTTCACTTGGCTGTGCATAGCATATAAGCTAAGCTATTTCCGAAGAGTTTATTTATTCGATTTGGCTTGATCGTGGATAGCCGTATCCGCTATACATCATGACATCCACATTCAGCTTCGGCTTTGCGGGGGATGATATCGACATCGATGATACGGAGATGAACGAGACTCACCAGACTCACAATGACCAGAATGCTGGTGCGGGATCTACACTTCCGGAGCTGATCCCAGCTAAGAAACATGATGTGGCTGAATGGGTGAGTAACTCCATTACATGGCACACTTCTAGTATCGATCATTTAGATACACCACTCATCTACCCTACCCTACCCTATGTTACATCAGTATCAACAACTAACACTCCACAGATCCCTACACTCCCATCTCAAATCTCATTCAACAAGCTCAGACTGCCCACCAAAAATGCCACTGCAAACCAGCACCTCACCCTCGCTCGTCGGGACATCTTCGACATCCGCGCCCAACTCATGGCCGAGGATACTCCCGACGAGAACAACGAGGAATTAATTGCCGGTCTGGAGAAAGGCGACATCAAGCCTAATTTCTACGAAGGCGGGTTCAAGACCTGGGAGTGTGCCATCGATTTAGCCAAGGTGCTTGTTGACACCGACGAGCTGGCTGCGTCGACGGCTACTGGTGATAGACATATCATTGAGGTATGTACCTACCTACCCTAGATAATACCCAGTACATGGGATACTAACAAGAATCCCCAGCTCGGCGCCGGCACCGCCATCCCATCACTATCTCTCTTCGCACAACTCCTCTCTCACCCAGCATCAGGACAGAGAACCCACTTCACATTCGCAGACTACAACTCTGCCGTTCTCCGTCTCGTCACTTTCCCTAACCTCCTCTTAACATGGTATCACTACACACAATCTTCTCCCTCCCCGTCCGAAGGACAGTCAGAAGAAGACGAACTCCTCGACATAACCCCCACCCTCATCCAATCCTTCCAAGAAGACCTCTCTGCCCGCGGCATCACCATCTCCTTCATCTCTGGTGCCTGGTCACCCGCTTTCGTGGATTTGGTCTTCTCCTCTTCCACTCAGGAAGTAACTTACGCCCAAACACTCGTCCTCGCCTCCGAGACTATCTACTCGCCTGCGTCGCTGGGGGCATTCTCCGAGACGTTAGTCGCCTTGTTGCGTCGTGCTGCGCCGGGAGGACAGCAGCAGAGCGCCGCCGCGGCGGCGTTGGTCGCGGCCAAGAAGGTCTATTTTGGGGTTGGTGGGGGTGTCGATGAGTTTTTGGCTGTTTTGGGTGGTGTTGCTGGGACTCTGGGGGTCGAGGTCGATGTGCAGGAGAGGTTGGATGTTAAGTCTGAGGGGGTCGGGAGGGTGGTTTTGGGGGTTAGGTGTGCTTAGTTAGTTGATATTAGTATTACTTTAGTTAGGGTCGTGGTTAGTATATAAGTATGGCTTATAGATAATGGATGCTGCCTGGTAGGATGAAGTAAGTAGTTGTATGTGGTGAAGTAGTCTTACATGTCTGGTGATTAGCGTTAGCTTAGATAAAGGTTTGATGGTATTGGCTCTGCTGTTTATATTGGGCATTAGTAGAATTAGTATCGGTTATGGGGCCATTCTGATCGACAGGGACTTACAGGGTAAGTAGTGTATGTATATATGTAACTATGGCTTGCGATTACAGCTGATCATCTCTGTAAGTAAACCCATGCTGACAACAACCGCATCTGCGGACAATAGATAACGGAAAATAAGAATAAAGAAAAAAAAATCTTGAACACTGCCCGGTATATGTACAACAAGCCCTGCTTCCTATGTCTATTACCGACATATTCATAACACAGAAAAACAACAACAACAGAATCACATTTTCCTTAGTTCAATATGCTCGCCTACTCATAAAGAGACACGACCTTGCCGTCCTGCATCCGGGCCACACGGGAGGCCTCCATCTCCTGGTTCTGGCGCTGGTAGTGAGCGACAACATGGCTGAGATCGGCGCTCTGGCCGGGGGCGACATTGTAAGGAGCGACGGCGCTGAAGCTGACCCTACAGAGGGATAAAAAGAGCCCCGGTTAGTACTCCGCATATTGAGGTATAATTGGGAGAAGGAATGGATGTGTTGACGTACTCAGGCTGCTTCAATTCAATGAATTCGCGAGGACCCTGACTCGCGAACAAGTGACGGTCATGAGCGACCTTCTCCATAGCGGCCGTGTGGATGGCGTTTCTCTGCTCAAAGATCTTCTCGTCCGGAGTCCACTTGTGGATGAGGTTGGTGATCCATGACGGGGAGGAGTTATCGTTCGACTTGGCCACCTGGTACAGAACGAAGGCGGACGCGAAGGTGCCGAAGGTGACGTAGAAACTGCGCTGTATGGGTGCGTAAGATCAGGATGTTAGCTTTTTGAGAGCCTTGCTTATTCGTTCATGCAGGAACCAATGCCACAATGGGTATAATGGGATGTGAATGTCGGCGAGGGTAGTAGGGAGGGTTCATTTGCGTTCCCATTGGAGGGAGGGGAGAGAACGTACGCCGAAGCTCTCGTTCACAGGCTCGGCATGGTGAGCTGCGTGCGAGTCGAATCGCCGGGGCTGCTGGTTCCGCAGAAGGAGCCGCGCCGAAGCCACCGATCGCCTAGCGAAGAACATGGTGTGGAGGTAGACAATTGGCAGCGGCGGATCGAGTTATGATGTCGTCGTCGCCGGGGGGGTTTTGGGAGGTTGAAAGCGCAGAAAGGCGGTTCGAGGCGGAGTGCACGTGATTGGAAAGCTGGATTGGGTTTGGGCTGATTGGTCGAGTTCCAGTGATTGTGAGTCATGTGATTTGTGCCATATTGGGACTAGTGTAACAGAGCATAGAGGATCCAAAACTGGTTAGCTTAGTTAGGACAACAGTAAGGCTGCCATGCCATGACTAAGTCGGTCTGTCAACTGTCATGTGGATTGGTCAGTGAGCAAGTAAATCTTTCCTGTTAGTTACTCTTCTTCCTGCAGCCCCCGGACATCTTACGGTGCAAACACATCCTTTCTTCCACTCCCCTCATCTGTCGGCCTAAACTCTCCTGCATGTCGGTCAAATATGATATGATGACCGTCAGACCCTCCCGATCTTCGCCTTACCTGCAGCAACATCCTGGAGGGATCATGGAATCAATCCTCCTTTTCGCCTTGAACGGGGGTTGGGGCAGTTCCATCCAGTGAAGTGTGAGCGGGTCGCTGTGTTGGCTCGTCAGTCATGGTGTTCCTACACCGCACACCCTGGGTGGTCCCGATGCATGGCTAACTGCCTCACTTCAACATGGCGCTCCCCACTGCTTGCGATTAGCGCGGCAGCAATTGGGTTTCAGGTTCTGCCAATTCATGTGGGCTCCTAAACGTCTGGATATCAACAGCGACATGTCATCGATCGTTGGTTAGCGTTGTCCACTCCCCGCCCACTCGACTTGCCCCCCCTCATCTCGCTCTCTTTCTTTCCCCTCGGCGGTGTTTGAAAGTGAGAGAGAGCTCGGACTCTTGGACTCTCGAAATAGCATGCTCTAGGACGCTTGCTCCGCTGCTCGTCTTCTGATTCACCCTGCCACCCCCAAATGATCGAGTCGTTGATGCCCAATGCTGGTGACACCGCCTGCTGATTGGATCCGCTTCGAGTCCCGACTCAAACGCCTCGGTCCACTCCGATGACTCCCTTCTTGCACCCAAGTGTGTACTCTTGCCTTCTCTCGCCTAGTCGGACTCCTACGGTCTATGACTCCCTGGTAGAATGGGTATCAATTGCCCTCTAAGGTTCGGTCCGCCGTCGCGCCTCGCCCAGCCCCCCTGAGGCTGGCCGGAGCCCTTTGTAGATGCAGTTTTTTTCTTGTTTGGGCGTGACTGGGAACCGGTTATTAGCTGCCCTCTTTTTCCCCAACGTCGTCTCTTCTCTCGAATCCCATTCCTCAGAATTCAACTATTTTAAGAGCCAGCGTGTGGAAAACTATCCTGGCTTTCCGGAGTGTCTGTCCACTGGCAAACTTGCCATTCGACATCCGGTGATTTGTCTTCCGTGTATTCCTACCATTTGCGCCCACCTGCATACATTTTGCTCAACGGGCCTGAGCATTATTTTCCAATTTCCCTATTCTCCTAATTATTTTTTTCTCCCTCTCTTTTCTCCTTACCCCCTAAAATTTTTTTTTCTTACTTTCTTTCCTGCCTGACCGTGTGATCACCTACCTTGTCGGGCCCCTGCGTTTCGCTCTGTATCTATATCAACTCGGAATATATCACGACGCCGCCGAACGCGCTTACAAATGTACAGTGTTAAACCCGCAGCCACCCAATCTAGTCTCCGCTGACCGTGTTACTTCTTTAGCTATTGGAAACACGTCTTACAGCCTTATTCTAACTTGGGCACGCATCACTATCGCCCACCATGGCAAAGAACAAGGGCAAGTCCGGTAGCAAACAAAAGAATAAGAAGGGCAAGAACCAAGAGGCCTCTGGTAATCAGACACCTCAGCCCGACCCTCCTGTTGTTGAACAACAACAAGAAGAACAACAAGAGGAACAACAACAGCAACTAGAACAACAAGAAACACCTCAGCCTGAGCTATCTACCCCTGAGCCAGAACAACAAGCAGAGCCAGAGGAACAACAACCACCACCAGAGGCACCTCAACCTGAGCTCTCCACTGAGGAGCCAGCGGTCCAGCCTGAGAGCCAACAAGAGGTCCAACAGGAGGACCAGCAAGACCCGCAGCAAGAGCAATCGCAGCCAGAGGTCTCCACTGAAGAGCCGGTACCAGAGCCCCAGCAAGTAGAAGAGCAAGTTCAGGAGCCACCGACAGCTCAGCCTGAGCCCACATCGGAACAAGCAGAAGAGCAACCGGAGGGTCTGCAAGAACAGCAAGACATACAACCTGACGAGCAGCAACACGAACAACCGCCCACTGAAGCTGAAGCTCAAATCGAAACTGAAGCTGTAGCTGAACCTGCAGCTGAGGCGCCGATCGAATCACAGCCGGCAGAAACAGAGCCCGTATCTGAAACCGTACCAGAACCGGCACAAGAGCCAGAGTCGGTGCCAAGCCAAGAACCAGAACTGGAGCAACCACAGGCTTCCGTCGAGCCAGACTCGACTGTGCCCGTAGACGAGGCACCAGTCCAGTCGCCGGCGAACGAGGAGGGTGGGTTCGAGCAACCGGAAGTTCCTGAGCCCGCCCAAGTTGAGCAATCCGACGTGAACGATGTGCAGACCTATTCTGAACAGCCACAAGAGTCGAGCTGGGAGGAAATAGGCACATCGGAACAACACGCGGGTGACGCTGAGGAGCACCACGAGACCAACCCTTTCCAATTTGAAGCTAGCGGTGCCGCTGAAACAGTCGAGGAGACACCAGTAACAGCACCGCAGACACCGCTGGATTCTTCATTCGTTCCGACCCAGTCGTGGGAGCCCTTGGAAGAACCACAGCCCCAGGCGGACAGCTCATTCGTGGCAGCATCCTTTGGCTCCAACACCGGAGCTCCAGAGACTTACTCGCATATTCCTGAAATGTCTGAGCCTTTCGCCGACACTGTAGTCGCTCAGCCTACTCCTTTCTCTGATACGTTCGCCCCCTCGAGCGCTACTCCCGCTTCGAAGCCTGGTTCTCCGATTCCCCAAAGCGGTTCACCAATCCAACGCACTGCATCCCCATCTTTCAAGTCTATGTCGCCTGGTCCTCAGAGCGCTGCTGCTACACCACGTGCCACTTCACCGGTGCACCAATCTGCGTCGCCAGTTCGACCTTACCATTCTCCGGTGCAGCAGTATACCTCACCGATGGCCCAACCCGCCTCGCCAATACGGGAAGCAACGGTTCTGTCGCAAAGGAGTGCCTCTCCCACACCGCCAGGCGCTTCTCCCGTATTTCAATCAGCTTCACCCGCCGTGCAACAATATTCTCCAGTGCAGAAGGTTGCATCACCTGTGCAAAAGACCGTGTCACCTGTACAGAAACACGTCTCGCCTGTCGCGAAACCCGCTTCACCTGTTCCGAAAGTCAGCAGTCCTCTGGCACGTGGGCACATGTCTCCCATGATGTCTCCACAGATGGCTCCTCCGCCAATGACGGCGAGGATGCATCAACAGCCAACCGCCATACCGCCCTACCCCCCCTCCTATCACTCGCCTATCATGAGCGCCAATGGCTTCCTCCCCCAGTATGCCTATTACCAACCTTCCCCCAACATGCACCCGACCCCTCGAGGCTCAATAGACCCCGGGTCGGCTGCTTCCTTCCAGGCTTTGCAGAACCTGGGATTCGGCAATGGCCATCCTCTCAATGGCAAAGGAGGTACCATATCGCCTCCGCACGAACATGAAGAGCCTATTGAGCTTCTCCAGAGGATCCAGGATGCCATTCCCGACATCGGCCGGCTGCTCAATAGCTACAAGACCACCAAGGGCAAGTTGCAGGCGCGGGAGTCCGAGTTCAAGCAGATGAAGAACCAACATGAGCAGGAATTGATGCACAAAGACTTCTACATCGATGCCCTGCAGAATCAGATGCGGAAGGCGGCCAGTGAAAGTGCGGAGGAATCAACGCGACTGAAGAATACCATCAATGAACTTCGCATGGAGCTGGGCAACGAGAATGAGAAGAAGAAGGACCTTCAGGAGAGGCTACATGATTCGGAGAAGGCCAATGAGGAGCTAACGCAGACAAAGGCCGAGCTGGAGGAGGAGGTCAAGACCCTCAACACCAACCTTCAAGAGGCACATGAGACCTACGAGAGGGATATGGAGGCTGCCAGACAAGACAAGGAGTCATCTCTTGCCACTCAGAAGAAGGAGCTGACGGAGATGTTCGAGGAGATCAAGGCAGAAGATGAGAAGGCAGCAGCTGAGGCTCTCGCGGCACGCGAGCGCGAGTTGCTCGACCAGCAGGACGCGATGAAGAACGATTACGAGAACCAGAAGCAACAGATGCAGGAAGCGCACGACACACTGCAAGCCGATTTTGACTCCAAGGTTGCCGAGCTGGGCTCGACAAAGGAAGAACTTGAAACCAGAACTACCGAACTCGCAGACAAGCAGAAGGAACTGGAGGTTACCATTGAGACCAACGCCAAGGAGATGGAGGACCTTCGTCAGACCCACGCTAGCGAAGTCGAGTCCCTCAACAACAGCCACGCAGAGAAGGTGGCAGAGATGGAGAAGGAGCACAGCGACCAGCAGCAGAAGTGGGCTGATGAGAAGACCGACTTGGAGGGACGGCTCTCGGACAAGATCCAGGCCTTGGAATTCTGCGAGCGGGAGAACAAGAAATTGGAGGAGGATAATCTTGTCAAGGAGAAACAGGTTCAGCATGCGGTGGATGGAATGCGCCTCACCATTGATAATTTGGACAAAGATTGCGACAGGTTGAGAAAGACTCTTCACAGCCTTGGAGAAGCTACTGACCTCAAGAGCACGAAGGGTGATACATTCTTGTAAGTGACCCAGTGCATTGAGAATGTGTTTTAGTACCCGACTTTCGTTTATGATCTCTCATCTTCTGATGTTCTTTTCTTTTTCTTTTCTTTTTCTTTCTTCTGCATTATCTTTGCATTTTAATTTCGATGTCATGTTTGCATTTTTCTTCTTTTCTGCATGAACATGAACCAGAACCAGAACCAGACCACAGTCTTTTGTTTGTTTCATTTCCTTTGTCTTTTCTCCTGTTCTCCTGTCTTTTTCTATAGACTGATCATGATGATGACTATGATGACATGTTGATAACGCTATAAATGTACGTGCTCTGATAAACATCTCCGAAATCTAGTTTGGATTGTTTCGGCCAACTATCTCGGCTTATTGTCTCCTTGTCCAAGGAGCACTTCTCGTACCTTCCAATTGATCCTCCCAAGGACATTCTATCCAAACTTCCATCGGAACTACCATCGTTCCTTGATAACACCCCGGCATCCGTCGAGCTTCGTTCAGCATATGTCCAGCATGTCATTTCTAAGACCTTGACCTACCGCATCTTCCATCCCTTCCTGTTCACCTTGGGCCGCCGGTTCGATAAGGCCGATACCTTCTTCCAGATGCTGTCGATGGATATCCGCCGCAAGTCCGTGAGACGGGAGGCGTTCTGGAGACAGCAGACACTGAAGGCAGCGTACACGACCTCGGACGCCAAGCAATCGATCAACGTTGTGGCGGCCGTCATTGTTGACGAGATCATCGACCAGCTCAAGCACTTTGCCGACCCGAAGAACCTGGATGCTCTTCTCGTCTCAGTCCGCAAGATTGTCAAGCTTGCAGCTGAGACCTGGCGACTTGCGCGCGTGGAGCGAGAGCTGATCCTGGCCTCGTTGCCGTCGCCCGATGCCGATGCCGTTTCCAATGATGACTGGGAAGAGTATGGCACCCCCAAGGAGGGCAGCCTTAGCTCCAAGGAAGACCCCACTCGTCATGTTATCCTGCGCACCTTCCCCCGGATCACGCGCGAGGCAGCGCACGAGGATTTCGCGATCGAGGAAGAAAAGTACAACCCCTGCACATACTCCCGTGGCTGTGTTCTGTACTCCGACTCCCCTGTGGTCATGGCCCGTCTCCAAGAGTTGGCTAAGAAGTCAGAAGACTCGCCTCGTCGTGGTTCAAGAGACTCGAGCCGCTCAGATGGGTCGCCCTCTCCCCGCCGGAGTCGGGATGGCATGAGGGCATGAACGAAAGCTTCGAGTAGTGCGATGTGAGTGGCTATGTCGACCAGGACACTGTTTTAATAACCGGCTTGTTTCATATACTTTTGATCTTTCCCCATTTTGTCTTGTCTCGCCGGCCCGGCCCTCGCGGGGCTGCGGGGCCACAACAATCCTTTGGGTTTCCTATGTCTTCCAATATTTTCTTGATCATGACCGAGACGATTTTTTGATGAGAGGGCCCCAACACCCATTCCTTTCTCTAACCAATGTATTTTTTCTGACACAATTTTTATACTTCCTTTCGACACTATCATGTCATTTCGGGGTTATGCCTCTTTTGCTTATGTTACGATTGCGTCTTTGCGTGTTTTAGCGAGCGATTGTTTATTTCATGTGTAACAAACAAATACTGTATGTGAAACTACTACTATATATTTATCTATGACCAGGACCTGGAAGCCCCTCACAGCACCTACACAGCATGTACTTAGTGGATATGATGGACGAGTGATGAGAAGATGCGCAGGAGATTGGGGAATGATCTACAATGAAGACATGATGAGAAATGAATGAATCAATCATATGAGCAATAAAATCAGATTGTTTGCAATTCTTCCAACCGACAATTGACTTCGCCCGATCGACAAGTGCCCTGTAAGACCGTAGACCAACCAATCTAGTTGGTTAGTCTAGCTAGACAGATACAGGGTGAGTTATAAGTCGGTTACCCGGGCGCAATTGCACAGCCACGCACATGATGTCAAGATCAGCCATTGCCACACATTCGTAACATACAGTCTCTCTGCGCCAAAGCTTGGTTGGTGCGCGCCCTTTGAGCCTCTTGTGTCCCACATCCGGGGAGAGAAGCCGGTTACACCAGGATACTCTTCGTGAGAGTCTAGACAGAGAGCAGCCTGACGGGGTGACAAATCCATTCCATTTACCTCCATGATTTGACTAAGGCTTTCACAGTAGTAAGTACTGTTTACACATATAGTCCACTTTTATTCACCGCTCATAATGCCCACTACTTACATGCAATGGATTCAGATTTCAACTGCCAAGATGTTCCACCGGTTCTGACCCCAACTTGCGCAGCCTCAGACAGGGCTGATCCAGTCGGGGAAAAAAACATCTCATTATTGCCAAGAAATTGTTTCCGTTAAAATTTGTGCTACTTGAGTACTAAGACTCTACACCGTAGTAGATGAGTTACAAAGTAGATAGATAGATGGAGTGGATTGGGGTTCAGAGGGTGGCTTGTGTCGTGGCTGAGTTTTAGCTACTACCGTTTCAGCACGGGAGTGGGGGTTATAAATAGCAACTGCCGATATAATCATCAGTTACTTAGTATTTACCGCAGCATCATACTGCTTATACTATTGGGCTGACATTGTGGTGTATACTACTCTAGTAAGCATGCAGGAGATAAACAGTATATGGTATATGGCAAGAATAGAAACACTCACACTTCTACCAGTTATTATTCTCCTTCCCTTGTGACAAGAGACGAGTACTGAGTACTTTAGTAGATTGCGATAATCAAGGTCAAGTGGGGACTTGGTGGGGACGGCACGAGCCCTGCGAATTTCCGAGCTGCTTTTAAATTCTTTTTTTTTTTCCATGACGGGGAATGTGGACGGATAGGATAGGATGGATCCATGGTTTGAGATTGGTGTCCTTGTAGGGATGGGAATGGGGTGTTCATCGGGTTGGGTTGCGTGTTTATGATCCACTGATCATTTGTAGCATGTGGGTTACTTTTCTAATGTTCATAGGGTTGGTTGATAGATAGTCGGAGAGGAAGGGATCAGCAGCGTGCAGAATTCGGATTCTTTATTTCTATTATTATTATCTTGTTCATTGATTCTTCTACTAACTAATTATTATTATCTCCGTTATTAATATGACATTTTCGCAGGATGATTGGGGAGAGGTCAGTGCTTGGATAGTAAATTATTTCTTAGATATGAAGAGAGAGCAAGCACTGTGAATATTCAGGAGATGGCATAACATAATTGCAATTCCCACCACCCCACCAACACTAACTAACTATGACTGATTCGTACCTGAACTTGTTAGTTTTAGTTTGGCTACTAGTTGGTACCCCGCTTGGCTGTGAGTGGCCCGCAATGCTGCACGCCGGCGCGTATCGTCGCCATTCTCACCAGCCAGATTGAGGCCTTCATCCGGTTGTGACAATTGAAGATGATGGTTGGAAATTTAGTAGCTTGGCCTGACTGGCCCCCCCTAATACTATGGAATACTACTACTACTACTAGTAGTAGTATTACACAGTAAGCTTCACCCACCCCCATTCCGATGTGGCTCAGTTCTCTTCGAGTGGTGAATGTGGATTCCTTGTTCAGTCACAGCCGCAAGGCGCCTTTGCGCTTTCCCTCGATTTCTCTGTCTCTCTTTCTCTTCTCTTCCTCTCTTCTCACCCACTCACTCACCCTCTTAATTTCTTGCATTTCCTTCGCGTCATCTTCTCAGACCAGGCTTCTCAAGACCAGAGCCTCGTTTCCTGGGCTTTCTCTTTTCTATTATTTTTTCTTCCCCTACTTTCTCCCCTTCTCACCCATTATTTCGCTCGTTATTCTCTCTCATCCTCGTTCCCCGTGACTGCGGCTCTACTAATCGAAATACATTTAATACCCGTAATCTATCCTACCACTATCGCTATCCTCTCTATTATTCACTCCACCCCCACGCTTGCCTCTCTCTCTCTCTCTCTCTCTCTCTCTCTCTCTCTACTACTACTACTACTTCTCTTCACCACCTCAACTTGGACCACCAACAACTAACCAACATCCTGAATCCATCACTCTCTCCTTCCCCTTCCCCGTACTACTTCCACTGCTTGTCGCTCCACTCAGGATTCCGTCCCGCTTAGCTGAACTCTCTTCTGCAATCTTCAGTCACTTGTTTTCCCCTCGCTCGTGACTAAGTACTAGTACTCCAAACTCGGGTCTTGGCCTCATTTGTTCCTCACTCTACTAACTCGCTCCTCCCGGCTTACTGCGACGGTGGCTTACCCACTTCACGTTGCGCCCGCCACATACTGATTTAAGGGGCATTCCTGAATAATCTTCATTGCTTCTACGCCGTTTTCGCTGCTTACGAACGCCGAGGCGCCCTGTTCTCCTCCATGTCGATCTAGAAATGCTATCTCAGATTCCCGTTCACTGGTCTTTGTGTGTAGTCTGCTTCACCGAGACAGACTGAAACCAAGCCTGCAGAACAGCAGAACCCCAGCTGTTTTCTTGGATCACCGAGACTTCTTCTTACTGAAGAGGTGATCGCTTGTATTCATCGCATAATTCTTACCGCGCGCATCGCACGGTCGATACGACTCAAAGGCCCACTGCAAGCATGTCCACCTTATCACCGAGGCTCATCCAGGACGAGTCGCCCACCGATATGACTTTCTACGATTCCAACTACCACGACCCTTACCTCTCGGCCCCCTTGGACCCCGATGAAGCTTCCTTCAAGTCCTCCGCTATCAGATTGACGCCTGTTCCTGGTGAAGACCATAGCACAGGAAACCCATCGTCTCCCTTGAATATACAAACACACGATGACTTAGCCAATGGACATGCCAATGGTCAAGCGGCTTCTTACTCAGAGTTTCTCAGCCCAACCGATGACTTTTCGAGCGATATGAGTGCGCACACGTCCCCCAGCGCCGATATATTATCCGCAGGTTTTGGCATGGACGTGGATTTTGGGAACAATGCACTGCAACATGACAACAACATGGCGCTGCCCCTACCGAATATTGACACCTCGGCTACTGACATGCTGCCCTCGTCAACGTCCATGCTGTCGCCACAGCAAGCTGGTTGGACTCCGGTCAGGGAATCTAGTCTACTGCCAGATACGGATCACATCAAGTCTCAGACTGAGCGCGACATTATGGCGCGGCAACCCCAGGCACTGTCATTGATCACAAGTCCCCAGAGCGATAATCTCAGTGTTCATGCATTTCCGGATTCGGCCAGAGCAAGGAGTCCTATTGTCAAGATCGAAAGCTACTCCCGCGGGGACTCACCGGTCAGAGATGCTTCTTCAGCCGGGCGACGCCGGAGCCTGACTTCCAACCATCTTTCACCGAACGATATGACCAGTGATTCAGAAAATGAGGGCGTCGAAGAAAGCTATGCGGCAATCGGGCAAAGCTATACAGTCGCACGAGCGAACGACGGTTCCTGGTTGCCCAACATGACTACCGGACAAGGCGGCGTTGAGCCATCGTCACGAGACGAGATTTTCGTTCCGAGTCCGAACGAGATGGAAAATCGACGACGACTAGAGGAGAAGAATGCCGACATCCAGTCATGGTCAGCATCTGTAAGCGCTGCGAATAGTGAGGCAGGAGACGAGGACACTTCCTTGCTTGGTGGGAATCGTAGCCACCTGGGAGGCAGACGCAGAGCCAAAAGTGCCGGGGACCCATCGCTTCAGCCGGATTACTTCTCCCTAAAATCTCGACTTTTGGAACCCGCCGTACCGGGGCCTGGGCTCTTGCTCCATGAAAGTAGCGATGATGGCATCAGTGAAGGCGGGTCGGACAGTGCAGACAGCCGATCAGACTCACCAGCTGTCAGTGTCAATGAAGCGAGGTGGGCACACGAGGATGCAGAAGTTGCCCCTGAGGAAGAGCAACAGAGACCCGAAGATGGAGAACCGTCCCCACATCAGTTCCTCGGAGCTCCTCCATGGCGGGATCCTGAGCACGACGCATTTCCCCAGGAGACGCGGATGCAGCCTGCAAGCTCGAGTGCTGCCATGGTAGAATATCAACGACGAGCCAAGGAAATTGACACTGCCTCGCGCTCGGCGACTTGGGGCACCCGGCATTTGAACGATGCAGAAGTCAACAGTATTATCGGCCCAGGTGGCTCCTTCGAAAATATGTCACTAAATGACAAGAAACATGAAAGACGAAGTAGCCTCCGAAAATTCCTACACAGAAAACCCTCCAGCAACTTGAAACGGCGCCTATCGGATCTCTCAATCATCCCCCCCAGCACGGAGGGCGCGAGCAAAGCTGAAGATGTCAAGAGTCCCCCGTTGAGAAAGGACAGCTTCCCTCACCGGTTGAACCTCAGTCGATCCAGGTCTCCAAGCCTTAACACAAGCAGTGCCGTGATCGCTATTGCCGGACAGATGGCGGCTATTGGAGGCAAAGATTCCCTCCGGGCTGCGTCGCCAAATCCAGCCACAGGCCCCTGGACATATCTGAAAGGTCGGGGAAGAAGCCGAAGTGAGCTACCAAGGGCTTCAGCTCCCGGGTTGATGGACCTGATGACCAGTCATGGCGGACCACCGATCCCCAACATTGCCTACTCACCACGGGCAAGCAACCACCACGAAGCCACGCAGAAGAGTCCAGGAGAGGACCACGCGGGAGCCAATGCAGATGATGAGGATGACGACATGGTGGACGAGAAGGGGTTGGTGATGCAGTTCCCGCTCCCATCGCATTTGCCGGTGCCGACTCTCGAGGGGTTCAAGAACCAAATCACGCAGATCAATCCCCGACTTCCGCCTGCATTGATTGAACGCTTTGCTCACGAGCAGCTTCGTCGGTACCGAAAGCTAGTAGAGAGCAAGCAAAGCCATACGCGTGCTGTTGGCCAGAAAAAATGTAAATCAGGGAAGTTCTGCTTCGCATTGGGTGGCGAGGCAAAATTACTGGCATCTCGCGCTAGCCCCGAGGCTGCTCACACGCAGTTTCATATCCCGGGTCATGGAGCGGTCGAGGACGATCCTCACAAGCTTGGAGAAAGCGCCGTCACTGCAGCACAGTTTCCCCCAGGTGTACCCCTACCGCCGGTCAAACGGTTGCCAGCGGAGTTCGAATGCCCGGTGTGCTTCCAAGTCAAGAAGTTTCAGAAACCTTCAGACTGGACCAAGCATGTCCACGAAGATGTGCAGCCATTTACATGTACCTTTCCACAGTGCTCGGACCCCAAGTCCTTCAAGCGAAAGGCTGATTGGGTCCGACACGAAAGTGAGCGACATAGAAAACTAGAGTGGTGGACGTGTACGGTTCCTGATTGCAACCATACTTGCTACCGAAAGGACAACTTTGTACAACATCTTGTCAGGGAACATAAGATGCCAGAGCCCAAAGTCAAGAAACCGAAAAACCAGGGGGCGTCGACCAAGACCAAAGGCGAATCTGTTTGTCCGGACTCGCAGGAAGACAGCAATCGCGAGCGGGAGATTGAACACCTCTGGGACCTTGTAGAGAAGTGTCGACATGACACGCCCAGGGGACCCAAGGACGAACCGTGTCGCTTTTGCGGTAATGTCTGTAGCACCTGGAAGAAGCTAACGGTGCACTTGGCCAAGCACATGGAACAGATCGCTATGCCCGTTTTGGCGCTTGTAGATGAGAGGGATCTTCCAATGATCGAGACTACTGGTCCTAGCGATGAGCCCGCTCCTGGACTGAATCCAGGGACCCCACCAAATGAAGCCAGCCGTTATATGCCAAACTCGGATGGCGTTGACGGGCCCTCGGTGGTATCGATGGATCTCACGCAGGCACCATACGCCAGCAATAATGCCGAGAACGCCCAGGAGCCTATGATGTCCTTCACTCCGTCATATTCCCCCCACTTGCCAACCATGCCTGGTGGTTGGATCTCCGCCGAGCCTGAGTCAATTGACGCGTACGATGATGCGCCCATAATGGGCCTGCCAGGGGGGAGTGCGGATCAGACGCGGCTCATGCCGGTGCATCAGAATTCGGTCACCTATCCGCCCCCTTTCAACGCTGGGCCTCGACTGAGGGTCCCCAGTCCAAACCTCAGTGTGTTGCAGGACCCGTATAGCTTCTCCCTATCCCCCACGGACATGCAGCCCACCTATGATCATCAGGGGCCAGTTTACGTATCACCTTCCACGGACCACCGCTATGGGTATCAAGGCTCGATGCCACCGGCCATGCCTTACGTTCCGGGGGGCTACCGAGAACAGCCCTGATCCTCGATCGGGAGAGGCGACGCCGTAACGTCTCACGGGGCTTATGACCCTAGCGCAGCAGTTGCAGATCGTGAAGGGTGGAGGATGGAATGCGCTTGGAACGGTCGTCTATCCTAGGAAATACTCCCATGACCACACTCGGATTTTTGGGAAAGGATTTTACTTCTTTTTTCTTGTTCTGCTTTTTAGGTCTTATTTCTGTATCTTGTTGATCTGCATCCACCTATATACCCACCATTGGATTGAACATTGCACCATTGACCGTTCTTGGGAAGGAATATTGTATTGTATGCATGTATGTTACTGTGGTACGGTTTATCCTACAGGATCCCTTTTTGACCTGCTTAGAGGTTCTCCCAATCTCTTTTCTTTTTCTTGTCCAGATAGGTTTTGGGTTCCGATTTAATATTTTTTATTTTTTTTTTTATTTTTTTTATTTTTTTATTTTTATTTTTTTTTTTTTTAGTTTGGCGTATCTCTTGGGGCTTGGCCAGGGATGGATGGCGTCAGCCGAGATCCAGGACTACGATGGTCGCCGAACCCCGTCAATCTAGGAATGAGCTAGTTTCGCATCTATTGCCCTATGTGCTACCTACTGACATCGTATGCACGCTGCACGCGTGGCCCCCAAATTGTCAATTGGTCAGGATGCGATGATTGGAGGAGAAACGACGCACGTCGCAGAGAAACTTGACGGCACACTGCAGCGGGTGGTGAGGGGATGGCATCCGGACGACATTCAACGCAGGACGGAAGATTCCCTCCTCGCTGCCTGTCAATGTCGGGTCGGAGAAGGCGAAACCAACGGCTGATCAACGACCCTGGCGGAAGCACAGGATGGGGGGTGTGGTGGTGGGTGAAAGCATAGTCCCCCCGTGGTTACGACGCTGCGAGCACCGCCCATGAGGCTTGGAACCTCAACCGTTGCTCTATTGAAGGAGATCCCTCGGGGTATGATCTGACGCTGGAGGTGATATTTTTAGGCAGACGGGGACGATGATGGGGAAAGGGAGTAAGGGATCCACGGGGAGGAAAGGCGTGGAAACTAAACTAGTCGATCGACGACCATGACACTACTGGACACGCTACTCTTTCTCTCTTGGGTCTCTACAGGTATTGAGGTTCCGGCATGCATCTAGCTTGGGGGGGGGGAGGGGGTGTAAAATTAGGTAGGTCTGTCGTGTGTTTCGGAGGAATGGGTAAGTGAAAGATAACGAACATGGAAAGAAAGGCAGATGAAGAGAAATGGGGAAGCTAACATCTTTCTCTCTGCAACCAGTCTGCTTGTGGTCAGTCAGTCGACTAGACTATATCAGATAGATTGCTGCAGTGTGATGACTTTGGGTGTAGATCCATTAACGGACCTCCCTAAGGGATCGTCCGGGACGCGGGTGAAGGGTTCGCTACCCTACCCTACCCTCTCGATCGGAGTCTTCACTGATCACTCGCCGGGGATGGATGAGGAGGGGGGTGTGGGCTGGAAGACGCGAAACCTAAACGGGGTGGATAATAGCGGGAGAGAGCGACAGAGACAATGAAGATTTCAAGCGAGAAGATTGACCAAGTGGGTATGGACCCAGGCTGTCACTTCACGACGAACGGCTTATCGGGGGCCCTCCTTACTGACACAGCCCCCGTTAGTGACTTTTAGTCCGGCTCTCCGCGAGGGAAAAAGGTTCGCCCCGTCTTTTGTTGAACCGGATTTCTTCCCCTGGCGATGGGCCTGCAGCCAATGGAGCTGCGGCCGCGTGATGATCGCTCAACCACCTTACATACGAGGGCTTCTACTCTCTTTTTTTTCTTCCCTTCCCTTTCCTTTCCCCTTACCCCCTCTGATTTCCCACCAATTCATTTGGAGTGACTGATTACTCGACCGAGTATGGCCTGCTCCGGGAAGGACGCACAATGGACAGTCTGAATGCGGGCTGTTTGTGACTTTGTTTCCCCCCTCCCGTCGAGCTGCTAGTGATGCCGGATAGTATCACTTGAGTGCCTAAATACGAGAAAGACAGAGGCTCCGAGGAGATGCACAGAACAAGGATGATCCTGCCCCAGCCAGGTGGTAGTAAAGCTGAAAAGGGCAAAAGCAACAGTTGACAACAGCGAAAGAAAAATAAAAAGCAAATAAAAACGGAATAAAAGAAAACCGAAGAAAAAACAGAGAAGAAAAGAAGAGAAGAGAGCAATACGAAAATGGTAGAAGTAAAAGAAAAAAGAAAAAGAAATTCAGAACGACAACTACTACTGCCCGTGGGGGGTAAGAGGAAGAGAACGACGATGATGAGGAATGATGATGGCTGAGAATAATTGCGCCGAAGTCAATACAGCCCATTACTAGCGAGAAGTCTAGTCTGTCGGACTATTCTTCCTCTTCCTACTATCTATCAATCCATCATCCATGGGTCCAGAGGGTCCTTGTGTCGCCCGTTGGGATCGCATCTCGATCGGATCCTGAGCGCCGGTAAGAGGATGGACGATAGCTGGTCCTTGCCATTCTCCATCCATCCATCCATCCATCCATCAATCTCTCTCCATCAATCAATCTATCCATCCATCTACTCCTATCGACCCAGCCTATCGGAAAGAGGATCTATCGAGTCTTGTACCGTGGGTCGGCTTACTGGCTCTGACAGGTCCGTCTGGACTAGCTTGGATGCTTAACGGGATGGAGTCCACCGGCCTCTCTAGACCGGCTCCAGTTCTCCAGCAGCTTTTTCCCTTTTCCCCCAGCTTCGTTCCACATAATGTAGAGTCTCAACCTGTCACCGCACTCCTCTCTAGTCTGCTGGGCTCGATCGATCGGGGAAGCGCAATGAAAGTTGCTAGCCAAAAGACCTGCAGCAGGAAGACCCAGTGGATGGAAGGATGAGATGAGCATTAACTAAGGATGATCGGCGTGGCATTCCTTCTGGCCTCCTCTTCTCCAGCAATGCCAGCTTGCGGAGACCTTGACGTGGGACATGCCATGACCATCCGCTTCGATTAGCTCGTCCTGTCAGAGCTTTCTGATGGGGCCCTGGGATGCCTCTTTTTCTGGATTGTTGACTCAATTCCTCCCTCACCTCGACACGTTATCGCGTGGGGGAGGCATTTTGAGGGTTTGTAATGGAGATCCTCGGTCGATCCTCTCTTTCTCTCTCGGTCTCTCTCTCCAGTTTTGCTTTTTCCGGCCTGTCGTCTGTTCTCTGTCGGTTTTTATTTATTTTATTTTGTTCTTACAGTAATGATTTAATTAATTCGGTATATTTATTTATTCTTAATTATTATTTATTTTTCTCTAATTTATTTTTTTTTACTTGCATTATTTCCTTTTTCCTCCTCTTGGACTGCGTATTTTCCATCCACTTTGCCATTGTTCCCCATCCAACTATTCGCTTACTGCTTGCTTGTGCTGCTGCTGCTCCTCGTCTTCTTGCATGCTTAGTTCCAGTCGCTCTTCCTATCGTCCCCCCTCTTTCTCTGTCTTGCTTTTTTGGTGAATTTTTTTTTTCTTCTTCTCCTCTTCTGCTCGTCTCGTCTCTTTCTCCTCCCATTTCTTTTTCTCCGGTTCATCGGTCGCTCATCCGGCTGATTTTCACACTCCTCCCTTTCTTTTCCTGCTTTCGTTTTAGCCCAGGTGTCTTTCTGGTCGCCGACCACGGCTGATTCTCCTCTCCCTCCTCTTTCTCCTCCCTCCTCCTCTTGTCTCCCAATATATTATTCCTTCTAGTGATACGCGGCCGATCTACCGGCTCTCTATCATTTCCTTCTTCTCAGCTGGGACCCAGTGCTCGACAATCTCCTAACCCAACGATTCTACCCCGAAAGGGAAAAGGAAACTGATCATCATAGGAGCGTTGTGGCTCATCATCGCCGTCTCGGTTTAGAACCCGATCGGTTTCCTCACGACGGGTTTCGTCCCCTCTTGCTATATGATAAACCTCCCAGTGTCCGCCCTCTCCTCCCGTCTCGCCAGAGGCTATCTTCCTACTCGCCAATAACACACCGAGAAAGCGGGTGAGCTTACTCCTGTGGGATCTGCTTCATCCTGCCATTATCACACACATCATGAGTGTATGTTGCAGTTTTCTTTTTGTTTATCCCCCCTGATATTCAGTCATGCACCGGCGGGCGGGATATATGTACATGCCTGGCCGGCTAAGAGACGGGCCAGAGCTGACTCTTGGTGACACAGACATCCGATCCCAGCAAGCCCTGGGACAACTCCAGTGATATCCTACAAGGAATCATGGGCACTCGGGCAGTGCCTACGTCAGGTTCTTCGCAGGTCGACCTCTCATCCGACGGGCTGTCCCCGTCCGACCTCACGCTGGGCGATCCGGCGTCATTCTTGGGCTTCCAATTCGCATCCGAGCCAGCCATTCCTCATCCTAGTCATCCATCCATTCTTCAACCATGGTCACTGTATCACAAGCAATCATCCTCGCCCCTCCCCCAGCTATTCGATGCCTCCGCCTATCCTCCGCTGACCCGATGGAGAAACGACCAAGAGGCGTGGAACCCGCTCCAAGTGACAGGTGGGCCCATCTATCCCGCTGCGTTCGTTGTCCCGCGTTCGCACCAAGTCTACGGCCTCGATCGCCGGTCATCAAGTGGACATCACAGCACGCCCTCCGAGGCTGGCAGTCAGTATACCGGTATCCATCTGTCCGACTCCGGATATAGTACGCAGGGCTGCACCACCCGCTCTGTGGCTGCATCATACGCCCTCGAGTCGGCCTGCAGCCCATTTCTGGCACCTCTCGACCACGAGCAGGATGATAGAGTATCCGCACTCGACCTCAACACCGCCCCATATGGTGACGCCATGGATGCGTTGGACTCTCCGTCCTTGTTGTGCCAGGACGTGATCAAGTGTGACTACCCTGGTTGTCAATGGACTGGCAAATGTCCTTCCGACAAGAGGTGCGTTCCCTTAGGTGCTTGCTTCAGTGAAAGGGCGAGGAAGCTGACTGTCACAGGAAACACGAAGCCAGGCACAAGAAGCTCTTCAAATGCGACGAGCCGAACTGCACCCGCAAAGAGGGGTTCGGTACCATCAACGACCTTGCTCGTCACAAGAAGTGTGTTCACAAGCAGGAGCCTGAGCGGGGGCCGAAAGTCCTCTACATGTGCTTCGGACATAACTGCCCACGCCGGAATAAGAAATGGCCCCGGTTGGACAACTTCCGTCAACATCTTGCTCGTATGCACAGTGACGAGGACGTTGAGGAGCTGCTACGGAGGTAAGTCACTTAAACACTCTGCGTATCAGCTACAAGATGGAGACATTAACATGTTATCTAGGTCGCATGAGTGGTATGAAACCTGCGTGAAGCCGCAGGAGCTGGGGTCCTCTTTCATTGATTCCCTGTCGGAAGAAGCGCCAACCCTACAGGCCGAACCAGTCTCTCAGTCCGAGAGCCTTGCGAAAGATACAATTCAAGGCTCTTCGGCCTCACCAGTTAGCGTTGATAGGGGATTTCCGTCTCCTGAAACCCTCACACCAGATACCGTCATGCGAATGAATGAAGAGTACAACGACCGTAGCGCTGACGCTGCATCGGTCCAACCGCCGCTTGCAAAGCCACTCCCTAGCGAGCTGCCCGCTCTAAGAGCCCTCAATCTGGAATCTTCGTTGGATCAAAAGGTTCCCCTACCCACCCAGCTCGACACCGCCAGAAACGGAAAGATGGACGACATGGTCAATGAAGCTGCAGTCAACATGATCAATGCGATGACAAAGGCCATGAACACCAACGAGCGAAGACGGAGCCAGCAATCCGAGTCTGGGGACGAAATTGTCGACCAGAATGTGGAGCTGTCGGACCGCAAGCGCGATATGCTACAAAGGATCTTGTCCGCTGCCCTCGATCGTCTGTCAGGGCCGTCTGGCTCCAGCCACGCCCCTTCCCAAGCCACTCCAGAAGAAGACCGTGAGAAGAAGGGCTGGATTCAATGTGAATTTTGCACGAAGCGGACGCGTCTGCGATGTGAGATGAAGTAAGTGAGCCTTGGTGTTTCTTTTAATACCAGCCGGGACTTTGCTGACTGAGTGGTTTTGAAAGGAAGCATAAGAAACGCCACGAACGGCCATATGGATGCACCTTCTCAAAGTGCAACAAGACTTTCGGCAGCAAGGCCGATTGGAAGCGCCACGAAAATTCCCAGCATTTCCACGCGCAGTGCTGGCGGTGCACCCTGCCCGATGCCACGCAAGAGGGTCTCCCGTGTGCGCGCCTATTCTACCGCCAGGAGATATACGTCCAGCACCTGAAGAAGCATCACGAAACCGATGACGACGAGGTCCGGGCGTCGTTGTGCAACAATCGGATCAACCGTGATGGTGATCCGCGTCCCTCGCACTACTGGTGCGGGTTCTGTCGGGTCCTGCTACCCCTGAAGACACAGGGAGTGGGCGCCTGGAACGAACGATATAACCACATCGATGTCGAGCATTTTAAGAAAGGCGAGCGCGTGGAGGACTGGCTCCTCCCCTCTGGACATCTAACCAAGAGTCAAGAGCGGGACGAGATCAAGAAACAACGGGCCGACGGTAACGGGTATGAGAGTGAGCCGGCCATGGATGAAATCAGCGATGACGAATCCGTGAGCAGCGAATGTGCTGCCGAGCACGAGCCACTGCAGGATGACTTGATGGCGATCGACGAGGAACCGACGCCCGAGACCGACTCGTTGCAACACAATCAGTCTAATTCTTACCCTCAATCGTCGAATTTGCGGAAGCGGAAATTTCCGGCGCTGCAGTCTCCAACGAACCCTCACAGAGATACCGCACAGATGGCGGGTCTGGACAAACGGTCAAGACTCGATTCCTCATGGGGATCGTTCTATCGTGGTGACGACATCATGCAGCCGAGTCGGTTGCCTCACGAAGGCAGCTCGGCTTATTGTGTTGGCCTAGCCTCGCACGAGGGGATGCAATAACTTGGCACGGATCAAGCGGTGCTCCACCATCTTTACAGTATTGATGAGCCTACTATGGTTGGAGGATCCTCATGACAGATAAGGGGGGCATGTAACTTTAGCCACGTCCAGTCACATCATTTGTTTTGTTTTTCAAAGCGTTAAGATACACACATATATATAACGAAGACACGCATACCGACAATCAAGATTCAAGAACAAGATTACCAGTACTACAAGCACTCCACATAGACATAAATATAAATATAAGATAAGTAGGGTATATATACACTCCAAGGCACAAGTAATAAACCAATTGAACGAGGCGGTTGACCGCTTATTTTTGCGCGCCGGTCAATTCCTTAGCCTTCTTCTCCAGCGCCTCTACCTCCTCTACATGGGATCAGTCAGCCACATTCTGTCCTTCACTTTCATAACAACAAAAGAACCAAAATTGGGTAGAGGATAAAGGACACTTACTATTCTTCTCCGCCTTAGACTCATCCATCTCCAACTTCAACCACGTCCAGTGGATGACTTGATAGGTGAAGATGGCACCGAGGAAGACCTTAGCAAAGGGACTCACGAAGAGCTTGTAGCGGGCCATCTGGTTGCATGGATTAGCTTTGAGTTGACTTATGGCGAGACAGGTAGGTAGGGAGGGAGGTAAATAAGAAGATGGATGGATATACTTACTCCTTCCCTATAAGCACTGGATGATGACGAGTCCTGGCTCCATCTGGCAGTAGAGGTGGACAGGGAGGCCCGCTGAGTGATGGGGATCCGGGAGCGGAGGAAGGGGGTGAAGGAGCGGGAGAGCATTTTCATGAATTTCAATGGAAGATATTAGATAGAATAGAAGTGATAATACATATGATTTTTGTTTATGTAGTAGATATGTATGTATCTCGGCAAGTTGAAAGTTGCTTTCGGCGAGAGACGGACCGTGCTGACTCAGCGATGCCTTCGGCCAAACAGTCACATGATATCAAGCGAGAGGCGAAAGTCGAGAACACGCGGGGAGGGGCAAGGAGTTTAAGGGCGATAAGCTTCGTGGGGAAAAATTTCGTGGGCTACTATTTTTATTTTTTAACTATCTAGGCACATTATGGGGCTGAGATGTGGTTCAAGATCTACTATGTTTTTTATGGTTTTATCTTGGAGAAGGTTTTGGATTTTTGGTTGGTTACGATTGGAAAGGTTGTAGAAGATATTGTTTAGTTTGAGGAGATATTTTAGTTTTGGTTTTGTGTATTAAGTCTATATAGAGGTGAAATTGGGGAGTTTGTTGTTCTGGGGTATGGAGGGGGGTTGAATGTTGTTATGAAAGGAACGGGGGGGAACAGGACGGGAGAAATAGCGAAGATAAGAATGGGAAGGGCTGATACTTGTTTGGTTTGTGGTGCGCACAGTCATGGATTGGCGGCTACGCTAGACTAGTTTAGGAACTGGTTGCTGGTTAGTAACCACTCGGGGACGGGTGGGTGGTGGCCTGAGGCCAGTGACCGGGCACTGAATTGCCCGCGCAGTTTAGCTGCTGCTTCTCTTGTCTCTCTCCCACTGCTTGTTGCTGCTGTGAGCATCTCCGGTCTCTTGATCTATCCATCGTCTTCTTCCCCCGGTGGATTTATCCATCACTTTGGCCACTTTGGAGATTCGTTTTTTCTTTCTTCATTCATTCATTTGTCTTTTTTTTTTCTCTTCCCTCCTCTCTATCGGGGATCCAATCCCCTCCCCTCCCCCTGTGCTGAGCAGCTTGCATGCGACGCGTCCCTTCCGGTTGGTCAGTCCGTGAGCCTCGCTCCGTTCATTTCATTTCCCTGCCTTTCTCTCTCTCCTCTTGCTTTTGGCGCATTGCGCTTCGCCATCGTCTTCTATTTTTTATTACCTTTCTTCCCTCCCACTCCCTCTCCTACCCTCGTGTTGTTATATTCACGGCCTCTGTTTCCCTCTCCATTAATAATTGATGGCCGTTGAAACCTGCTTCCATTGTGGGTTTGCCTGAGAATCTACCATCATCGTCGCTCGTTGAGTGAGAGACCTCTCCATCGCTCGCTCTGTGTGTGTCTGTCCGTGTGAGTGTATTCGAGTTTTGCTTCCCCTTCTACCAGCCTTTCCTGTCGGTTTGCAACGGGCCTTTTCATTCCTCCATTCACTTTCTTGTTACATTGGCCTCTGTAAGTGCCACTGTCATTCTTCTCCGCTGTTTAATCGCCGCGGCGGGACATCTTCCCCGTCTCTGGCTTCAACTCCACGCTTCATCGCCCTCGTGCTTCTTGTATCTTCTCTACTCTCTATGTCATTCTTTCCATCCTCTGCTTGCTAATTCATCACTTCCTCGTCTTGTTCACCCTACTAACATGGCAATTCGCAAAAGATCCCCTGTCTGGCGCGGCATCATGCCTCGTGCTAAGCGCTCCATCGAGGAGTTGGCCAACAAGTCCGACTCGGACGATGACGACTACAGCGATCATCCCGTGCGCTCATCTCGACGCTCCGCCTCTCGAACCAAATCCAAGAAGAAGTCCAAGCCCGTCAAGAAAAGGGCCCGTCGCGATTCCGACGACGACATTATCTCCGATGACGAGATCTTCGACGAGGCCGAGGACCTTTCATTCGCCGAGTCCGAAGAAGAGGACGATGATACCAACGCTCAACGCAACGCTCGCGGTTTAGTCGCTCGCCGGGCCGCTACGAACCGTCCCCTCTACAACGAACCCGAATCCAGCAGCATCGAAGACGACGATACGGACGATGACGAACGCCCTAAAACCTCGCCCCAGAAACGCAAGAGTACGGTGGTCACCCTGAAGGTCGGCGACGCTCTGAAACAAAACTTTCAGGGCCCCCGCCGGGTCACTCGGCGCACGCGGGATCCATCGGAGGATTTCCACGCCCTAACGACGTCCGGACGACATATGGAGACCGTTGAACGAGGAACCACACGGAGCCCTGAGCTAGAGCGGCGTCGGGGGTCCCGTGGCTCGAAGCGGGCCCCGGTGCTCGATGAGGAGGAGGAGGACTTGCAGCCGAAGCAGGAGGATGAAGAGATGGTCGATGAGACCACCATGGAGGTCAAAGGCTCTCAACTCGAAATTATGGAAAGCGATGTTCAGATCAGCTTCGAGGACGGCATGCCGCCTGCAGCAGGCGAGGGACAAGAGACAACCACAGCAGATGATGAAGGGTTCGTTCCAGAGTCTGAGAATGGCGATGCAAAGGCGGGCGGCGGCGACGATGAGGAAGACGACGACGACGAGGATGAGGGCCCGACGACACGAAGGAGAAATCGACCCAACCGCAGCCAGCAGGCAGACGACGAGGCCGAGCAGCCCGAGGACGACGAGGCTGCACACCCGCGCCGTTCCAGTCGAAAGAAGCCGAAAAGTTCACAACGAAAACGCCAAGACGACGAAGAGAGTGATTTCGAGCCAGAGGAAGAAGAGTCTAATGACGACGACGAGATCTCACAGTCTGGGAAGTCGCAAGCTTCACCACGCAAGGGAAGTCAGGCCCATGAGGAGGATGAGGACAGCACCGCTGGCCGTCGCCCGGGTCTCCGCAAGCGCGCCTCCCGATCCCGGGGACAGTCCGAAGTGGGTGCTGACATCGCAGAGGAGCTCGCAGAGGAATTGGAGGATCTTCGCGGCGGTCGTCCTCGTCGGCGAGTACAACAGGAGATTGTTTACGAGAAGCCTCGCCGCAGTCGCAAGGATGTTGACTACCGCATCATCCGGCCTGATCTGATCTTGCCCATCGAGGAGGCCGAGAACGAAGTCAATGAATCCCCTTCACGCCGCGGCCGGGGAGGCGGCGGCAACAGTTGGCAGCGCACCTTGTTTCCCACGTATGGGCCATTCGGAGGCGGCGGGCCGTCTGCCATCTTGGGGCCCCCGGGCGCACCGGCTGCTACGGGTGGGGTCGACAGCGATAGCAGTGACGACGAGGTTATGCAGCATCCCAAGGGTGGTGCAGGGGGTTCCATCTCGGGCCCTGCGCAGCCTGGTGCCGGCCTCTTGGGTACGCAGACTCACAGCGCCGATGCAGCCCAGGGCCACGCCGGGACGCCTGCAAATCTCGGCAAAGTCAAAGACAAGCAGACACTGGCTGATGCTGACCCGTTGGGTGTGGACATGAGCGTCAACTTCGACAGTGTTGGTGGCTTGCAGGGACACATCGACCAGTTGAAGGAAATGGTGTCGCTGCCGCTACTATACCCAGAGATCTTCCAACGCTTCCACATCGTACCTCCGCGAGGTGTGCTTTTCCATGGACCCCCCGGAACTGGTAAGACGTTGCTCGCCCGAGCATTGGCGAACAGTGTCAGCTCAAATGGCCGCAAGGTGACCTTCTACATGCGCAAGGGTGCCGACGCGTTAAGTAAATGGGTGGGTGAGGCGGAGCGACAACTTCGGTTGCTCTTCGAAGAGGCTCGAAAGACACAGCCTAGCATTATCTTCTTTGACGAAATCGATGGTAAGTGAACTCCCTTTCTGTTGGGAGAGTATTGAAAGCTAACTGCTGTAGGACTGGCACCTGTACGGTCAAGTAAGCAGGAACAAATCCATGCCTCGATTGTATCCACTCTTCTGGCGTTGATGGATGGTATGGATGGACGTGGACAAGTCATCGTCATTGGCGCCACGAACCGTCCCGACTCAATTGACCCAGCACTTCGACGCCCTGGTCGTTTCGATCGCGAATTCTACTTTCCTCTGCCCAACAAGGATGGCCGACGTTCTATCCTGGACATCCACACCAAGGGCTGGGATCCACCGCTGCCTGGCCCCATTAAGGATGAGCTGGCGGAGATCACCAAGGGCTATGGTGGTGCTGATCTTCGTGCCCTCTGCACAGAGGCAGCCCTCAATGCAGTGCAACGACGATACCCCCAAATCTACAAGTCTAACCAGAAGCTACTCATCGACCCGAAGACCATTGAAGTGACCCCCAAGGATTTCATGTTGGCGATTAAGAAGATGGTCCCGTCGTCGGAGCGATCAACCTCGTCGGGTGCCTCACCTCTGCCGCCCTCGGTCGAGCCTTTGCTGCGCACGCCTCTCACAGAGATCAAGAGTTTATTGTCTTTGATCTTGCCGCAGCAAAAGAGACTTACAGCGCTAGAAGAGGCGCAGTTTGAGGAACCGGAAGGATCAGGAAGCTTCCAGCGTGAACAAATGCAGCAGGAATTCGATCGGTCCCGGGTGTTCCGTCCTCGCATGCTGCTCCGCGGGCCGCTAGGAATGGGCCAGCAGTATCTGGCCGGCGCCCTTTTGCACCATTTCGAGGGGCTCCATGTTCAAGCGTTCGATCTCCCTACCCTCCTCAGCGACTCGACTCGGTCACCGGAGGCTGCCGTCATCCAGCTTTTCGCCGAAGTCAAAAGGCACAAGCCGAGTGTAATCTACATTCCAAACATCCAGGCTTGGACTGATACCGTCGGCCCGGCCGTGATGTCTACGTTCCTGGGTTTATTGCGGTCAGTCCCTCCGACCGATCCTGTGCTGCTATTAGGCGTTCAGGAGTCGGCAGGTGAGGATATGGACAACGGTGTGCTGCGGAACTTGTTCGGGTATTCAAAGAAGAACTTTTACGATCTCCGAGCGCCAGGTAGCGAGGCACGCTACGAATACTTTACTAAAGTGATTGACTACGTCAAGGCATCACCTGCACACCTTCCCGACCCGGAGAATCGGAAGAAGAGGGAGCTGGAGACATTGGAAGTTGCGCCCCCGCCGCCCCCTAAGCCAGCAACGCCCCTCTCCAAGGAGCAGCTCAAGGCGCAGAAAAAGAAAGACCACCAAACTCTCAACCTCCTTAAGATCCGCATCCAGCCTATTATGGATCAAATCAAGAAGTACAAGCGGTTCCGCACTGGCGTGATCGATGAATCTCAGATCCGCTACCTTTGGGAGGAAGAAGATCCAAACATCGTGACAAGTGATTTGCCGATTGAACAGCGCACCACCTTCCGGCCGTTTGAGAAGGCATTCGACAAGAATGGAGTGCCTGGGCTGCGCGAGGCCGTGTCGGGCAAGTTCTTTTACAACCTCGAGATAGTCACCATCGAGAAGCGGCTCTCCAACGGGTACTACAAGCGGCCCAAGGACTTCTTGGCAGACATTAAGAGGCTAGCTAAGGACGCCCGGCAGCTAGGGGAGCAGGAAAGACTGCTGCGCGCTAATGAGCTGTTGTCTAATGTCGAGGTGGATATTGCTACCATCGAGCAAACCGAGCCCGCTCTGGTGACGGAATGCGAAGGGGTCTACGTGCGAGAACTTGAGAGAGAGAAACTTGCCATCGAAAAGGCGCGCAAGGCGGCGGAAGAAGAGGAGGCAGGCCTGATCGGTCGCGCGGCGGTAAACCGAGTCCCGCACGGCAACACAGAGTCGGGCCCATCCAGCGGGCCGGTGGTCCTAGGTGAGACGTTCCCGGATCTTGGTCCGAAGGAGACGGCCCGACCGGTGACCCCTACCCGTCGATCGACAGTGAGCTTCATCACTAATGGCTACCATACCGGGGGCGGATCGGACCTGAACGACCTCAGTACGCATGCGCTCACCAGTAACGGCTCGCATGAGGACCGCCCGGATGGTGATGGTGATACTTACATGACCAACTCGGATCACTCTGCCGAAAAGGAAACACAGACGAGTTCGTTTGGTCCGTCAGCGCAGCCCAAACCTCCCTATTCACACACAGCACCATCGCAGCAGGTGCGCCGGGAGTCGGGGATTTCAAGCTTCTCGCAGAAGGGCCCCATGACGCCCATGGCGCCCGGATCCCAGCCTCACGAGTACACTAACGAGGCATCGACGACACAGACGACGTCGGACAAGAAGTCGTCTGAGCAGTCCTCGGTGCCAAATCCGTACACGCAGAGTCCGGTAGCCACTCAAGGGATGCGACATGATTTTCCCGATCTCACGCAGTACCCGGACCGGGTATCGCAGGAGGAACATCTTCCGGATACGCAACAGGGAGACAGCAGCCAGCCGTCGCCCCGACCGGCTGCCGATATGGCGCCGCTGGAAAATGGCCCGGCGCACTCGCAGCCACGGGCTCAGCCGCCGGTACCCCTGTTCGACCACCCAACCAAGCCGGCAGCGCATGTGCCGGCGGGAATGCAGTCGCTGCTGAACAATGAGGACCTGTCGCCGAAAATAACGCTGGACCTGGAATACGTGCAGAAGCTGCACGAGCAGCTCACGCAGCGGACGAGCGGCTGCAGCGTGGAGCAGCTAGAGCAGATCAACACAAACCTGATGGACTACCTGTGGCAGACGCGGGGAGAATGGAATCGGAGCAAGGTGGCAGCGGGGATCCAGGACACATTCAACGAAGTGCTGGAGGACATGCAGGCAATGCAGGAGATTGGGCCGATCAGCCAGAAGACGAAGGAGCAGCTGTATCCGCTGTAGATGGAGGAGCGTTTTCATGTGTGATTGCTTTGTGGGATACCATCATACCCCCTTTACCTTTATACCTCTTTGAAGCGACATGGATTGTATCGTATGTTTATACCTGCTTGTCTTGAATTTTGTTTGTTGTGTTGCTTGCTCTGCGTTGCGCTTTTTGCTACTGGTACTGATTTATGGGCGGTCATTTGTTTGGATCTTGCATGTATCTGGGCGTGCAGCATATTGTTGCCGACGTGTTGAATTAGCTGGAAAAGGCTGTATTCTTGTAGATAGACTGGGGAATACATCTACGATGGTTATACTATCTGTGCAGTAAGAGTAACTGCTATGTTGATTCTGGAGTATAGTGAAAAAGTAAGAGTAAATGGCTACTAGGCGGTGGCATGTGACGGGCCAAGACACCAGGCTGGCCTTTCGTCGATCCTCGCTTTCTTCTTCCATCTCCGCTGCTCCGCCGCAATCTTCCGCCCACCACAACCACCTTCACCCATTTACACCTCTCACCCCCGGCTGGGTTGATCCTTGCAGCCAATTAATTGACAACTGCAAGTCCATTCATTCGTTCATTGCATCTGTCGCGAGCATATACATCAAGACTTCTGTCCCTACTATGACATCTGTCTAACAAACACACCATAACAACCAACCAACCAACATCACCGCCCAACCCAACCTACGCTCACCACATACCAAACAACACCACACCAACACCACACACAGAAACCACAACAATAAACCAAAATGGTCAACTGGCTCACCCTCGCCGTCCCCTTCGCCTACCTCGGCGTCCTCCTCGGCTCCCTCGCAACCTTCTCCTCCCTCTACCGCAAGCGCAAAGCCCGTACGTCCTTCCCCTTCCCCCTTCTACCAGCCCTTTTCCCAGACCTCTTAACTAACCAAATACCCCAAAACCAGGCAAGTCCCTCTCCCTGGAACCCTGGTTCCCTCCACACACACAACGCGACATCTACTTCTCCCTACTACACCTCGACCCCTCCGCCAGCAATGACGCCAGCAAGAACCCCAACGGCAAGAAACTTCCCTCTTCCGTGCCCGACAGCGTCCTGAAATCCGCTCTTCTGCGTCGCGCCATCGAAGACATTAAACGCGTCATGGCCCTGCGCACACAAAAGGGCGCGCTCGCTATGCTCCTCCAGCGCGGTAGTGTCGGTGATGATCTGTGGCAGCGGTTTCTCCGTGCTGAGAAGGAAATGGAGGATGAGGTTAGGGATGTTGTTGCTGAGGTAAGACCATCCCCTCCCTTTTTATTGATCCCTGCTGTGGAAGTTTTAATATACTAACTGGGGGAATGAAACAGGCAAACGCCTACGTCCCCGGCTGGGGCCAAACGATCTTCCAGTCGGCCAATGAAATGCTGAATAATGCTATTTTCCGGGAACGCATGGAGAAGCAGCAGGCCAAGTTGGAGGAGGAGAAGCAGTGGTGGGAGAAGAGGAAGGAGGGGTACATGAAGGAGTTGGATGTCGAGGCGGAGAAGAAGGAGGAGGTGGTAGAGGAGGCCGGTGAGAAGAAGGCTGCTGCTGCTGCTACTGCTGCTGCGTCCACGACTACTAGTGAGGAGGGTTCTGGTGTTCCTACGCCTGCTACTAAGACGCCTGAGTCGTCTGGTGCGCCGCCTTCGGTGGCGGGGAGTGATGATGATGCGGTGTTGGTGGAGGCGGATGAGCAGAATGCTGCGAAGAAATAGATTTGATCTTCATCTTTTTTTGCTAGGTTTGAATTAGGTTATATGGGTGCGGTGTATTATGATCACAATATATATCCTTATCTATTTCTGGTACTGGTGATACCAGCATCTACTAAGTAGATTGGATGGCTGTAGCTGTTGCCGAGCAGTATCAGTATGGTGGAGTGTATCGTGAAATCATGATGGGAGGGATATCAAGTGCCACTGTGTTGGTGGCAATCCTGTCAGTTCATGATACCGACGTATACAAACGGCGTACGATATATGATGGTAGCAGTAATGATACCGACAATTGAAAATAAAATGATCGAAGCCAAATTGAAGAGAGGACATCCGATTCTATCATGATACTATAATATATTACATGTATACCCCCAGATTCACCATTTTATATATACACCCACACAAAAGACATAGCCAAACGCCAACCATGCTCATAAACACCTCACCCCCTACAACAACAAATCATCCCCCAGCGATACCCCCAAATCCACACCCGTAACCCCCATCTCCTCAGCAACCTTCGCAATCTCCTCTTCCACCGCACTGTGACCCTGTCCTCCAGCCGCCCGCCGACCCATCACTACGCGCAACAACTCCGTCATGACCTCCAACTGATACTGCTCGCGCTCGTGCTGCTCGAGATCACTCAGTTCCAGACCGCGGGCCGCGAGCGCCCCGAGCTTCCGATCACTGAGGATATCTACGAGCCGGTTAACGTGGCTGATATTCTCCTTGCTCTTCGGTGTGCTGGACAACCGCCGGAGTCGGCGCTTGGGCGTCTCGGCCGGGACACCTGCTAACCGGGCGACCTGTAGCACGATCAAGCGGGCTGTGGTGTCGTCGGGGAAAAAGCCAAAGTGTGCGCGCATGGTGTACAGGGCAATGAGCGTGCCGGGGAGGTCTTTGGAGAGACAGAAGCAGCGGATGATTTGGTCGTAAAGTTCCTTGGAAAATTCGTCGCGGGTGGCGGTTTGTGCGCGCGCAGAGAGGTTGGTGAACCAGCGGATCATGTCGGAGAAGAGATGTCGCGCGGAGGGAAAGTCGGTTACATAGGCGGTTCGGCCGCGGTCGTATTGTAGCTTGCCGCAGTCCCAGAGGCAGGCGTAGGTTTCGAGGTCGGGTTGTGTGATGGCGGATAGGGATTGGTATTTGTTCCAGAGGGAGCCGATGTCTTGTTTGCGGAGCTCGGCGTAGAGGAGGTGGTTCATGAAGTAGGAATTCGGGTGGATGCGGCCGTCGCCGAGACATTTGACGAGGTATTTGATCATGTCGTCGTCGCTGCGCCGTGTGTAGTGGAGGAGGAGGATGGAGAAGGTCTCGATCGTGGCGGCGGGCATGGGCCGTTTCATAAATTCGGGCAGTCGGACATTCTCTGCGCTTTCTTGGTTTACGTCGAGTTGAGGGGCTTTCTCGGTGGAGGTGCGCGCCCACACTTGGTCGATTCGCTGCTGGACCATGGCCCATCCGAGGCGTTCGGCTTTCTCGCGCGACGTGCTGCTGCCATCGCGTAGCCAGGCGGCAATGACACCGTTGAGGTGCTTTGCATCTGGCTTGACGCCACGTTCGTACATCAGCTCGATGACCATGGCGGCGGAGTCGACCTCGCCCATGCCAATCAGTTTCTTCATCCAGCTGGCGTAGAAGAAGCGGTTCTGGAACTTCCGTGGCAGGACGGTGAGGGTAGAGAGGGAGACCTTGTTCACGTCTTGTTCGGAGATGCTGGACGCTTGCAGGTTGCCTGCTAAGCCGACGGCGGCCTTGTAGAGAGAGGTTGAGTCGTGTCGGGGATCGCTGTTGGTTACCATCATGTCTTTGAATACGGCGATGGCAAGGCTTGGCCGGCCGGCTTTGAGCAAGCCAATGCTGACTTGGTCATAGTCGTCCATCGTCATCTTCCGTTCCAGGAATGCCTTGAGCTGCAGGTACATCGCCCATGCTTTGACTTCCGCTTCCTTCCCAGTCCGCTTGCCCCAAGCTGTGATGACTGGGATCAGAATGCGTGGTTGGCGTGACTTGTCGTTTGCTAAGAAGGCCAGCGCAATATCTTGTGCTCGTTGAGGATCGTTTTCTGCTGCAAATAGCCGGACTCCTAATTTCCAGTATGCCTCCAGGTCCTCTTTCCGTTGGCTGAGCTCCGCCTGATATGCTTCCCATTTCTCCAACGCCACTTGAGTATCCCCGCATTCATGGAGTGTTTCGATGTAAGTGAGAATACGAGGCGTGGAGAGGGTGAGGCCAGCCGATAGCGCGTCCTCAGCCAGTGTGCGTACCCGTGCAGTTTCCTGGGGCTTGGTGGTTTTTTTCAGAGCCAGAGTATCCCACAGAAGAGTCAGCGTCTCCTCTGACAAGGACTCCACAAATCCTGGAACAACCTGCTTGCATCGGCGGTACCACCTCCACAGTTCCTGTTCCCAGCGCACGCTAGAGTCGCCACTCGCAATCCGTCGAAGGCATTTGTTCAACTTGTCGGCATACGGCTGCAGGTCTGAGTTCTCCAATTCCACTTCGTATGGGCGCCGTACAACCAGTGTACGCGAATCATCCTCCTCGTCAGACTGCCAGTTCTCCTCTTCCTTGACCAGGCTTTCGAATTCGTTCTTCAAGAGACCGTCGAGCTCCTTCTCGTAGAGATCCTTAATACTGACATCGGCCGCCCCAGCCGCCCCAGCCGCCCCAGCCGCCTCATCCTCCTCATATTTCCGGAGTGCTTCCAGCGCAATAGCCCTATCCTCTTCGGGTAATTCTCGAATGAATTGACTGTTGGGACCAAACGGGCCTTCCTTCAGCGCTTCCAGCTCCTGGGTCAGGCGGGCGAGTTCCTTCTCGGCGTCTTCCTGCTCGGCGCGTCCCTCTGCTTCCGGATCGACCTTCCGCCGTGTCTTACTCTTACGAGTATCCTGCTCGTAGAAGTTGATCTTGTCTTTGGGACCGTCATAGTGTATGGAGCGTGGCGCTACAGCGGCGAATGCTCGCGGGAAGAACGGACTTCCGCGGGCCACATGCTGATACCAACGAGCTCCTCGGACAGCCTGGCGGAGCATCAAGTATGAGCGATTAAATCATGGAACAAGGTTGTATAAATATGCAAAATAACACCGACCGACAGCTGTAAGAGAGCACACGAAAGCGAGGATTGCAGGAAGATGATGGAGAAGAAAGAATAGAACAAGAATGGCAGCTCCGCGGCGGAAAACCATTTCACCCCAATCGGGACTAGCGCCACCGCGAGCTCGATCGCCGCAAAGAAAGTCACTCCATGAATCAACTCGTCCCATGCTTCTTTCTAGCCCGCAAGCTGTTCCTCTCGATAAGCTTCCTTGTTCCTTGTGCTAGACGCTGCTCACCATGGATCTCGGCTCGTTAGAGGTGGAGGCAGCCAATGCGCCCAAAGATGGCACCAACAGTCAGGTACCGTTTCCTTAATGCCCTTGTCGCGAACCCGTACTAACGGACCCAAGGGTGTGTATATCTACACGCCCGCCGACCAAAGCAAATCCTCAGGTGAACGTCCCTCGAAACGCCGCAAGGTAGCTCCGAAGAAGGAAGAAGAAAAAGAAGGATTGAAAGCACATCCCTTCGTACCACTCCTTAACGGCGAGGAGGACGAGCAGTCCGTCGAAGCGCGGTATAAAACATACCAGCAACTATGGTCAACCCAGGAGGCAAAAATTCAGGTCAGTGATGTATAGTTGGAAGAGATTATAGTGGTACAAGACTAATATCTGGGCTAGGAAATTCTAGATGATGTCGACTCCGAGGTCCTTTCCAATGTTTCGTCCTTTGTCCGCTCGACTTCTCCTCAAACGTAAGCGCGCATATTCGCTCCCAAGGATTGACTGCACGTCCTGACAATTGCAGGTACGATGGCTGTATCCCAGCGGCATTAGTGACCGTGGGTTCCAATGTCTCATCGCTGGCTCGCCTGCTGGCCAGACTCAACGATCAATTCACCACTGCCGGAGACGGTGGAGCTATTGTGCTGGAATCCGGTGATGCGCCTAACCTCAAAACGACCCTCAAGAACATCATCCGATTTGCTATCACGAACACGGAGGGGAACGATGGTTATCAATCTTCCCTTACAGACCGAGAGGTGAACTATGTACAGACCAACAACACAACAGGGCATGCGCTAAATGCCAATACAGGGCCCTAGACTCCTCGGTTACGATCTTGACTTGCTAGGCGACTATGTGAAGCGGAAAGGCATAAAGAAGTTGGTTCTTGCATTTCGAGACAGTGAAGCCTTCGATCCGGGCATCCTTACGGATCTCTTGTCTCTACTAAGGTGAGTCCATCCCTGAATTTGGGTGGCACTTCGGCTGATTGTCCAGCTCCTGGCTTGATCGGATACCATTCACACTCTTGTTCGGCATCTCGACGTCCGTGGAACTCTTTGAGGGGAGATTGCCGCGGTCAACTGTCGCCTTGTTACGGGGTAGATATTTCGAAATACATGAAGCGAGCAACTGCGTTGACCGCATCTATGGGAGGTTACAAGCAGAGCAGGATGGGAAGATATGGCTGGGGAGGAACATCACGAATGTTTTGTTCGAGAAATCCAATGATTCCTTCCAGACGCCGGAGGCCTTCAGTCGAACGGTTAAGGTATGTTCAATCTGATCGTGTGTCAACCCATTTAGCTTACACCTCTAGTACGCGTACATGTCACATTTCTTCGCAAACCCGTTGGCGGTGCTCCTTGCAGACGAGGTGGTTCCGAGCATGCGACAGGGTCTTGTGTGCGAGGCGATCCGGAATCTTCCTTCTTTCCGATTGTAAGTCAGTTGCTCATCATCATGATTCGCTATACTAAACTCGTAACAGTTATTGCGAAGAATTGATTGAGCAAGGCTCGGCCAAGCAAGTGCGTGACTTGTTCGAAAACGATGAATTTCTCTTCCAGCAATGTCTGCAGCACTTGAAAGACGGACAGCAGAAGATGCGCGATCTCTTTCAGTGCGTCAAACTGACGCACCTGCTACTGAAGAAACTCAGCTTCGTCAAGAAGACTAGCATATCAGAACTCTCAATCCGTGCACTATCAGGAGAGCTCCAAGACTCGCAATTAGTGACCGACATCCTCCAATCCGCAAAGACGCTAGATTCCACCACCCTTCTGGAAGTACTAAATATCCTGCCGAGTACATTAGCAGACCGTCCCGGTCTACAGCAGGTCAAAACCGAATTCGACGCCTTAATACAATCGTATGAAGGCACCGAACCCCTTCGCACCGCCTATGACAAGCGTCATTCCGTCGTCGCCACAACCGTTGTCCAGCAGCGGGTGAAGCTCAGCAAAGGCAAAGCAAAGCTGCCCCAAGAGCACGTTGAGTATACCCAAATTATCGACCGTTTCCACGCCCTGCTCGAAGCATATTTCGGGCAAACTCTCGAGACCCCGCAAGATCTCGTCCTGCATGAGATCTTCCTCTTTGACATGAGAAACCCTCTGAAAGAGATCTTCTCGCCACGGCCACGCTTCGCAGTGGAACGGGCCTTGTCTAATCCATTTGATTACCTCATCTCAGACTCCCCGGAGAAATCCGAGGCTGCTGCCAGGGTGTCCGCGAATCAGCCCGCCACGTCTATTCTGTATCAGCTGTATCTGGAGTCCGGGTCCCTGGTCAATGTTTATGACCTTTGGCAGGCATTCTATGCGGTATTTGAAAGCGAACAGGGCGATTCCTGTGATGAACGCACTACCATGGCCCTGTTTTACCGCGCTTTGTCGGAACTCAAGGCACTGGGTATGGTAAAGAGTAGCCGCAAGAAGGCAGACCATGTGGCGAAGAGCGCATGGATGGGGTTGTAGATTATATTTGCTGTATATTAAGCTATAGTACTCGTCATCATCACATACGGCGACTTTCATACTCGAAACCAAGGGTATCATAAAGAACATGCAAAGCAACCATCATCGCTAAATCGATCCCTCATCCAAGTAGCGCATCGTTCATCATTCGGAAACAGGCAACTGTATAATGTCATCGTTCCCCAATGGACGTCCCCCATCGCTCAAGACCATGGCTTCTCGTCTGCGACGTCTAACAGCTTGTTCTTCAGCGGTGCGAAGACGCCGCCCAGGCATTCGTCTAGTCCCGGCCGTATCTTCCCCATCCACCATCCACACGTCGCTATCGTAGTCATCCTGATCATTCTCTTCCATCAAGCTGCCCATCAACCCGTACTTGCGCAGCTGCTTGGCTCCCTCGGGATGGGAAGACAAGGTACCGAAGATAGCACTCATCACGGTATCATCCATCCACCAAGTCTTCATGAGAAGCACCACATCCTGTCTTCGGGAGGGCTCCGATAGGGCGCACGGGAACGGGTAGTTGACTAGCCAGCGGCTCACGATGCCGGCTTCTAATGCGGCAGGTACATTCTCTTGCAGAATGATGTTCAAAATACTAAGTGCCTTCTTCTCACCAGGAGGTCTTGTCTTTGGCAGGATGGGGGAGATTGTGGTTGTTGTTTCTTCGACGTGTTCGTCGGTCAAGATGCACAGGCAGTCAATGAGTGCGTTGTAGGTGGCGGGGTCTTTCAATCGGCTGCATACGGAGGTTCGTGAGACTGCACAGACTCATTAGCATAAGGGGAGCTCATAGCAAGGCAAGCTGGGTAGTTGATGCATACGAGCGCGGTTAGAAACAAGAAAGTGCATGGCAGTCAGTGCTTTGCCCCGCCGTTGTTTGTTCCTGGTTGCAAGGTCTCTGAGAAGCAGATCTCGTGTTTCGCCCTTGGTAGATCGTTCAGCAATAATGCGCAGAGCCCTGTAATCCTATATTAGCTGGTCGCTACTGAATACGTCCGAGGCCGGTCGACCATACGCTGCACGGAGATCATAGCTGGTGCTATCGGAGAGCTTCAGCAAGGTATCTAAGTTCAATGCTGTACTAGTAGATTAGCCAGCGTATACATCGCTATAGTGCACATCGACGTACCATCCTCCGTCCCCTCACTGATCATCTTATCCTCCTTCTCAACATGCTTGATTTCCGTCAATTCGCGCACTCGGCGGAGGTCCGTGACAATCCCGCGCACGGCGAAGAACAGCGAGACGCCTGGACGCGATTAGTTCTTGCTTTGTGGCATCCATGTCAAGGTCGGCGAACACATACCTAGACATACCCACACGACACGATCACTCATATGAGACCCCATGGTTTAACTCGACAACACTGGCAGCCGATGAGATAATAGTTACAAGTCCAGCAGCGGAGGAAAAGCGGGGAGTCACGCGGCAGTCCCAATAGTGCCGGCAGAACCTGACCCACCGAGGCGGTAAGCCCGCTTTTTTCTTCGGCCAAAAAATTCAGTGGAGATCCCAAGCATCGCTTTCTGCTGTTTATCGACGTTCAACACGCAGCCATGCCGCCTTCGCAGCTTAAACAGCTCAAGGCCTCCCTCCGCGACGGCGGAGTCCTGGGTCCTCAGCAGTCCAAGAAACAAAAGCGTCAGAATGCGAAGACTGGTGTGTCCGCGCAAAATCGCATGAAGCGGGAATCCGCTCTGCAGGCCATTCGCGATCGTTTCAACCCGTTCGAGATCAAGGCCACTTCGCGCCCCAAGTTTGATGTGACCACGCGCGATGTCGGGCCTAAGTCGAAGCTTGGCCATGCGAGGCCCGGTGTGACCAAGTCTCTTGGTGAAGAAAAGGTGAGCTAGGTTGGAAACCCTTCGACGTGGGGTGTCACTGACGGGGTACTTTCTATACAGAGACGTCATACTCTTTTGCGCGAAATGGACCGCAAGAACAAAGTTGGTGGAATCCTCGATCGCCGGTTCGGTGAGGATGATCCGACAATGACTCCCGAAGAGAGGGCTGCCGAGCGATTCGCCCGTGAGAGTCAGAAGAAACTGCGCAAGGAGTCGATGTTCAACCTGGAGGATGACGACGAAGAATTCCAACTCACACATCAAGGCCAGTCTCTGTCATTTGGAGAAGGCATGCCCGGAGATGACTTCCGCGAAGGCGATTTGGACATGGACGAAGAATCGGATTCGGAATTGCCTCGCAAGAGGAAGCGAGAGTTTGCCGATGAGGAGGATCTAGATGATGATATCGTGTTTGACGATGAGGAAGGCGAAGAGCAGCCAGGGCGCAAGAAGTCGAAGCACGAAGTTATGAAAGAAGTCATCGCCAAATCCAAGTTCTACAAAGCCGAGCGCCAGAAAGCCAAGGAAGACGACGACGATCTCCGAGAGGAACTCGACAAAGGTCTTCCCGATCTCTTCGATATGCTGAGAGGCGTGAAGCCTCCCCCGAAACCGGAGCCTCCAAAGGATGATTTCGCCTCGATGGACCCCGCTCGTGCGGCGCTGCTGGCCGGAAAGTCACAGAACGAGACCGAGCAGGAGTATGACCAGCGCCTGAAGCAGCTCACTTTCGATAAGAGGTCTCAACCGACAGACCGGACGAAGACGGCAGAGGAGAAGGCGGCGGAAGAGGCGGAGCGGTTGAAGAAGCTGGAAGAAGAGCGTGTCCGACGAATGCGCGGTGAGGAGTCAAGCGAGGAGGAAGAGGAGGATGAAGAGGAAAGTGACGAGGAAGAAGGCAGCGAGGATGACGATGAGGAGTCGTTACCGGACGATGCTAAGGCGTTCGGTCTGCAACAGCCCACGGCCGAGACGAGCACTCGTCCTGAACTGGGAGTCGAAGATGAAGACGATTTTATCATCGACGACGACCTTGTGGAAACGAGGTCAAATGCTAGTCTCTCCTTCGATGAAAGCGATCTGGAGATGGATTCCGCGGAGGAGTCCGAAGAGGAGCCTGAGGATGACCAGGAGGACGAGTTGATCAACGGCTTTACGCTCCCTGACAGCAAGTCCGGCGATGCCTCAACTGCTCCCAACGGCACCGAAGAGCCCACTGACGGCCTGGCATACACATACCCCTGCCCCGGCAGTCATGACGAGTTCCTGGAGATCATCAAAGACGTGTCCATGCAGGACCTCCCTGTCGTCATCCAGCGGATTCGTGCCCTGCACCATCCCCGTCTTCACCCCGACAACAAGATGAAGCTCGGCCGATTCGCAGGCATCCTCGTCGAGCACGTTGCATACATGGCCGATCTACCGGAACATCCTCCGTTCGCCATTGTGGAGAATATCCTCCGTCACATCCACTCCCTGGCGAAGACTCACCCCGACACCGTCTGCCAGGCCTATCGCGCCCATCTCCGCCAGATTGCAACCGAACGTCCGCTCAATCTCCGTGCTGGTGACCTCGTCATCCTCACCGGCATTGCCACCACCTTCCCAACCTCCGACCACTTCCACGCCATCGCAACCCCGGCACACCTCTGCATTTCGCGCTACCTGGGCCAGGGCGTCGTCAACTCTCTCGCCGATGCGTCCGCCGGCACCTACGCAGCCAGCCTACTCCTGCAATACCAGTCCATCTCCAAGCGCTACATGCCGGAATTCATCAACTACACCCTCAACATGCTGTGCCACCTCAGCCCGAAAGAGCCCAGTGAGAGTCTCGGATCCTTCCCCCTCCGGAGCCCCCAAATCTCCCTGCGCCTGAACCTCTCTTCCTCTAAGACCACCATCCCCTCCCGCAAGCTCCGCTTCTGGGACACGACCGACCAATCCCCCTCCAACCCCGAAGAGCTCAAGCTATCCCTGCTCACCACCCTCGTCACCCTCCTCGGCACCGCCTCCGACCTCTGGACCGGCAAATCCGCTTACAACGAGATCTTCACTCCAGTCCAGAACGTCCTCAACCACCTCCGCAGCAGCCTTAAGGGCAACAAGAAGCTCATCCCCACTCAAGTGCGGGACACCATCCAATCCACCCTGGACAAGGTTACCACCCAACTATCCCAAGCTAAACTTACCCGTCGACCCCTCCTCCTGCACAACCACCGGCCCCTGGCCATCAAAACCGCCATCCCCAAGTTCGAAGAGTCCTTCAACCCGGACAAGCACTACGACCCGGACCGCGAGCGCGCCGAGAGCAACCGCCTCAAGGCAGAATACAAGCGCGAGCGCAAGGGAGCGATGCGCGAGCTCCGCAAGGACGCCAACTTCATTGCGCGCGAGAAGCTCCGCGAGAAGAAGGAGCGCGATGCCGAGTACGAGCGCAAGTACAAGCGACTTGTGGCGGAGGTGCAGAACGAGGAGGGTCGCGAGGCGAATGCTTACGAAAGGGAGAAGAGATTGCGGCAGGGCAAGCGGTGATTATGATAATCATAATCATCAATCAACTGTTTACTGCTCTATGTGGGAAAACGGTGTTTCTCACTTGTTTCGCCTTTTCTTCTCTTTCTATTGTTGCATTATTTTTCAACACATGGGTCCATGTCGACGAGTCTGCTCGGTATAGCTGCGTGTGCCGGGCTGGTCTTTTGGTAATTCTGATGAAGCTAGTTGATATAGATGTATATATTCGTGATTATAGTTACTTGGTTTGATCATTGGGAATGATGATCGTGGAATGGCAGCCAAAAAAGAATGTTTTGATTTATACAATATTATCTTTCCGCATCTATTAAATACACGTATAATTTACACGAATACTATATATACTAGACCAGCAACTTCACCACCACCACCCATATTAACAATTGAAGACAATGTAATCACTGCGACAAGTCCGGCCCCACACTACTCCAATAATCGCACCTCTCTCTCTGCGCCTCCGACACCGTCTCCATCCTCGTCTCATTCGTGCGCAAAAATATCCTCCGATAATCCGCTCCATGCCCATTATTCCACGTCTCCCACTCCGGACTCTCTGGATACCTCAGCGGATTCGGATCAAAAACCCTGATGAAACTCGTCCAGTAGCCCTGCATGACCGGCACAATGCCCGCATTCGTAGTGATATACGACGCCGGCGGCGTGCCGCTCACATACTGCGGGCCCCAGATGGCATTCTCTTCCACGGTATGACTGACACCTCTGCCTGAGGCCTCCGCGGCGGGGTCCTGCACGGCATAATGATAGTTCCAGCTGTTGACACCAGCACCCGAGAATACAGAGGACATGTAGATCCCCGGACAGATGTATCTGATTTCACCGTACGCGGTGCTAGCGGGGCGCCAGTAGGGCGAGGAATTGGGGAACTCGCGGGTTTGGTTTTCGTTGAGGTACCAGTTGTTCAGCTTGGTTAGGTGGGTGAAGTTGATGTTGGGGAATTGGTCTTGGATGAAGGTGTCAGCTTCGCCGACGGTGGATGTTGTTTTGGGGACGAAGATCGTTCCTTCATTGGTGTCGTCGCCGAAGATTACGGGGACTTTGATGAATTTGCCTTGTTGAAAGAGTCGGTATGTGTAGTCTGGGATGAGGGAACCATCGACGACGGGGCCGTACATGTAGAGAGGTGCTTGTTGGGCGGTGGGTAAGGGTGTGTTGATGTTGACGCGCTGCAGTTCTGTGGTGTTTAGTCGGCGCAGGCAGGCGAGAGTGTCTGGATCGCTTGCGCAGCCGGCGCGGATGACTAGGTTGTTATAGGCGAATTGGCTTTGATTAACGGTCAACATGGGGGCGAAGCTTTGGGACTCTGCGGCAGCAGCGTGGAAGAGTCCCTCGTCTTTGCCGCCGTATGCTGAAAGATGGAGAGTAATGGACGCTGCGCCTGCGCTGTCGCCGCCGATGACAACGTGGCTGGGATTGCCTCCAAACTGCGGTTGCGGTTAGTAGTAGTTTGATGGCTTCTTCCAGTGTTCGCATACCTTGCTGATATGTTCTTGCACCCACTCCAGGACCTTGATCTGATCCTTCAGGCCATTGTTCACACTTCCTCCCTGTAGCACCTCGGATCCAGAGAGGAAGCCGTACGGACCGACTCTATAATTGAAGGTGACCACAACCATGGACATGTTGGCCGCTTCAATCAATCCTGTTCCATTGAAGTTGGGGCTGGAGTTGGCATTGAAGCCACCCCCTTGGATCCAAACGAAAACGGGCAGTCTCGTAATATCTTTCACTGAGCTAGGTGCGTATACATCGAGGAAGAGACAATCTTCAGACGTGCCTGCGGGTGTGGGATATTGGCTGGTGGGAACACACCGGGGGCCATGCTGCGCCCTTGACATTAGCACAGGCTCGCAATACATTTTCCAACCTATTGTAGGAAGTATCATACCTTGAACGCATCTTGGACGCCCTCTACCGAGTCAGGATCCCGAGGCGCAGAGAACCGCAAAGACCCAGTAGGTGCAGCGGCGTAGCGTATTCCCAGCCACTGACTAATACCATTGGGTAGAGATTTGCCTTTGTACTTTGTGTAGCCAAGGTCGACTGTAGGGTTCTGAGAAGATACTACTAGACCAAAGAGGAAGAAGAACGGTGCCAAATGAAAGAGAATCATTTTATGTTGTGCAACGAGCCTTGGGGCTACGGACGGTTCAAACCGAATGAGAGAACTGTAACCCAAGATATCATGCTCTGATCAATGAAAGAACAACCCAGGCATTATAAAGCAACCCCGGCAGGAACAGATCTCGCGGGAATGGCTCCAGGGTCTGAACAATAGGGCCGCAGATGTGGAGAAAGCGTTGCCAGGCAAGGCGCTCTCCTTCCGCATGCGGTGATTCGACATGGCGAAATGAGGAGAATCCTGCCAACACCACGGATCCTCTTGTATGGGAAGTGAATTGGCCATCCAGATGAGCAAGGCCAGCCAACTAACTCTGGGCATAAGAACTTGGAACCCGCCCCCACATTCCGAGCCACAGTCGAAGGAAGAAACACTCTGTGGGGGCTAGTATCAGCGGCACTGATGCCGCAAGTGAGAAGGGGTCAAACCTAATCTGCAGCTAGGCTGTGCAGATGACGTGAAACGGCAGAGGACTGGTGCCATTGCGCTGTTAAGGGTCAGTACTTAAGGATTGGGGCAGTTGTCCCGCTGGTCAATCGGGGCCCTGACGGGCCAACTGAAGGATTGAAGCTAATGACTTTGGCTGGGCTGAGCAGGACCCTGAAATTAGGGACATTATTAACATTATTCTTGGGATGTGATCAAGTGAGCTCAATTGGGTTGAAGTGGAAGAGAAAGAGAAGACGAAGTAAATCCGGAGGGGATAATCCGCGCCTCCGCATGTGACGAAATCCCCGCAAATCATCATGTTTTTTTTCCCCGTCGCGGCTCATCTTTACCAACATTGTCTATCTGACCCGAATTAACAACCCAATCCCAGTCGCATTCGACTCCCTATAACTCTCCTCTATTATATCCCTCTCCAATATTCATAGTTTCGGCTCTACTTCTACCTCCGACGCACGCTCAGGCCCGTCCGCAATGGCACCTCCGCTTCCCCCTCATTCCGAGTCCCCCGCACGCGGGCGACCCGATGAAGACGACGAAGAGGAGGACTACATGTCCATGATCATCGAAGAGCCCCAGCAGAAGGAAACTTTTGCGCAAAAGAAGAAGCGTCAGCAACGTGAGGTAGGTTTTTAGGCGCATATCTTTTCCAGCACCAGCTCCACCTAACTAACCCTTCCCCCTCAATCGCAGGCCGAAGCGCGAGCCAAAGTCCCATCCAAAGCCGAACGCGCCGCTCAAGAAGCTGCCCGCCGCGATGCCGCCTTATCAACCAGCACGCTTGACCCTTCCAATAAAGGGTTTCAGATGATGGCCAAGCTGGGATTCAAGCCGGGCCAAGTACTTGGAAAACCTGCCGCGTTGCCGCAAGAGAGTGAGAAGGACACCAAGGATCCCGAGCATCGAATTCGGTCCGAGCCCCTCAATCTCATCTTCAAGGAGGACCGAGGAGGAATCGGTCTCGACTCGGAGCGAAAGCGGAAGTTCCTCGAAGAAGCCGCGGAAGTAACCAAGAAGGTCAAGCAAGAAGAAGGCGATTACCGCGACCGCGTCCGGTTGGAGCGTGAGACACGACGGCTTGAAGCTCAGTTTCATGCGGCGCAGAAGGTGGCTGAACGCTTAGATGCGGAGGCCGAGGGCGAAGTGGAAATAGGACCATCATCAACCGAGACCAACGGAGAAGAGACAAAGGAGCAAGAATCGCATGCGACACCGGATGTGGACGGCGAAGAATCGCAGACAGATACCCCCGCCTCCACTACGAAGAAAGCGAAAAGGCCCGTCAAACCAACACTTCAGATCAACATACTCTACCGGGGGCTGGTGCGCGAGCGGCAAGAAAAGGAGCGCGCCGTGCAGACGCGCCACATGTTGCAGACATCGCTGCCATCATCCTTTTTCCCGAACCCACGATTGCCCGGGTATGAAGACTCAACGCTCGATCCCGAGGACCATGAAGCCCTCGGAGGCCGTCGAGAGATGTCCTCCATTCTCGAACAAGAGCTAGAGGAAGAGGATCCGGAACTAGAGGAATTCAATGCGCTGGAGCCAGGCGAGCGACTGGGCCGGCTGGTTCAATATCTCCGCGAAAAACACCACTACTGCTTCTGGTGCAAATACCGCTACGAGACTGCCGAGATGGAAGGATGTCCCGGCATGACGGAGGAGGATCATGACTAACGACTTTGCCTACTTATAGTAATGGAGACCGGCGTGCTATGGAACCACCCATGTGAGTGTATGTAACACATCTCTATCTCAATCGTTGGTTGTGAAGAATTAGACTAGCTATAATTATCATATCATGCAGAAAATATGCCTAACATTACATGGGGTACCATTCAGGCCCAATCGCCAGGATCGGGATCGCATATATAGTGGTTGAAGGAAAAGCCGAGGGCTGAGAGACAGACGATGGACGCAACATCGTCAAGCAGTTGATAAGAAAAAAATTTCAGTGGTATCAGTCAATGCGCCATGAGCCATCAGACGTACACCGGTGACAACTGCTGCAGTGCTCGGAGCAGTCACCGGGATCCAGGAATTGCCACAGAGGAGTGGCAGGATGAAAAGAAACAGCACCGTTTCGTGCTGAAGTAGAAGAGTGAAAGGCGGGAAAAGGAACATCAAGAAGCAGGATGGAATGGCCTCAGGCTTTGGCCGCGGGAATGGACTCCATTAGCTGCGCCAATGAGCGACGTGGGATCGTCTGCAGGGTCTGGAAACAGCCGGTACAGATGCGCAAGCAGCAAAAGACACACCGGTATCGAACATCGCGGTCGAACTTCTGGCAGGTCATGCAGGGAACAGCATGCCAGACATTGTTGGCAGGGGGCATGGACCGATGGTCCTGGTAGCAGGCAAAGTGCAATTTGTTCAGCGGTGCCGCGACAGGCTCAATATCAGGAGGCGTCCATGGGCCATTGTTTTCTTCACTGGACACAGGCTCGATAGGCGCGCCAGTGTCGTCCAATTCTGGCTCGGGTTCTGGGATGAAGTCTTCCAATGGCTCTTCGGCATCCGGGCGTTGGATGGCAGGTAAGGCAGGTAAGGGAACTTCCTTCCTTGCCGGAGGGCTTTGCACAGGCTCCGAAGTAGCAGGAGGACGATAGGCCTGATAAGCGCGGGGAGCGGGGGTGTAGTTAGCTGCTGGCGGAGCAGGTTGTGGGAGGTCATCTTGATGATGGATAGGGGCATTGAATGCGGATGATGGTGGCTGCACGGCGGCAGGCAGCGGAGCAGGAGCCGAATAATCAGGAGCCGAGTCGGTTCGCGGTGGGATTACCGTCGTCACGGGTGCCTGTACCTGCTCTGGCTCTTTGTCCGGCAGAGAATCCGAGGACTTCTGCTTGAAGCCTTTGCGAGCAAAGGATGGAACCCGCAGGCCGCGGGGCCGGTTTTCTTTGTCGAGGATGGCCATGTCTCTTGGCCGAACGCAGTAGTCTTGTGGTGGTGGTGGTGGTGATGGCAGTAGTAATAGTAGTAGTAGTAGCAAAAACGTGGGAGAGCACGGTCGAACTATCCGCGCAAATGATCTGGCGGGGTAACTTTCCTACAAAGAAGGGAAGAGCAATAGTAGGAAAGAATGAAAGGGGATAAAGAGGGAAGGAGATTAGGAAGGGAAAGAGTGCGAAGCCTGATAACCCTAGAGAGTGCTGTGAAAAAGAGTAGAGGCGAAAAAAACTAGAGGGAAAATGAAAAGAAAAAAAATCGAATCCAACCTGAACAGGCGCTAAAACAAGACATTCAAGGAAAAAAAAAAGACCAGTAGGAAGTAATTAGTGTCAACTAACTAATCATCAGGGGGGACCGAAAAAGTGGATATGTGAAAAGATAAATCCGGCTTGTCCTCGATTCAGGAACGCGCAACAGGAAATCCGAGCTGAACCATGGATGAGCTCCACCCGTGGATAATGACGATGATGCATCATGAATGAATGAGCGTCATCGAAGGAAAAGTGGGGTGGGGGGAAACAGCTGAGGGAAGAAAAAAAAAAGAGAGACAGGAGAGATGGATAGATAGATCGCACCTGGGTGGGTGCCTTCTGATCAACTTCAAAACTTTAACAGGGCCCTTGTGAAATGAAAGGTCAATCGCCAAGCGAGCTGAACTACTGAAGGTTGAGCATAATTCGGGATGAATACTAGTGGTCGATAGCGTCCGTTCGGCATCCTGTTGTTGCCTTTTTTTCGTGAACCTCCGAACATCCTGTCTCGTTTTAGCCCCATGAAAGATGCAAATGTGCATCTCGGAGTGACTTAGGCCTGCTGTCATGCCTGGGATAGGCTGTGCAAGGCGACTTTGCAGCAGCAGACTCAAGGGAAGCCGATGACTGGGACTGAAAAGGCAGCCGGCAAAGCCGCGAGGGAAGATCGGCGATGACGAGAGAAGTGGAGGATGCGCTGGAGGCCCGATGGATATAACTGGACCCTGTTGAGGCGCTAATCCATTCGACAGGCCAGGATTTCAAGAAACATGTCGTCCTTTGCCCTGCAGCAGCAGTAGTGGTCGTGATTAGGGGTAAATTCGTGTACTTCCATGTTGACAGTGCTTGGTATGTTCCCCATTTTCCTGGAACAACAACAGAAGTTTGACCAGATTGAAATGCAGGGTCAATAGATGAAAGGATGCTGGTCGGCTCATTTCCTGCCAGGGTCAGTGGAGCCCGTCGCGTGGCTGAAACGAGATCGTACTTCCGATCCCGCCGATGATCCCCTCCGTCAGGGTCACTGGCCATTAGTAGATAGATAAATAGATATCTATCGCCTACAGAAAGAAGAATAAAAAGGGATCAAGAAGTATAGGATAGCCAACAAAAAGAGGGACAGATTCGGTCAAATCATCCCCGCAGTATTTCCAACACTGAGTTAAATCGATCTATCCCATTCCAGCTACCAATCACCATCGCAATCTGGTGCCCCGAAAAAACAACATGCTCAAGTAGCGATTGATTGATAGATTGAATGACATCCACATCCGCCAGTTCAACTCCCGCACGCTCGCATACATAGGAAAGAAAAAGGCGCATCATCTCACTCACTCACGCGCATGAACCCTCAACACAGAGAATAAAATAAAAACCCCAGAGAATGGTGGCTCAGACGAAATCTATGCAACTGTATGTATATAAGGAAAGATACCATATGCGTCCCAGTGTCATCACAAATCAAGGAGAAGAAGAAAAAAAGGGTGGGGGGAGAAGGAACACAAAGGGTTAAAGGAGCGTATCATCATCAGGCCTTCCAACTCGCCTTGGTTTTGAATACGTAGCGTGGGCAGCTTCACGACGTAGCCTCCGTATCATGTGTGGCACTCGTAATTTCGACGGATTGGGTCTCCAGCTCTTTCGGCATCAGCCTGTCGCGCTGCTCCTCCATGGGTACCTTAGCCTCGGTGGTGGTTGCGGGTTCAGCAACGGATGCCTCTGCCACCGGCTGCGAGGCTGATCCCTCCACATTCGGCTTGGACGGGGTCTCTTCAACATGCTCGGGTGCTTCATCGCCCTTTTCTTCATCCCCAATCACGGCTGCCAAGCTGCGAAAATTGTAAAGGGGCTCTGCAAAGGAGCCTGCTCCCTCAGCCGAGCCCGCATGGTCTTCCGACATCGATTCGACCAGCGAGGAGAACGATGACGATGCGCTGGAAACATGCCGAAGATGCGAAGGCCTCGTGACATCTTTGGATGACTGGACAACTGATGGAGGTGACATACTCGGCGCTTGGTCGGCCGTGCTTGCCAATGCTGCCGCGGGCTGCACTTCCTCGGCCGCAGCACTGGATTCAACAGCAGAGCCACCAGCTGGTTCAGAGCGGTCTACCTCCTTACCCTTACCGGCTGATACAAGCTCCTCAGCCGCAATGGAAGAGGAACTGCTGGTAACCCTACCCAGCCGCGCATCCGGAGGCACATCCAAGGCGGAGCTGCTCGCATTGTTACTGGTGAGCCCGGTTTTGCGCGCAACCTTTTCCGCCTTCTTGGCTTCCTTCTCCTTTCTTTTGGCCTCTTTCTTGGCCTCTTTCTCCTCTCTCTTGCGCCGCTCTTCCTCGCTCGCTAGACTTAGTCGGATCGCCTCCATCATCATCATCTCTTCAAGATCATCTATGCGATTCCGCCTCGAGCTCTGGCGAGGTGGTGCAATGTTACCAGACCCTTCTTCCGCCGAGTCGGCTTCGTGGCCGGCTCCACGCCTATCCGTGAGGAACGCCAGCGCCTGCAGCGCCGGGGATCCGGTGCGCGCGTTGGAATTCTGGGCTTCGGGCGCGCCGTTTCTCCGCATGACACTTCTTCTTCCCAGACCAATCCGAGAATCATTCCCAGCGCCGTTAGAGTGCATCAAGTAAGCCGCAGTATGAAGGGCAGTTGCTGCTGCCGACCGCCGCGCCGCATGAGCTCGAGCATTGGCAAGCTTCTGAGCCCAGTCGGGACGAATCCTATCGGTAGTGATCACAGTTGGATCGTTTGCAGATAACGAGGTCGCGCGTCGACGACCGGTGGTGGGGGTGTTCCCGGAGGATAGGGAGGATGTGGAAGACAGTGGAGAGGCCACATTGGGGCGCGAGCTCGGATCAGAAGCGTACGCTAGCCCTCTCCGGAACGGCGGGGGCGCATATGTCACCCCAAACTCCGGCTGGACACAGAATGGACACGCCGATGGTTCTGACACTAGCTGGCAGTCTTGGCTTTCGGCTTGTTCACCACCCTCAGCTGGAGCAGAATCCGGGTTAGAGTCCCCATGCTCCGGCGGATGAGGGTCGGGACGTTTGATTTGAACAAAACATTCGGAACATATTGGCTGGTCGCAACACCTCGTCCGATTGAGATACGGAGGATAATACAGAAAACAGATAGGACATTCCGCCGCGTCCTTATATAGGTATGCTTCAATGGGTTGTCCATTCACAAACGGGTCACGAGGCAACTGCATTTCACGTGAAGCCGCATCAGACTGGATTCCATGCTTCGGCGTGGTTAGCGACGCAAGAGTCTTGGCTCGCGCTCTAAACAGTGGTGAGCTCGATGTGCCGGATGCGATAGGAGATGTTGGGGAGGGGAGGGAATGTGCGGGCGTGGAAGACTGGGAAGCATCGGATCCGTATGATTGCGATCTTGACGTTATGGGGACCATCAAATACTGCACTGCGGCTGAATCCGAAGCCTCCTTTGCGTCTTCCGCGGCCTTGGGTGGGTTCTTATATTCCAGCTCAGGGGGGATCTCATCGGGAGGGGGAATGGGAAGACCACGCGCCGCAGCCATAAGCTGGTGCTCTGTCCACGAGTCCGAGAAGTCATTCAGTCCTCTCCAAAACGGCGCAAGTCGTCGTTCGATCTATAGAGAAATAGTCAGCATCGGCTCTGGGCTCTCCAAGGCCAGATTTGGCAGCGCGGCAAGCTCACCATTAGCTGTCGCACCACAGCCTTGTTGAAATCCTCTGGGCCCGTATAGACACCCTGGGTCACCAGATAACCACCGTCCACATGTTCTTCTCTCATACTACGCTCCCGCTCCTTGAGCCGAGCCACCCGCTCTTTTTCTAGCCGGCGAGCCTCTCGTTCCTGCCTTGTTTCCCGTCGATGTTCGAGTGTCGCCAGATCTCGCTCTGAACTCCCGCCTATTCCGAGCAGGGACAGATCGGGCCGGCTACCCCGATTCGACCTGGAACCATCACCATGGTGGCGGTCACCGTATGGGCCATGGTGATGACTGCGGCGACTGGACGAAGCAAGCGGCCGGCTCTCTTTCGCCTGAGAATTGCCCATCTCGAACGAGAATGGGGACCGACGTGTAAGACGGCAATAGTAGGGTTGGATGACTGGGTAAGGACGGGTTAGAATCGACGGTAAGATTGGCAAGAGGCGGTCCGGATAAGAAAGCGGAGAAGGGAGCGAGCGAGGTTCCCGTCCGGTAATGAGAGGAGGGAAGTGACGAGGGATGGTTTGAAGAACGAACGCCCCGAAACACAGGAAGAAAGAAAATGAGGATCCAAAATGACAAGTGAAGGGAAGGGAAAGGTGGAGCACACTTTAGAGAACCCTCAGTTGGTAGGGCGGGGAGGGGGATGGAAAAGAGATGATGCTAAGGAATCCGAGTGGCCATGTGAGCGACTGAGGTCGAAGCTGGAAGCGGCGATGAGATCAGACGTGCGGGCTTTAGTTAGCCGCGGGAAGACTTGGTATGGGGCCGGATCAGGGGGGATGTGGGTGTGGGTGTGTTGAAGGAGGAGGAGTAATGTAGGGGGAAGGGATCTTCGTAGCAAAGACTACTTTTAGATATTGGGGAAGAGTGGCGATTGACAAACTACTTAAGTAGTTAAGCGATGAAGAGGAAGAAGAAAGTAAGTTTCAAAGGGGGAAAAGAGAAAAGGGAAAAGGGCAGAAGATCAATGGCAGTTCACTGTTCAGTTCCAGTCCGTTTTACGGGGATTATTACAACAGTTACCAACTGGTAAAAGGCAGGCCGGGTCGGGTCTGGTGCCGTACGAAAGATTACCTGATCATTCTCTCCGGATCCACTTTTCACCCGCCAAATCATGCCGCGGCTGAGTATCGGCCCGACTGTTACATTGTAATGGAGGCTGAAACCCATTTATTGCTGTTGCAACTTGCAGCTCGTTCCAATGGATACATCGAGTCTTACATCAATCATTTTTCCATTTATTGCTGAGTTCTCCCTGCAAGAAATTTTTTTCTTTCCTTTTTCCACACACCGTACTTTCTTGTCACCATGGTAGAGTCATGCCATGCCATGCCAACTTAAATCAATGCGTGGAGGACGACACAAGAAATCTGTGGCTGAGAATGGCAGGCCTGCGCCACATCTCCATACCCGGTCTTGGCGGCCCGGAAAATCCCTCGGCCAATAACTGATCCTATCGTTATTTTTTCGGTCTCGAATATCTACTATTCCAATAGGGTCTGCTTGATGCTTCGTTGGAAGCCCATCTGACCAATTTCAAGAAAAACTTTTTTTTTCTTATTCTACTTGGATCTGATTTCTCACCGAGTGTCAAAGACAGTTGTTAGGCTGAATGCGCTTGTGACTGACCTACGCGCACTTTTTTCCTCCGATCTCTTCGCCGTCACCTGCACTGCTACCGTACTCAGGTATCTATCTATCTATCTATTGGGCAAATGACGACCACACCGTCCGATACGAAGCGCCTGCATATCACTCCGTTCACCCCCGATCTCCTACCGGCCGTGCTCCCTGCATCGATCAAAGCCCTAGCTACGGAAATTTCCTTCCATTGCATCCCAACCTTCCCCGAAAACAACTACGGCTACGTGACCCTGCCAACCATGGAAGCCGACAAAATTAAAAAGAAGCTGAACGGTTCCATTCTCAAGGGCAAGAAGTTCAAGGTCGATACCGCTCGCCCAAAGAAGAGGTCAAGAGATGAAGAAGAGGAAGTCGACACTGCTCCCCAGAAGTCATCATCCGATAAAAAGTCATCGAAGAAATCCAAGAAGCTGAAAGCGGGCGAGGAAATTCTGGATGGCTATGAGCTCCCGAAGGATCGCCAAGTAAAGAGGGGCTGGACCGAATCGGCAGATTCGAAGCAGGAAAGGCGCAAGGAAGAGAAGAAGAAGAAGAAAAGTAAGGACGAAAAGTCCGCAAAGTCGCAGGCCAAGTCCAAGTACACCGAAAAGGCCGAATGTCTGTTCCGAACAAAGCTACCACCCAACAAGGCCTCCGCCGACGAGGCTACAGAGACAAAGTCCAAAAAGAAGAGCAAGAAATCTGCGCAGGAAACGGTAGTTCATGAGTTCTCCAAAACCGTTACACATCCGAGTTTCCTACGTTCTGGGGACGAGCAATCAGCCCCCACAGTTGGATTTGAGGAGGGTAAGGGCTGGGTAGATGAGGCAGGCAATGTGAAAGAGACGGCCAGCGATCGGATAAGAAGCGATAAGTACAGACCAGGACAGGTAGCCGGAGCCAAGGAGAAGCGAAAGGCGACAAAGGTTGTGAAGGATGAGTCTTCCTCTCCCAAGAAGGCCACAGGTCAAAAGAAAAAGGCCCTCGAGGAAGTAAATTCTGATGAGGAATCAGAAGACTGGACCTCGTCTAGTGGGGAGAGTTCTTCTGAGGAAGATTCTACAGACTCCGAAAGCGATCAGGATTCGACTGGTTCAACGGATGAGTCGATTGATTCATCCAGCAGCGATGATGATACATCAGTTCGGTCAAATAAGCGCGAGCAAGAGAAAGTGGCTTCTGGATCAAAGCCCGCCGTGGATCAAAGTGCGTCATCAAACTTGAATGATAACCCACCGTCCTCTCAAACTGTCCACCCACTGGAGGCACTTTTCAAGAGACCCCCGCCGGGTGCTCCCGAAGCGAAGCCTGAAACAGAGGGGGATGCGCCGTTCAGTTTCTTTGCGCAAGACGATTTAGAATCGGAAGATGAAGTGGAAGTTCAGCCGACCGAACCGCAGACGCCTTTCACCAAGAGAGATCTGCAAGACCGAGGATTAAGAAGCGCTGCCCCGACCCCCGACACGGCTTTGATGGGTCGGGGAATTAACTGGAAGACTGCGGGACGGCCTGATCCTATGGACATAGATGATGAGACGCACCTGAATACTCCAGTACCCAAACCCGCGCCTGGGCCCAAGGAAGACTCGGATTTTACCAAATGGTTCTGGGAAAATCGGGGAGATAACAATCGCGCTTGGAAGAGGAGACGACGTGAGGCTGCTAAGGAGCAAAGGCAGAGGGAGAACCGTAGCAAGGGGATGAAAGGAAAATCTTAGAAGACGATGCTTACTGCATGATTCTTGCAAATAGCTTTGACATTAGATATTGCATAATTGGCATGCTTGCTCAGGCAAGCGTCATGTTCAACTTCGTCTCACTAGCTGAAATTTTGAATTCGAGCGTAGGCTGCACGCCAGGGGATCAAGTTACAGGAATGGTAGTAGACTATCCGTACAATTGATGGTATGGTTTATTGTTAGCTTTAGATACTTCGGTGTCTTCAATAGATGACTTGTAGATCACGTGGTACCAAAAATCAAAATCCGGGGCTGGATCGGAGGTCTGGCCTTTCCGCCTTCAGGCGCCAATAAACCATCATCTCCGCGGCAGCAATGAAGACCGACACGTCAACTCTTGATTCCAGGGGATAAGATAACCACCCCTCTCACAGCGAATTTGCCAGCCATGTTACTACGGCATAGCGCCTCTAGGGTGCTGTTTCTTTTTACTGCTTTTCTACTCTGGACTTCTTTTGCGGTGGCTTCCTGTAAGTCAACCCCCCCGATCATCTGGTGTTCGATGCTGGCTCCGCTTTTACTGTCAAAAATAGAGAGAGGCTAATAGTCAAAACGCAGCCCCCGCGTCATTCTGCAAGTGCACCTGCTTCTCCAATAGTACGATCATCCCTCTCGATCCCGACTCTTCCGAATCGACCTCGGCCTTGAACGGTGTCTCCCATTTCCTTCGTCGCAGCGATGATACCGCTATTTTGGATACAAGAGCGAAGAATTATCGCTCTTTGAACTGCAACGATTGTAACCGGAAGTTTTGCCTGGACTATGACTTGCCCACCTGTCATGGTGCTAAGGAAGATGATGTCTTTACCACCTGTTTCCGTATGATTTTTTTCCCACCAAGTCACTCGCAAATTGTTCGTGCTCTGCTAACATGTCCTGTACTTCAGAGAGAGACTCCCGGAAAGACCAAGCCATTGTGTTCATGTTTATCATTGCTACTGGCAGTCTGCTTGCCTGGGCGATCTTTAAGCCTTGGGTAGAGAAGTGGCTCGAGGTATCTTATTCATCAGGTCCACGGCTTTCTTTTACGGAAGCGCTGACTCGTTCTAAAGGCTGCGAGAGAGCGGCGGTTATATATCCCAGTGTCCGAAAATGCTGGTCGTTAGGGACACATGTCATATCCAGATTATACACTATCATAGTCCGGTACCTTTTTACCCGGAGACCCAATCCAGTCGCTCGAGGCCATCGAAGCCGACCATCTGCGGCACCAGGGGTAAAATGATTCGACGTCTCGAATGATCGTCAGGGTCGGAGCACGACTCACGCTCGACATGTGGGTTTAACACGTGCTACCGAATGCATGCTTTGACATACAGCACATGAGCATTACAACTCAAACAGAAAGACTATCTTTCCCTTTTATGGTGGACATACCATGGCAAATTGTACAGATCAGCCGGTGCCCTCCCATTACCAAGCAATATTTCGCAACCTGTTATCCGAAGAGTTGCTACCTAGTTGTCTGATTGTAAATACACACTTGTTGTAAATTCATGGCAATTTCAGTGTTACTTTCACATACGAATAAGACCTACACCCGTCGACATATGTGCAAAGATAGGTCTAATATTCAAGATCGATCTATGTCTTTCATCGCCATAGTATCCATTATTCTTGAGGATTCGAAACACTTTATGGCTAGAATATGTTGCGGGGGTAAGAGACAAGTTGGCTTTGAGTAGTTACTAACCTTAGGTGACAACATCTGGCATGAGATCCAGACAAAGTGGTAAGGTCCACGGTCCTAGACCGTGCAGCCGATGACACAATTGCATAAGTAGTAATTAGTATGCCGATCTACTCTACACAAGATCATGTACTGTGGCTGGCCTGTCCGAGGTCTTCAGATAAAGCTTTGTCTTATTCCAGGCAACATGACCGGATTCAGTCATGTAAGGATGAGTGAGTAGCAGCTTCCGGATTGCGGAAGGTGATCCCAAAATCTGACAGAAGCCAGATGGTTAACGTAGCTGTACTTGGCACCTGCAGTGTCTAAAGTAGGTTATCAACAAGTTATCGAGTACGAAGGGGAAGATGGGGTGTGATTGGCGTATGTATTGCTGCTTATTGGGGGTTGCGGGGCGCCCCGGGATGAAGTGGCCCAGCAGTGGATACGCAATCGGTTAGTGGTTTTTTTAGTCACACTCACTAAGTAACTAACTAACTACATATACTTGCGGATTGCGGGGAGAATTTTACTATAATCATAAATTTCTGTAATGCTTTCAATCCTTGAGATCAATCGATGATGCACACACAAACATACCATCTGTGTGGTTAACTGGCATGCTCGCCACCTGCAAGCTTTCCTGCCCTCGGAAATCGGAAACCAGTCCCTACTTAAGGAATGTAGCACCATCGGCATCACTCCCCCTTATACTCCGGAGTACTACTGCTAGTAATAAATAGAATATGACAGCCGTCTATGGATACTGGCATGTATGTGGACATCAAAGGAAAGTCCGGTTGCAGTTCCGGCCCCTTGGGGCTCGACTGAACCTAAATTGTGCCGGTGATACAACAGATCCTGTGTACTAGACTAGTATGCGCCCTTATAGAAGAGTCAATTGTTCCCTGGGTGGAACAGAGCACCGCTCACTGGAAAGCTGAAAATTTTTACAACAGGGGAAAGTTTGGTTGGCAAATCAAGAAAGTCGGATAAGAAGGGGGGTTCCATACAATTCGACCACGATTGACCCTGGAACCGCATCACTTGAACGAACGCCCTGTCAGGTGGCACCCGCTGCTCTCTTAGTTGTGTACCTTACTTCATACAACCCACACACTCAAATCCCTCTCTTGTCTCTTCTGCAAGAAAATGACTACCATTTGGTTCCGAGAACCAGTCAACCTGCCTTTTCACTGTCTCCACTTCTCCACCGTCGCCCTTTTTATTGCCGTTCCCTTTCTTTCTTCTTTTCAGCTTCCCGCTCTCTCTTTCGCTCTTTAATCCGCTGGTCTTTCTTCAAGCTGAGACAATCTGGCCGCCGGTCGCTTTGCATCCTCCCGTCTCTACACCTCCTCTTCCTCCTCATCCTGCTACTGCGTCAACTTCCCCTTTCCTGAGACTAAAGAGCGAAAGCACTCAGTGGTATCGTTAGAACGAGAACGAACTCGATACAAGTTTATCGACAGTTGTGTGGTGTTCTTTGCGTTCAGCAATTTCCGTTATTTTCGATCTGCACTTCCCAAATCAGAGGCAAACAAAGACACCCCAAGAGGAGGATCGGTAGCAAGGATTCTATTGTTTTGCGGAGGGCTTGCCGTAAGAGACTTGGTTTTTTGTACAGAAGATGGTATTAACACTGCAGCAAAGACCTACCGCCTCGGACCCTAAGTTTCCCACCGTTCAGCTCTTCCTTCTATGTATGCAGATCCGTTGTCTTTTTGCTGTCTTTGCTATGCTAACGTCTGGTCTTGGGTAGCAATATGCCGCGTCGCAGAGCCAATTGCCTTGACTTCCATTTTCCCATACTCATGGGTAATGGTCAGGGACTTCAATGTGGCTGATACCAACAGCGCTTCTTTCTATGCCGGTATCCTCGTCTCTGCATTCTCCCTCTGTGAAGCCCTCACCGGTATGTTTTGGGGCGGTCTTTCAGACCGTGTCGGCCGCAAACCTGTTCTCATCTCCGGCTGTTTTGGCACGATGCTATCCCTCCTCATCGTGGGATTCGCCTCGAATTTCTGGGTGGCCCTCTTCGGACGGGCCCTCGGTGGAGTTCTAAACGGGAACATCGGTGTGATCCAGACTATGGTCGGTGAATTGGTCAAGAATCCAGAGCATGAACGTAAGGAGATCCTCGTATTCCCTGATCGTGGCGGTAACTGTTCGTTGGAGCTGCTGCTGACTGTGCGCACCTATAGCCCGCGCTTATGCTGTGATGCCTTTCGTGTGGTCAATCGGTACAATTATCGGGCCAGGTAAGTGTGTTGGAATGAAAACTTTTAAGGTACAAATGGACACAGGTGTTAATGGCTTCATCCACTAGCGATTGGAGGTTTGCTGGCAAAGCCTGCCGAAGGTTTCCCCTCCTTGTTCTCCATGAATGGCCTATTTGGCAAATTCCCTTACCTTCTGCCTAATATCGTCTGCTCCGGATTACTTCTCTGCAGCATCATCTCCAGCTGGATCTTACTCGAGGAGACTCACCCTGATATGCAACCGTGCAGTAGGCCAGGTGACCTGGATCATCCTTCCGTGGAGCGTCCTCTACTTGCAACTGCAGGAGCTACCGCCAACGCAGGCGCAGATTTACGTGCAGAGTCCTACGGTACTTTCAACCAAGTCCATCTCCATGAAGATGAAGATTGGACAGTGTATGCCGATGGTTCGAAGCCTGAATCCACTCCGCAAAAGCCGACTATTTTCACATGGCGAGTGACCATGCTTATCATCGCCTTGGCAATCTTCACTTACCATTCCATGACGTATGACCATCTGTTGCCCATTTTCTTGCAAGATAAGAATGCCAGCAGCATTGCCATGTCGTCAAATTCGGCGTTCCGTTTTCCGGGCGGGGTCGGCCTCTCAACTCGAACCGTTGGATTGATCATGTCAAGTGATGGCATAATTGCACTTGTCATCCAGAGCCTTATCTTCCCTTTCCTGGCTCAGCGCCTGGGTGTCTGGAGGCTCTTTGTTGTCGTCACCATTCTTCATCCGCTAGCCTATTTTATCGTACCCTTCCTTATCTTCGTTCCTAGCCAACATGTGATCTTCGGCATCTACACCTGCTTGGTTGTCCGCAACATCCTCTCGATCATCGATTACCCCGTCCTTCTGATTCTCATCAAACAGGCCAGCCCCTCCGATTCCGTTCTCGGCAAGATCAATGGACTCGCGGCCTCGGCCGGCGCCTTCTCACGCACGATGGCTCCACCGATTGCAGGTTTCTTGTATAGTACGGGTTCCAAGATCGATTTTACGGCCCTGGCCTGGTGGGGAAGCACTTTTGTCGCAGTCATCGGCGTTGTGCAGCTCTTCTTCATTGAACAAAAGAAACATGCCTCTATCACGGTCCAGCCAGCTGCGCATTGCCACTACGCGTCTCATGCTACGCCAGTCAAAGATGAGACCGTCCATATCATTGTGACAGACGTTGATGGCGATGGGACTGGCCATGTATAGGAGGACCTCTATCTGAAGGCAACGGTAGGACTCGTTCATGAGACTTATCTGCATGAGAGCTATGCGTTCTATCTTGCATACTATGATACCATGATATTGTTATTATCGAAAATGATTCCCTGTGCTGCATTCTAGCGCTCAAAAGGTGTCCCGGAGTTTATCACTGTATATAGAACGAATCAATACCAAATCATATACTACACATAAACTTGATCAAGCCTACACAGTCGTTTGGCATTTGCGTACATCTGGGGTCCTGTAGTCGACTGTCGATGATGCAGACAAAGGCGGTAGGACGAGTTTGGCTGCCCTCATTGCAGGGCGGTGAGAAATCCAGGGTTTTTGCCGGTTACCACCGCCGCACTAACGCCACGCTAGCCCCCATTAGGGTTAGTTTTGTTTACCGCGATATCCTGGCAACGGCCCGAAAATAATCATCATCATAATAAACGCCGCCTCGAACCCCATCACAAACTCCACATTGTTGTCCCTCCACACGAACTCTGAGACTGCTCCATACCCTTCCTCATCGACTGGTGTCGGGACGCTAGTCCACACTATCGAGATTTCCAATCTCGTCTCCTTCAAGAGAGATACTCTACCCACCGTCATCATGTCTACCCCGTTATCCTCCTTGACACCCTCGCGCCAGAACTCCCGAGCCTTCTCGCCGAGCTATGGCAAACCTGCTTTCGCTGTAGAGGAGGACGATATGGATGCGCCCGAGGATCCCTTATCGAGCCCCTTCAAAGTGTCTACAGAAGTCCAAGAAGAAGATCCTATCCCTGAGCACGATGTCTACGAATCGCACGACGACCAGGGTATGGATAACGAGGATATTGAATCAGTGATGCCAACACCTAGCTCGCCGTTCCAGTTTAATGCAAGGGAAGAGACTGTGGACTTTCAGAGACTGCGGGCCCTCAATCGGCACATGTCTTCAGGGGGCATCGGTGACCACTCCATGACGCCTAGAAAGCGCTCCTACGAGCAAGTCCCTGACGGTACCGATGGTGATGAGACCCCAAATGATAGATACAAGAAGGGTACTGGACCGAGGAGCTCTCCAGATATCAATGTCTACGCTGATGAGGACGTTGAATTCGGTGCTGATCACGACCTGGTAGAAGGTGCTGGCCAGGAAGTTGTGAATAGCATGGTGGAGGAAAATAACAACGAAGGCATGAGCACTGTCCTCCATGAAAATGACAAGGACAGCTCCCAAGAAATGGATGAACACCTTGACTTGCAGGAAGCAGACGACGCTATGACGGATGACTCCAACGAATCTATGGATGAGACACGCCTCAGCACATTCTCCGCTATTCCGGATATGACCACTTTCGCACAACTTCGAAATGATTCGCCTTACAAGATATCACGACCTCATCCGGGTGATGCGGAACTGGCCAGTCCTTCCCCCGCAAGGAGGTCGCCTCGACGAAGCATTCTCAACAATATGGGAACCCCTCTTGCATCCCCTGCACCACGGAAGCGAGAATCAAGAAGCATACATGATACGCCTAATCTGCTTGATTTGACCGACCAGCCAAGCATTTACCCCCGTCAGCGTTATAGTGTGCAGAATGAGCGCTACTCTCCTTCCCGTCGATCTCCCTTGAGGACCGCCAGAGACTCCGTCAGATCACCTGCAAAGGCTTCCCTTCTGGACTTTGACATCCCTTCTGTGCCTACTCCTCGGTCAATTCCAACAGTCACCCCCCGGGAGCTTGAGACTTTAAAATCCGGCTTCCTCTCCGAAATCTCTTCCCTCAAGGCCACTCTCAGCGGAAAGGAGGCAGAGGTTGCCAGTCTCAAGCAGGCAGTTGCAGACGCAGAACGCCGCGTGGGAGAGGCTCTAGAAGAAGTCCGTAACGAAGTTGCGCGCAAGGAATCTCTGGAATTTGAGCAAGCTGAATGGCAGCGAAGGGGCCAAGAAATGGAAGCTATCCTTAGAGAAGTGAGAGCTGAAATTGTCGAGGGTGAGCAAGAGAAAGAACGATTGGCAAGGAAGGTGGATGAGGCAGAGAAGTCTAGGGAGCAGTTGGAGGGCCGAGTGGTCGAACTGGAGAGTCAGTTGGCTTCGGCTCTCCAGTCTGCCTCCGCTGGGAACACAGCCCCTGAGAATACGTCTCACACCAAGACGTCCGAAGAGACTGCCAAAGAAGTGCAAGACGCCGTGGAGAAGGTTGCACGTGAGCTTCATACGCTTTATAAGAGCAAGCACGAAACCAAGGTCGCTGCATTGAAAAAGAGTTACGAAGCTCGCTGGGAAAAGCGCGTGCGTGAAGCCGAGAATAAGCTGACTGCTGCCAACAAAGAGAATGAGCGACTGAGAATAGAGCGAGATGCCGCCGTGTCAGAGCCCCCACAAGTCGACCCTAGTCTGTTCGCACAGGAGCGGGAGGAGCACGAAGCAGAGAAGCGTGTGATGGAGGCACAGATCAAGGGATTACAGCAGGAAATGGCGGCACTGAAACAAGACAACGAGCGCCTGCACGCGGAGCTGAAGCAGGAGCGAGCAGAGAAAGGCGAATTGGTGGCAGCTGTGGATGAATGGTTGGCAATCCAGCAGGACCAGCCCCCAGCACAGAGTGCCCCACAACCTTTGACCACCAGAGAGCTTGAGTCGCCAGAGCCAGTGTTTGCTGCCCCGGAACCTCCCACTGAGAGCTTCCAGAGGAGCGTTAGCCGTGGCAGCACCTCAAGTGGCATTCGTCCTCCAAGTGCCACCTCCAGCAATGGCGAGAAGAGAATCCCTAAGATCGGAGCAGTGGGCAACAGACATGCTCGAGGCAACAGCGGCAGTAAGTCCGGGATCGCCCTTCCCACACCCGGGCGCAGTGGTATCATGGGATCCATTGAACGAATGGGCCGTGGCGGTGCTTAAAGCTTGCACACTCTTTCGGCTTGACGATAATGTTTTCTTTCTTTTATCTCCTTGCTTTTGACCCCCTCTTTGTGAATTTCTGCAATTTCCTCGATATTGGCTGGATTATTTGCTTATTGTATATTGGTATGGTTGTTGGCTGGGCACATACTATTCCTGGTTGAGATATCCCCGAGACGGCGTTTTTGGCTGAATGCCATGGAACCCACGGACTGGTTTTGATCAATGAATGACGGATTTATCGATGTAACGTGTTTATGCTTTTATGATAGCCCTTGAAATTTCTATTACAGTACGCTCCTGAGAAGTAATTGTCGACACATGCATTATCCAACGGCCGCCTTGATGTGGATACTACACCTGGCCGGACTTTAGGACTCTATTCCATGAGATAGAATTAGCCCCATACATTATTTAAATTTGGCAGAAAACTATAGAAATAATGTCACGTACTCAAATCTACTTCCAAGACTGTCATCCTTCCAGGATACCTCCAAAACCATTTTCCACATCCAATCCTGGGTCTATTTTAAGGTGCCTTTCAGGATACCTTCTAGAACACCCTCCTAATGCCAGCTCCATGGGCACTAACGGCCCTCATACTAAGAATGAGGTCCTAAAGTAAGATAGTAAAGGACTACAGCAATGGAAACTGATAGAATCGGAACAACACTGGTCTCCGACTGGTACTTGGATAAGATGTTTTTGTAAAAGTCAGTCACATGATAGGGCTAGATCTGTCTATCCTAGCTATAGAGAGTTACTGTATAGTGATGCACAAATTCCAAATAACCATTGCGTTAAGGGGGGGGAAGAAAGAGGCAGTGTAATGTGGAGCTCTAATAATGGAGGAAAAAAAAAATTTTTAGAATAAATAAAAGAATAAAAATTCTCTAAGACTAGTGAGCATTTGTAGTCTTATAACCGTTCATCACCCCTTTAAGACTGGAGGGCATGGATACCATTCATAATACCTTGGGGGGAGCCACCTCGGAAGGTGAAGTCATTGAGATGTGCACCGTCTTTGAAGAAGAAGAAAGTAGGAAATACAGCAACACCCCAATCGTCAGCGAGTTGGTCAAGGTCGTCAACATCTACATCGTAGAATTCAATGGACCGGTACTCGTCGCTGAGCTTTTCGAAGGCAGGGCGAATATTAATGCAAGGACCGGCCCATGTAGCGAAGAACAGGACTGCGACTTTCTTCTTAGAGTTGATGGCCTTCTCGGTGAATTTAGCAGGCCCAAAAATAATGGAGTTAATATTTTGATTCCTGAAAGACAGTAGTATAGGGAGGTTAACGCAAAAGAATCAGGAAAACATACGTCTTGATAGCATGGACAACCATTTTGGCAGAATTTGATCAGGAAATATTTTTAAGAAATTGGTAGAAGTAGATTTGAAACACGAAGAAGGGGGAAAGAAAAGAGGATGAGAGAGAAAGATGTCTAGATGATTTTGAAAGCTGACGAAGAACAAAGAGAGGGGGAATATGGGATTTAAATCAACTTCCGGTCAACGAGGGGCACAATCGCAATGATACCCACCTCTGGTTAGTCCACAAAGCACATTGGTAGGTAGGAGTATACAGTATCGTAACCATACTATGGACGATCTGCGCAAGTACGTGAGTCATGCACTACCACCACTGCGGGACATAGATCTACTAGTCGTCTATAGGATAGATAGGCGGAAAAAGAATCCAGATCTAGTGTTCGGCAGTGGATCTGATACTGTTACTAAACGTCTTGACTAGTGATCCCTTTATATGGAGATCTATGTGGATTATAGGATGTTTCAAGATAGGATACTAAATTAGAGACTACTGTATAACAGATAACTACTTAGGCAGTCATAGACAAAAAGGGGGAAAGAATCCTAGGTGACTGATCTCGATGGGACTATGGCGTAGTAATTTCGATCGAGCCGGTGGTGGGGGGAGAGATGGGGCATCTAAAAATACTGTATATAGCTCTACAGTCGATCTCGATGGTGTGACAATTTTTCAATAGTGAAAAATTGGTGCCATCTAAGCAGAATCCTAAGCATGACGTCAAACAATCAAGCACACAAATGACAGTAGTGCCTCAGATAGCACTTGTCTCGAGGCAGCTGTACTACTCTTCCTCTGTTATACTGTGGTGAACAAGTTTGGCTTCCACAGGTTTCCTCTCTTTTTGCCTTACACGGCACTAGTCTACAATAGGTTTAGACAAATATGTGTGTATGCGTATTTTATTCCTCCCAATGGACAAGACCATACCAGTATCGATATAAGTGATCAACTTTATATACACAAACCAAAAAAATACACACAACTTCGAGAAAGTTTGTTGGAGGCTAGTGTAGTAGTCAACTTAAGGCGACTTACTAGCCCAGGCCCAAGTATATTACCTGAAAGGAGCGGGCTGCTTGGTATAATCCCCAGGTAGTTGCACAAGTCTAGATGCCAGAGCAGAGAAAGATGTAGCAGTATTGCCTGTACTGCAAGAATTCAAGAGATACCCTGAAGGCCGGTGAAAGTGGCCATGAGAGGATTCCTAGGAAGTGTAGTCCTTTGCGCTGGGAGATAGCATAGCCTCCTTCCATGGGCCTACCAAGAACCGCTTTACGATATAGCGGTGTTTTGACATAAGGATAGATGTTTCTGTTGATGTATATTATAGCAAAAAAAGATAACTTATATTATATAGTACAACCGGGGAATTAGTTGAACGTTATACCAAAATTCACTTGGATAAAATTATAATTTTAAAATAAATCATATTTAATGCTTTACTACTATTATATGAATTTTTCTAGGATATGTTTGTACACAACTGCTCTATAGCATATATTTCGATGACTGAACGAATAGTTTTCTGCTCCAGTAGCTCTGTCCCGCACATTTTTCTTATACTTTTGCTTTGCGTTCATTCAGTCACTGTCTTCCGCTGTGCATGGATCATAGGGAGATTATCAAGAGACATAGACCCAATAGGAGAGAGTCATGTTTCGAGTTACTTAAGATTTTCAGCGCGCCAGTAGCGTGGACTGCAAACGAGTCTTGCAGATGAATCCTGAACATTGATATAAACATCGATCTCAAATATTGGATAGAGGTAAAGATATCAAGAAGAATCTAGACTTATATTTTAGAGAACATCTATGACATCTTCTACCCATTATCGGTACCCAACTCTCCATATGCTGAGATTAAACCTACTTCTTGTGTTAAATGCCTTGATTCTGGTATACTAGAGAAGGTCTAAGCACATAACAGAATATTGAATTATCCGGTATTTCATCCTGAAACTTGAAACCTTGGATATATATATATATATACATACACAATAACTTAGTGTACAAAGTATCCCGGAAATATCGAATTTATTTATACTGACTTGACTCGATTATAAAATTCGGTATTTTAAGAAACTGCATGAGTCAGAGCACATACACAGCCTTCTCCAATAAGTGGCTCAATAAGATCCAGCTTCAATAAAGTGATTAGGTGAGGATGATTAGGTGGGGGCACCTGCCTTGAATTCTTAACTCAGATCTGACAATATATTCCTATACCGAAGGTGAAGGAGCATTACAAGTAAATGGTAGTAATAGCCACAAACAAACAGGGTAGAAGAAGTTGGACACTCTGTCAAACATAGTCAAGTATTATCTCATTAGTAGCAAAGATTACCCATACGCTTTAAGCATGTTCACATCCACAATATGCGATTCCTGTTCAGTTTATAATTGAATTTGAGACTTAGGCATTGACCTCTTCTACATCAGTATCTGTACCTTATTTGAACAGGATAGAATGTAAATTAGGTACTTACACCATTTACAATAATTTCTAGGTCTTTACTGAGCCTAGATACCATCTCATACATCAGGATAAAAAGATCACCACTTCCACAATAACTCCAGCAAGCTCTTACGCACAATACCTGAGCATTAGCAACCATTCTTTCCCCAACACACATCCAACCGTATAATCGTACAAAATTCAGAACATCTCACCAGAGCTTAAGATCTATTTCCACTGCACTGGATCAACATCAATCTGTTGCCAGTATTTGCCCAGAAATCAGCCAATGTTTTCTTTTCTTTTCTTTTCTTTTTTTTTTTTTCTTCTTTGTTGACGTAGCTTGAAAGTCACGGAGCTTATCTACATATACCAACACATTCGAGATTTATCAAGCCTTTCCTGGGCGCTATTATCGTACTGTTTCTGTTGAATCTGACAAACGTCGAAGCTCTCATCCTGGGCTAGATCATGTTCTGGGGCAGATGACTTTCATTTATGAGAGTGCCCTCGCATAATTTGCTTTCATTATCAAGGTCCTCAATTACAACTTCCAAGTCTCTACTGGAGTCGCTATTTAATCTCTAGTCTGCAGAGGTTCTGCTCAAACCAAAATTAGCATCACTGATACATCGTGTCGTCAGACCCAACTGGTTTGGAGCGACGCACTATGGCCGAAAGTCCACAGGAGCAACGGACAAGAAAAAGATAACAGAAAGTCGGAAGTGTAAAGGGAGTAAGTGAGTATTACGGCAACTTGTTGCTTGAGCACGGAGGCTTGTAAAGGTGACACTGCGCGGGGTGTTAGAGAAGAAATTGTAGATAAGCGTACAATGCTATGGAGAACTCGAAAGAAAGTGAAGAATATGAGAAGGACATGAGAGATCTGACTGTTGGTAAGTTCCAAGAACTGCCTCTATGACCTTCCTCGAGCTATCTAGTTACCTTTTCCTCTGGCATCGAATATATGTCCTAATAAAATGTTTCCCCACTGTAGTCTTTGGTGGCTGTAGGACTCTAGTTCACTATATCTTATGCATAGTCGTCTGATGAAGGGCCAGCCTTCAACTATCTAATATGTATATGTGTATATGTATATGGGTTACTAATCAGGGTGATTATTATAGCACCAGACAATGCTACATACACACACGCGCGTATATATATTTAAATATATGGATTGATACATATTTGTAAACAGTCGGACATTCCATGAGCTTACATAGGGAAGCTGGAAGTCACCCATCAGTAAAGAGCGCTAGTTCAACCCTGGAGCATATTTACATATAGTTCAATATTACCACTGTTCAATAACACGTCACGACAGTAAGCTCTTCATTTCCTGGCATGCTGAAGGTAAATATTATATACAGTGTATGTGTCTTCGAAAAGTTTAATCATAAGCACAAGTACTGAGTAGTGGACAAGGCTGACGATGAATGGATAGATCAGCGAATTCATACTTGATCTTCTCGAAATCACCCTTCTCTTGCTATATCTAGTCTTCAATGGCCTTGTCTCCTTCGCGTACAGAAAGACACTAGCAGAAATATAGGTATGTACTAATACTATGCGGGTATGAGTACTTGGATGTGCTCTTGGTTGTTAGGGTGAGGGGTTCAAGTTCCTAGAATCATCGATGCTATGCCACGTTGAGTTTACTCTATACGCCAAGCGTCGGGAGCTGAATATATATCTCAACTCGCTTATAGGATTAATGAGTAGTAGCCATCAGCTAATCATTCAACAGTATACGAGGATGCTGCCAATAATCTCAAAGAGTGTAAAACATCAGTTGCTTGGACGAAAATATACCGGAGAAATACGTAGTATTCTGTTCATCAGCTACAACTTGAATCCTGCTAACATCTGGCGGGGTTACCCCGCGATCTGCACCGCATCCATCAAAAATTGACAGACCAACACGAAATGCCCGCAGTTCATCGACTAGCTTCGATGGCAATCACGATTTTATTCAAAGTCATGCGGGGATTTCCGAGCAGTCAATGAGTCAAGTCCTGCAACAATCCCCTAAGGGATCAAATATTCACACCCATAGCCGGGGCCAGATCAGTATTAGCAGGATGGGCATGCGACAGCTCTCCTTCTCCATCTGTCAGGCCCACCTCGTGCAGCGCAAGTCTTCTGACACGGACCTCTCTCGGACTCGCCTAAACCTTGTTAGCCATGCACGGTATGACTTCATTTCCGTCGTGGTAATTCCTTTATTCCGCCTGTGAGTTTACCCAGCCTTCTCTCCCCTCTTCACCCCTCTTCCCGTCCATCGGGTTACCGCTGGTGGCTTGCAGTAGACATGAAAGAACGTGGGGTGGCAAGCAGGGCCATGGCTCTCGGATTGCCATGTCCGAGCTCAAGCTTGCTCGGCAAGATGTCCGAGTGCGTACATAGAGAGACCGACTGCGGCAGTTAATGTATTTGCTGCCCCCTTGCTCAAGTCGAACGGGTGGACTGGGATACTCCGTACAGAAGTATAGAATGAGTCATGGGATTGGTATGTACTGTAGTTATATCCCTCAGTTGTACTCTACGGGTGAGGCCGCTTATCGAGGGTATCCTTCCTTGATAGGTATGATTACCGAAACAGGCAAGACGCTCCTAGGCTGCCCCTCCCCGGATCTGGGGTTATCCGCTGGATGGCAAGTAAGTAGCGGGGAGCGTGCCACTGTGGCTGAGTGTTTTCTATCTGTGATTCCATGGTGAGAAGATGTCTACTACTAACTTTCTATAGGATATAAGGAAAAGCGTGCGGGTGTTGCACCTTCATACTATCCACCAATTACGTACAGGATGCCCAACTGAACTAAATAGTAGGCAAGGATAGTAGTAGAGGGGCGCATGATATGATATCATAAGTAAGGGGGAAAGGAATGCGAAAGATCAGGTTCCTGTCTATCTATCAATCTGTGAGAAGAAGTCAACTTCCCGGCCTCCCGGGGTTAATTCTGAAAACATAGCACGGAGCAGTCCGAGGACAGAAAAAAGGGGGGTGAAACTGGGGCAAAGGCGGGAATGTTGGCTGGAGAAACTGGAGCTGGAAGGTTCGATCGCCCGCAGTAGATGGATCAAGCGAAATTCGGCTCTGGGGTCAAAAGTGACCCAATCCCAATTCCATGGCCCTTACTATTAATGGCAGCTGATGACTGGGGATGATACGTAACTTGCCCCAGACACGAAAAAGCTAAGGCTACCGACTTCAGGTAAAACGACCGGCACCGTCACAGCTCCATTGCACCGTCCAGGGAGAGACGAGAAAATCCCGGTCTTTCCCCGATCTGGAGCAACTCCACGTTTCTGTGTCCAATTCGGGGAGCATTACGCGATTTATGATTGGTGGCCAATCGTCCTCCAGCCGACGGTTAGTCAGCTGTGGGAGTCCCACATGGGAATCCGCTCAAATGTCACTGATTGGTGTGGGGGAAATCCCTCGTGATGGTCGGAGATTATCCACACGGACCAATCACCATCGCTTGGGCGTTGGTTCGTTTTTCCCCCACGAATTACTACTACTAACTGTATACTTAGTACCTATACTACTAAGAACTAAGCCACTGCTGGGTCCCCCGTATTTTCATCGTGGTCCAGTCAACCAATCTCTAATTACGGCATGGAAATCTCGTTGTTTTACCTTCTAGTAGTACTGCTTGCGAGGCAAAGGGTGAGCACACAATATTCATGTGAAAATGGACAAACTATAACGGCTAGCACTTTTAAAATAGGAAGGTGTCTAAGATAACTAAGTCGTTATAGTGCTGTGCCTTACTCACTCTTTATCAGGAATTGAGGCATGAACTGATTGACTACAACAAGCTGATCCAATCACATATAGGTGTAGGGCTTTTCCCACAGTAGCGGCATGCAGCATGTTGTGATGGCACACATTGACAGCAAGGAACCGCCCTTCCATGCCACCCTTCATTACGACACTGTACATGAAACAGAAAGAGAGCTATCTGGTCTATCCACCTGGAGGGAACCGGAAGGCTCTAAGCTCACCATAGATGCCTGGTTCTACCCCAGTGCGCCATCCTTTCTCTCTCTACTTGTGGGGTACCGAGCTCTTTCCTCCGATTCTCGCTGCTCCCGCGACCTCTTCTCAAGCCACAATTAGCCTTTAGCAATACGTACACACTACTACACAGTAGCCTGCTGGTCCCTCCAATACTCCACTCGGGCGCCAGCTAGATAATACTATGTTCCCGTCTGGGGGAGCGAGCTCACAAGTCACCCGCTCAGATTCTGGGCCGTTACGGCTCGCAATTTCCGACGGAATTATTGGACAGCGCCAACAGAACATTCTTTGTAACCTTGCGAGAGGGTTTGTCTCCTCCGGTTGTCGGCACTATTAAGCGTGACATCGGACCCTCTATCACGTGGATGAGCTTGTTGTTCATACTCCTTCCATGAATATGATTCGGGGAGATCACATTGCAGGGGTAATAATTCACGCAGGGTTTGGATGATGATTAATATTATTCATCCGTAAAGCCTAGTGGCCAGGTCTAGAGCAAGGTGTGCTTTGCACCCCATTGCTGCGATGATTTCTTTTGCTGCTTCTATGAATTTTGACTGACAACTCGCATGCACAATGTGTGTGTGTGTGTGTGTGTGTGTGTGTGTGTAGCAGCAGCGCCAGCAGCATCAAGAATTTGGGGCCGATCCACCCGCGCGATATTTTGCCCCAGTCTGTGACCAGCACCATTTCACGACCCATTCAACGCTACCTACACCCAGAAGTAAACGTCGGTTTGCTCCTATTGATGACGTTTACCTACAATTCTGATGCTACAATTTCTGAGGCTTTTTCTTCAATAATGATATTCTTTCAATGCGTAAGGAGGAACATTGTAAGGATCTGAACGACTCATCCGGAGAGTATCACTAGGTCTCGATGCGGCGGGCGAGCCGAATCCAAGGACTCCCGCTTTTCTCCAGTTCCTAGTTTCAGTGGGTCTCCCAAACAGTGACCGCATTTATTGAATTCTGTCCAAATAATTAATCCCCCGAATGAACTAAACCGCAGGATACCGTTCCCAACTCCCAGTGTCGTCCCAGGTTTGGTCCGGCCCAACGATTCGCCCCTCCATCGGCATGCGGGATCGGCTGCGATCCTACATTGGGCAGCTGGCGGGCGGGCCTGCCCTGCTCCTATCCCTCATGCTGCATAGCGCCTGGCAACTGGGCTTAGTCTCTCCCGGGTCTGGATGCTGTAGGCCAGCGACAACCACCTGGTCCATTATTAATTCCTGATGCATTGGCAATGATACCTTGTTAGTTGGCTTCCTTTCCCCCAAAGAGGCCCTGCTGTACTACAATGTAACTTAGTAAGGATTTCAACAGGGGGAAACGATATGTGCATGATCGTCATAAGTCCACTCCCTCTCCACCAACTTCAAGACTTAGTCCTCTCTGCCTTCGGCTTCGAGACCGCATGACATATGCACCGTCCGTACTGGATGGTCATCGGAATACCGAGTGTAAACAAGCTGCAGGCTGCACTCTTTCCAAGTCATTCTACACAACGGATAGCTGTGTTGTGACAATGGCTATCTACTGACTCATACGTAGATGGTTTTCCTCAGCGCGATCCAACCAAGGAGACGACACTTCATCAACAAAATGAATTCGCGAGTAAAGAGGACCGCTGTGCATGTGTGTGTGTCTTATCATAACGATCATCGAGGTAGGCTCCGATAGCGCAGAGAAATCCACCCTAGTCCGAGATCACCATACGCGCACAGTATATTACTAGAGAGCATACGGGATAATCTAAACGGAGCGCTTACGGGCCTCGGTTCCGTGGTATCTGGCTGGCTGACCCATACTCGGCTGTTCAGCAAAAGGGAGATCGTGATGTGTACTCCGTACCGCAGGGGCCGATCCCCGATCAAAGAACACAGTAGTAGACTTACGCTTTGCAATACGGATCCAGCGGGAGAGAAAATCTTATTAGAGACAAAGAGCCGAATGATTTACATTCTGGTAATAATCACTATTTTCGAGCCTACCTGACTGACTGACTGACTGACGTAAAAGGGGGCAATGGAAGGGAAGCCGACGGAAGCAGACCCGAGTTTCTGAGACGCCGTGTATCTCCAGTCCAGAGTTGCGAGTGCATGCAAGCAAAAAGAAGTCACAAGAGCCGGAATCTTTTCCGACACCAAATATGACGCATCCTCCCTTGGTGTGTGTGTGTGTGTGTTAGTTAACTAACTGACTCCGGAAAAGTCACCGCACTACTCCGTATGTATACCGCCCCGTGGCTGCATCCCTGCACGGAAGAATAGCGCCATGACAGTTTTGAGGATGTCCCAGGGTCAAAAGTAGTCGCGAAGGAATATTCTACCAAATAAAAGTTTCCCACTGTAAACACCCGATGGGGAAAGGTTTCCAGAGTCTTGTGTCTTGTCTCATGGGGATTGGAGATAGCACGTTTAGTTCAGACCAATGGCAGGATCTTGAATTTGCTCCCGGTCCCCTCCGGTGGTGGCCAAGCTGCCGATGACTGGTTGTGGCGGACAGGGCCAGTAACGTGACCGGGCCGATGGAGACCACCCCCTCAATCGGGTATGGAAAACTGCCATCGCCTTCTTCTGGGTCCGTTGCTACTCCTTTGTAGTGGTGGGGAAGAGGAGGAAGAGAGGGAGGGGGGACGGGCTAAAAGGACGGAAAATACGGAGTAAGGGGACGGGAGTTGGTTCACTTGACTGAAATGGGTAGACTACTTCCCTACTGTACGTAGTTTACACACTGAGAAAGAAACCGGCTGTGGAACGGAAGCTGAGGAACTGGGTGGAAACCACTAAATACTTAGTAAGTACTTCACTAAACTTGTTATGGTCGGAGGAGGAGGGGGTCCTGCGTTTTGTGGTGGATCTTAACAAACAGTCATGGATTTCTGAATGGTCGTTGGCGTCTCCAGTGGGGGTGTTTTGTACAGTAAGCAATGCGCAACGACTGGCTCAAAAAGGCATCCGTAATCTGATTGTGTCTTTTTCATAGGTATTATTATTATTAAATTCTGATTATTATTTCCTTTCCCCCACCACTCCGACTGGAAAACCCGCTTTTCCTTTTTTCCCAAACCTCCAACTCCCCCCAAAAAGGGACTAGTCGATGCGGTCTGAGGTAAATACAGACCCGCACTAGCGCCGGCCTTCTTTTCTGGCCAGCGTGACTAGTGAATATAGTCTAGTCCACGATAGGTAGCAAGAGCCTTTTTCACTACTCAACTAAAATCCCCCGGCGTGGTTTGACGACGACGATGACAACCCCGATGATGAGGATGAGGATGATGATGATGATGATGATGATTAACCCGGGTCAGGTCCTCTTTTTTCCTTTCCCCTAGTCTCAAAGTCTAGTACGGAGCACACCGTCCGCCATTGGGTTTCCACTTTCTAGGCGGAATTCCACGGTTCTGGTCTGGGGGAGGCGACCATGGCGAGTGGATCTGGGGCTCATCATCCCCAACGCCAACGCCTCCTGACTGACTGGTTTTTTGACTGACGGTTGGAAAAGGCACTTGCGACATTTGCTGCTGCTACTGACACTAGTTCAATCGTACTTAAACATTCTCCTTCCCGGCCCCAGGTCATGTCTCGATTTTCGTCCCTTTGGACGAAAAGATTGGAACGTGGTCCTGTGATTCCTTTTTTCTCTTTCTCTCTCTCTCTCCCCCTTCCGGCGGAAAGTGATTCTCTAACTTAATTCCTGTATGGATTTATTTTAAATAAATTAAAAAAAGAAAAACAGAAAAGGAAAAAAAGGAACATAAAAATCAAAAGGAACCCTCTCCACTCTTGTTACTTTTTACCTCTGTTGGGTCACGTTCTGGATTTCCTTTTCCTACTACACACCTCTTCCTCCACCTTTCTCTTGTTCTAACTCTTACTTACTCCTTACTCCTACCCTCGCCATCTTTGTCCTATTACCTATAATCCTCTTTATCTACCAAGAAAGTCGCATTGATTATCCTACTCTGATTATCGCTATACTACTCCTCGCCGTTTCTCTACAATTCCTCTTCCACCATTGATACGACAAAAAGGCTGGCCTACTCACGGATGATCTGGTTCAACTGAATTCACGCTTTGCATAATGACTAACACTGCTGTATCAACAACTTCCCCCACCCCTCAATCCACCGTGGAAACCGAGGCCAAATCCAAGAGGAAAGCCTCCACTGCCGGTCTGCCCGCCAATGCCCGCCCTGTAAAACGGAGGGCATCCAAGGCGTGCTGCTGCTGCCGGGCTCGCAAAGTGCGGTGTGATGTGGTCGAAAATGGTTCGCCCTGCACGAATTGCCGCTTGGACCAAGTAGAGTGCATTGTCACTGAGAGCAAGAGGAGAAAGTTCGTCTACGTCGAATACATGTCTTCCGTTTTTCCTCCACAGAAGTGCCGGCTAACCTCGAGCGCGCCTTGTTGCCACTGTTCAGGAAATCACGTGTTGAGGTCGATAATGCAAACCCTCATCAGCTGTCTCAATCCCCTGCAGAAATCCCCGATGACGGGGCTAGTCTGTTCAGGCGACTTAGCGAGTGTCATGGCCTTTCCGATATGGCCCCGGCTTCTCCCTCGCAGCGCTCTGTAGATCTGGATCAGGGGCAGCATATGCCACACCTGTTATGTTCGTATCCCACCTCGATTGGTCTCGGAGCTTGTGGCAAATGACCCAATCTCCACTGTATCATTTTCGATGAGATGCTAATGCGTACTTGTACAGATCAAAGCCAAGCGAACAGAATTGGCTCCGGGGATCGCTATCGAAGAAGAATGGCCCCGAATCCCGCTGTCCCAGCGACGCTTCCTTTGCACCATGTGACTTCGCAGATTCAACAGCTGCTGGACCCTTCCTTTGCCAATACCAGGTCTGGCGGTGTTGTCCTACCAGACTACATCCGCGGATTGCCGCCACGTCTGCAGAAAGAGGACATCGACTATTTGTCCATGAAAGGAGCTTTGACTGTCCCCGACGTGGGACTACGCAATGAATTGCTGAAAAGCTACATCCACTACGTCCACACCTATATGCCCCTCCTTGACCTAGAAGACTTCCTGCAGACGATCGTTCAAAACGATGGCATCCGCCGTATGAGCCTATTGTTATTCCAAGCCGTGATGTTCGCCGGCACAGCTTTTATCGACTTGAAGCATCTCCACGCGGCCGGCTACCCCACCAGAAAGGCAGCTCGTAAAGCTTTCTTTCAGCGCGCACGACTTCTCTATGATTTCGACTACGAAGTTGACCGAATCTCTCTCGTCCAATCATTACTCCTAATGACCTACTGGTATGAGACGCCTGATGACCAGAAGGATACCTGGCATTGGATGGGTGTGAGCTTGTCCCTCGCACATACCATTGGCCTGCATCGTGACCCCGGCAACTCCCGTATGGATGTCCGGCGCCAACGGATGTGGAAACGGATTTGGTGGAGCACATATACGCGTGATCGTCTGATCGCCTTGGGAATGAGACGTCCCATGCGCGTGAAGGACGATGACTGTGATGTTCCGATGCTGACTCTTGACGATTTCGAGTTTCATCCCTTCTCGCCGGAAATTGTGAGCATGGTAGGCAACTCAGAGATTCTTCAGAGCGTGAGCCATCAGAGAGAGCTGGCTTTGATGTTCATTGAGAAGGCCAAACTTTGTCTCTGTGTGAGCCATGTTCTGTCGGCTCAATATTCGGTTCTAAGCCACAAATTTGGTGGAACGATGGAAACCACCATGATGTTGGTACCCAAGAAATCAGCAGCGGAGACCTTCGAGGTTCGTCGTTGTGATCAGGAGTTGGAAGACTGGCTGGCCCACCTTCCGACAGAGATACGCTACGCCCCCGCAGCGCCCTCCAAGTTAAATGAGGCGCAGGAAGTTCTTCACTCTCATCGTGCACTCCTGAAGATGGTTTATTTGACCACATCCAGCGCTCTCCATCGCCCTCAGGTCCTACCTGCGATCCCATTCCCTTCGATGGACGCCGAACTACAGGAGATTTCCAGGAATAAGGTGCGGTTTGCTGCGATCGAAATTACAAATATTGCCCAGGATCTACACAGCCTAGACCTGACCCGCTATTTCCCTACAACTGGCGTTACGGTCCTACTTCCCGCTGTGATTATTCATCTCCTCGACATCAAGTCTAGTGACCACAACGTTCGGATGACCAGCCTTCACCGGTTCTACCAGTGCATGCGCATATTACAACGTCTGAGAGAAATCTATGCATCGGCAGACTTCGCTACGTCGTTCTTGGAGGCTGCCATTCGCAAGGCCGGTATTCAGCTTACAGTAGCGCCGCAAGATGTACAGGCACGGACGAACAGCATAGTTGACACCTCAGCACGCGTCAACACTTTGACCCCACCCCCCGACTCTCTCGCGCAGAAGATCCCTGACTTGACGTATCCGAAATCCGATGGCGCAAGACGTGCCAGCCAGCTTCCCAAGGAAAGCGGTCCTGAGTTCGCATCAACGCCCCCTCCCTCCGACGGTAGCGAGAATGGGAGCACCAGCAACATCAACCCCAGTTATCACCAGGATGCCTTCACCATTCCCAACTTCGATTCGGAGCTGAGCATCAGTGAGCTCATGGATCTGGCGAATGATGCGGAAGTAACCCAGAACGACTTCGATGCCTTGATCAACTTTGACGATGCCGGTGCGGACTTCCTTGCCCCCGATGATGGCTTGAATACCGGGAATGGTAATGGGAAGAACTATGGCTTTGGCTTGGGTACCATGAACAATCTGTCCGACATCATGGGTTTCGATACTGAGAAACAAGGCGTTGGTCTGGCCGGCTTGGGAGACGGACAGCTTGCCGACGATCGCGCTGCGGCATCACGCAACGATATGAACAGTTTCGCAGCCGACCTCGATGCGGAACTCGGCCTGAGTCTTTAAGCGGCTTGGAAACACTGTTGCGACGTTGTTTCATATTTGTGCCATGATTTAGAACTCATTTGCTTTCTGCACTGCTCTTGGCGATCTTGTTTGGCCGTTTGTTGAAATAGGCCCGTTTTACAACATATGTGTGCATCAAAGGGAGATGGGCGCTTGGCGTTCGCGGGCTTTTATGTACCGGGTTCAAAATCCTGCGAACCTTGGATCGGTTGATGCTTATTTCTTATGTACTTCATGTGCCTGATTTGTCCCCCTGCACGGGGCAATTGTTCCCATTATTTGTACATACAGAGTCGAAAAGTACGACATGAGAAAATGAATGACCTAACGCATGCTACTCGGATTATAGTAAACTTAGCTTCGTCGGAGAGATGAACTAGTGTATGTGTGTTGCTTGAACTCTGTTTGGCTGGCAACCGGCCAATTGTCAATAAGGGAGCAGGTAGATCGATGAACCGAAAAGGATCTCGACTTCTTGTAGACCACCCTTGCCGGGCATTCTTCAGGTATGTCTGCGCTGCTGCTCGATCACCCTTGCAGTGAACTCCACCCATTGACCGCTTGGGAGGGATCTCCTTGTTACCGTCAATTCTGTGTGGCAGTTGTTGAGTCGATACGGTCGGTTCATGTTTCTCTTCCATACAGTGTGAAAGCTGACAGCATTTGGAGAGGATTATCAGCTAGGATGAAAGAAAAGACACTTGCACATGGGATCAAACAAGGGTGACGCTTCTCAGGGTGCTGTTGATAGGACGTTGTGGTACAAGCCGCCCTCATAGTACCTTCAAAATCTGCTCAGTTGCAGCATCTTGAACAGACCCTATAATACCACTGATCTGTATACCATCCAGGTATCCAGTCTGTTAGTCTGCTGTCCCAAGTGGAGACTCAAGATGTGCTCATGTGAAGTTGGTAGGGTGGTCTAGAGAGGAGAAGGTCCCGTGCATACCAGTCCCGATCAGGCAGGTGGTTTGGCTCACCTCAGGCACTTCCCGTCTGTCTGTCTGTCTCTCCCTCCATCATCCATTCATTTACTACTCTCTTCCATCTTCTTTTCTCTTGGCCTCTTCCCCCGCACCGGGCACTTGATTCAACCGGTTCAATCCCGGTCCCTGCATCATCTTACTCACAGCCACAGCGTCTGCCATTGTGTAACCAACAAATAGCTCTCCACTATCATCCAATACCTGTCCCGCCAAGGAAATTGGGCCCCCGATACCACATTGACTGAGTCACAATCCTGTCTTAATAGCCTTTCATTCCGGGCACGGGTTCGATCAGTCAACTGTTACAGTGCCAATTCGAACTAGGTCCTGTGAGGCACGGAATCCAAACCAAGACACTAAGTACCAAGGTACAGCACTAGCGAGACAGCGTGTTATCACTATTATTGGCGAATTGACCACGGGGTTTCTCATGCAGGGTTCGGCTGCTCCATCCACCCCTCCTCTTCCTACCCAGTAATTCCTTTCCGCCTCGGTTATTGGAGGAGATGCTGAGCTGCTTAACTGACGCCTCACCGATCAGGCCGGAAACGGCGGCGGGATACAACCTCGTTTCCACACAATAGTGTTTGTCTTCTGCAAGCTGCACGGCATTGATAATTGCCGCCAGCATGTATCTTCTATCCACTGGATATGAATTATTCTCCCCTCACACCATGTGGGCCTGCGCCTTTTCTCTCAAACTTTGTCGCTCATGCAACGATGTAGTATATAAAGCCCTGGCTGGGGATGGCATCCCCCACCCATCGGTCTTTTGCTGACCCTTCTCCTTGAAGGACTCCTCTAGTGGCTTGCGGTGCATGTATAGAATCAATCTTCGAAGATATTCAACTAGGTATAGCTGTGACTGAGTCTGTCCTTACATTAACAACACCATGCGCGGCTCTCAGTTGGTGCTCTTATTGGCCCTGGCTGCACTCAGTTGTGCTACGCCCGAGAATAAATGGTCCTCCACGATGAGAAGGCAATTACCAAAAGCACCCACTGGCGTCAAATCGATAAAAACTCCGAACAATGTCACCATCAGGTATAAAGAACCAGGAACCGAAGGCGTTTGTGAAACGACGCCTGGAGTCAAATCATACTCCGGATATGTCGATCTTTCGCCAGAATCACATACCTTTTTTTGGTTTTTTGAGTCACGTCGTGATCCCGAGAATGATCCAGTGACTTTGTGGCTGAATGGTGGCCCTGGAAGCGACTCCTTGATTGGGCTTTTCGAAGGTTGGCCAAATATCGAGGCGGAAAGGACAAAAAGCTTGAATATTCTGACGCTTTCACAACAGAGTTGGGTCCGTGTCACATCACCCCAGAGTACGAATCAATCATCAACCAGTACTCCTGGAACGAAGTCACCAATCTCCTTTTCCTGTCCCAGCCCCTCGGCGTAGGTATGAAATCCTGCTGCCTTGATACATCCTGAGTACATTGCTTACGATCTTATCTGCGAAGGGTTCTCTTACAGTGAAACCGAGGCCGGGTCCTTGAACCCAATTACTGGAGTCACCGAGAACGTCTCGTTTGCTGGAGTCCAGGGTCGATATCCAGTTATTGATGCCACAATCATCGGTTAGTTGTCTGGTATGACTCTCAGTTAGCATTCTCCTCATGTTCCTACTTTACAGACACGACCGATATCGCTGCACGCGCAACCTGGGAGGTACTTCAAGGCTTCCTCGGCGGCTTGTCACAGCTGGATTCTGAAGTCAAGTCCAAGGAGTTCAATCTCTGGACGGAGAGCTACGGAGGGTGAGTGCAGCTTTCAGATCAGATTGACGTATGCTGACTTGATCAAGACACTATGGACCAGCTGTAGGTTTTCTTCTCTGGATGCACATATATGAAGCTGATGACCGAAGTTCTTCAATCATTTCTACGAGCAAAACTCGAAGATTGCTAACGGGGAAGTGAGTGGAGTCCAACTCAATTTCAACTCTCTCGGGATTATCAATGGCATCATTGATGCCGCCATTCAGGTGTGTAGAAATGCAGCTCGCGCAGAGGCTTTGACGTAAGAAACATTGCTAAAACAATGAATAGGCAAACTACTACCCGGAATTTGCTGTCAACAATACATATGGAATTAAAGCTGTAAGTTTGTTATCCGCACCTCGTGGATTTTATATCACTCTTGCTCATACTTGCTAGCTCAATGACACAGTGTACAACTATATGAAGTTCGCCAACACGATGCCCAATGGATGCCAGGATCAGGTTTCTTTGTGTAAACTGACCAATAGAACCTCGCTAGCTGATTATGCTATATGTACAGAAGCAGCCAACATGTGCAGGGACAATGTTGGTGAGTGGTTTTTTTTGCAATTCCCCTGCAGGGATGTATTGATGAAGAGCTTCGCTAAGCTGTTGTACAGAAGGGCCTTATTACCAGTTTGGCGGCCGTGGCGTGTATGATATTCGCCACCCCTACAATGTAAGTGATAAGGATAAGGGTTGCACTTTCCGAACAGGGACACAGCTAATATGTCTACGTAGGACCCGACCCCGCCGTCCTACTTCGTTGACTACCTCAATAAAGACTCAGTCATGGATGCTATTGGCGTGGACATCAACTACACCGAGTCCAGCAGCGACGTATATTACGCATTCCAGCAGACCGGCGACTTTGTATGGCCGAATTTCATCGAGGACCTCGAAGAGATCCTCCGACTCCCCGTACGCGTGTCTTTGATTTACGGCGATGCTGACTATATCTGTAACTGGTTCGGTGGTCAGGCCATCTCACTCGCAGTGAACTACACCCATGCATCTCAGTTCCGTGCAGCGGGTTACACGCCCATGACGGTAGATGGGGTTGAATACGGGGAGACGCGCGAGTATGGCAACTTTTCTTTCACCCGCGTATATCAAGCCGGGCATGAGGTCCCATACTATCAACCGATCGCAGCGTTGCAGCTGTTCAACCGTACTTTATTTGGATGGGATATTGCAGCGGGTACAACTCAGATTTGGCCCGACTATACCACCAACGGCACTGCGCAGGCTACACACACGCAGTCGTTCGTACCACTGTCCACAGCCTCAAGTACCACCGTCGACTAGGATTGCGGGGAAATCTCCTTCTTTGGCATGGCTAATGTTGTGTTATTTGTTCCGATACTTGTCCTTAACCTAAAAGAGTGGCACGCAAGCTTTCTTAGTCATGTTTGCCTTCAAGATGATTTATCCTACCACGACGTCGTCCTACAACTTATCAGGTGTTCTTGCAACACTTTGCAGCGACCATAAAGAGTCATGTCATATTAAGTCCATTACGGTAGTTCGTAACTTGCTGTGGCTAACGTAATTGTGCCTCAGCTAGATGTCGTGATACGCTCCAAAACCCAATCTGATCATGGATATCCAGCGAAATAACAGAAAGGAAAAATAAAACATAACCAACCACCAAAAAGACAGAGGCTAATGCCTGGCCATCATGGAACTCCAGCAACCTCCTTCCGCTGAAATGGAATGCGTGTATATATTAGAAAGCTTAGTCATCATTTCACGATAGCCAACTCCGGCTCCTGCTTCTTCTCGGAAGGATGTTCTTCCAGCGGAACACCCACTTCTTGAGCGGTCTCATCCGAAAAGTTGAGGTCCGCTTCGACGTCGGTATGCTCCTTGATCTTCAAGAACACTACGGGCGACGCGATGACAAGACTGCCGGCGAGCAGGCCCCAGCAGGAGGCGAATTCCGTCATGTAAGGGGTTCCCACGGCATCCATACTGCAGCAAAGTATATTCATTAGCTTCTACGCCTAAATTCATGAGCGAGGGGGCTTCTAGGACTCACCGCCACATGCCAGCTGCACCAGCAGACTGAATGCCTTTGTAGAAGCCGGCGAAGTTGGCCAACTTTCGAGCGTTGTTAGTCAGTGAACCCATGAACCTACACAACCCGTATCAGTCAGTAAAATGCATACAATAAGCGCAGCCGCCAAAGATAAGAGACAACAGCGGCACTAACCAATATGCACAGGTCTGGAAGGCAGCGTCATAGAAACCATAAAACATGTACAAGAACATGGGTCCAACATAGCCGCTGGTCGTCCAGTCGGTATTTGCCTCGACATCCTTCCGGGTGTATGTCTTCTGGAAGGCATAACCACCGCCCCAAACGCCCATTGTGAGGGCAAAAAGGAGTCCAAGACCAAGCTTGGCTCGGACTGGGCGGGTAAGGAACTTCAAGTCGAGGATCTGGCCGAATACAAATGCGCCAATCATTTGCATAAGCCAGTAGAGGAGATTGTTGAGGGCCCGCGTCCGGATGGTGAAAAAAGCACCATTGACACTGTTGAATTGATAGGCAGTAAACCAGTTGCTCCCCAAGAACATAGGAAAGAACAGGATGATGTAGTAGTCGGTCCGAATGGTGTCGTAGAGACCTTTCAATTCGGACTTCCACGTGGGGTTCTTCATCACAATGACATGCGAGCCATCCTTGCGCTTAACATACTTCGAGTCTAAGAGGGCCCAGGCAAGGACAAAGCCAAGCGCCATGAGCACCATGAAGGCGATGTAGGTGCCATCATTCACCTGACCAGCTTCAGAGTGCAGGTTTTGACCCAAAGGTACCTGTATACTAGGGTCAGAAAAGTACTACCATTTGGAGTAAACCACCAAAGGACTCACCAAGCTGCCAATCACACCACCCAGGTTGAAAATCACCCAGAAAATAGCAATGAATTTACCCTTCTCCTTTTCGTTCGGGTAACTCATCATGACCGCACCCTGCGCACACCACAGCAGACCACCGCAGACACCTAGAAGCGCGCCCGCAAATATCAGGAAGCCGGAGTTCTTGTTATGGTTGTACGACAGAAGGGAAGCCACATAGAGGAAGTAGCCAAAGCCACCAAGAGAGAGAGTCAGGCGGAGACCAATGCGGTTTGCGATGGACCCGGCGAAGAAACCAACTACTGCGAAGGTGCTGTACAGAGCGGTGTTGGAATCGCTGACATCGGTAGGGTCCACCTGACCACCTCCGCCCAAACCGCTGACTGCATTGAACATGCCCGGGCAGAGGAAACACACGAAGGAGACCAGCAGAAGCTGGGATTGTGGGGAGGCAAAGTACGGCAACGACCAGGGACCGATCTTGATTGGCTTGTACATCCAGGGTTTCCCAGTGAGCTGGGTTTCCTGACCGGCCTCTGGATCTGAAGTGACGGCGGGGACTTCCTTCTCATGATGGAGGTCTTCCTGTCCCGTTGTAGTGGAAGCCATTGTCGTTGATGGACAGCTTCAATGCTGTATGGAGATGCCCCAAGAACAATGGCAGATGGGGTGAATTGATTTGCGGCTTTTCGGCAGGTCAGCAGGCGTACTCAAAATGCGCAGGTATGTGCATATGTAGACGGGATCAATGGCATGTATGTGGAGGTATAGACAGTGACAGTGTAGAAAGGTGCGTACAGGGAAACAGACGGGACGAATGGTGGCTGAGGGAAAGATGGAAGAGACACCTAATAACGAAAACAAGAAATAAGGGGGAAGAGGAAGAGAAGGAGAAGAAATATAAGAAGTAGATACAACGGAGAAAAGCAAATGGGATGAAGGGTATCACTGTGAGAAGAAAGGACGGAACTACCCCGGGGGAAATGAGAAGGATGACGGAGGAGCCAGCGATCCAAAATATGTAGAAATCTGGTAGCACGCACTGGGGCGGACCCAGAGAACTAAATTTAAAAGGGTTGGACTTATGGTAGTGAAGGAGGAAGAAAGAAAAAAAGGCAGGATCAGGCAAGGATGTCTTAGATGATCCGGGGTAAGAATGAAGGGGTGGGCACAGAACCCAGTAAAGGGAAAACAGTGACTGGTCACGGGCGCAGGCAGAAAAAAAAAAGCGTGAAACCCTTGGCCCAAGCTGCAGCTGTGGTAATGATAAATTGGGTGGAAAGAAAAATTAAGGTCGATGGGGGCTCTGGCTTATTTTTATCTCCGGGGGCTCGGATATGAATCGTAACATCCAGCTGATGGGGAATCTCACCAGTCTAAGCCACGAGGAGAGTGCGCCGATGGTGAGGGATCAACTTGGGCAAGGATACCACGGTGGGAGTAGGGAGGATGAGACAACGGTGATAACAGCCATCATCGGGGAGGAGGAAGACACACAACACAAGAGATAGGCAGAAATAAGGGTGTTAGGTAGCTCCACGATACGAAGAACATCCAGATAGACAAGCAGCCGATTCAACGCCAGTGTTGCAACGCACAAAACCCAATAGAGAATGGGAAAAGTCAATGGGATGACAAGACAAGAAAAGCCGTCGTACCTTATCTCTGGGTCCTCGAGCCGGTGGGCACAGAAGACGCACTAGAAGAACTAGCTTACTCGTTTAGTGAGTGACGGCGTGGTCAGACGGCGAGATAGTCAAGCACCACAACGAATCATCGGTCTCCGACTGACTCTAGCGGGAACCCGATCAGTCGCAGGATGGGGAAGAGAACAATCGACACGATCCACTCGACCCCAAGCGACCCAAAAGTCAAAACGAGATAGAAAACTAAGGGGGGAAAAGATGAGTAAGAGAAATAGAAAATGCGGAGATGCAACTCAAAAAATTAAGGGCGGAGGTAACAGAAAAATATTGACCCAATCAATGGCCAAGGGAATAACAATGAAAAGAGACACTGGATGTTTTGAATGTCAAGTAGTAGCCGATCGAAGATCCGACAAGGAAATTAATCAGACTAGCAATGCACCTCCGATGCAAGTTTGCCAAATGACAACCACGAGGCCAAATGGTCGAGACCCCAAGACCAGTCGCGTGTTATCACGGGAGGGGAGGCTTATCTCCAGGGGTTGGGTTGGAGATATAGTAGTAGTATAGTAAGATGTGAATGGAGCAAAGCAATCGCAGTGATAGCACAGAACAAGCTAGGGAGAAGAGGAACTGTTGTGCAGGGGGGAAGAAAAGAAAGAAAGAAGAATTGAAAGGACGGACGGACCTTTCTCACTGATAATCCATCGACTGGATGTCAGTTGGATAGGATCGATAATCCGGTTTAACTCATCCGTCATCGGATCCATAGTTAATAGGGTTGGTGGTGAAGAACGAAAGAGAGAGACGGAGAGCGCGCGGGCAAGGCCGATGGAGCAGACGAGTCGCTGCAACCAAACAAACCCAGAGTCAGCGGAGTCAGCCTCAAGGTGGTTAATCTGGCCATGGAGCCATCCTGATTCACCCGGGCGGAGCTGCAAAGGCAACGGTGACATCGCTCCTTCGAAGCTTAGCCGAATGCGGGGAGACGATTCGGCTCATTTGCTGGTACGGTCGTCGTGAGGTAGCATCCAAGAACCCAAATCCCTCCTCTTTTTGACCCTCTTTTTCTCTCCCGCTCCGCTAAACCTGCGCTGGTGGCTTTCGCTACCGATGAGGGTTTTCTTGGGTCTTCCCCGCCCAGTGGAGTCGGACCGGACCCAGTAACCGAACCCAGTGACCCATTGGATAAGAAGAAGCACAGTGAAAAGAAGGAGGAAGAAAGAAAAAACAAATCAACCACAAGGAGCGGGATGTGAAATGGGTAATAATGAAAGTATACCCAGGGAGATAGACAAGAAAGAGAGAGGTGGAAGTGAAAGAATTCTAGGGAATGGGGAGAGAGAGAGAGAGAGAGAGTAAATAGGAGTGTTTACTGGAAGAAAGAGAAGCTTGAAAGGTCCGAGAATGGAAATGGAAATGGGAAGGAATGAATGAATGCATGCAGACAAACAGCAACACTTTTCCTTCCTGTTTGGGGTCTGCTATTCAAAGTATCCGAAAAAGGCAAGTACCCTGAGTCACGTGGATATGTATCAATTCAGACGTTGTTTAGTATCTCTGCCGTATTGCCGTATTGTTTGTACGGTTTGTATGGTTTCACTATCCACTCTGTAAGATACGGGGGGTTGTTCGTGTCGGTATTGATTATGACGAGACAGACGAGATAGGGAGCTCAATACTATGCAACATGACCTCACCACATACATACTCCAGTAATTTTGCCTATCAAATTGTGTAAGTAGTTCTCCCCGAATCAATTCGCTTCGTTGGGACTGCTTCCTCGTCTAAATAGACTAGTTCATCAAGTCTATAGTCACTTGCTCCATCGGCTATCTCCCTCAAGAGCCCACTCCGGAGTAACTCCTTACTGCCAACCATGGACGGATCCCGGGGAAAAATGTCACCTCGTCGTCCGCCTCTAATCTTACGCCTTTACTACTACTTCCTGTCCGATCCATATTCATCTCTCTACACATCGACGTCACATTCCGGCCCCATCACGCTCCCCAAACCATGGGAATGGCAACGTCAATTACCCCAAGCCGTTTTTCCCGAGGCCAACCGCACAATCATCATGGCGATCGAGCTTGTTGTCCACGTTGCCTGCCCCTGCCTTTGCCCCATCCAAGTTCCTGGTTCAATGTCACCATGTCCTTTGTAGTATTCCCTCCACGTCTTCTCATTCATTCATAATGTCCTACCAATTTCCCTCCTACCCCGCAACAATTTCCTCTTCCTCTCGTCCCGTCTCATCCCCTATCTCCTCTTAGTAGTTCGGACAGCCCATCCCTCCGTCCCATCCGTCAGTCTATTCTCCCCTCCCCCCTCACATCATCGACTGACTCCCCCAAGTCTGGTTGTGAGCGCGGCGCGGCTCGAAGTAATACCCAACATGCCTGGCAAAACATCCACCTCCCTGCCCCGCATCACCAAGTTCACCAACTGCCGTATCGTGAAGGGACTTGACCTCGTCGAGCAAGACGTATGGATTGATTCAATCTCTGGGAAGATTCTCAAGGATCAGGAAGCCTTCTATGGATTACATCTCTCCCCCGATAAGGTCATCGACCTAGGTGGCCGCATCTTGGCTCCCGGCCTTATCGATGTACAGTTGAATGGTGCTCAGGGCTTCGACTTCTCCGTTCCCCAGGCCTCAAAAGAACTATACGATGAAGGTCTGCGGGCCGTTAACAAAGGTCTTGCCAGGACGGGAGTGACTTCATATCTCCCGACGGTAGTCAGTTCTACCCCCGAAGTCTACTGGCAGGTATGTCTCAATTACCCCCACACCTCCGGAATACCAGTAAACCGAAATTAAGCGGCAAAAGAGGCTCATTCTTGAACGCAGGTACTTCCATCGCTAGGGGCATCTGGAGAGAGCCATCGCGCCGAAGATGGCGCGGAGTCGCTAGGCGCTCATGTCGAAGGTCCATTCATCAGCCCTGGTCGTAATGGCGTGCATAAGACAGAAGTTCTTCGTGCAGCAACATGCTTCGAAGATGTCATCGCTTGTTATGGCAAAGACAACCTCACCGGCCCATTCAAATCAGTGCGCATGATCACAGCAGCTCCTGAGGTTGGAGACATGCTGCCGAACATTCCCTCCCTCACATCAGAGGACATCATCTACTCCATTGGCCACTCGGACGCAACGTACGAGCAAGCCCTCACCGCCACCCAGCAAGGCGCCACCATGATCACGCATCTTTTCAACGCAATGCGCCCCTTCTATCACCGGAACCCCGGTATCTTCGGCCTCCTCGGGCAGAATGAATGCCCGCGACCATTCTACGGCGTCATCGCCGACGGCATTCACCTGCATCCCACCTCAATCCGCATTGCCTACAACGCCCACCCCGAAGGCCTCATCCTCGTCACTGACGCCATGAAGCTATGCGGTCTCCCCGACGGTATCTACGACTGGACCAATGGCGAGCGCATCATCAAGAATGGCGCCCGGCTGACCCTCGAAGGCTCGGACAAAATCGCCGGCAGCTCAGCCACCCTCATTGAGTGCGTCAACAATTTCCGTCGCTGGTCAGGCGCCTCCACGGCCGAGGCGCTCAACGCGGCTTCCGCCACCCCCGCACGCCTTCTGGGTTTACAGGGCGTCAAGGGGTCCCTGGAGAGTGGCGCGGATGCGGACTTGCTTGTGCTGGATGATGAGGAGGACCCCTTCTCGGGCCCCACCTTGACTGTGAGACAAGTCTGGAAGCGCGGGGTCAAGATTTATGATACCGGCAAATAATATGCAGTGAGTGCCTTTTGACTTGCGCACATGCTGTCTGAACGAGTTATGCGCTGCAGAAATTGTTTGGTTATTACTCATTCATGCGTTACGCTCGAATTTCGATCTCTCTAGCAGGCTTGGGAGTTTTGGTTTGGATTATGCTGCTCGTTCCTTCTTGGCTCGCGTCGGTTTAGAGACTTGCATGGAGTGGGCTCTCGTGGGCTCTGTTCATTACCTTTCTTTTTGTACTTGGGTCATTTAAACAACCGGGATAAAGTAGACCTCCCACATGGATAGTAAATAGAATGTCAATGATAGATACAAGCCACTTCGGTTCATTTATGAGGATCTATTTTGTTTCTACATTGGTGTACTAGGCATATTTGAAATAAACTCTATTTCTATTCATTTCGATATGTCTGGTGCTTCCTGCGCAACATGCCAGCGCTATATAATACAAGCAGATCGTGACTTGGGACGAATGACAACCCAGATCACACTATACAAAGGATAATGGTACTGCAACAGCAACCAAAACATCCAAAAAGACAAGCCAGGATTTCAAACAAAGGACAGATAACTGTATATCCATCAACCTTCCCCTGATCTGGCGATTCTTCTTCGCTTTAAAATCATCAATCATAAATCATGTAAGGCAAGCCGACTCCATCGCATATGCATGCATCTGTCGATCGAAGCTAACGCCCTCACTTGGAGACTACACATGCAAAGAAAAAATCTCAATCGCTTGGGTCATGCATGCGCCGTTCCATAATCAACTCCCTGCATTTTATTTTTATTTTCCTTGTGATTTTGCGGTTTGGATGAAATGGCCATGCGCTTACAGACGGGGCTGCTCGCGCTTCCATCCGGCCTCTTCGGCGATGAGCTCCGCAGCACGCTCACCAATGGCCAACACAGTCAACATGGGGTTGATAGTGGGCATCTCAGGGAAGACACCGGCATCGGCGATACGAACGTTCTTCAGGCCACGGACCTTCAGCTTGGGGTCGACGACGGCCATGGGGTCGCGAGTCAAGTTACCCATCTTGGTAGTACCAGCGGGGTGGTAGACGGTGTGGGCAACACGACGACCATACTCGGAGAGCTCCTCGTCGGTCTGCACGTTGGGGCCGGGGGCAACCTCACGCTTGATCCAATCCTTGAAGGGCGACTGCTTGGCAACCTCACGAGCCGCCTTGAGACCAGCCACGATGGTAGCGGCATCATAGCCCTCGGGGTCAGTGAAGTAACGGAAGTCCAGGGCCGGCTTGACGCTGGGGTCGGCCGAGGTCAGGTAGATACGACCGCGGGAGCGAGGACGAGGGATGTTGGGGGTCATGCAGAAGGCATCGACCGGAGTGTCGTAACCCAGACGCTCGGTGTTCAAGCAGAAGGGGATCTGGTAGCAGTGCATCATGATGTCGGCAGCACGGCCGTCGAAGCCATTGGCGTTGGGAAGCTCACGACGCAGGAAGATACCAGCGTCAGAGTCCATGGTGGTCTGGTTGGGGGGAACGGGGCGGTTAAGCTCCCAGATGATGATACTCTCGGGGTGGTCGAGGAGGTTCTCACCCACACCGGGGATATCCTTCACGACGGGAATTCCCAGGCCAGACAGCTGCTCGCGAGGTCCCAGGCCAGACAGCATCATCAGGCGGGGGGTGTCAACGGCACCAGCGCACAGGATGGTCTCCTTCTTGGCGCGCAGGGTGTGCTTGGCGCCCGACTGCAGGGTCACATCAACACCGGTCACAGAGTCTCCGTCAACGTTGACGCGGGAAACCCAGGCATTGGTGAGGATAGTCAGGTTAGGACGCTTCTCCTCGCCACGAAGGATGGGGTGGATATAAGCGACACTGGCGCTGCTGCGACGGCCGTCATCGGGGTTGTAAGAGACGGAGAAGAAACCGACACCCTCGGTCAGTTCACCCTTGGAGCGAATCTCCTTGTTGAAGTCTTCGATAACGGGGATGTTCATGGCGGATGAGCAAGCCTGAACCCAGTCCTTGCACAGCTGGTTGCGGTGACGGTTGTGGACGGGCTGAACGGTGTTGCGCAGGTTGTCCAGAACGCGAGTGAAGGTCTCGAAAGACCAGCCAGTGCAGCCGGCCTGCTCCCATCTCTTGCAGTCGTATTCGAAGGGACGGAAAGAGATCAGGGTGTTGTGGCTGGAGCAACCGCCCAGAACCTTCGCGCGGGAGTGACGGATGTAGCTGTTACCTGTAAAGTAGAATAGGGCATGAGAAGGATGATCTGCGATTGATGGTTGTTCGGATGCAAGGAGAGGGGTTTCACAACATACCCATGGGTTGTTCAACGGTGGGGTAGTCGTAGTCCAACTCGCCGCCAAGCAGGTTGAGCCACTCCTTCAGCTTGAGCACGCGATCATCCATGAAGTCGCTGGGGCCGCCCTCGATGATGAGGATGCGCTTGTTGGGCAGGTATTCAGCCAGACGACTGGCGATGACACAGCCAGCTGTGCCACCTCCGACGATGACATAGTCGTAGCTGTTGACATCGCTAGCGGGGAATTCGTTTGTGGTGGCCATTTTGAAAGATGAAGATAAGAGGATGTAAATTACTTTTATGTAGGGGAGATCAGAAAAAGAGAGGAGATTACGGGAGAAGAGGGGAAGAAGGATAAGAGATAAGGATGAGGAGAAGAAGAGGGACGCGCGATGGAGAGAGGAAAAAGAAGTAGAGAAAAGAGGGAAAGAGAAGTTGGGAAAGATGAAATTGGGGATTTTAAATTTTGCAGGACAAGCAAGAGATGCGGTGGTTTCTGAGGCTGAACCGTCAGGCCATCCAATCCATCCATTCATCCATTCACTTCCCTATCTTTCTGGTTTCCTTATGCTGTTTGACCTCGTCTTGTGCCTTTCTCACTCGTTTTTCTCACCATTCTTTCCCTTTTCTGCCGGGTGGGTCTTCTTCTAAACCCATTCCGGAGAGAAACAGGACCCACACCTTTTACTCCACCGCATCTTTTTCTCAATCAATCTTGGCTTCTGAGTGGTGAACCAGAGATATGGTGGGTCTATTAGTCAAAGCCAAGACTCACGGCAAAGGCGGAACAAAGTTCTTAACCAAAAGTTTTTATCTTTGGTCCGTTTCGGGATGCGTAAGCGCTTTGGCATGCCAAAACTGTTACGTGATCTACTAATCCCCCGGATTGTTACTCAATCTTCCCCAAGATTTAGCCAGGTGTTCATCAGAAGACCCGGTCTCGTACTACGTCTTAGTATCGAGTAGTATACATCTAGGTATGGGGGAATAAGAGGTTGGACTGCAGAATCAGCGGAACAGCAAGTTGCCACGGTGAAGTTCCGAAGTCTGCCCGTCGTGGATGGGCGGGCACTCCACACGAGATCCAAACACTAGGACACGCCACGATCCCGCCTACTAGTTGGGCGCTAACCAACGGTTATTTCCATCGGAGATGCAGGGCCGAAGCGAATCCCGGGATCGAATTGCCTGCTTTGGTGTAAAAGTTGGAACAAGTTGAGGGGAGGAAAGAAGCGATAGGGAGAGAGGGAGAGGCCTGTATACAGATACCGCATTGAGCCATAGCTTACTGAGTACTCAACTTATATCACCTGCCAGTAAGTATCTAATAGATCTCCTACCTGGATTTTCATACAACAGAAACCCATCCCGGCGACCTACTGTGGAAGAGGTCCTCTTATCAATCCAAGAGATTCGCCAGACTTCTGTAGTTTAGACTAAGTAGTAAGTATTTATCTCCCCAAATCTACCAAGTAAAATCAAGAAGATAAAGCCGAGGTGGGAAAATAATGATGAATAAAAGTAAAAAGGAAAAAGAAAAGAAAAAGGATCGCCGCCTGCCGGATTACATCATCGGACACTCCAGCAAATCATCGGGTTGGCGGTGTAGCCATGAAGTACTGTTTTCGGCTTAGGCGCTTCGCCGAGGTACCTGATCTGTACATTAATGCTTCTCTTACTTTCTAATACTTTTTGAAAACATCTCTTTTTTTCCCCTCCCCTCACTTTTATCATATCTATCTCTATCCCCTCTGAACCTTTTTGACTCACCGTTCTTTTCCATTCAGTGGTTCTACAGTCCACTTCATCGACTCTCTTTTCTCCTCCCCTCTCTATCATCTCTCGCACACCCTTCCAACCATGTCCCTCCCGTTCCCTACGCGCCAACTCTACTATGATGGCAAGGTCCAGCCCGCCACTTCCGGCAAGACTTTCCAAACCATCAACCCTTCCAACGCTACCCCACTGGCCGACATTCAAGTCGCCGCTCACGCCGATGTAGACTCGGCCATCGCCGCTGCCGACCGGGCGTTCCCTTCCTGGTCTCAAACTCCTGCTATCGCTCGTGCCCGCATCCTCCAGAAAGCCGCTGCCCTTCTGCGTGAGCGCAATGATGAAATTGCTCGGGTTGAAACTCTCGATTCCGGAAAGGCTTACACGGAGACGAGCACTGTGGATGTGGTCACTGGTGCCGATGTCCTGGAGTACTATGCGAACCTGGTTGGTGGCGGTGGTCTGAATGGCGAGACCACCCAGTTGAGGGAAGATGCTTGGGTATACACAAAGAAGGCCCCGTTGGGTGTCTGCGCGGGTATTGGCGCATGGAATTACCCTATCCAAATGTAAGAACAACTTCCTTCCCTTCTGAATTTTGATAGGACCCTTTTCCAATCGGGTTTTCGAGTGTTCAATGGGATTCTGACAAACCATATACAGTGCGCTGTGGAAATCCGCTCCATGCTTGGCTGCTGGAAACACCATGGTCTACAAACCGAGTGAATTCACCCCGCTCCACGCTCAGACGTTGGCCCAGATCTACACGGAAGCTGGTCTTCCCGCAGGTGTCTTCAACGTTGTGTATGGTGCAGGCGACGTGGGCGCCTACCTGACTGCTCACCCCACGATTGCCAAGGTTTCTTTCACAGGCCAGGTGTCCACCGGAATGAAAGTCGCTGGTTCTGCTGCCGGCAACATGAAATACGTGACCATGGAGCTTGGAGGCAAGAGCCCCCTCATTGTTCTTCCCGACGCCGAATTGGATAATGCCGTGGATGGTGCGATGATGGCCAACTTTTATAGCACTGGCCAGGTCTGTACCAACGGCACTCGCGTTTTTGTTCCCTCTAGCATGAAGGCTGCTTTCGAAAAGCGCCTCCTGGAGAAGATGCAGTACATCCGCCCCGGACCTCTGTTTGATGAGGCCACCAACATGGGGCCCCTGAGCTCAGGCGTCCATATGGAGAAGGTGGCCTCCTACATCCGTCACGGAATCGAGACGGACAAGGCCACCCTTCTGTATGGTGGGTTGGGCAAGCCGCAAGTCCCCAAGGACTTGGAGAGCGGATACTGGGTCCGACCCACTGTCTTTACTGACTGCACGGATGACATGCGCATCGTCAAGGAGGAGATTTTCGGTCCTGTCATGTCTATTCTCTCCTACGAGACTGTCGAGGAGGCGGTGAAGCGGGCAAACACCACCGAGCTGGGCCTGGCTGCGGGTGTCTTCACCAAGGACCTTAACCTGGCCCACCGTGTCATCGATCAACTGCAGGCTGGTATCACCTGGATCAACAGCTGGGGCGAGAGTCCGGCCGAGATGGCTGTCGGAGGCTGGAAGAACAGCGGTGTGGGTGTAGAAAACGGTCGTCGCGGCATTGAGGCCTGGGTGAGGAACAAGAGCACCCTGGTGGACATGAACGGCTCCGTCGCCACCGTTTTTGCTAAACTGTAAATGAAGTATGTTTAATGACCCGTCTATATATATATATGTCTGGATGTCTATAGGAAAAGATGAATGAGAAGTACATATATCTATCGAACAGAGCTGGGAATGTTACTATGCGAATAGTCAGTGTGCTGGTTGTATTCGCATACTAGTAGTACCAGTATCACTTACTGACTAGTATCTTTTCGTAACCCCCACTTTGTAACGGGACGATACCCCTAACGATCAGACAACATACCGATGTATATATAACATGTCATTCATTCGTCTTTTTTGTACAGTCTCTGCCAATCTATGTTCGTTCAGCAATTAAAACGCCATGTAAATCCATCTAATATCTTTCCGGGCACAAAAAAGAATTTCCCAATGCATGACCGCAAAGAGACAGCAGTCTAGCTATCAATTTCGCGAAATGGATGCCAACCGAAAGAATAAACAAAATGAGTCCCAAGCAAATGACTCGCGCAATCTACGATTCAATCTTATCCACCCCTGGCCACCATCTACCAACATTCAGAAGCCGGTCGAATACTGCCCTCGGAGTAGAATCTCTCACGACCTTTCCCCCCCTTCAATGCGATGCAACCCGTGATCCCATGTGATCAAAGAACATGTCTCCCTTCAGAGTCGAATCCAGCCCTCCAATCGCCGAGTCCACCATACGTGAAGACATGCTGTCCGGTGTGAGTTCCTCATCCTCTACCGATGTGTTGAGTTCTGTGTTGATTCGGAGGTCCTTGGGTGCTTTCTGAGGAGGGATGTGCGACGACTGAAGTTTTCCGACACCCACTGGGACAGGAACATATGTCCTGGGTCTGTAGACTAGAGGCGGACCCTGAGTACGTGCATCCGTGCCGGATTGTTCGATTGATTCGAAATAGCGGACAGTCTTGACCTTCAGCTCCAGAGTTGCATCTCGGTCGCAGACAATTAGCGCATATGGGTGTAGCTGCAGCGCCGAGAGTGTCCACATGTGGTTGATGCCGCCTTCCAGGCCTTTCTCCACAGCAAGAGCCTTGTGAGCACCGGTAGCCACGATGACAACTTCGCGAGCATCCATGATAGTCTGAATACCCACGGTAAGTGACCTCCGCGGCACCAAGTCCAAGTCATTGCCAAAGAACCGCGAGTTAGCCAAGATTGTGTCATATGCCAGGGTCTTGACACGAGTACGACTGCTCAAAGAGGAGCCTGGTTCGTTGAAAGCGATATGCCCGTCTGGACCCACACCACCCAGGAAGAGCTCAATACCGCCATAGCGAGCAATTCGCGCCTCAAAGGACGAACACTCAGCTGCGAGATCGGGTGCGTTTCCGTCGAGGATATTGATATTCTGGGGCGGAATATCCACGTGGGAGAAGAAGTGTTTGTACATAAAGCTGTGGTAGGACTCCGGATGGTCACGAGGCAGTCCAACATATTCGTCCTACTTTGGTTTAGCAAATTAAACCCTGCTTGAATAAGGGACTCCGAAGTCTTACCATATTGAATGTTACGACATTTTTGAACGAGATATCACCGTCCCTGTGCCGGCGCACCAGAGTTTTATAGATTATCTCAGGGCTACTACCAGTCGGGAGCCCCAGCACAAAGGGGCGGTCTTCACTGGGCTTGAATGACTTTATGCGACCTAGAACAAAACCATTAGCAAGTGGCGGATATAGCAGAGAAATTAAATGTTTTGTAGAAGCATGAAGAATACGATAAAAACACGATGGGTCTCTGGAAGACATACTGATGATGTAATCTGCAATGTATTCTGAAGCTTCAAGGCTAGTCTCCCTAATAATTACTCTCCTAAAGAAGGACATTAGTTTTAATCAATGTAGAAAAGGCGCTTATCGGGGACGGATGTCATACATGATGGAAGAAATCCGAAGATGGGAATACTACTACGTCACTGATAAGGATGGAGGGGCGATAACAATGAGGGGTGTCACAAAAGCGAGGACAAAGAAATGGAATGTAAAATGGGCAATAGATGTGTGATGAGAATATATGAATGAGGATGAAGAAGGTCAAAGGTAAGAAGATGAGAAGAAGGAGAAGGAGGACTGAAAGGGGAGAGGTGGTAGAGAAGTGGTTGGAGGGAAATGGATATTTTCTGAGAGATGCAAAGAGGAAAAGAAGAAGAAGAATGAGGCAGGGTACCGTTGGGAGGTTAATAATGATTGTTAGACCGGCAACTCCATCCCAACCATGGCTCTGTTACAGTACAAGTTCCCATTCTATCCGGTAGGTCTGGATCGATCGACCATGTGGAGTGTGACAGAATGATACATGGACTTGCTGGACCTTCCCTCAGACCGTGTCATAGTCGGGTACTACTCCTACTAGTACTACTAGTAGACTTTCAAAGTGAGATCTACATCGAGTCAACGCCGAGATCACCATAAAGGTAGGTGATGACGACGACCTCGCCGCTATGATACACCCAAAGAGTACATTTTGAGTCAGGGAAAGGGTTTGTCTTTACTCATGAAATTGCGTGGGCCGAAAATTATTCACCCAGTGTATATTCCCAGGTATCAGGTTGGTAGGCAAGTAGCTGTCCGATGACGCAGCACTTTCCAGTACTGGTAATTTCATCATTTTATCTTATTTTATCGATATGTCATTAGTAGTACTTACTTACTATGACTCCTATGAGGCTGCCAATCAGAGTACTGCATTAGCATCAAGGCAGCTGCAAAAGAACCTGAACGGGTTAGCCGAGAGACAGGGAGGTAAAAAAAATAAAAATAAAAAGGAAATGAGAAAGGCGATTGTCACCGAATGGTATCATCAGCAGCAGCAACGTGATGTTGCAGAAGGGGGTGGCATGGGGCGAATCGGCTTGAGTAGATGCTCAAAGAAGCTTGCCAAGGAGGACATCCCCGAGGCAGGTGACCGTGGTGTGGCATATCTACTACTAGTTAACTATCATGTTGATGATAACACTTGATAAAGAGTTGAAGGGAGGGGGCGCCTAACCTGACGGGGCAGCGTCCCAGTGCTTCCGTTCCATTCAATTGGTTCAAAGACTGTTGGCGGGCGTTGCCGTTGCATTCGGCCATCGCGGCAAACCGGGGAAACAAGCCCTGTGTGTCACAGACCCATGCAACCCTCCAGGTTCCCTACGCTGTGACCGGTTGGTAAGGTATGGTACAAAAATACCCGTCCGAGAGACTACGTACGGTATGTATCATACTGGAAATAATTTTCATCTGTCACTGTTTCGGTATCGTAATGAGAATGTATCTCTGGTACACCACGTGAGCTGCTTCACACAGATTATCCAGCGGAACATTATTCTTCCAGCACATACCGAAGACCCGGTGCAGGGAGGAAGGATGCCATCCATGTTGATTCGACTATCATTCTATCTACTACTACTAGATGGACAAGAGTAGGATGGGCATCATCCATCTATGATCTATCTCCTCCCAAAGGATCTCTCCTAGGCTTTAGAGCTCGGTCTACAAGGCCATATACCCTGACTTCTAGAGACTTAACCTCCATTCCCTTGGAGTTGTTGGCTTCCTTCACACCCGTTATCAGTTCAGTCAAACAGACAGACAGACAGACAGACAGACAGGTAGTAAGTAAGTACTAGCCTGTTAGTCAGGACCTCCCATCCATCTTGGGAAATTAGACTGGACGGAGGCTGGCTCAACCGGCCACTCATCATCTGATTCCCTCTCCGATCCGCCCGGGCTTTATCTGATCCATGAAGCTTGCGAGCTAAAGCAAGAGGTACATACTAGCTTGGTATCAACTGCCGGCGCCGGCGCGCCTGTCTTGTCCGCCCACATTTCTTTGACGTTTGCAACCGACTACCTTATTGACTGGGACTCCCTCGATTCCGTCCGATTCAAGTGGTTGCGTTTCCGTTCCATACCTACAGTGCCTTTTTCCCCTTATCAGTCCTACCACTATCATACTACTGTCCATACTACTATTACTACTCTATTACTTTTGCTGCTGCTACTGCTGCTACCACCTACCCCATCCATCATTCCGAAACAAGATTGCCTTTCTCTGCCATTGCACCCGCAACATTCCTTCCCACGCCGGGCTCTCATGGCCCCCAGAGAGGACATGTTGCCGCCTGGCTGGGAGGATCTAGACAGGTAGGAGTGTACTAGCCTTGGCATTCCCTTTTTCGATCTAATCTCTATTATTCGATCCCTTTCTGTCTCTTCTGTCCATTGATTATTGATACACTCCCCAAGTTACCATTACCTACTCAACCATCTGTTGCACATTACTTTCTGTACTTGTCTGTTTCGTCGGCTCATTCCTGCCCATGCATCCCATCCATAATCTAATCTTTCTCCTTATACCGCCTCCCTCTCCACTTTGATCCCTTCGGAACCCCCCAACCTTCCGTCTCATCGTTGCATTGCTTTTTCAAATCATGGCTGACGGTTAGGCTGTCACATCGTCCCTCGGCAGGCAGATGGGCCAGCTATTTATGATGGGCTTCGACGGAACGTCTGTTAGCCCTCAGATCCGCTCATTGATCAAAGACTACCATCTGGGCTCGGTCCTACTCACTGCCAAGAATCTAAAATGTATCTTCGCACCTCACCCTTTTTATCACTTATCTTTTCCCGATGGATAGTAGCTGCCTTGCAGCCGTGTCTCTTACCTTTCTCTATAACTCAGATGCTGATCCACGTCTAGCTGCCGAGGATGCAACGCGACTGGTCCTGGAACTCCAGACAATTGCCCGGGATGCTGGCCATCCGGTGCCACTACTCATCGCTCTCGATCAAGAGAACGGAGGCGTGAATAGTCTGTATGACGAAATATACATCCGACAGTATCCTAGCGCCATGGGGATCGCCGCTACAGGTTCGAAAACTTTGGCCCACGAAGTCGCAACGGCCACTGCACAGGAGCTTAAGGCTGTCGGGGTCAACTGGATCCTCGGCCCAGTTCTAGACGTACTCACAAACGTACGGACCCAGCCTCTAGGCGTCCGCACCACCGGTGACGATCCGCAAGAGGTGTCGCAATACGGTGTGGAGTTCATGAAGGGCTACCAGAAAGCAGGTTTGGTCACCTGTGGCAAGCATTTTCCGTCATATGGTAACTTGGAATTTCTCGGGTCTCAGACTGATGTCCCAATCATCACGGAGTCACTGGAACAGCTCAGCCTCACCGCGTTGGTGCCTTTCCGCAACGCTATTGTCCACGGGCTGGACTCCATGATGGTTGGGGGCGTTTCAATGTCCTCCGCCGGAGTCAACGTTATGCATGCCTGTCTGAGTGAGCAAGTCGTCGATGATCTGCTACGGAAGGACTTAAAATTCGAAGGCGTTGTCGTTTCGGAGTGTCTGGAAATGGAGGCCCTCACCCACAACATTGGTGTTGGCGGAGGAACGGTGATGGCCAAGAATGCAGGCTGTGATATTATACTCCTCTGCAGGTCGTTCCAGGTGCAGCAAGAGGCTATCAATGGCCTAAAACTCGGCGTGGAGAACGGTATTATCGGGCGGGCACGCATAGAGCAATCTTTACGCAGGGTTCTCAACCTAAAAGCCAAATGCACCTCCTGGGAGCGGGCCCTCAATCCTCCCGGCATCCCTTCGCTTACGCAGATGCAACCGTCTCATACAAGCCTCTCCACCAGGGCATACAATAGCTCTATCTCAGTTGTGCGGGATAAAAAGAACCTCCTTCCCCTTTCCAACATCTTGGATTCAAACGAAGAGCTGCTTTTGCTCACGCCATTGGTGAAGCCGCTGCCTGCTTCAGCCGTATCCCGCTCCGTAAGTGAGCACTCAAATATGTCGCTCGATCCTATATCATGGGACCGGACGGCTTCCGTGCTAAGCGGCGAAAGCGTCTTCAAGGAGCTTGGACGGTCCCTTTCGCGGCAAAGGAGTGGCCGTGTCTTGCACACATCCTACACGGCTAACGGCGTGCGTCCGATACATGAAAATCTCATTGACCGGGCCAATGCAGTGATCGTTGTCACTGCAGACGCTAACAGAAATTTATACCAGCATGGATTTACTAAACACGTCTCCATGATCTGTAGATCACAATTTACCCCATCTGGTGAAGCTCGCGAGAAGCCTCTCGTTGTTGTCGCTGCCAGTTCTCCATACGACTTCGCCATGGATCCATCTATTGGAACCTATATCTGCACTTACGATTTCACTGAAACCGCGTTGGAGGCCCTGGTCAAAGTACTCTACGGGGAGTTGAACCCCGTTGGCTCATTGCCTGGTTCTATCAGCCGCAGTCAGAAGCTGCACCAAGCAAGACAACACTGGCTGGTAGAAACTTGGAATGAGGAGAGAGATGCACGCTCTCTAGATTCTCTTTTGGATGCGGTCAGAGGAGATTGTGCCCAGGGACAGCGTTCCGAATTATTGGGAGTAACGTCGAGCAGCTTCCTGCTTCGGCGGGAGGAGATTGACGAAGCGCATTTCGTCGTTCGGAACAGCAGCACCCAAGCATTGTACGGGTTTTGTTCTACGTACTTCTTTCGCTCCACGGGGACTGGTGTTATTGGATCTTTGATCGTCCATCCTGCGCGACGAAAGTTGTCGATAGGAAATTCACTCCACAGCCGCGCCATTCGAACACTTCTCCAGCGAAAAGGCGTGAAAAGGTTCCAGCTCGGATCACGACTTCCAGGGATTTATCTTGGCATCCCATCGGCGAACCCAGTAGAGCGTAAAAGGCTGCGGCAATGGTTTGCAAACCTGGGCTGGAACACGGCGCTCTCGCGGCCCGTTTGCAGCGTGGTGCTCCGCAACCTGACCACTTGGACGCCACCCGACGGGCTGGTCTTTGGCCTTCAAAATGCAGACGTGACCTATGACCTCGTCCATGGCTGGGATTACGCGGATTCCATCCTTGACCATATCAAGACGAACTCCAGGCAAGGTGTGATAGACATCTACAGGGTAGCTCTAGGAGGGGCTCCACATTGTGGCATCATTCGGGCTACACGGCCTGGCGATGGGGCTATCCTGGGAAGCGTAGTCATATATACCGGACGGGCGACCTTGGCGGAACATATGCCCGCGTTGAAGTCTACCCAAGTCCCGGCAGGGGGTATCTCATCTCCAGTCATTTCTCCTTCAGTTGGTGAGTACGCCACAGTCATGCAGGGGCTGGTCTTGCTAGGCATCAAGCAGATTCGCAAACAAGGCGCCGAGACGGTGATCATGGACAGTGTGAGTTACTATACCGTTTGATTGGTGTTCAGCAAGATCCATCGTCCTAACATACTGATTCTAGGTTGATATCGATGGTAATTTTGACTGCCTGTCAGGGCTGGGTTTTAGCACTCTGCACAGCTTCGAAGAGGTCAATTGCGATGCAGCGACATGGACCATGGTGCCTGGACCTTGACCGCTTTTCCTCTTGTGAACCTACCGAATTTCTCACTTAGTCTCGATACTCATTTGCTTGGTTGCCTGCTGCCATATGTATGATTTCTGGAGGCTTCTCGGCATCGTACATACGATATCCACCATATATTGCATCTTTATTTTTTATTTTTATATTTTTTTTTTGTGACATGTGTTCTCTTGCCCTGTTTCGCGAGCTCTTCTGTTGGGAGAGTTCCACGCCTTTCCTCTCTATATCTGTTCTAAGATACCTTCTTAGCTGGTTCCATCGAGCCGATCAGCCGAATGTGACTCCAGGACTGACCACGTAGGTGTAAGCGATGACTGACATTGGAGGGCAATTTGTACTTGGGGGTGAACGCATTGGCCGCAGTCACAAGCAGGTACAGAGGAGACATACTTTGCGCGAAAATGCCGATCGCCGCTAGATGATTCACGCGATAGCGCCGGTGCGGAAATTAAATTCGGAGTGGAGTGCTGCTGGGCCGGAGGATGTTTGCGAAGCGTTGGCTGATGGATATTGAAAACGTTCAAACGCATCATGTCCCGAATGCGGTTGCTACAGCCCCTCTTTCGAGATCTAGACTGTCAAGGGAGGAGGTTTAGAATCCACGCAACGAGAATTATTAGTATCTGTAACTGTTAGTCTGTAAGATTGATTGAGCAAGTCAAAGCCGTCACTTATGAGGGAAAACGCCGCGGAACATCAGGATTTGCGGTATGAACTCCACCTCCGAGATCCTCCCGATGGGTTTGGGGGATTGTCAAGACCAGTAGAAAGTGATAAAACGAAAAGGGGCGGAGGGCCAACAGAGGCGAAGGTACCGATGAATCCCTGCTGCTGCTTTCGGACGTCGGGGACAAACTGGGTCCGGCCAACAGCAGGAGAAAATCCGTCCTCGTGGATTGGGTGGTTCTCAAGGTACTAGCTCAATCTTACTAAGTAGTAGCCTCCCCAATGCAGTCTTGCACTCTACCAGTATATCTTCTTTCTTGGTCCACCACAGTAGAAGCCTCTATCTACTTTGTAGGTAGAGTTTCTAGTTAGTTAAGTCTGTTCCGGTAAGTTGTCTTCTGTACGGAGTAGTACTTAGTTAGCTTTAAGCCCCACGCGTGGAGAAGGAAAGGCGAGAGGATCGAATCGGCTTGGACTAAACTGCAGTCCCACCCCGCGGGTTGGCGGTCCGTCCGGTTGCGGTGGCCACTTCAATTCAAGTTGGAATGTCCTTTTTCTTTTAAATCTTTATTCCTACTTTGTATTCTAGTACTCCGTATCCCCCATTACTATATTTACTGTAGATTCAATTATCCTCGATTCGTACATTCGATCCCGGGGTTTTCGTGTGGATTTTCCGTTTTCACCTACGACCTTTTTTTTTTTTTGGTTTTCCCTCTCTTCCACCCAAAGAAAAATAACTAATTAAAATAATCAGATAAACTGCAATGATATATTCCCGGTCCTACGTAGACCTGAACCTAGCAGACCGATTATAGAAGATGCAGACAGAGTGTGATCCACACCCACCCAACCAGGGAACTCAAAATGACGACATGGTGCCATTCTCGGGGTCAGATTGGGTAAATCAGCCTTGGATCCAGGATCTCACCCCTGAGAATGAGACTACTAGTATTAGAAGTGCAGTGGTCAGGGACAGATGCTCTAAGCAGGATAGGGTCAAACGAATCTGCTTTTGCCTCTTTTCCAAACACAACCATCCCCACCCCCCTTCCATATCCGTAGTGTGTCGGCAAGAGACTGAACAGAACGAACATGTGACTGGGGCAGCCACACCCTCCCCGCCCGCCCCCCCATAGATTCACATCGCACTGGCTGCAATCCTGTCTTCGTGTCGTGCTAAAATCGGACAGATGATCAGCACGCGATGTGTGAGATTTTGCCCAAACCAAAAAAAGGCACAAAGTCTAGACTCTAAACCATGAGATGGGGTTATACTGTGTATCTAGATACGGATTTTCCACTGGCAGGTGTAAGGCTGGTGCCAAGCACGCCCTGAGGGGGGTCCTCGACGAAAGAAAACTACGAGAAAGGCTGCAGGTGTTTTTGACTTTGGACTTGGTCCCACAAGGACTGGCTTGTGATCCTGTCAGCCTGTCACACACTTGCTCCTACTTACTATTGCTTCCCGTCGGTGATTTGCCTCTTCTATGTGGAGGGAAGGAAGAAGGTTGTACCGTAAGCAAGTAACTAAATACGTGTAGGAAGGAAGGTTCACGAAGCAGTAGGAATTTTCAACGGATTGATCGGTCCCCTTGCATACCAGATTTGTTTCTTTTGGGTGATTCAATCATTTCCCTCCCTATAGATTTATCTTGAATAAATAAATAACAATATGATTATTGTAAGTTTCATTTTTATGTTTTTTTATTTCTTTTCATTCTTCATTCTACAATCAGGAAAGACACTATGCAAGCTCTTCTGTAGTTCCAAGACCCCGCAGTTAAGCCCCATAAGTCCTGCAACTTGCAGGTGTCCTAAGAGGCTTAATATTCTTCTGCTCTCATCAAATGTGTCCATTGTTTCGATGAAAGAGTCTACCCACCCACACATACACACATTGAGGCATTTTCGCCCCGGAACCATAAGAGGGGGAAATCCAATTGCCTCGAACAATCCTACTAACTCTCAATGATGGCAATCACTTTTGGTGGGCCCACACCCCCAGGTCTACACCTCCGTACTAAGCAGATACTTGAGTGGAATAGCTGCATACCCAACTTCCCACGACTAGCTTTATTTGGTTAGCGCAAATTTAAACGCAGCTTATTAGAATCAGTTAGACTCGAATTACTCTGCAGCTCGTGCCCCCGGTTCAAGAACGAGCAATTTGCGGTCCAACCTTCGGACGCGGCTAATCCGGCTTTGTCCCAGAGACTGAGACATCTCATTCGATCATAGCCAATCATGTTTCCAAACTGCCTCCTGAGCAGGACCCCCCCCCCCCCCCCCCTTCAATGGTGGCCACTGGAACCTCTCACTGCAGACTGCTCGGAAAGCTGGGCAAAGGATGATGATGATGATGATGATGATGATGATGATGATGATGATGATGATGATGATGATGTTCTTGTAGTCGACGATGAAGGCATGGGACCTACCTCTCAGCTGAAGGTCTGTTGAATTGTAGACAGGTACCCTGGATACAGTACTGTGTGTGAGACCCTATCCCAGGTGTACAGTAAATTAGTAACTATTTCTAGATGCGTTTTGTATTGTTTGATAGGTAAACCACTTTGGGTACAAGGGATCCCAGTACTTATTTGAGAGACTGCATGCGGAAAAACCAGTGGTGAGCAGCACTAATACAGACAATAGAGCTTTTTCAAGTACTCGTTACACAACCCTAGTACTCACTTAGTAGTATGCTAGTGATCACTCCAAATCCCTTATTTTCTGACCACGTAACTTAGATTTGTGGGTTTGGGTGCCCCGTTAGCCCAGGGCCACATTTCCGAGTGTTGCGGGTGGGTTATTTACTGATTTCTAGATTCTCGCACGAGCGTTTTGGCTAATAACCCCCCTGTAAGAGCATTGTTGATGTATGCAGAGGAGAAACAAGCATATTAAACAAAGAAAAGTAATAATAATGACAATAGAAAAGAATGAATTGATGCATTTGGGTTATATGCCCTCCAGGTAGCAATACTTGTACAATAGTAAGCTTTCAGCTAGGAACTTTAGTAAATCCTGCTGCTGATGATTTTTACGTGTGAGAAATTAGCAAATTAGTTCTAAGTATATGTTGATAAGGAACTTCACAAAATCGATATACATGCGACCGGACTTCAAGGTTGATTGATTGAATCACATAAATTGGCTAGACTGGGCGTACTTACCCATCTCGGACACTACTAACTACACAAAAACATTGAATTCCATGTAGATTTGTTGTTTTCGCTGCATGTGTCAGGGGTTCTACTGCGCTCAAGACACACTTACTAGGAGTATACTTGGCTTTACCCAGCGACGGTTGGCCGTCTTGATGGCTGGGGTCGGAGAAATAATCCATCACTGATGACGGAAGACATTGGGAAAGTTGATCTACCAAACCAACCATCTTCGTTCAACCAAAACAGTATTGCTATTGGAATTACCTCATACAGGTTATGGCCACATCGCCGGATTAATAATTTTCTTTTCTTTTCCATTTTCTTTATTTTTACAGCTTACTACCTGGGTTGGTAAAAGCCGAAACCGCACTTAGGCGAGGCCCTGTATCGAGTACTTAGTAAGTACTATTACTTACTGGTCCGGAACGGACTTGATTGAGATTGGCCAGTACGCAAAACCCTTGAACTTGGAAGTTAGGTCTATTTCTTTAGGTACTATTTTACATGGCATTCTGTATCACAGAAATAGCATAGCCATAGCCCATTATCAACATTTGCCCCAACTTCAGACCGCCTTAAAAGAGGGGTCTGGTGTTTCCCTCGGCCGATGTTAGCCGAGAAAGTTTGAGTCTATCTTATTTAGAATGAGACCACGTTTGTATTTTTCTTCTCTCACGATATACACTGTGTTTGTTTTTGTTCCTTGGCCACCCTCACCTACCCTCCCTGAACTAGTAGAGAACAGCCCAATCAATACCTCGGTAAGTAGTAGCATCTTCATCATCCCGAAAACAGCAGTCGTAGGTGTTCATATTTTAAGATTGGCAGGACCGTTCACAAAACTGGCCTATAGAGTAAGGCTCTGACCCCGAATTCCCCGGGTTATAGTGGGTCTCCTATGAACCAAGTCCTAAGTACTCATAGACTAGTAACTAGTACTTCGAATGTCTCTTTCACGCAACGGCTGCATGCAAATCGGGTTTTCCTGGACAGGCATCACCTGATCCGGCAGGTCCTACATGGGCCTCAGGGACCGAGATACTCGTAGACAGAACCCATAATCTGTAGCCTTTCTCAATCACAACTAGTACCGCATTAGGAACGTCCACAATACCTCCCGTTTTCAAGGTACCAACGGCGGGCAAAAATCAACAATAACACTGGTGTAGACCAGTAGCTCCTGAACACGTGATCAACATTGTGTTGTTCCTGATCAGAGAGGGATGAAGGTATGCCACTTTGTTGACTCACAGCAGTCTACAGCTTCATACAAACTTTGGCACCATCCCTGACCTAGTGGCTGTCATCTTGTGCGCCGTAGCCTAATGATTTTCCCGGGAACGCTAGAGCATACTAGTGTACGACCTCCCGGGACAATTGCTCTTCAAAGACGAGGGAATGCGGTCTTCATCGGAAGTGTCAAAGAAACTTCTCAAAATTTCAGATTTCGGTCTTGTTGTAGTGTAGTGTAGGTAGTCCTGTCTGCTGTCTTTGTCTCCGATCAAACTTCTATTGGGGCTTTCTTCTTCTTATTTTTTATTTCTTATTTTTTTATTGCCATTTTTGCAGAAATACGAATCGAGGGGTTCCAAAGAGGGTAAAACAAATGCAGATAAAAAATTAAAAGAAAAATGAATAGCAAGGAAGACAACCCGAAAGAGGAGGGACGTGTGAAAAATGAAGAGCAAATGAGGGTCTCTCTTTCAGTGGATTAACTACTAAGTGATTCCGAGTCCTTCTCTTTTCTGACGAATTAGGAGTGTTGCGGGCTGCAATACCGATCCCAAATACCCGTCTTCGGCTTCACGGAGGTGGATTCTTTCTTTTTTTCTTCTTTCATTTGATCTTAACCTTGGATGTGCTCCGCATAGTAATCCGAGGAAGAAGCAACAAACGGGATCTCAGCTTGTTCAGATGCTTTTTGGTCTGAGAGCGTGGTAATCCACACCGGTCCAGCGTATCAGCTTCTCTTGTTCAACTTAAAACCCCTTCGGTAACTGTAAAGTAAAGTAAAGTAACCGAATTAAGAATGTGTTGTCTTCATTCGTGGGTACCTTAGGTAATTCCCTTCAAGCTAAACTCGATCCAGGGAAAGGTAAAAAGAAAAAGTGGACGTTTTGACTTCTGTACTTTATCCGTACTGTGAGCCAAATCCCCGAAACGTCTGGCCAGTCCGTCTCAGCTCTTTCTCTCTCTCTTCTCTCTTCTCTCTGGCGCGCGCTCTCTGTCTGTCTGGTCTCCAGTCCCTCCACTCTTCCCCCCTCCCCTCCCCTCCCCTCCACTCCACTCTCCTCTCCTCTTACCAGTTCATTTTCTTTCTTTATTTTTCTTCTTCTATTTACTTTTCTAATTTGTTTTTTCATTTCTATTCTTTTTTCTAACCTTTTTTTATTTTTTGTTTCTCACTTTCCCCTTCTCCACCATCCGCCCCTCTCTTGCTGGCTCTTGCTGCGGCCCCATCGCCGGGTCCGTCTGCCTGGCCCTTCCTCTCTTATCTCCTCCCGAAATCCCCATCCATGCCAGCCTAGGCTCGCTCCGGATCTTGTCTAGTGAATCGTTAACTTCTTTGGACGCTCTTTCCCTGAGGAATCACTCCCGTCTCCACCAACCAAAAGCTGCTTTCTCCAAATGCACTGACTTCGGGCGAATCCGATCCACTCCAGGCGGTGGCTGCTTGCTGCTCCTGCTATCACTATTACCACTACTACTTCTATTACTCCTACTACTTACTTACTTACACTCCGCATTTCTTCATGATCTTTTCCTACTTGCTACTACTTGCTGCAAACTACAACTACCGCCACTACTGCTCCTCCTCCTCCTCCTCCTCCTCCTCTTCCACCTCTTCCACCTCTTTCTCCCCTTCTCCCCTTCTTGTACCTTCCCGGTACTTTGCCATTACTCTTTCTTATCCCACTTTAGGTGATCTACTCCCCTCCTCCTTCCTCGTCTTCTTTTGTCCCCAAATCGCGCCAGTTACGTCCGCGGCTGGCTTCTCTTTGGGTCCAACCCTTCCATGTACTCTCCCCCCTCTAGCTTAACCCGCGTCCTCCGCGCTCGTCGCGACCGTTCTGCTTCATCCTTGCCGATATCGACTCGTCTTTGAACTCTGTCCTTCGTCGACCTCTTCATGCACTTTCATCCGGCCTCTTCTACCTATTGAGTCTGAACGCTTCCCGGCATATTAAAGATACCGATTTTACCTCAATCATCTCGGTTGTCCTAAACGCATCGTGTCCTGCCGCCCCGCCATGGAGGGCTTTGATACCATGGCTATGCCTTACCTGGCCAGCCCGTTATCGCTCGGTAATATGCAGAGCACCGACTACCTCAATTCAATGTCCGGCATGGACCTGCCTGAACAACGTTCTAATTTCGACTCCGAAACATTCGTGAGGTGAGTTGAGCTGACATCCTTCCCTCCATAGTTCGCGTCTGACATACAATCCCGCTAGTGGGGACGACATCGCATTTTCTCAACATGCTTTACCTCCCGCATCGTTGAAACGATTTCCCTCTGGTTATGAAGATCCATTTACAGACATGGTCGCTCCGTTCGAACCTGCGCCGCCCGAGCAACCTCCTGATTCTATAGATCATAACAATAAACTACTGAGCTTCTCCATGCCTGCGTACGGCTTCACTCTCTTAGATTACTCTCTACGCCGCACCTCAATATCGCTCTCTGCTCAGCTGCACGGCATGTTCTTTCTTGCAGAGTCGCCTTGGACCACATCCCCTGCTGAGAATGCCCCGCCTCAGCAGGGAGCGGAGCTGACGTGCTACCGCCGAAACCTGTTTCAGATAACAGGCTCTGTTACCCTCCCACGGAGCTTACGCTACATTATGACGGAGCAAGGCGACCGGATCCCTATTTTGGCCCAAGAACTCACTGTGTCTGCTACGGAGTCCGTTGAAGGCAATTCCGTCAAGATAATCTCGGTTCCGTGGAAGACACCCGCCGCAAATGTGAATCCTACAGCTGAAGATGGGAACAATGTTTCCAGCGGAAACGGCGGTAACCCTAATAGCAACAATCCTACTATCAAGGTTGAAAAGGAGCCACCTCCGATTCCATTAGATATCATGGCCGGACAAGACCTTGATACTGACTACGCCACCTTCCCTATTGCCTGGAAACGACTTCAATTCCGCGTTGCTACTGCGAATAATGGGCGCAGAAAAGAGCTCCAACAACACTTCGTTATTCGTTTGAAGGTTGTAGCTACGCTGTCTACCGGTGCCAAGATACCAGTCTGCGAGGTACAGTCGGGCCCTGTCATAGTCCGGGGCCGGAGCCCACGCAATTTCCAGTCTCGCAAGGACTTGCCATTGAGCAACAGTGCTGCGGCGTCACGCAAAAGCGCACAAGCAGCTCAGTCGGCTGCTGTCAACCGAACCCCAACCGGTGATTCTGCGCCACATGCACCGGCCAAGGCCAAAGCCACATTGAAGAGCAGTTCCCCAGAGACGTCTACTTCCCAAGGTGGTGTAGTTGGCCAACAAGCTTCCCCGGATTGGGCGCAAGTGCCGCCTCCCGTTGGCGGTGCGCATCCATCGACGACTTTGCCTCACTCGACGGTATATACTCAGTCTAGCCCGGAGTTCTCACGGCCTACAGAAGCCCAGCGACATCCAGTTGCCGCCCCCATCAATCTATCGCTCCTTGAAGATGATGATGGCAATGATTCGGTCAACCCAGCTGATTCGGCCAGGCCGGCCTCCTCATATACAAATGATATGTCACACAAGCTCATGAACATGGATAATTCTGCAGCCCCTCCGGCCAAGATGCGCAAGTTGTCTCATGGCTTACCCGAAACACAATCGCGAAGCTCGTCCTCTTTACCCTTACTGAATAATACCAATATGCAGCAGCCCTTCGCTTCGACGCTCCCATTTCCAAATGAGAGCGCTGACTTGTTATATGAGTATTTCCCCTTGGGCTTGGATGATTGGCAAGCACCAGTCGATGCAGTATATCGACCACATGTAGTGCACCATACAAACCTACCTGAAGTGAAGTTTGTTGCTGCGCGCGGACGAAGCAAACGATATTTCGCTGCAGAAGATGTCTTTTGACGAAGAAATGGGTGATGAGAGCCATCGGGGTTGGTTTCATGCATCTGCAGTCGGGCTTGAGAGCAATTTCCTAGACTCCAGCAACTGCTCCAATTGTTTCTTTGATTGCTTGTGCATCCTGCGTTCGCCCACACTGCCTGGCAGGCTGGTTGAATATGAACTAGAGCTCTTCCTCTGGCAGACACCAGCCTAGTCCGTCACTTCCATCTTCCTGTTTGCCCTTTCACGCATCCTTCTTCCACCACGCTCCGTTCCCCTTATCTCCTGTCTCGCTTCTATACTTTCTCGTCTTTATCTGGGTTGTTTTCTCTCTCTCTCTCTTCCTCTCTATTTATTCCCCCTCCCATCTGGGTCTTGGGATGTACGGTTATTTATACGACCCTTCCCTGGTAAGGATAAGTCGCGGCGCGATGGAGTCACGGATAGGAAGCGGCTTTTGGTCTTTGCGCCTTTCGGGCGTGATTCTCTTCGATTATCCTTTTTTTTTTTTTTTTTTTCTTTTTTTTTTTTCTTTAACACCTTTCTTCCACTCTATTTCTCGGACTCGGCTCCCTATTCATTTGTGTTTCTCAGGTTGCCGTCCTTCTTCCATCATCCTGCTTTCTTCTTCTGGTTGCATATATGTGAAAGGAGGTTTTGTCTGGTAATTATTTTCGCCGGCTACGGGACCGAAGAAAGAGTATTGCTCGGCTGGTCGTCTGGAACGTTCCTGTACCAAAATTTGTTGTTACATTTGTCTTCATCAGTCGGTATCTGTGATGCACTGCACTTGCGTTTTGTGCGCACTGTTTTGGTTTTATATGGGGAAACTACAATGTGTAATAATTATCCACGCTGAACGAATTGCAGGTATACACGGTACTAGCCCTTACAATATACATGTTGACGTGAATTTACTTCATGCGAGCATGGAGTAGAACCTGCCCCATTGTATCTGTGACAACACTCTAGCCAAGTTTTCGTAGAAAGTTCGGTTTCTGATCTAGCTAGCCGACACTCCGGGCTAGTACAGAATATGAGCAACAGGTTCCTTAAAGGTTGGTGTAGTTAGAGATAGCCAAGGCCATCACCACTAATGGCCTCAAGGTCGGCCTTTATCTCCCATTCACGTGCACCCACGCGTCCTGCGATCTCTGTCTTGCGTTGCTTGCTCATATCTATCCATTTAAACAAGAGATTACCGTCGAGCATACCCCTACCAGCTGTGCCATCGCTCTCCACAGCTCGGAAGGCTCGAGGATTGAGACCGCAGGGATGTTCCAGTGTATTCGTCAGTTGTGACTGTAAAGCAGACAATCTGCGGTATGACTCTTCAGGCATGCAGGTAATCAAGCCAAGAGAGCCGTTCTGTGTGGTCATCAGGACTTGGTGGAGGGCGCTCTGGTTGTCGATATCCATGTCGTCCGAGTTGGAAATCATCTTCTCTGAAGAGACCATTGTACGTGGTAGAAGAGTCAACGTGGAGGCGAAGTTGCCCGTATGAAATTTACTGCGGCTAAGCAGCTTGTCACCGTTCGAGGATTTGGGATCTGTTGCAATTAGCTGAGTCCTTGAGTAATCCTTTTGGCTGTCCAGTCCTACCTTCCGGATCATACTGCAATACATGGATGTTGCAATCGCTGTCAGCCACAACAATGAATAGCCTTTTACCGTCTGGAAGAAATTCAGCCGCGGACACTTCAAGGTAGTCTAAATCCTTGGCAAAAAGGCTCATTTTGTAGGGCTCCTCCTAGAAAGCGGACATGTTAGCTTGATTGCTCATGTTGGTTCCATAGTGACCGAGCATGGGGACAATACCGAATAGCCTGCGAACCATATCCCTTTCACGGCATCGCCAAGGATGCACATCCCAGTGCCTTTGAGCTCTTTCACGACACTGACATAACACTGCATATCCATGAAAGCAACAGGGAGAAGGCTACCATCCTCCTTGAGGCCTCTGACCATACACTTTTGTCCTTGTGCAACCAGGACGAAGCCCTGGCCGCCGATTTCAGATAGGGCAGTCACGGCGCCCTTCACTGATTCTTTACCGATAAGCTTCAACTTGCGATCTGTCTCAGGGTCGTCTGGGTCTGGAACAACCTGCACGACCTCGAAAACATAGATGCAGCCGCGTGAGGGTATGTCTTCGCCCCGGGCGAACGCAGTACCCACGACGATCAAGTCCTTGCGTTCGTGGGTGTTTTCCGATATTTCAAGGCTTATGTTCTTGATTGCCATGACGTACTCGTCTGTGCCGAGGGAATAACTGTGCAAGTGAAGAGTTAGGATGACCTAGTCTTAACGCTGCAGATGATGACTTCATACCTGTCGATGACAGACCATGTATTGGGGCTAACAAGCTTTATAAAGCTTCCACGCGCCGATGGGAAAAATGAAATAGCTAGACAGTTTCAGCCTGGTCCCCTGAATTGGGTAGATAGAGCACAAACCTTCATTACGCCATTCTGGGTGCAACTCGTCATCCTCGGGCAATTTGAAATCAGTTGCATGACACGTCCCTAGTACGTACATCCCGGAAGAGGTGGAATAAGCTAAGTGATCAACTTGTTCTCCTAATTGCACCTTTTTCAAAGTCCACTGGTAATCGAATCGTGTCATAGGGGGCAGCTGACAAAATCGAACCGTACTCTGCCCACTAGGTTAGCATATCAATATAACGAATTATCCTGTCATTGCGAACCTGCGAGTCCATAGAGATAAATCCCCTACTACATTCAGAGGTATCTAAGCTGCTTACGCACCGGGGACTTTCCCCTCTTAAGCGCAGAAAGTGTGGCGCACTTGCAGATGTTCTGAGAACGAAGCCTGCTGAAGCACCAGGCATGAATACAGCACTGAGTCCCGAGATATCGGGCAGGATGCGCAGTGGCCTAGCCCTATAATCTGACCCACTGGGCTGTGTTGAGTCGACATCAGGTGAGATCATCGGCAGAGCACTGTTGTTTTCTTTGGAAAACTTCAGGGTGTGAATCTCTCCGGTTGGACCTGTTGGAATCACAAAAGGTTTGTAGATTATCAAGTCATCGGTTTCAGATCGTAACTATCAGGGCTTCGGTTAGCGCACCAGAGCTAGTGATGAGAGGCGGTCTAGAGTGACCAGTATGGTGGCATACAATCAAGTACGGCGAAGCACTCCATGTTTCACCGAGATCAGCAACGATTGCCTCTATCAAATTTTCACGTGTGCCAGACCGCTTGGGTGGCTCACTGGATAACAGAGGTGACAGGCCGTCCAGCCCCTCGATTATCGATAGCAGCTTTTGATCGCGGACGCGATATACCTGATGATTTGGGAAGCATTAGATGCCATCAACGCAGGGTAGAAGACGACCAGAGCAGAAAATCTCGCGTAGTGGGTTCATGATACTTACGAAGAGCTTGGAATCATGGCTGAGTAGGAATAGAAACATATCGTTCTTGACCGGCTCACTCAATGTTCGATCGATGGAGGAAAACAACCCAGTTTTATCGCTGTACAAGCAACAGGATATCCACTTTCCAGACGCCACATCCTCACCAAGGACTACTTCATCAAGGTCTCCACTGTCGTCTGCTTGAAGGAACAATAACGTAGAATCGTCCCGTAGGATTGCAAGACAAGAGTCGGCCAAACTGGCACTAACAGCCATTCGTTCATCATTGGTGTCATCGTCCCATATCGGGTATATTTGAGTTAAACCCAGGTCTGTTCCATCAGAAAAGTTACATCGACACCGGGCTCGTTGTGAACTTACCAATGTCATAACTCCGCACCTCGTTCTTCAGGACTTGAACCACGCGCTTCCTGCTTTCCTGTGTCCCAATGTTAATTGTCACATCTTCGTTGGGATTAAAATCGGGCGCTCTGAAAGGCTTTAGATCATGGCCATCCACAACGAAGATGAGCGATTCTTCCCTATCGGAAGCTTTGGCCTCTGTTGCAATAACATAGTATCGCTGCGATCGTTGCCCTATCTTCTCAGACGTTCTCGACACAGCTTCTTCCTCCCAGGTCAATGAAGCTGTCCAGATACTGTCTACTGACTCAAGTGAAATTGAGGCGACGACATGGGGATCGATCTCGCGGGCCATTACTACCAAACCGCCACTTTTGTGTGAGCCTTGGGAAGCTACTATTTGCAGCTCTGGGGAAGTACTATTAGTACGATCGCCTCCCTTTTCTTGGTTCGTGGGTAGCTTCCTTCCCATGGTTATGTCCCTCAAAGGGCCAATGTTGATAAGCTTATCGTGCATCCGGAAGTCATACAGCCCGAAAGCAGATGATTCTCCTGACGGACGGCGGCCGGTAAGTGTTGTGTCCGGGGACGTAGAATAAAGATCGTCTTCATACACATCGTCCTCACTCTGGTCCTCTTCTGACATATCTGCAGAGTCATCTATCGCTTGCTTTGCTTGCAGACGGTGCTTTTTTGTGCTGGAGGATGAACAAGTATAGCCTAAAAGCACCGAATCGCCATCCTCGCTGCCCAGGAAAAGTTTCCCATCACCTATGAAGGTTGAAGCAGCTGCCGCGGAATTCATGGAGGTAAGGCCTGCGTGAGCCGGCAGCAGGTGAACCGAGATCCCAGAGACTGACCTCCCATCTAACTTGAATTTCACGATGGCCATCTCCCCGGTAGAAAGCACCAAAAGCATGTCCCCGCTGCTATCCCCGAGACACTCAACGATACAATTCTCAAGACGTAGTGCCAAATCGGATTGGTCTGTCATAGAAAATGATGAAACTTGTCTTGAGAACTCGTTAACTCCAACGGCATTTGTCTTGCCTGCCTGGTCAATATGCACTAATTCATTGGACCCGATCAATAAAGCACCGCCGACAGGAGGTGGGAGGGCCACCACCCTAAACAGATCACTAGGCAGCCTTGACACGGAAAGTAATATCGTGGATGCTTGCTGCTCCAAATCTAGCGTAAACACAGTATAGAAAACCACGTCTTTTCTTTCAGGCAGGAGGGCACTTGATGTTGCAACTTGAGAATATAATATGCCAAAGGTCGGTTCCCTATACTCGTATAGGAAAGCAAGGCTTATCGGGTGAAGTATGGAAGGATCCAATGCCGTCAAGGGCAGAACAAAAGACGGGGCATATGGAGTTTGATACGCAATACCCTCTTTGGCCTTATCAGTGCCACCTCCGAGATCGTGGTCAGTTGACATTCCTTCCCCGAGGTCTGACCCATAATCATCCATCACCAGGTCATCTCCTGGCTGGTGGAAAGGAATAATGGCGAGATTCCGAATTCCAAAGTTGAATATTGCACATCTACTGCTTGGGTCCACACTGAGGATGCTGCCACAGTTTTTCAGGTCAGGAACCCATGGACTACGGGTCAGATCATCTCGCTCGTAATAATGAATGGAGATGGTGGAGATGCTTCGACGCTCTGGGTCCCATTCAATCAAGCTAAGTTTGGCATTCCGAAAGGCGACCAAAACAGCTTCTCCGCCGCTCCTGCTGTTGAGAACCTTGACCCGACAAAGACCAGTTACAGTTCCCGAAAGTGAATACTCTTTTTCCAGGAGGAGCTTCGTCAATTCCTGCTGGGCGTCGGCTCCTTCCGCATGGGAGGTAACTTTATGCAGCGAATAGATCTGAAGCAGTGATGTTCTAACCACGATCAGATCATTTGATGTTGCCGCAAGGAAAGGGACCGCCAAAGCATGGGTGACCCCAGTCGGGGGCAATAGTTCAGTATAGCACTGCATCATGCGTTTGCCAAACCAGAAAATTGCTTTGCCCAGGAGTGTTTGACTCTCCTCGTCAAACCCAGTTTACTTTACTGCCCTGCGCAAAAGGCAGCATTGCCAGGAAAGTAAGAAAGGGCTAAGCGGATGATTGTTGTGAATAAAGGGAATGATTGTGTTAAGCCTGGGATGACGGCGACGAAAATAAATAGTAAACCCAAGCTTTATCATAACATTCCTAGCTGGGACGGGCATGATTGGAGGTTCCGTGCTTCAAGTGCGACGCAACACGTGACAATACATCTGGCCGCCCAGACGATGACGTAATACATGCGGACTTTTTGACCCCAAAAAGAACGTTAATTGTTGGTGGTCCTCAACAACTAATCTATTTTTCTACCTGCCTGCCTTGCTTATACCTATCGTCATGCCCGTCTTGAGTGATTTGGGTATGAATACAACTTGAAACAGAATAGGATCTAGCTCGTCTATCCATCTACTCCGATGTGAAAATTCCATCGGATCTGGAGTCCTGACAATACATGCACCCAACCCTTTGCGGAACTGTTGTCTTTCGCCTTTCGTAGGGCCTAATCTATCCCTATAACCAAGATGGCCCTCTTACAAACATCCCTTATATGGGCAGTATACGCTATTGTGGTAGCTGTTCTGGTAATGGTAGCGTCGGTGTTCATCTATACATATCAAACGCCTCGGGATCGCTCTTCAGTTGTGACCTTCACGTGTATTGTCGCGATTACAAGCTTACTTGCCACTGTTCTCTTGTTGCCCGTGGATGTTGCTTTAATATCCTCTACCACATCCTCGAAGCTTGGTCAAAGAAAACCTTGGGCCACTCAGGATGAAGTAGACAAGATTGTTTCTCTATTAACGGCTGTGTACTATCTCCTTTACTCGCTTGATGCATTCCTATGCCTTCTCGCAATCCCATTTGTCTATTTCTGGTACGAAGAATACGATGAAGTGGCTGTCGAATCCGGTGAGCAATCTGCTGCCAAACGACTCTGGACCGCGTTTAAGTACACTATCTCGTTTATTGCGATAGTGGTTGTGCTTTTCATTGTTGGCTTTCTTGTCCCTGTTTCGAATATCAAGGACAGCAATGTTTCAGACTATCTCAGGAAGCTTCTGGCTGAGAATCGTGAGATCTCCCTTCGCCTCCCTCCAACATGTCCTTATTTCCCCCTTTATTCTAAAAAAAAAGAAAGAAAGAAAGAAAGAAAGAAAGAAAGAAAATACCTGTTCATCATAACTTAATACTGATTGGTTTCCTTTTAGGTGGCGAGAGGGTCATTACATTCACCCTTGGGTTATTGATAACTCTGGGGCTGTTCCTCTATGTCTTATATACCTCAACGGGCCTTGCCGTTCTTCCCATGAGGATGATACGAGCAGCTCCATCTGTGTCAGACATGACCTGGAAAGCGTCGACAGGTGCACAGCTCGAATCTAATCGAGAGCGTCAGCGCCAGCTGGAAGGGCGCTGTAGAGGAGATCCGGGTCTCCTCTCTTCCAAGGAACGTAGAGAGCTCGATACCCTCGTTCGAGATGAGAGGACGCTTATTAGGCGGCAACGCTTGGCAGAAGAGGCTGACGGTGAAGGTCGAGGCCGATTTATGAGGGCATGGCTAAAGGTTACGGCTTTCTTCCGCCCATTAAAGCTCCTAGGCGGCATTGCCATTCTCTTAGTCGCACTCATGATATGGATATCGATGCTCTTGACGGCAATTGACAAAGCCAAGAATTCTATGTGCAAACAACGTTGCGGATACATACTCAGTCGCATTGGGGTTTTCAATCCCTTGAACTGGGTATTCGTTCAATCAGCAAAGGTATTTCCGATCGACTACGCCGTCTTTACAGTAGTTGTTTTGCTGCTGTTTGGCAGTTCAGTGGTCGGGATATCTACCATTGGCATTCGCTTTCTATGGATCAGAATATTTCGGATCAGAATGGGGCACACGTCTCCACAAGCCCTGCTGCTGACCACTGCCATGCTGATTTTGACAATACTAGCTTTGGACTATTCGATCCCCATGCTTGTTGCACCCCAGTACGCAACTTTTGGACCACAAACATTCTGTGATCGCCCCCCGGGCCAGCAATCGGATTGTTTGACTAACAAACGCCTGATCAAGCCATGCTCGGAACTAACAGACAACACGGCTGCCAAGCAAGTCTGCACACCCAGCGTCACTAGTATGTTCCTCAACCGCGTGACGATAAGCTATCCCTTTTTCGGCACAGTATTTTTCTGGTCTCAATTTATCTTTCTCGGTAAGTGGGAACCTCCAGTCTTCATAAAATCTAGCCACAGGCTTATAAGATCTAAAATCTCAGTTGTCTACTTGCTCGTCTTGGTCACCTCTTTCATCCGCCATCCGAAACTTGATGAACGTCTACTGGACCAGGAAGCTGAGGAGGCTGAGGAGGAACGGCTACTGACAAGCTCTGGGAGAGATGTTAGTGACACCTATCATAGTGTCGGAGGACGGAACAACTTCTCAACCAGAGCAGGGGAGTAGGTTATTTGGACGTATATGGCCTTATCAAGTCGATATCGAGGAACGGTGATAGTCTGGATGGTAACAGTTCGGTCTAAATTATCTATTGCCATGCGAAGGAAACAGTGGAACTTCATTAAATACATTATATGATAAGCTGTGATAATGTGTAATTTTCTGCGGTTTTGGTATGGGGTCTGGAAACGGAGAGGGCTCGAAGAAACCGCCCTCGAGTAATGTTACGACTTGAGGCGGTCGTTCAATAAAGCGAGGGCACTTTCGAAAGCCTTCACAACATCGACATCTGAGTCATCGTCAGCAAAATTATACATACAAACGGGTTTAGCTGAGACTGATTTTACGTACAGTGTTTACGTTTCAGTTCTAGATCTTCTTCAGATGTCTGAACATGTTTCATTTGTGTCTTAAATCTACAATAACATCAGTGATTGTGTTGAAGACTTCGGGGACTTGGGAGGACCAACCTTTTTAAAGCTCTGATTTCATCGCGCATAACAGTTGTCTCCGACCACGCCATGAAGATCTAAAAGAGAATATCAGATAAAGGTCACGAGATCAATGACGGCTGTAAACACCTCAAGCAACTTGGCCACACGGTTACGTAAGTCTCTTTCAGCATTTTCATGCTTTTCCATAGAAGTGATGTATTCTTCTTGGAGTTGGTCCCAATCATAGTCCATTAGGTTTCCTGGAGGTGGAGACATATACTGCTGGAGGGTCTTCAGAGACTCGGTGCGAAGGTCGTTCTGATGCAGATCACTCCCCGGGAAATTGGAGCCTGCAAAGTCCCTGTTTAGAGAAGTCATGCCGATGATTAGACTATAGCTTCTCGGGCTAAGAATCAGCGTCGAATAGGAGCAGGAGCAGTAGCGATAGATACAGAGAAGTGAGATCTAAATATATCGTGCAGAAATGGACCGCGTGTTATTGCCGACCATGCTCACGTTCGATGCTGAACTAACTGGGTATGTACCAGGGGAACCCTGTCAAATGTTAGCATACGCACCATAGAAATATGCGTGGCTCAACTTACACCGCCTAGCGCTAGAACTTGCTCTTTTTGAGTGTATGGCAGAAGTACGCAATTTGTTGAACTTATCTATGGCTCAGTCTAGCATCGAAACTCCCTGAGGGGGAATCGAGATGAGTCAGGTGATCGCAACTATCCACCATTTACATCGCACATACTGCTTTCGATTGATATGTTTAGATAGGCCGAAAGTGGTGATCACCTGCAGGTCCATCTCACTGCGTCGGATTCCAATAACCGCATCATTCAGCTCCTGGAAGCCGCTGATAGTTGCGATTAAGCAGCACTATCTATATTAAAACCAATAGGCTTCTGCAAATGCAATTATACGTTTCGCTAAGGTATTCAGTGTGTGTAAGGGCAAGCCGGTTGGTATGCTCAATTAACATGCCTCATAACAATACAGCGACCTATAATATTCGTTTATACTAACAACTTCTCCGTACTGAACCGAAGCTGGTAAATTCTCAGTTGCTGATACTCGGCTATAAGTTCAGTGATACTGTTACGGATACGCACTTAAGCACAAAGGAGCGGTGTGATGATTACGACAACCGATGTCGCTTACGTAACATATATATATGTGCCTCATGTCAAACACCCAGTACATATATACGATTGGTCAGGTGACGTGACGCAAACGGCGGTCCCCTTCGTTGGCTTCAGATAAGTAAACCCAGTGACACTAATCGATCACTTATCGTCCTATGTCATCACTTAATCCGATTAAGACATGAGTGCCCCCCTTTTTCATGATTTGTTCATGCAACCTACGTGCTCGAAGCCAGACAGTCGAGTTGGTATTCCATCACCGGAAGCCCAAGGCCATGCGACTGTGAGCTACGGCGGTATCGATCAACCGAGAGTGAGACAAAGCTTTTTGAGATGAGCTGTCATACATGTTTTCGCGCTCCAGCTTCGCGAACCCGGTTTTTCTGCCCTACCTGTGCCCGTAGTCAGCTGTATCAGCTCCGGGTTGAGAACGCGAGGGTCCTTCTTGAGAAACAGTCTATTGGGGAACATATCCAAGCTAGAGTGACCCCTGAGACAACCCAAGCGGAATGGTCGGGTGAAATCAAAGAAACCGCCATTGCTTACCAAAATGGGCTCTCTGCCAAGCGAAGCTTACAGATGATCGCTAAGGGAGAAGCCGAGTCGTGTGAAAGGTTGAGGCTACTCGGTGATCAACTCGAAAACCTGACTGCTGAGATCAAGGACAAAAGACTTGAAATTTCCCAACGCAGGCTCGCACTAGCGCGACGGCACTCGGACTCTGAATCTGCACAGTATCAGCTCGGCGAGCGGGAAGCTGCAATTCTGGCCAACATCCAGAATAATACTAAGAGGACGGATCATCTCTGGCATTCGCTCCATAGCAAAACTGCAGAGGCCCGAATATTCCTCTGCCGAGAAGCTGCCAATCTTTATGGGCTACAGCGGAAGACAAGGAGTAAGGAAGGATTGTCCCAAGAGGTCTACACGATGGGTGGTATAGATATCATCGATTTGAGGGACATGAACGGAAAGTTACAGCTCTGCGACTTTTGATTTATATCAGTTAGTAATGATTTGGACAGGTGTCACGCCAGCTTATATATCCACCTCCCTCTTCAATGTTGCTCACCTTCTCGTCCTTGTTTCGCATTATCTGTCTCTCAGACTCCCAGCGGAAATCACTTTACCTCATAAAGACCATCCTATACCCACTATATGCGCACCTTCTGCGTCCTATCTTTCACGAGATCCAAATTCCGTAACATATTCGCTACGTCATCCACCATCTGTACCGCCTGGAACTAGAACCGCATCGCCTCGCCCTTCCAGACCTCGGCCCCTCTCCATCGACAGAGCACTTCCGAAACTGGCTAGGGAAGACCCTGGAACATATGCACTATTTCTTGAAGGGGTAACATTACTGGCATGGAATGTGTCGTGGCTATGTCGAACTCAAGGTATAAACATAACATCAGAGTCCTGGGAAGAAGTTTGTAACGTTGGGAAGAATTTGTGGCAACTCCTTGTGGCACCACCTGCGCAGCCATCGACACTATCAAGAGCCTTTGCTGGACGCGACATACAGGCGAAGATGAGGGTATCAAAGGACTCACCCAAAACTACCATTCAGCGCACAATGTCATTCCCTATGCTAGGGCATTACTCGCATGGGACTGCACATTCCTTTCTGGGTGCTGTCGAGGGGGCTGAATTCATGCGCACATGGAGACTTCCAACTCCAACAAAGATCGTGGATAAGCTGAAATCAACTCTATTGGGTGAAATGGCCAGTGCAGAATGGGAGCTGCTGGAAGGCGATTGGGACGACGCAAGTCAGGAACCGAGGGAATCAATGCTTATTCAACATCCATCCACCGATTCTACCTCACCGGAGCGACAGGGTAATACTAATAGCGGGAATAGCGTAAATGATACAGTTGCCGGCGCGAGCAACCTCAGTGGACCTCGTGGACCCACTCGTATGAAGGGTACCAGTGGCTGGACCAAGCAGAGAAACAGGTAGTATTGAATTGAAGAAATTCTACGAAATAGATAGATAGATTTCCATTAGCCAACAGCGCCTGCCAAGAAGTACATTACACTTAGTATTCTTTTCCTCCCTTATCAAGAAATCTGGGTGAGAATCATCAGATACTAACGTGGCCGTACGGAGAGACCCCTTCGGCCGCACTTATATCTCTCCGAATTGGATTCGACTACCCCGTATGGGGTACTTCAAGGAGCTACGTCCTGCTCTTTACAGCATACTATTATGCCCATATAGAGTAGCAACTGATACTAACAGATGTTACCCTAGTATATTCTTGAGCCTCAATAATAGCCATTGAAACATCTGTGGTGTGCATCTCGTACGTCCCTCCTTCGAGATTATCCAGATTAGATTATCCAGATTAGTCAATCCAACAATCAATTGCGCAGCGATTTGATTAGATAAGCGAGAACTACGGAACTGATTGATAAGATTATCTGGACAAACGAGCCGCGTGTCCGGATTACCGGCAAAGTCTCCCTACATGTCGAATAGGCGTTCTCTCCTTTAGACATGGTAGGTGCATCACGTCATTGAGACTGCTCGCTGCCAGAACTTCCGGTGTTATCCCTCTCGCAGAAGCTACTGTATGTGCTCGCTGCATTGTAAAATTGTCAACTGCTGACGCGACTTAGGCTGCTTCTGAACCGTTCGTGAGCCTGTGCCGGCGCCCAGTGCATGTTTTCAGGTCATGGATGCGGCGAGAGTACATCGTTACATGACATTTAGCCGAGAATGGACGGAAACCAAAGGCCGGGTCAGACCGACCCTAGTAGTTTAGGTAAGTTCAGTTCAAAGGGAACATAATGTGGGAGACGCACATATATCTCTCTTTTTGCCTTGACCGGTCCAACTCCCAACCTGCTCCGCTCCGCACGGCATAGTTTCGTTCTCTACTAACGCGAATATTTGTCTGCAGGGATTGAATATATGTTCTCATTAATCTCCGATATTCCTGAATCTGTTTTGCGGACGGAGCTTTCCCGACGAAGTTATGCTCGGGCTTCTAACGATGACACCTCGACTTGCGGATCAAGGGAGCGAGGCGCCTATAACACGCCGATACATGTCTTTGCACTGTTCCTTATCCTTGTGCTTAGCACGCTAGGTACAGTTTACTTTCTCTTTGGCTTCTTGGGTGATTGGCTGTTAACCCATGGTTATATTAGCGTGCTCATTCCCCGTTCTTGCTCGTCGGTTCCCGCGCCTCCCAATTCCACGCCGGTTCCTTTTCCTTTCTAGACACTTCGGAACAGGCGTACTCATTGCAACAGCCTTCGTACACCTCCTCCCTACAGCATTTGTCTCATTGACCGACCCTTGTCTCCCTCGTTTCTGGAGCGAGACCTATCGTGCCATGGCCGGCTTTGTGGCTATGATTGCCGTATTCGTGGTGGTTCTCGTTGAGATGTTCTTTGCACTGAAAGGTGCGGGCCATGTCCATGGGAGCGAATACGACCAGTTGATCAGCGACGTCGGCGCAGATCTCGCAAGTGACGATCAAGAGGAAGACAATGACTACGGAAACGGATTGGCCGACAATGTCCACCTTGACAGCCTTGGGGAAGGCATGACTCTACACTCTCCCACGTCACTTGGAAGATCCCCGGTCAGTGGGCCTTCAGGGTCAAACATTAAGGATTCGGCTGTGTCTACCGAACTCAACGACAGGGAATTTGAAGAACCAAGTGCCTTCGAAAATACGCGCGGCAATTCCCATAAGAACCGGGATGAGCAGCCGTGGCATTCTGGTCACCGTCGGTCTCATAGTAGCATACATCAGGGGACCGACCTCGAGTCATCCAGGCAAAATCCACAGCGCCAATTGCTTCAATGCTTGTTGCTCGAAGCCGGAATTCTCTTCCACAGTATTTTCATCGGAATGGCCCTCAGTGTTGCCACGGGTACATCATTCATCGTCCTTCTTGTGGCTATTTGCTTTCACCAGACTTTTGAAGGATTTGCTCTTGGATCACGGATAGCGTCTTTGATCCCTGATCTCTTTCCCCCATCATCGTACAGGCCGTGGCTCATGGCGCTTGCCTATGGAACCACTACCCCCATAGGGCAAGCTATGGGGCTTGTTCTGCATAACCTCTATGATCCAGCAAGTACGACAGGCTTACTCACAGTGGGAATAACTAACGCCATTAGTAGCGGGCTATTATTATTTGCGGGGCTTGTTGAACTTCTGGCAGAGGACTTCCTGAGTGAATCAAGCTATGCGACGCTCAGGGGTCAACGGCGCGTCGAGGCTTGTGTAGCCGTTGCAGGAGGCGCTCTACTCATGGCATTTGTTGGGGCATTTGCTTGAATATCTCCAAGGACTCCTCTGTTTATGAGGCATTGTAGCCAGTATATCCTAAGAAATGTCATCAAGAATACGACCCAGTCAAGAGCTAATAGCTAATAAGATATCTAGGCGCATCTAGGCGCTTTTGGCTAATGGGTGTTTACAGAGATTTTCGCAGCAGCCGAGCGCTGTATGAGAAGCGAAGGTGAGCAAGTAGTAAATTCTAGTAGCAGTATGACCATGTATAATACACGACAAAATGGCCATCAGCCCTTAACGTCTTAACAGTAGTATTGAGACAGAACAGTCAAGGCTTTGATTAGATATTACACTGCTGGTGACGGATGTTCTGTACTAGGTACGTCACTTGCAGTGCTTGTGCCAAGATAAATAGGATAAACAAGACTTTCCGACATAAGAACCGAGTTCATGTATTTATTATATTGCATTTCGTCAGATGCCAGACCCACTCACCCTGACTTAAAACAAGATGTGCAGTCTTTAAGCATCGGCAAGATCAGGGTATTTATATCAATTTGCCGTCCTCATATTTCGCGACAGCATACTTTAGTTCACGAGGTGAAAAATTTCTAGCTTAGACGAGGGATTCCACTACCATGGCACTAGCACCACCACCACCGTTGCAGATTCCGACACAGCCGAGCTTGCCCTTCTTTGCCTTGAGAACCCCGAGCAGGGTAGTCAAGATCCTAGCACCACTGGCACCAATGGGGTGGCCAATAGCCACAGCGCCACCATGAAGGTTGACCTTTTCTTCAGGTAGGTTCAGAAGCTTCATGTTTGCGAGAGCAACAACGCTAAACGCCTCGTTGATTTCAAAGGCATCGATGGAATCTTGAGCGACACCTGCATGCTTGAGCGCCTTGGGAATCGCCAACGCAGGAGCAGTGGTGAACTTGCTGGGTTGGTGTGCGGCATCTCCCCAACCGAGAATCTTCGCAATAGGCTTGAGGTTCAGCTCTTTAACCTTGGCCTCGGAAACCAAGACAACAGCGGCAGCGCCGTCGTTAAGAGGAGAGGAGTTGGGGGCCGTCACGGTTCCAGAGCCAGGAATGAAAGCGGGCTTGATGCTTCGAAGCTTATCAGGGTTGAGCTAGAAGATAAAAGCCAAAGAGTCAGTTTGACATGAACGATCTGGACCAAGGATGCCTCACGTGGGGAAATGAGTTCTCACATTCTTGGGCTCATCATCTTGAGCGACGGTGACACCTGGCTTACCCCTGAAGCCGGGTAGTTCAACAGGTGCAATCTCTTCGTCGAAGAGGCCGGCCTTCTGGGCAGCCTGGGCCTTTTCGTAGGTCCGGATAGCATACTCATCCTGCTGCTCCCTGGTGAAGTCATGATCCTGAGCACACTCCTCAGCCTGCAGACCCATAAGCTCCTGCTTTCCCGCATCTGTCAGGCCATCCTTCATAATACCATCCACCAAGCTCTGGTGGCCATACTTGGCGCCATTGCGGAGGTTCGGAAGGTAATGCGGGGCATTGGACATGGACTCAGTACCGCCTGCAACAACGATATCTGCATTTCCAGTCATGATGGTCTGAGCACCAAGAATGACTGCCTTCAAGCCCGAGGCACAGACCTTGTTAACAGTGGTGCAAACGGTTGACTCGTCGAGTCCGGCGCCAAGAGCGCATTGTCTGGCGGGGTTCTGTCCGACACTGATTGATTAGGACCATTAGCATGCATCATGGCAAAGGGTAATTATGAACACAGCAAGCGAGAAAACTCACTTCGCAGAAAGAACGTTGCCGAAGAAAACCTCCTGTACATCGGAAGGCTTGATCCCATCGGCTTTGTTAAGGGCAGCTAGACATCGAAGCAGTCAGCGATCAGGGGCACATCATCCATCGCTTCAGCACTACAGGCACACCTTTGATCGCATGGGAACCCAGCTGCGGAGCGGTCTGGCTCGAGAGAGAACTGCGAAACAAGGAAACTAGGATCAGCTTCGCCGTGGACCATTTATCTGAGAGCCTGCTGGCGGCCCGGTGTGAAGTCTCACCCCAGGAAAGAGCCCACTGGAGTGCGGGCGGCGGAGACAATGTAGACCGGAGGTAGGGAAGACATGGTGGCGCAAATGCGTGCTTTTAGAGGCAAGCGGTTTCGGAAAGGGGATGAGGGAAAAAAAGAAAGAGTTAAAAAGGCAGACCGGCAGGCTATTTGAATAAATAACAAATGAGGGTGAAATGGTAGCTCAGGCCACGAGGGAACGAACGGGATGAACTGTTTGCTTTCCGAGTCAGTCACTCGTTGGCCTGCCCGCCGCCGGCCCCTCCTTACAACAATAATAATTACCCTATTTTTTTCGCCTCGGGAGGCGGGGCGGCGGCCACTGGCAGCCACGGACAAACGTACTACTTTCGGAGTAACTTGCCGGAGCCATGCAAACACGCCAAGCTCGGTCCCGGAGCTACTAGAAACTTATCGCCAAACCGACGCGAGCCTCTCTCTCCAGCTGGTGGACGAGGCCGAGAGAAAGGAAAAGTAAACCCCGGAAGATTCGCCTCTAGTCCAACCACGTTGGAAAATGGACGATCTTTACGATGAGTATGTCTCAATTGGTCACCATGCCCCTCATCCCACCTTGCGCACGGCTGATTATTCTCTTCGCTTTCCGGCAGGTTTGGCAACTATATTGGAGAGGTAGATGGGTCGGACGAGGAGTCCCCGCGTCATGAGGATGCCCATCCTCAGGCTTTCGCTTTTGAAGAGGCGTTCGGGGATGGTGACGACGATGAAGCGCATGACGTTGATGAGCAACAGTTAATGGATGTCGATGGTAGAGTTACCTTTTCCATGTTCACCTCGTTAGCAAGGTCCGCCTTACTGATACCAGTCACAGAGGGCCCGTCGAACGCGGTCATCCTTCACGAAGATAAACAATACTATCCCAGTGCACAACAGGTATATGGCGAGGATGTCGAGACTCTGGTGCAGGAGGAGGATGCACAGCCTCTGTCCGAGCCCATCATCGCCCCGGTCCAACAGAAGAAGTTTGCGATTGAAGAAGCCGAATTGCCTCCCGTCTATTATTCACGGGAATTCATGACGGATTTGCTCAGCTACCCGGACCAAACAAGAAACATCGCTCTCGTCGGTCATTTGCACCATGGAAAAACGGCTTTCATGGACATGCTAGTCACTCAGACCCATGATCTCACCGGTCGCCTCGAGAATCGGACAGGCAAGCGGAAAGAGGAACAACTACGCTACACCGACGTTCACTTTCTGGAAAGAGAAAGAGGTCTTTCCATCAAAGCGTCACCCATGAGCTTGGTGCTTCAGGGCACAAAGGGCAAATCTCACTTGTTTAATATCATTGACACCCCCGGGCATGTGAACTTTGTGGACGAGGTGGCTACTGCTTGTCGGTTGGTCGATGGCGTGGTTCTTGTAGTAGATGTGGTCGAAGGTGTCCAGGCCAACACCGAGCAAATAATCAAGCATGCTATCCTTGAAGACTTGCCGCTTACATTGGTTGTGAACAAGATGGACAGACTAATCCTGGAATTAAAGATCCCTCCGAACGACGCTTATTTCAAGCTGAAACATGTGATCGAGGAGGTCAACACTATCATCGAGAACGTACTGCCTGGACAGGGCGCTGCAAGGCGGCTGAGCCCCGAGAAGGGAAACGTCGCCTTTGCTTGCGCCTCCATGGGCTGGTGCTTCACGTTGCATTCATTTGCTAAGATGTATTCTGAGACGCATCCACAAATTGAAGCAGCCGCATTTTGTTTGCGCCTATGGGGCGATATATTTTTCAATCCGAAGAGTCGAAAATTCACACGAAAGGGAGTGGAAGAAGGTTCTAAAAGAACGTTTGTTCAATTTGTTCTCGAGCCCATATACAAACTTTACTCGCACACATTAAGCGAGAGCCCGGAGGACTTAAAGGAAACGCTTTCTAGCGTTGGTATTAGTCTTAAGCCGTCACAGCTCAAGACAGATGCAAAGACTTTGCTGAACCTTGTCTGTGAACAGTTCTTCGGGTCAGCAACAGGCTTTGTGGACATGGTTCTCCAGCATGTGCCTTCGCCTGCAGAGGGTGCTCAAAAGAAGCTTGATCGGTACTACACTGGGCCTCTCGATTCTAAGGTGGCGGCAGCTATGGCTGCCTGTGATTCCGATGGTCCACTGGTCGTACATGTTACTAAACTTTTTAACAGTTCGGACGGTTCAAAATTTCACTCCTTTGGCAGGATAATGAGCGGCACAGCTCGTCCTGGCCAACAGGTCCGTGTCCTTGGCGAAGGTTATACCCCCGAAGATGAAGAAGACATGGTTGTTGCGACCATTTCCGACACATGGATTGCTGAGTCTTGCTATAACATCCCAACAAGCGGCGTACCTGCCGGCAACTTGGTTCTTCTAGGAGGTGTGGATAACTCTATTGTGAAGACGGCGACTATCGTGCCTCTCACCTTGGAAGACGATGAGGATGCATACATCTTCCGATCAGTTCGGCATATAACAGAGTCCGTCTTCAAGGTTGCTGTCGAGCCAGTTAATCCGTCGGAATTGCCCAAGATGCTTGAGGGTCTCCGAAAAGTCAACAAAAGCTACCCGCTGATATCCACAAAAGTGGAGGAGTCTGGCGAGCATGTAGTTCTCGGAACGGGCGAGCTATATATGGACTGCGTGCTTCATGACCTACGAAGACTATATTCTGAAATGGAGATCAAGGTTTCAGATCCTGTTACACGCTTCTGCGAGACTGTTGTGGAGACCTCGGCTATCATGTGTTATTCCATCACGCCAAACAAGAAGAACAAAATCACGATGATTGCAGAGCCTCTGGATGAAGGGATCGCCGAGGATATCGAGAGCGGTGCTGTCAATATCAAAGACCCGATTCGCAAAGTGTCGCGCTTTTTCGAAGAGCGGTACGACTGGGACAAACTTGCAGCCAGGAGTATCTGGGCTTTCGGTCCAGACGAGATGGGCCCCAACATCTTACAGGATGATACGCTACCATCGCAGATCGACAAGAAGTTGCTTGGGAGCGTAAGAGATTCTATCACGCAAGGATTTACTTGGGGAACACGAGAAGGTCCTCTTTGCGAAGAACGTGAGTGCACCATGCTTCCCTTGAATGTTTTGAAAATTATAGCACCCAGATCCTACGCATAGGGGGGTTATATCGCTATAGAAGCAGAAGAAGAGCGGTTCATTGTGACTAACTGCAAGAATAGCCATTCGGAATGCGAAATTCAGGCTCACCGACGTTTCTCTCGCCGACCAAGCCATTTACAGGGGTGGTGGTCAAATCATCCCCACAGCTCGACGAGCGATTTACTCATCTTTCCTCATGGCATCACCACGCCTAATGGAACCTATTTACTCTTGCACGATGACTGGACCGGCGGACGCTGTCGCATCAGTGTACACAGTCCTTTCAAGAAGAAGGGGCCATGTACTCTCCGATGGACCCATAGCAGGAACTCCACTCTATTCCGTTCGTGGTTTGATCCCCGTGATAGATTCATTCGGGTTTGAAACAGATCTCCGAATCCATACACAGGGTCAAGCTGCCGTTAGTCTAGTCTTCGATAAGTGGAGCGTCGTCCCAGGGGATCCACTGGATCGCGATGTCAAGTTGAAGCCCTTAGAGATGGCGCCCGCCATGGCCACAGCCCGCGACTTCGTTTTGAAAACGCGGAGACGTAAAGGATTGGCTGAGGATGTCACTGTCAGCAAGTTTTTGGAACCAGAGCTCTGGAAAGGTTTGAAGGAAAGTGGCGTTTTAGACTCCTGAGCTATTTTTTGTCGATAGGTGGAAAGAAGCGGCAACAAGCGCCGTAAGTGGCTCTTGTTCCTTTTTTCATATTGTTGTATAACTATCGGAAGTCAAATCGAGTCATCATCGAAACGGGTATTTTTATGGCATAGTAGAGACGCCGACGAGGGTCATAAACGGCGCCCGGATAGCAGTACAATCGAATTATTGGCATGTTTCGAGCATCTTTGCGATGACGCCCATTAGCGTACCATTTTCCAGTGCAGCAGCCACCCTTTCTTTGTCGGCCAACTGCTTATTCACTTCATCGGCAGTGCTATGTGTCCCTTCCTTGATCCGGACATCCACACGAAAACGCGGAGGTAATGATTGCTCCAATCGAACTCGTACACCAAGACCTATAACTGTGGCCAGACTGCAATGTGTTATCGTCGGGGTTATGAGAACGGATACTGTCCGAAGAAGCGAGCTCGGTACATCCGGCAAGGTTGGTTTGATAGAAATGTCAGGCAGCGAAACGACTGCCAAAGCTCCAAGTGAAATGGGATGCTCGGGGTCGGATATGGTCGACACAAGATCTGAGAGATTGTCAGGTAATCGGCTCCCGGGCGACTCGGTCCCCTTGTTTAGGAACAAGCGGGAGGCTTACCGTAGATCTCCTGTTCATCAATCGGCTCTTCCATCAAATCAACATCTTCATCAGACTCTTCCGATTCACTCAGACTGAAGTTGGTGGGATCCGCTAGAGAGGGGAGCGCTGACGCAAGGATTCCGCCTCCGTAAGTGCCCGCTTTGCATGATGAAGGACGCAGACGGGTGGGAAGATCTGCAGCATTCAAAATAGTCGGATTCGAATTTTGCATCGAGGACTCCATGATCGCTTATGCTGTATACAAGTGGTTATCGATAAAAGCGCGCAAGAAGCACCGAGAGGGGCAAATTGGAGGCAAGAGGGGATGGTAAGCCCTAGCACATCATATGCTCAACTAATGCGGTATCTTGAAGAAATGGAACAACCTTTTTCCTGATGGTTGCTTTTGATATCGGTCAAAAGAAAAGACAAAGCTTCTCGGTGCGTGTTGCCCAATGACAGATGAAACCCAAGCAAGTTTTTATGTCTTTAATCTATACTAGTTTTTTTTATGAATTGTTTTTATGAATTTAGAAATCAGAGAGAATAGAAGGTCAGACTAAGGAGGAAGAGGGAAACCACTACATCGGTAGCAGAACCAAACGCGTGCAGATACCTAAGAAGTGCGTATGGACATCAACCAGGTGGGCAAAGTACAACTTCGGGTGGGCGGACCAGCCCTTCGAGTACTCCAGTGTACATAGGCACTGCAACAATTCAAATGACTTTTTTCCGAATACAGCAGCGCTAACGCAGTAAGTATGAATTTAACGATGCTGTCAATGCTTCAAAATACCATCAACATCATAGCCTACTTGTGTCTAGGCAGCTACCAATAGGTGATGAAGGTTCTAGATCCAGTGAGTGTAACAAATTTAAGTCAGCAGCAGCGATTACTAGTCGCATACAAAGGACCAAGAAGTCCCCGCCCTAGCGAGCTGTTGTGTTTCCTGGGCGGGCGAGGAGGAGGAGGAGGAGGAGGAGGGGAGGGGGATGGCTTGTTTTAAAGAATGACGCATCACTGCTATCTAATTGATTGGTTATTTGGGGGATGTCTTTCTATTGAGTTGCTTGATAATAATTGGAACTAATGGCCCCAGGCGAATTACTTCCGCAAAGGTCCTCCATAGTTCATACGTAGCTTGTGTCATAGTAGGTACTAATTTGAACAGTACCGTAACCATTAGCCGTGCATAAGGGAAACAGTAAAACAGTAAGCTTACCACTCAGACAAGCAGGATCGGAAAGCTTTCTGGTGATACCATACCCATTGCTTCAGCCTTGGGAGTCATATTATTTTTGTTTTGAGGAAATAATCAAGACACTTTCTAGTCCTTGACATGTTGAGATTGGCGTCAGCTGAAGGAAATGGGGAGGAGAGGGACCCGGGGCGGAGGGGGAAGACGGTCGGTGTCACATTACGACCAAGGCATTTTGTACATACAGGTAATTGAAAGCCATTTTCCATAATGGAGGGTGCTGCTAGTACTAGTCTAGTCTATTTAACTGGTACTATCCATCTACTACAGAGTAGCTACATGGGTACTGGATACGGTGGACTAGATAGCGCGCACGAGGGCGTGGATCGTGTATTAATTAAGTACGCATGAGCGGGGGAAGTCTAGTAGTACTACAATATACCGAAGCACCAAAATAAATACTGAAATCACACAATACGCGCAGAAAAAAAAGAAAAGAAAGAAAGAAAAAGGGAAAAGGGAAGGGGGGAAAAAAAGAAAAAAAGAAAAAAAAAAAACCCCCTAATGAAAATCAATAGCTGTACGTCGCAATCCGTAGTTCGGGGCACTATTTTCAAGGTCAAGAAGATCAAGATCCTTTTAAAACCCGATTTTAACTAGGGATCGTCCTTCCCGTGGAGGGGACGAGGAGGGGGGACCGCGGTCCCATTAAACCGACGGCCATGAGGCCTATATGAAGACACACTACTTTGGGCGCCACTGGGAGTGACCGGGGGGGAAAGGTTGGTTTTAGTTCCAGAGGCCCCTCAAACTTCCGAGACGATCCTCAGAAAGTGGTGCATACCTCTTACCTAGGCCAGGCCAAAGATCCTTCCACCACGCGCCCGCTTCTACTCCTCCTCAGGGTATCGAGCGTGTTTACCCACCCCTGTTGTCGGGTCTCCGCACACTCGTCTCTTTATTATTGACTGATCGCTCGGATCTCCGTGCACTACTACGAACCACACTGCCTGCTATTATATCTACGGTTCAACTACGTACCAGGAGAATGAGGCGGCAAAGAGTGATGACTTAGCTAAGGAGACCGCATCAAGTTTCCGGCATAACCTCCCTATTCCTATACGGAGATCCTATTTCCATCCGGGAAAATCATTGATTGTATCGGTGGGCTTTCGATTCCCCTGATGCTCTTATCTTCTTGCCTCTCTGCTATTCCAAGCCGCTACTCCGTACTGCTCTTGCAATTACCCATCATCCCCAGGCCCGGCGTTTTGATCCTCTAGCCGTCTCCATACAATTCCCGGTTCATGCAGATGGTGACTTTCGCCTCCGAGTGTGATGCGCCAATCGACTTTATCTTCCTTCATAGTGCAAAGTCAATGGCGAGATTTCCATACTGACGTTACTGGTCTACGATGCAGACTGGATGAAAGTCATTCAACTCAACATATCAGGTACCAACAACTCCCCCGCTTGCTTAACGTTCCCTTCACCATATATCGTGGGGATCTCTTCCCATCTCTCACTGTTGGCCGCTCTTGTATTTCCGGCGTATGCAGGAAGCCACCTTCTTATTCCCTCCCCTCTCGATTTATGCCCTCAATGATAGTCTTTTCTCCGTCCCTAGCCCGGATTCTCACTGTTACCCTATACCCTACCTTTCATTTGTCCTCACTTCTGTCATCGTTTACAACTGACATCATGTAATATATAATCGCAGCTTCCTCATATCTTTCCCTTCCCTGAGCTCCCAAGTCTCAGTTGTCGCCGCTTAATGGGATCGCAGCAAACTCGACCTTCTCTTGAAGCTTACCTTTCGTGAAACAGTCAGTCGCGCCAGTACTCCTAGGGTTCAACATTCCGCTACACCCATAGCTGCGCTGTCTTTATGGCACCCATCTATGACCCGAAAACTGACCAGATCGATGCAGGAGACCATAGTACAGAGACCACAGGTCACACTCTTTTATCGCCGGATGACGCTGTCTTGTTCCCGCCGTTGACGATAGATATTCCTACCTTACCGCATCGTTCTTCTCGGTCGCAACTCGTTACACCTCCTTCCCATCTCCTCTCCCCTACTCAGAACAGGAGTGGGATCCATTGCGCAAGTGTGGGATTAAAGCTACAATAGTGTGAAGACCCTACTAGCGCCCATTAAGTCGACAGTGAAAGGTTCAGAATACATTCTACATTGGTTCCGTCCGCATAAGGCAGGTCCTGCGGATACTTTCCTTTGCCTCGACTTTTTTTTTTCTCCGGGACCTGAAGATTGTTGCATGCTGGTCCGGTCCACTTTTTCTTGCGCTGCCTCATAGCTTGTGTCGCTGTCCCTGCAAAGATGCAAGGTTTCACATTCACACCCCCGACAGGCCCACCCAGGGAAGGCCAGAAAAGTAAGACCCCCTCCCCCTCGGTAGTTACCATTTGTCATTTGAATATGTTGCCCGTCTCTTGCTTCAGTTATATGTTGACCGCTTTTGATACAGACTATGTATTCGTTGATGAACATAACAGGCATAAGAGGCTCAAAGGTATGTTTGACCGATAGTGGACTTGGCTTCGTTGCGTCTAATTACGAGCCTATCTTCAGTAATGCGAGCTTGCAATGGCTGCAGGAAACGGAAGATCAAGTGTGATGCTGCTACAACAAACACGTGGCCTTGTTCGGCATGCACACGCTTGAAGTTAGTATGCGTTCCTCCAACAATTGGGCATGATGGCGAGTATCCTGCAGTGGAAAGCGTTGAAACCAATCCTGTCGACTCGTTGGGCGCGTCGAACACATCAGAACCCTCACTATCGTCATATACGAGCTCCCAAACATATCGAGATTCCGGGCCACCTTCAATGAGTAGCATGCACCCATATAATGACAACATCGGGATCTATCCACAATTTGCGCATTCTACTCCAGGCCAGCCAAATGTCTACGACATGAGGTCGCCCCAAGTGGCCATGCCACATCATCAATACACTCAGTCACAGATGTTCTCCAACGATCAAACTCAGCCTCTGGGAACCGCAGAAAGTGATATATACAGTGAGCACGACCAGTCCACTGCAGAGAACCTCAGCGAGGTCTTAGGGGAGCTCAAGATAGACGAGACTGGTATTGGTGAGCTATTCTAGCCTTCGTAACGTGTCTTACAGACGGAACGTATTAACATAGATTCAGCGCCGTACATCAGACAGCAACGAAGGGAAAGGGCTGAACCAGAAATCCCGACCCAGGATGAAGTAGACGAAAAGTTACCACCTCTCAGTACCGGAGCTGGAGCCACTATACGCATCCCGCCCGAACTCATGCCATCTGATGACGAGGTCATGAATTATTTCAAGATATATTTTGATGATATTCATCCTTACGTCCCTGTCATCCATCGATCTCATCTGTACTATCAGTGGCAACACGAACGAAGCTCAATATCTCCGCTTCTACTCGAGGCACTATTTGCATGCGCAGGGAGGCTATCGGACGACCCGGCCCAAGGAGCACAGTGGCTCGCATTAGCAAACAGTGAGGCGACAAACATACCCACGCACCTGTACGCCACGTCGTATACTGACTGCGAATCATCTTGTTAGGGCACGAATCTAGTTTTATGGACGAACCTCGCCTCAGTACGATACAAGCTCTGCTTCTACTGTTGAAGGCCCGAGAGTCACGGCCTAAGAAAGGTTATTATTACCGTTCTTGGCAAACCGTCAAAACGATCATCTCCATGGCGAAAGATCTGGATATCCATGAACATAACAATCTCCACACGGAAGGCAGGTCTTGCGACTTGAATCCGGTAGAATGCTTGGTGCAGACACGGGTCTGGCAGGCCCTCCTGGTTGTCGAAGTCATGATAGGAGCGCCGCAGGGTACGTCTTTTGATTCTCGTAGTATATATACTGGCTGACTATTCCCAGGGCGCTCCGATTACGGTGTGGACCATGAGACAGTAAATACGAGTCCAACTTTGGATATCAGAGGCCTTGATCAGTTCGAAATGGATCGGTCAAGGCAATATGCGTACTTCGTCCGGAATGCACGCCATATTCGCATCATTGCCGACATATATCATAAGATAAAGAAACAAAAAGATTGGGGGGCTAATCCTAAGTTCGTTGAAAAGAACCCTCTCTTTACCGACTGGCTTCAGAGTTTACCACCGGATCTACAAGTCAACTATCCTCCCGATGGCTCACCACCATGGATTCCATCACATTTTGTCGGAAATATGCACTCCCACTGTCATCTTGGGATTATCCTGTTGCACCGTCCACAATTAATAGCCTCCAAATCTTTTGCGGCAGGGGGAGGTTGGAAGATGCATATGGCGTTATGCTACTCTTCGGCAAAATACCTTTGTAGGCTCCAAGAAGCCATTCTGAACCGCTTTGGGCTGTCTGGCCTGCTTTTCATGCAAAGGGGCATAAATTTCACAATATACACCATCTTGACATGCACAATGCTGCACCTTGTGAGGATTCTGGGCCTTTTATGGTATTGACGGTCAGCTAACGCTACAACAGGTGGCCATAACATCTCCAGACCCGAATTTTCATACGGACGCGCGGGAATACTTCACACGACACATGCGAATACTTGAGCGTTGTTCTTCTGCTTGGCCTATGCCAGAGTTACAAGCGCAAATAGATTCATTGCGTTTCGCCTTTTCAGCTGATGTGAACCGACCTTTCGATTTGAAGCCAACTTTCCCATATGGGAGTCCCTCCGAGCCATATCACCCAAGCCCGCCAATAGATTCACATTACGCTTCTCAAATCAGTCAAGTACCTGGCGTTCAAAGTAGAGTGGGTTATGCAGCTTATCCTGTAACTCCTCCAATATCAGCTGGTACTGAAGATTCAAAGTCCGATTCCTCTCAGCTCCAGCCCTTGGGATTAATCCCCTCCCAATCGATCTCCACCCACGGAATGAATGCGCCTTTGGTTGATGAAAATAGCTGGGATCCTACTCGTATTATCAAGTAAGGAACCCCTTTCCCCAAGAAAAGAAATATTAACCCCGAGAAATGGCCGCTGACTGTTACAAACCGTGTAGTCAATGGGATATGGCATTTTCTATTGGTACACCCACTGTGACAACAAACTCCCCACCAATGGCTCTGAGCAATCCTGCTCAGGCTGTTCAACCTTCTTTACCTGACCATTTCCCCGTACAATATGAGCAGCAATCAAAGGTTACCCCGGTCGCGCCAGCTCCCATGCCACAAACTCAATTCACTGGGCAACAAGTTTTGTTCACAGCGCGAGATTGGCAACAAAGTGTAGCTAGTGTGTACGATCCAAACGGTCTCAAACGGCGGTGGAATTATTCAGTCGACCTAGGAACCGAAGGCACTTCAAAGCGCCAGCGGTAACGCGTTCTATTCAGCACAGCTGGGAGACTCGGGGCTGTCTTCAAAACGCAGGGGTCACTTCTAGAGTTCCTGGTTGCTGCAATTTATAGCGCCCGCCAGAGATATTCGCTCTTTTCACCTTGGCGTGTCTTTTTGGTTGCTGGTTCCTGTAGGTATGCTGGTCATGTTACTTTGCTCCCAAAGCAGACATGCTTTCCATGTACAAATGATAGCTTATCCAAATGAGTACCACACAACGCTCAAAGTTTTTAGCTACTGCTTCTCTCTGTCTCTTTTTCTCTTGTGTAGCATAAGGATCTTATTTCAAATCAACGCTGTAATGGCATATGGTCTATCACTCCGCATTTTAACAGAGCGTCCGCCCAGTGAAATTGTTTTCATTCACTCTGGCATTATGTGTTGGGCCACTTCAGTCGACCGAGATAAATCTCCATCGGCTTGCAGTGGCCTCTATACAATTGCATTCTATGACGATCCCAGTTGATACTATAATCATAAGGAATTATGAGACAGGCAGGAATAGATACGTGGTATAGTGAAAAGTGTAAGATTCGCAGTATAGATTACAAACTAAGCACGCCGTCGAGAATAGACTTAAGAAATGTTATGCGCAAGTTGTGGGGGTAATAATATTGCTGTAAATTATGCACTTGTAGCAGGAGGATTTGGCCTGCGCAAGGCTAAACCTTGATGTGTGTAGGACATTCGAATTATTCATTGCCAATCGGGGCTCTCTTGGTCTCAGGAAGTGCTGATGATGCCCAAATACTAGGCATGAGTTGGTAGCCAGGAGAAGCCAACGTGTTGGGCAAACCCTTCGAGAGTTAATTGCGTCGATTGATGCCGATGCGCTCTTCACGCGAGCGGACTATTCTCGCCTTGTCCCCTGGCAATGGCTTGAGCTCATCGCTGGGGTCAAGATTGACATTGGAGCTAGTGCTGGCATGGCCTTCGGTACGAGTTTCTTTGGAGAGCTGTCGGAGCCGTGATTGTTCAAAAGTCGCAAGGTCTTCGGAGGTTATAGCTATAGCGGTGGGTTTGCGACGCAACATATTTGATCGTGATACCGAAGCTATGAGGATAATAATGAGTAGTGACTAGAGAGGCTTGCCGCTCCCACGGGAGTTGTCTGGAGTATGCTTCTGTCGCGCAGCACGTGACTTTGTAGCATTTAGAGGTAACGAACATTTTTAGTCTCCCTCTTATCCAGGCCTTAGATATTCATCAACAAGGATGCTCCAACAACGGATGGTGCTTCTACGCCCTCGGGGTGCCAGGGCAATAGAAGGGACTCTTTCATCAATTCGTCGGTTTTCGGCTACTTTTTTACAAGCAAAAGATTCCAACAATCACTCCAGTAAGTGTGCTCCGCTATAGTCTCCGTCCGCCCAGTTCACAGTTGCATTGCTCTCGTCTTACTTTCCCCCCTCAACTGGTCTCTGTCCTGGACACTTGTTGTTATCGTCCGGGAATACTATCATATCTCAGACCATAGTCACTCGTCTTTCTAACTAATGCAGATGCGAATGCAACCGAGGGTTCCGCAGCCTCTTCCGCCGCCGGACGTCCCAGTGCGCAAACCAGAAGAAACAACATTCCGCCGGCGAACCTGAACATTCGGAGCGTCAACCAAGAACGACCTCGTCCCCGACGGATAGTAGATGCGAGATCTCTCGCCGCCTCTCAAGCCACTGGCCAACCAGCAAACATCCTTAAGAATCCCAGGGCTCGCAATCCTCGAGGCAACCGATCCACCGCTTCTCGGGGCCCTAGAGCTGGGCCAAAGAAGAAGGTTCAATCTAGAGATGGGCGAGCAGGCCGTTCTCGACGCACCGAGAGGTCCGGCCAGGAAGATTCAACATCCAATTCAGCATTCCATGAAGCCTCGATCAACGCTGTCTTCCGAGAACTCGCTGAACAAGCGGCGCCCAAGCCTGTCCAGTACAATCCCGAGTCGATCTCCTTAGCTTCACTGAAGGAAACATGGCCATCTCTACCCACCGACATTGACGCTCATACTGCCGGAGTCGTTGAGAAGTTGTCTCTATTCGGCGATCGCTACGCAAATGATTATGTACCTCCAAATGAGCTGGGCAAGCGACTTTATCAGGGCAAATTTGTCCGCTTTTCGAGTGAGGAGGAAAAAGCTGAGGCCATCTCTGAAGCGAACAAGCTATCGCAAGAACGCGCAGACAAGTTGTCCCAGCGAAAAGGCGATCTTGTGGAACCACGTCATGTCAACTTCAGTCCACTCAACACCAAGGACCAAGGCTCACTTCTTGGACTTCTTGTTCAGGGCAATTATCCTAAGTCTAAAGCCAAACAGGCGGACAACCTCTCAATCGTTGACAGTGTCTCTGAAAACCTCAGAAACAATGCAACGTATCACACAGTCGGCAAATCCTCTGCGTTCATTGCGAAGTTGGACTCGCTTTTAGCCGCCAGTCGCATGACAAAACGCCCCTGAGAACCTTGTTTTCTGATACCATCAGTATCCTTACTATGTACCTATACTTTTGCAGCTTTTCATGATCCCTTGTTATCTTTGTCATTGTTTACATTTATGCCTTGCAAGTGACTGTAGAATACATTACTCTCTGAAATAAGTTACAGAACTCGTGTTCATATCACCATTTGAGTTCACTCAAAGCTGGTCTTTCAGCAGTGTATTTCCTCATTACGCCCGCTCCATAGCCTTCCTTGTAGCCTCAAACAGTTCCTTCACTTCCTTCTGACCTTTCTCTGCAAGCTTTTCCATCTGTTCTTGGGCCTTCCGAACGTCATCTGGCCTGGCAATCTTCTTTTTCTGCAAATCCTGAAGACGTTTATGTACAGCACTGCGTGAATCACGGACGGCACCGGCAGCTTTCTCCATTGCCGCCTTTGCCAGAGCGATCGTTTGATCCCGAGACTCTTTAGTCGGTGGGGGGATCGTGACGTTGAGCTGAAGAGAATTGTGAGGGTCGGCTTGCGGAGTTAACGACAAGTTGGAGGAAATTATTGACGATCGAATGGGCTTCACATGCTATATCAAAGACAGTCTGTGTCAGAACAAGACTCGAAAAATATTGAGAGAATTTGTCGGCTTCACGATAGTAGAGACAATTTCAAGGCACCAGTCAGTAACTCACATCTTCGTCAGAGGCCAAAATAGTTACCATCCGTCCACCCTTAGGAACAACTTGGGCAAGATCGCCCAGCTTGATCGATTGCTTGCTGCTCTTGTTCAGCTGCACACGAAGACTCTCAATTGATGCGGTATTGAACCTCCCCCCCACACGCATCTTAGAGAGCTCGTCTCTGAGTCGAGACAGGGCAGCCGCTATGCCATCATGCAGCTGTGAAAAATCATGCGGGTCTTCAGAACTTGCGCCTACTTTTGGCAACGGCTTCCCAGAATCTGCACCAGATGTAGCTTTCGTCTTGTCCTTCTTTTTACACCAAAAAGGCGAACTGGAAAAGCTTCTTTTGTCAGACGGAAGTGCTACCTTATGCTGAGTCCAAGGCCGAAGTTGATGCTCAGAAATCAAGTTATAGCGCAATCCAGTAAACGTTGAGCAGCGACGCATATAACTGAGGCCGGTAACTGCCGCACGGCGTTGCATTTTCGCTCTTCTTCTGCTTTTCAGATGCCCGATTTTGTTGGGTATGGGTCCTATATGCTTATCAGTAATAAGAAATCCCGCAGGGTACAGTTGCTCGAAGCAAACTGCGCGCAAGAATAGTTATAGACGAGGTTGGTAGGATTTGGTAAGATACACTGCCGAGGCAAAGGGAACAGAGCCACTTCCTGATCACGCGTCTCCTAGCGAGCCACCGATGTCTCCGCGTAGTAAATTACAAGATTAGTACATTTAGAACACAAGCAGCTCGCCATGGTAGCTATGACGACCTACAAAATGGTTATGGAAGGCAGTTTCAAATGGCAATTCTAACAAGTCGCCTTTCTCAAAGTCTAACGGTGGTGCGGGAAATACAGAGGCAATGTCTATAGGGGCAATACACTTTGGTTTGGCAAAGGGCTCGTGCAGTCATACGTAAGAAGAGCATTAAGATGATAAATAAGTTCATATATAAAATTTTCGTAAATTACTTTTTGCAATTTTGTACCCGGTCATGAATAAACACGCCTCATCTAAAAGGAAATTCCGTAGACGACGTTAAGGTCTCCAATCTAAGGTGAAGCAAAGAAATCGGTCACTTTGCGCAAGTTGGATGGTGGGACTGAAGGGTGAATGATAGAGGCAAGGGCAATTGTATGGTGCCGCACCTAGAGCATGATAGGATCGCAGAGATTTGTTTACCGAGTGGCCATGGCCTTGGTGATGAGTCTCTTGAGAGCAAGCTCCTTCTTCTTGAGATCTTCAGGAGTCGAGTCTTCGATCTCAAGCTGAGCCATGGCATCGCTGAGTGCCGATTCGATCTTCTCCTTGTTGCCACGCTTCAGCTTCAGCGACATGGTGGGGTCGGAAACAATCTCCTCAACACGCGAGATGTAGGACTCGAGCTGTTGGCGAGACTCGAACTTCTTGGTGAAAGCCTCATCGCTAGACTTGAACTTCGCAGCGTCTAGAAAATGTCAGTATGTCTGCATCGATCTCTGACTGCGTCAAACGTACCGTCAATCATCTGCTCAATCTCAGTGGTGGAAAGCTTGCCGACGGCATTGGAGATGGTAATGTTGGCACTACGTCCAGAGGACTTCTCGGTAGCAGTAACCTTGAGGATACCGTTGACATCAACCTCGAAAACGACCTCGAGAGCGGCCTCTCCAGCCCTCATGGGGGGGATGGGAGCGAGGGTGAACTCTCCCAGAGAGGTGTTGTCAGCGCAGTTGGTACGCTCACCCTGGTAAACGGGGAACTGCACGGTTGTCTGGTTATCGACAACGGTGGTGAAAGTGCGCTTCTTGATCGTAGGGACAGTCTGACCACGGGCCACAACAGGAGCGAAGATGTTACCCTCCATAGCAACACCGAGAGAAAGGGGAACGACATCAAGCAGGAGGAGGTCCTGGGTTTCAGCCGAAGAAGCCTTTCCAGACAAGATACCGGCCTGGACGGCGGCACCATAGGCAACGGCCTCATCGGGGTTGATGCTCTTTAATTCAAATTCGTTAGGACAAGACTTGTTAGACAGATGGCGAGAGTAGCACTTACCTTCTCAAGCTTCTTGCCATCGAAGAAGTCGCTAAGCAGCTTCTGGATACGAGGGATACGGGTGGAACCACCAACGAGGACGATCTCATCGACCTTGCTCTTCTCAAGGCCAGAGTCCTTGAGAACCTGCTGCACAGGCTCGAGAGTACCCGAGAAAGACTTGGCGTTCAGGTCTTCGAAACGAGCACGAGTGATAGAAGAGTTGAAGTCCTCGCCATCGAACAAAGAGTCGATTTCCACAGTAGTCTGGGTAGCGTTGGACAAAGTACGCTTAGCACGCTCGCAGGCGGTTCTGAGACGACGGAGGGCTCTCGCGTCACCGGAGAGGTCCTTGCCAGTCTTACGCTGGAACTCCTTCTTGAAGTGGTCCAGGAGGTTGGTATCGAAGTCTTGACCACCAAGGTGGGTATCTCCAGCAGTAGCCTTGACAGTGAAGACACCACCCTGGATGTTAAGGAGAGACACATCGAAAGTACCACCACCAAGATCGTAGATGAGAACGTTACGCTCCTTATCAGACTTGCCGGAGCCAAGGCCATAAGCGATCGCTGCTGCAGTGGGCTCGTTGATGATACGGAGCACGTTGAGACCAGCAATGGCACCAGCATCCTTAGTAGCCTGGCGCTGGTTGTCGTTGAAATAAGCGGGCACGGTGATGACTGCCTTCTCGACCTTCTTTCCGAGCTTGGTTTCGGCAACCTCTTTCATCTATAGTGATCTGTCAGTATCGCAAGAGGGAATGTAGCAAGCAATTCCGCGTTATTGGGATGAACAGGAATGTTACCTTCATCAAAACCATAGAAGAAATTTCCTGGGGACTGAAAGTCTTGGTTTCGCCAAGATACTCGACCTCAACCACGGGGTTTCCACCCTGATCAACAACCTTGAAGGGCCAGGACTCAACATCCTTCTTGACAATGGGGTCCTCGAACCGCCGACCGATAAGACGCCTGTATTTGATTAATAGTGAACATATGTCCAGCGAAAAGCTGCTTACTTGATGTCAAAGATGGTGTTCGTAGGGTTCATAGCGGCCTGGTTCTTCGCGGCTTCACCGATCAAGCGTTCCTTGTCGGTGAAAGAAACGAAGGATGGGGTAGTGTAGCTACCCTGCTCGTTGGCAACTGCATGTTTATAAGCTCACCAGCGCCGTGACTAGAGGACACAGGTAACGACATACTGATCTCAACATTGGTACCCTCGTAGTTGGCCACACAAGAGTAGGTGGTTCCTGAAATATCTCGTCAGTCATTACTTGGGACAACACGGTAGGGAAATGGCTCACCAAGATCAATGCCGATGGCACCTTCGTAAACTTCGTCGGCCATTTTGACAAATGTGTATGTCTTAAGACAGATAGGATAGAAAAATTGAAATGATGCCAAAAGGCAGGACGATTGTTGGAGGAGAGGAAGACTAAATAAATTTTGCCCCAGGCGCTGGAGTGGGAGCGGTTAAAATTTGGATGAAAAAAAAAGAAACCCACTTTGCAATTTTTCCTTCCTTCCTCGTTTTTTTTTTTTTTTTTTTTTTTTTTGCCCCTTCATTTCTCACCCAATCCGCTTCTTCGAGGACTGCCGGTTTTGGCGCGTTCTCGGCTGAGCTAAACCTGGGTTTCAAGCCCTGGTTGGCTGCTGGACTTCACTTCTTAGATAATCAGGCGATTCTTTCTTCGCTCTTTACTACTAGTCGATAGTAGTACTCAGATTGGGGCACTGGGTAATAGTACCTGTCGAGAAGTGTTGACTATGCTTCACTAGGATTTTGGTTCCCTTCTCCATGTTCAGTATGCAAGTTTGTTCCCTAAGATTCTTCACAAAAGCTTTTACCATACGATTAATCGGATTTGGTTTATCACACTGTGAGTGTAGAAAATTTCTCGTATAAGCCGTCCAGTAAGCCCGCACGATCCTTGACAAAATTGTGTTGGAAAGAGAAGAGTAGGCAGCAAAGGGTCCGACTGTGCTCCTCCAATCTTTCAGCGAAGGTAGGCCCCTTATGACCTTGACTTGTACATGGTTGGTATGATAAAAACACAATTCAGCCTACAGCTATCTAGTCCAAGCATCAGTTCTTGATACCTTAGGCACTAAAGCGGGTAGCTACTCCACTTGTATCCCAAACAGTCGAAGAGTCACTGCTCGGACATCTTAATGGAGGCTCTTTCTACGCCCTTAAACCAAGACAGCTTCGATCTACACCTCGCTTGTTATACACTTGAGAGGTCAGTGAGAAGAGACATATTTCGACAAGTCGTCACCACAACGTTATTTGCATCTCTTTGAGACTCGAAGTCCTGTCACCCATTCGCTTTTCCTCACTCTGCTACCAAAAGACTATTTACTTGTAAGTGTCTGCTTGGACCGTTTGTGAAGAACAGGCTGGGACTTTCTCTCAATAATCGCAACAATGTACGATTCGATGTTATTTTCTCTAACAGCAATCCGACTGCAGTGATTCCGATAGTGTCTGCCCCGCTACCCCCGCTTTTCCAGATGGACATCGATCTGAGCAGAAGGAATAAAAAGCCCCGCCCTTTGCTAGAATCTGAACGGGAGAGACTAGAGGAGTTCATTGATTCTATCCATTATTCAGCTAGGTATGCCGCAGGCAAGCGACAATCTTTTGGTGTGCCTCGACCTTACAGTAAACACAGATACTCAGATGACCAGTTCGAATACCGCCATGTCCAACTTCCCAAAAACATGCTCAAGAAAATCCCTGCAGACTATTTTGACAGTTCAAAGGGAACGCTAAAACTACTGTGGGAGGATGAATGGCGAGCACTTGGTATCACACAAGTACGTAAAAAGAGGTCGAACAAATTTATCACTGTAAGAGGTCTAATACCTTTATCAGAGCTTGGGTTGGGAACATTATGAAGTGCACGAGCCAGAACCACATATTCTTCTATTTAAGTAAGTATGGTGACCCTGCCATCGTTCTCTATTCCTAACCAACGCATATAGGCGCCCCTTGAACTATCAGCCGCCAGTATCACAGTAACTCGTCAGCTGGAACATTCCCGATGCCAACCTTGCCCCCGTCGCCTCAGAAATACCAATACGATATTCAAAAACTACAGTCACTGATAGTGGAGCTACGCATGCAAGAAGGCCCATATGATTAGATTGCATTCAGAAATCTCATCCTGTTGAGATATGCTCCTTGCTACCAAAGAATGCCCACAATTATCATCTGAACTTGAATACCTCCTGTTATCATACCACTCTCTTTTAGAGCACAATTCCTACGCTACATTCATGGCCAGCCATTGCTCCCATTGTGTGGCCGTGAAGCTGCTGCTGATACCTGGTTCCTCGACGCCCTAACCAGCGGAATCAGTGCACCAAATCGCTCAATTAATAATGAGACTGCTTACATTGAAATATACGGTCGGAGATACATGGACGCCGATTGTTCGACCTGACTGTTATATCTAGTTAGGATTCAATGTTGAGCACAGTAACAATATTTCAATGGCGCACCTTGACCATCAATTTGATATCATTCGTCACCTTGTTGCCGGTATTCAACTGTCCATCAGCAATAACTTCGCTGATGTTCAATAATTCGAGCATCTCGTGTTCATCCACACCAACTGTCGCGGCTATCTTCGCAAGTCTCTGATATGTCTTGTTGCGTGTCTCGTTAACAACACTGACATCAAAGAATTCTTCTTGGTGACTGAACAGTGCAGCGCTAAATTCCCAGAACTTGTCTGGAGCTATTTTCAACACCGCCGCACCAGCTTCATGCGTCAGAGTGGATGATGGATGCCAAGGTTGAATGTGCTGACGAAAGACAACCTGAAGTCTTGATTGATAATTTTGTAAGATAATTGGTCTCACCGATGTGTAGAATGTGCTGAATAGCTTTGCGGAGTACTGGAAGTAGTATATTTAGTACACTCTTCCTGCGTAGGGTGCTGTATAAGTACTAACAGGGCAGACATAATCAAGGTCTTCGATCATCAATGCGTTAGTCATTGGGGTACAGAAGAGCATTATCAGTATTAGATTAACATACATAGTTCGAGGGTATGCCATGGTTGCTGTAAGTTGGCTGTCAACAACTTCTGACCCGAAAATTTGGGATGAAGAGCCATTATCTTTACACCGACTATAGTCAACCCTTGTCCTTAAAGTATAGATACTGAGTAGTAGTGAGCTGGAAAGAAAGTGCCCCTCTACACAGTCCGTGCTTATCTGCGGGGGTAGAGTGATTACACATCAATTAACTAGTTGGTCTAGCTAACGTAAACCACAATCGCGCGGCCCGTACAATCGCGCGGCCCATCAGATATTGCCATATAAAAGTCATTTTTTAATCTTCAATATCTCAACCAATTTTGAAAATAATGGTTTTATCGTAAGAAAATAGATTAAGATAATCAGATATTATTTTTAACATTTTTTTCAGATTTTAATAACTACATATAACAGCTGGTAATATAAAATACCTGTAATTTATTTGTAATTTAAGATAACTCTTGAATTAAATATAAATAAATTATTTAAAATTATTTAAATACTCTAAATACATTTATTTTACTATTATTAATCTTGATTTAATATTGTAGACTTATATAAAGTGTAGTTATTGAGATATTATATTTATTATAAAAGATGAATTTTATATGGCTTTACAAGATGGGCCGCGTGATTGTGGTTTACGTTAACTATGTTAGTTAACTAGTTAGTTATAATTGATTAGTCAGATCATCATATGCTAAGATAACTAACTGACAGTAGCGTGCGAGTCAGCTATCTACATGATTCTATACAAAGAGACAAGTTCTTTTTATGATAATATATCTTAACCAGTGTGATAATTATCACTATATATATGTACATATATAAACATATTCATCAAGTTTTTCTATAAAATTTCCTGATCAGAATAGAATACTGTTTCATAACTTAAAGAGTTTTTATATTCTCAAAAAGTTATACGCTTCATAAATACGAAGGACTACTGATAACATGAAACATTATTTTCATAATCTTCAAAGTTCATCATAGCATCAAAGAAGATCTATTAGCAATTCTGACATAGAACAATGACTTAGATATGGTATAACATACGTGACTGACTCGGATGGATGGCCAGCGCGGCCGTGATAAATGTTAACTAACCTTTTTGGTAATTGATTGTCAATCAAGATAGTACTTGAGCTACTGAGCATCAGTAAAGAAAAATGGTTCATCCTCATGTATACACTTATTGAAGCTTACTACACTTGGTTTGACCAATGATAACTAACTAGCGCTCGAGTCGCCCTACATGTTTATGCAGAATCTGAAGTGGTGGTACGTAGTTTGGCTGGCGGCACGGACTTTGGCCAGGTAGAAGGAAGATATACATATCCATATTGAGACGCCGTAGTGTTCATTTGATGCCCGCATCAAATAACCCGTTGCGAAGCTGAACCCTCTATATGTGGTCTCCGAAAGTACTTCATGAACCTAAATTAATCTGTAAGAGACCGTCTGACAAACACACCAAACCATGTCTCTCGCTGGTATCTCACAATGGCTTAAGGGCATAAAGTATAACAGGGTGTTGAGGTTGATTGGTACGCTTCGGGATCGGTGGTCTACACAAGCCAGTTGAGTTACAGCCAATGGACATAAGGTTTGCTAACGGGGACCAAGTGCCCTTTGACTGAACAGATTAAGATCTCTAATATCCATGGAGATAGCAGTCCATTGAGACCTCACAACATCGTACTCCCCCTTCACCTCCACTCTGCACACCCCCCTAGGGCCTCGTATACCAATAGGACCAGAAATGTACATGACACCGCGACGAGATGTGTGCGCGTTGCGAGCCCAGCAGTAATTTAATCGCCACTTGAAAGCCAGCAGCGCCATACGTAGGTCGGAACCAGACCCAAGGTTTGGCAGCGGTAATTTCTGCAACGCAGTAATGCACAGTGAAGTAGGTGGATGGGAGCAGTCCCTGGTCGACGGGCTGCCATCTTGGAAGTTCAGGGGAGGCGGCTGTGACACAAACCGAGAAACGTCGTCAAGTCCATCCGATCCTTGCAATACTGAGGGCAATAAATTTGCATCTAGAGAAATAAAAGACCCAGACACCTGCTCATCCATCAAACCTGGGCTAAGTCTGGAAATCTGTCTGCTCCACAGAACCAAAAAAGCATCCTTAATTGCGTGTGCCACACTTAAAGGCCTCATGCATCTGTGCAGGCAGTCGCCGTCTTCTGCAGTTATTGGCTTTGAAACCCAGGCGAGACCATTCTGAGATAGTTCTAGTCTGTACCAATGAGCAAAATATACTGTACTAATCAGGACATACATACCCAGATCGATAGTATACAGGGGGTGCACGGTATGGAAATCGGTGTTCCAGCCAAACTCCTGCGACAGACAGTGGCCCCCCCAACATATAATTAAGTAGTCGTGTTTGGGATGAGACGTCCAAAACAGCCGAAATTAACTCATCTATATGTTCATGACTGGTTAATTTCAAAATGACTGAAGGACCATCTGCTCGCAAATACCTTTCAGACCCGAGAGCTTGTTCTTGTCAAGGGCTAGTTTCCTAAACGCTTGCCACTCAGGGTCTGTCGCTACATAAAAGTTTCCTTCCTGTAAGCGAGGCCAACTCAGGGGAAGGAAGCGAGTTTGTATAGTAGCGGCATGTTCTGAGTGGGGAGGAACATATTCGTCCGGGTCAAACTTCCCAGTCCTGGACGAGGCATCGAGGCCTGGCAGATTCTCCGGTGACTGATCAATATCGTAGAGCGACTCATCAAACCGCAGGATAGCGAGTGAAGTTAAGAGATGAAGCGCTGTCCCACACAGAAAAAAGGTAGCTATGAATTTCCTGAAGCACCTGTGAGTAAAGGAAGTGATACCACGACACCTTTGGACTATGAGCTGCTCAGCATACCTGGCCCATGGGCGTTTAACCTGTAGTTGACGAATAGTGACCGAGCTTGAATCCCGAGGTAATGGTTGGCTTATCCGGAATGTTACCTGGGATTTTCGAAGTATTCGTCTAGCATGATACATTGAGAGAACTCGGCCGCCGTTTTCGATTATTCGAGAAACATTTCAAAACATCAATCGAGCTAAAAACCAATGTAGCTTTATTGCCCAGTTTGCTGATATAGGTTGTAACGGATTAAACCAATCGACCAGGGCAAGGCTTACGCCCAGCAATTTTCAATTTCAGACTCAGAGAGGTATAGCGAATACCGTAGTATTGATGATTTGTAGAAATACTTACCACTGCCATAGTATAAGGAGCAGAAAGTGTTATTCCGCGTTAGTAGGCCCGGCCGCTGTAGCACGTGAGCCAAGCCATCTTATCAGCCATAGAGCTTCCCCAACTTCACATGATGTGCGGAGTACTGAGATAATGTGTCCTGATGTAGCTGGTCTTTTGCCTAAAAAACATCAGCCATTCTCCACTGTAATATCAAGCTATCCAACTTGATATACTTTAAATTTTATTTACATTCTATAATCCTACTCACGCCAAAGGGTGACCAAGGGTTGCATTGACGAGGCTCAGATGGCCTGGGCCCATACCAGTGTTGCTATCCCACACGCCTACAATGCATCCTCTACCCCTATGCCCTATTGCTATTCTTCGAACACATCATGTCATAACGCAACCAACTTTTGCTGCGCACACGTATCTTATTGCAAGTAACTCCTGGTGGGGTGGCTGCTACTGATTGTTATATATGGACGTTCAAAGAAATCAAAGGCAGAAATCTTTGGGGCGCCACACAAATCTTGCATTAGGATCCTCGCAATTGGGGTAGCTTTTATAGTGACCATTGGTGCCGCCTTCAGGATATATTTTCATTCTGGACAAGATGAATCCCCCGATGGTATAACGCGGATATAGGGTCAGCGATAACGTTGAGACGACAAGGATCGGGAATGTTGCATTGTCTAAATGTCAACAATAACCATCGTCGCACACTACTCACTGAAATGGCTACCTTACCTGTCAACATGGCCTAGAAGTATCCAATATCTAACCTACAACATCCGTGTGACTGGGAGAGTAACCCCGGAGGATGAGGCAAGTGTGTAGACTATGGCCAGTATGATGAATTTAGCCATGCCGTCTGAGATCCGTGATTCCAAGTTAACGTAGGGGGAAAAACATAAAATAAAATAAAAAACCAATTTCATTTGAAACATGCCAACGCCAATATACCCAGCCATGCATTGCCCGCTAAAAGCCAGATGCTACCAGTTTCTCACCTGCACAAAGTAGTCTGACCTGAACTCGAGTGGTCTCCACAAACGCCAGGATCCGTGCCAGAAAGTCGACATGTGCTGAGATCAATTACAGTGAGAGGAGATATTAGATATGACCTCAGCCAAGCAGGGACACATTACCCTATGAGGGTGCATCAATGTACTGTACAAAGCCGCAGGCGTGTGCTGCACCCTGTGCAAGGATAACCACGAGTCTGCCCAACCGGCATTCCAGATGTCGAGAGGCAGAGAACATATGAGACTTCAAGTTAAGTAATTATTTCATATAGAAGGTCCTGCTTCAAGTTCACCAAGCGTTCGGTTGTTATCTGAATAACGGACGTCTGCGTTCCTATTCGCAACTCCTCTCGATGCACGATTGCCCCGGAAACCGAAGTTCAGTGGAAAGTAAGATGCAGTGAAGATCCCTAACCTTTGGTCCCTCCGACCTGGCTGTGTAGACGAAGTGTCAGGCACAGGAGATGTGGGCTGGTGGTTAGATTGAGGCGCTCGCCAAAGGCGCAAGCGCGAGAAGCCCGCTCTGTGGGTCAAGGGGCGCCGTTGCGCATGCTGCTCCGGGAAACCCGACGACGACCGCAGAAAGTTCACTCTTCCACCTATAAAAACAGCCTGTGGCGGGTTTATAGGTGTCATTCGTGTCATGCCACGTCGACCCTGTCGTTCTGAACTAGCAGGCAATTCAGAAGTTTCTGCGCGAGGTTTCGGGATGTAGTAATCTGCTTTACATAGGGGACAGCAGGCCCGTCGACTTGTCAACCATGGGTCAACACAAGAAGCATGAAAAGCATGTCCACATGTAAGCCCCCGTATATCATCTTCATCCTCGATCGTATCGAGACAGATAGCACAAGTATCACCTGGATTTGCCAGGAAATCGGCAGGTACAGCGGTGCGGATATGGTCCTCAAGATCTCCAACATCCTCTACGATGACATGGTTGAGCGCGTGGTTACGGGGCTGCTCCGGGGCTGATATGTTGGCGTTGTCGTTTACTCCGATGTTTGCAGGGCTTGGCTCGGGATATCTCTGGCTCTTCTCTTCAGAATGTGGTAGCGTTGTCTCCAGGTCTTCTAGTGGTGCAGACGTCTGTGAAGTGTTCGAATCAACCCGCTGATGGCTTTTGAGTGGCGATGCCAGCATGGATGAAGGTGTGCCAAGCGAAGCAGATATCATGTAGTTCTCATCCTTGAGGCTTTGCGACCGGCTATTTGGTGCCGAAATCCCGCCTGCAGTGGAAAGGCCTTCATTCTCACGGGATGACCTCCATGCTTTATACTTGGTCAGTGGAAACCTCTCGTTGACGTCGTCCATAGTCATCAGCTTCTTTTCTCGGCGTCTTCGGTGCGTTCGTGGCATGGCGACCAGATCTATAGGCTCGCCTGTCTCTTCACTGCGTAGTTGGCGATTGCGTTGGTTATATCGAAAGCAATATTTCACACCAACGATGATCCTGGAATGCGATGGTCAGATAAGCATATTGGCGCAGCAAAAGCCTAGTGATACCAACTTGGACATACCATAGATTGGTGAAAACAACACCAAACCCGAGGGCGACGAAAAATAGTAGAGGCGAACTAGTAGGGCTTGAGCTGTTGTTATTCCCATTACGATCTGTACTAGTGGCACTGGAAGAGGAGCCTGTGGTCGTTGAGGACATGTCGACAGAAGAAGGCGATTGGGGAGAGGGGTGGACAACGTTCACTTGAATAGACTATGCCGAAGAGGGTGTCAAAGAATGGGAATTGTTGCGCGTATAGCAGCGTACTAAATGCAGTGTACCAAATTGACGAAGTAAAAAGACACTTCTTAATTATAGATTGTCTCTGCGAGGTTGGTCGACAATCCCATATAAGTTCATCTAGATGAGGGCACCAACTCCCAGGCTCATGTTAAAGGACGCCCCGGGAAGGTCATCACTGACACCGATATATTTGGAGCTTCCAGGCTTTCAAAATGGAGCCTAATCTGGTGTTGGATGCTCACCAAGTCCGATGGGGGGAGAGGAGGTGAAGTGAGAACAAATACTCCAACGTCGTGGTCGCCAAACACAGACACCTAAGACTTGGGCGTCCGAGTCACGGGGGCAGGCGATCGATCCATCATGTCGGAACCCACTGCGGGGACGGACGGGTAGTAAAATTAAACAGACACAGCCAATTCAGGAAACATCGTCATGGCCATCAGGATTCAACCACTTGTAGCTACTAGCACGAACCCAGTCTTCAACAAGGTCGATATCGCCTGCACAATACCAGCAGCGACATAAAGGGAAACCAGACAGGTGGACAGAATGGACAGCACAACTTCAACCTCGCATATAGACAGAAATCCCGTGGTTTTCTTTGATATAGCCTTAGGAGGTATGTACATCAAGTGATACAATCTGTTGCAACCCCGTTCTCCTGACCCAGTCAAGCTACAAAAGCACGTCCATTTAAAACTTGAAATGAGGTCCATCAATATGTCGATTCGCTGGTGTTGTGCTGCTACTGGTTCATACAGTATTAAAGCTTGCACTATGCAACAAATTGAATACTAAATGGATAGTAACTGAGATATCACTGTGACAGGCGAGCCTCTAGGTCGTATAAAGATGGAACTATTTGCCGATGTTACGCCCCGAACAGCAGAGAACTTTCGCCAGTTCTGTACGGGAGAAAGTAAAAATGCACAGGGACGACCGCAGGGATACAAAAATAGCAGATTCCATCGAGTAGTATGTTTATGAGAGGAACCCAATAGGCGTTTGAATGGAGAGATGCTAATCCTATCCCATCGGAAAAGATCAAAGACTTCATGATCCAAGGTGGCGACTTCGTCAATGGAGATGGGACGGGGTCTTGTACCATTTACGGTACTCCAAGGTTCTCGGATGAAAATTTCCTATTGAAGCATGATCATGCTGGCCTACTTAGTATGGCAGTAAGTCCATGAGCCACAAGACATCCATCGAACTATACAATGACTAATTCCCCTAGAACTCTGGTCCGAACACAAATGGGTGTCAGTTTTTCATTACAACAACTGCAACCCCATTTTTGAATGGCAAGCATGTTGTTTTTGGTAAGGTGGTCGAAGGGATGGATGTCGTGCGGATGATTGAGAACACCAGAACGACGCGAGATAAGCCCAACCAAGATGTTCTGATTGTGCAATGTGGGGAGATGTGACACAATGATCGAAGGATGTTTTAGCATCAAGTTTCCAGTGGCATGATATTTTCCATTTATGTTATACAGAGATAAAAAGAAAAGAGCCATAAGCATTAAACCCAGAAAAAAAAAGGTAGCTGTCCTTTCGTGGATTTCACTATCGGTCACTTAAGTTCTGTCAATCCCACTAAATGTTGGCTACAGCATAACCAACAACCTATAACTTCAACTTGCCAAGGTAATCAGAAGCCAAGCTGACAGCTTCGTCGACTCTGTCGGGATTGACTCCATTGCCGACTGAAGTAGCTCCTTTACCTCCCGCCTTTCCCCCGACTGCACCAGAAACGATAGCTGCCCACTCACTAGCGGAGGCACCGGCCTCGCTTGATGACTATACAATCATTGATTGTATTAGTTACAATGACATAGGGCCGGAGTTATAACGATAACGACTTACCTTGGACACGTAACAGCCATGTGCAACACGGCCTTGATCGGTGCTTGCAGCCAAAACGTATACCGACTTCTCGGGTAACTTTGACTTAACGTAATTTAGAGATTCGCTAATCGCTTTGGAATTCGCAGAGATGGGGAGCTTGGCGACAAGCCAACTTCTGTCTTGATTTTCCGGGGCTTGGAAATAATTAGTTATGGTTTCGAGCGCGACTTTTGATTCGAGTTTTTGTAGAGCCTTTTGACCATCGAGAACCTCCTTGTTGATACGTGCGAAACGTTCGCGAAAGGCGGATTTCTGTACAGCAGAAATCGAAAGCTGATTGAGCTCGGCCTGGATCTGCTTTGCCTCCTTCTCTTTTTCTGGAGTTAAGGGCATTGCTTCTAAACGATCAAGCCTTTTTTGGAACTCCGCTGCCAAACGCTGCACTTCATGCGCATCTTCTCCGGTCACAGCGATAATTCTGCGGATACCCTTGGCGATACCGCCCTCTTCCAGAACAATGAGATCTTTAATGTCCCCTGTCTTCTGCACATGGGTACCCCCACAGAATTCAATGCTGACCTCTTTCCAACGCGGATCCTTCACATTCTGGAGTATCTCACCCAGCTCCACACCAACGGAGACAACGCGGACCGGGTCGGGATAAGTTTCTCCAAATACGGCACGAACTCCAGAGATCTCGCGGGCTGTTGCAAGAGGAAGCTCTTGAGAGTAGACAGTACAGTTTTGTCGAATATACTCAGTCGAGATCTCTTCAATCCGAGCCAGATCTTTGTCCGAAATAGCAGACTTGTGAGAGAAGTCGAACCTCAGCTTCTCCGCTGCGACGAGGGAACCCTTTTGCTCCACACCGTCCCCTAAAACAGTTCTGAGCGCAAAGTTAAGAATATGCGTTCCAGTGTGGTTGTTCCTGATCGGCCAACGGCGCAGTTCATCATATTCGCAGATGACAGTATCACCTACTGAGATGGAGCCATATTTCATGAAACCAGTGTGCAGGACGTATCCAGCATAAAGCTGAACATCACCTACTTCAAGCTCGGATTGTCCATCGATGACAATTTTACCCGTGTCATTCTCTTGCCCACCCTGTTCAGCGTAGAAGTTCGTTCGGTCAAGGATGATTCCAAGTTGCTCGCCGTCGGGCACCTCGTCCGTAGATGAATGGAACATCTTGCCCTGGTATATGGCCTTCACTTGGGCGGTAATGTTACCCTTTCCAAACTTGGCAGTGTCATCAGTCTTGGGGACGTCATTCATGGCTTCGAGCTTGCCCAGATCGTGAACATCCAACTTGACCGTCTCAGCGGAAGTTTTCTTCTGGCCTTTGCTTGCTTCCTTTGCTCGTGACCGCGCTTCCTCGAACTCCCGGTCATCGATCTGCAAGCCCCGTTCTTCTGCCATTATACGAGTAAGGTCGACCGGGAATCCGAACGTGTCATAGAGCCTCCAAACATCGGCGCCGTGCAATTTGTCGGCCCCCTTTGCCTTAGCCTGCTGGGCATAATGTTCAAATTGCCGCTCGCCGCGATCCAGAGTCTTAGCAAATGACATCTCTTCTTCGTCTAATATTTCCATGACGTCCGGTTGTTTCCTTCTCAGTTCTGGAAACATATCGCCCAGTTGATCAACGACTGTTGGAACAATCTTTGAGAAGAAGTTGCCGATCTCGACACCAAAATATTTTCTGGCATATCGAGCACCCCGGCGGAGAACACGACGGATGACATAGCCGCGGCCATCATTATTTGGAACCGCACCATCTGAGATTGCAAACATCAAGGTCCGAACGTGATCCGCTATGACACGATAGGCAGTATCAATACCATCAGAATCATCACTACCGAAGGATCCACGGTATTCCCTGGCTCCGGTAACATCTCGAATGGTTTGGAATATGGGAGTGAACACATCTGTATCGTAGTTTGACGACTTATTTTGCAAGATAGACACCAATCTCTCAAACCCCATTCCGGTGTCGACATGCTTGTTGGGCAATGGCCGCAGGGATCGATCTGTTTCACGATTGTATTGGATGAAAACGTTGTTCCAAATTTCCAATACATTTGGGTCATCTTGATTGACTAGATGAGCAGCATTACGTCCACCGATTCGGTCATAGTGAATCTCGCTGCAAGGGCCACATGGGCCTTGATCACCCATCTCCCAGAAATTGTCCTTCATGTTGCCTGGGAGAATATGATCCTCCGGAACGCCAACGGCTTTCCACAGATCTTTGGCCTCGAGATCTGGCTCTAGACCACCTTCCTTATTTCCTTCGAAATAGGTAACGTAGAGACGTCCGGGATCTAAACCGTAGATCTTGGTTAACAATTCCCAAGAATAGCGAATCGCATCCTCTTTAAAATAGTCCCCAAAACTCCAGTTGCCGAGCATTTCAAAGAACGTCTAATAATCAATTGTGTATTAGCATCATAAAAGCCACGGATTTGGTGGCGTTCTCTCACATGATGATAACTATCCTTGCCCACGTCGTCGAGGTCCTACATTTGCGAGAATCAGTAGATGCTCAAGTCTCTTCGACTAACCCAGCCTTTCAATTCTGGTGGCGATCATGCGCATTGCACTTACATTATGCTTTCCTCCTGCGCGAATGCACTACAGGTTGTGTTAGAATTAGCTAAAAATGGTAGGGTTAAAGTACTGACTTTTTGAGTGTTGACTGCACTTTTCAAGTTTGCGAAATCAGAGTGAGGATCCACCGTTCCTAAAAAGATCGATTTGAACTGGTTCATTCCAGCATTGGTAAATAGCAAGGTTGGATCAGAATGAGGAACAACGGGGGACGAGGCAACTGGCGGTTTTTAATATGATCAGTTTTGACCGAGAAATTGCCCCGAAAAGAATACTTACCAAAAGTGTGGCCATTTTCTTTGAAATATTGAAGGAACGTATCACGGACACGTTTGGAGGTCCATTCCAACTTAAGATCATTATCTGAAGCCATACTGAATGGTCTTGTGATGGTTTTTGCAGGCAGAATATTTGAGAGTGGGGGAGTGTGAAGGTGGTAGAATGTTCTGGGTTGCGACCTAAAGGGTGAACATAGATGAGTCAAAGCCAGTTCCCCCTCCTTTATGAACCTATGAATACGCATCAAGCGAGTCGTCGGTTGTAACATCCAGTTTTATTTAGTTTGAATGTTCACCCTGTCATGTGCAGTACCATAATTAATATATAACTTGATTACCAGATCTATTCCCTCATCCACCGAGAAAGGGGAAGGGAAAAAAAAGGTCAGTGGTTGTGTGGCTAATGGCACATGCTGGTGAGGAAATCAATCACGGGAAAAAGCGCCCCGCAGAGAGTTACCCTGAGGGTGATCAGCCTCTGGCAAAGAGATTCGGTCGGTTGCATATCAGTATGTTTCTGCACCATCTACCCTGTTATCTGCATTCCCATTACCCTTGTCTAAGAGTCACTGGATCTGATTCGAACTCTTCTGCTTGATAAGATACCATAACCTCCGAACATGACATCAGTGACAGGAAGCTTCCTGCTTCCGTCCATTTTGATACCATGTTATTGGACGATACTAAGGATACCATTTACATACATGATCTGGACAGAGAACTAGAGGATATTGAATCAAAGGATAATTGTCTTGAGATCCTTCCCGGAGTTGCTGAGCGGATGTCAACTATTCCGAAGTCATTGGTCGCAAATACTACAAGCCCGTGCAACGAGTTGGTCCTCTACACCGAGCCTACATCATTATCAATCCCTAAGGAGGAGGATAATGTACGAAAAGCGCTGATAGCTACACGGGAGCGCGCTAGGAGAATTCAACATAATTCTCATACGCAAGGTCGGGACTGTACCAAAAGCTCAACCGCAAGCGCGACTACGAGTGGCCGCGGTACCTCAGAAGGGCCTATTGATGCATATGGGGAGCCAATGGAGATTGATGTTGATTGCTGGGGCAGCATTCCGTCTTGAATCTCAATGAATGATGAACATGAGAAAAGAGTTTTTCAATCAAGAAAATTTAGGAGTTTAAAGAATTATAAGCCCGACATACGAGTTATCTTGAAATGTCTTTTTTAATAATAATCTGTTTTTGTATTTAAATAGATAAAAAAGATAAGAAATCATTATAAAATCAGATGTAATATTCTGTAATATTCTGTAATATTTTGTAATCAATATTTTAGTTGATAGAAACTTAAAATTCTATAGATATTTTATTGTAAAAGTTAATTTGTGAACAAAATATCTACTAAACTTATCAGAACTTAAGAGAAATGATATTATTATAACTCTAATTTTGTGAAAGAATAATATAACCACCAGCAGTAAGGCTACTAGAATAATATATTACAGTAGTTATAAGAGCCATGGATTTTTAATAATAATTCTATTTTTTATGTTAGGGGTCGCCTCTTGATTCTCAAGGATACATTACCTGTTAGACAAGAAGGAATAGCTGGTATTCAAACAGGATTATAAAAGCTTTAGAATTCAATATATAAATAATAATTAATTAGTTAGTAGCAACAAGACTGGCTAGCTAAGTTTATTATAATATAAAAAGCTATTTTATAATATTTTTCTTTTTCTTACTTGGAGAGCTCAGTTAGAATATAATTTATTTTTTTATTTTATTAGAAGCCTGTATAACAGATTTATTAGATTTTATTTTTATAGATAAAAATTAAGATTTAGATTCCTGCAAAATATATTACAATCATTAAAAGTTTTTATTTTATATTTATTTCTCTTTTTCATATGTTATTTTTTAAATATATAGAAGACTTAATTCTTTTATATAAATAAAAAATACTTTTATTATATATTATTATTTTATTATATTCTTTATTTTTTTATTTTTTTATTTTTCTGTTTCTCAAGTACTTAATTCTTTTATTATTTGTTTGATTATTAATTATTATTATATATAATTTAAAGTCCTCTTTTATAGATATTTTGATAATAATTTTTTAATATGGTTATAATTATATAAGCAGGCAAGGTGATCTGCTTTTAAATTTAATATTAAATTAATTTAAATCAAAAATTAATATATATATATATAAATATAAATTTATTAAAATTTAATATTTAATAAAAATAAAACAAGTAGCTTTTTACTATCTAGTTGTTTTTAATTTTATTTTATTTTATTTATTTATTATTCTATAATTATTTTTCTAGAATTTATTTTATTTTTATTTTTACAATAATATTATTTACAAGTTTTCTTTATTTAAATTTAGTAAATAAAAAGTAGGTATTTCTTAATATCTATAATTTTATTTTATCTAAGTCTAATAATAAAAGTTATATTTTTTATAATTTAAATTATATTCATTCTTTCTTATTTTCTTCTTTTTTATAAAATATAAAAATTAATTTTTCCTCTTTTTTCTTTCTATCATTTTATTAATTCCTTTTTTCCTAGTATTAGTTTTATTTTATATTTTTTATATTTATTATTATTCTGCTTACTTATTTTTTATTAATTATTAATTTTCTATCCGTTATAATATCTGTTTATATAAATATTATTTATTTTCTAAATATTGATAAAATGATTTTATGAGTATTATTAGTTTTTTAGATACTAGTAGGGCCACTCTTAATAATAATAAATTTATTTATTATAAAGTTATTACATTTTTTATATAATTTTTATAAATTTATAAAGAATTTTATGCAAGTACTATCTCTTATTTAATATTGAAATGAATAATTTTTATTATTGTGTGATAGAATAACCCGGCTATCGGGATAGAAGTCATCAGGATAACATATCATAATAGCTATAAGAATTATAGGATTATTAATAGAGATTCTATACCTTTCTAATACCTATAAAATACTAATCTTTATATAATAAACTATTAAATCAGTTTATCTTATAGATATAGATTATTTTTGTTATTATTAGATAAATATACAGTATTTAATAATTGATTTCTTATCTAGTTAATAGATTTTCTATCCTAATAAATAAATCTTATTATATTCTAATTTTTTTTTCTTTAATTATCCAAGGAAGATACCACCTATTAAAGATAATAAAAAAAATAAAAATATTTAATTATTAAATTAATTTAAAATTATTATTAAATACCATTCCCACTGTTAAAGAGATTTAATAATTAAAAATTATATTTATTAATTAAAACAGACTATTAATTTATAGTAGAAAATATATATTTCCAAAAAAATAATTCTCTGAGTAAAATATTCTTAAAATATTATTAATTTTTCTTTAAATCAGAAAAAACAAGAAAAAGATTAAATTTAAAAATATTTTCTATTTTATTTTAAATTTTAACTTCCAGAAGTACTAAAAATAGATGATTAATTTAAAATATATATTTAAAAATACTTCTAAAAAGTATTTATTAAAAAATATAAATTTTTATTATTATTAATTATATAGATTTATTATACAGATAGAGATAGTACTGTTTTATTAATAATAAAATTTAAAAAAATAATTTTTAAAAATTATAACTCCAGTTCAAAGACTAGACTTTTATATTAATTTAAAATATTATTATTTTTTAATTAAATATTATAACTAGATTTAAACAGGCTTACTAGTAATATAGCTAGAATTTAAAAAATTTTATATTTATTTTAATTTTTCAAAATAATATTTTTCTTATTAAATAGAAAAGAAAAGAGTTTTATTATATTTTATTAAATTATTATTAAATTTAAATTATTATATTTAAAAATATATTTTATATCTACCCAAGAAACAAGATAAAATAATGATTATTATTATTTATTATTATAAATTATTAAAAAATAGAGAGAAATATAAATAAAATAATAATTAATTTAATAATTATAAATTATATAAATATTTTTAAAAAATATTAATAAATTAATTAAAAAATATTTTGAACTACAAGGTACCTCTTCAGAAAAAATAATAAATATATAATATTTTTGATTCCTATGAGATTCTTTATAATTAAATTTAGAAAGGAAACTTACTATTCTCTTCATAAATATAATTTTGATATTCAGAAAATTTAGGAAAACAATTTTTAAAAGTTTATATCCGTTATTACTCTCCTGAAAGCAAAAAATCAATTTATTAGAATTTACCAATCCTCATCAGATTCAGAGAAAAAAGTAGAGAAGTTAAAATAAATTTTATAATTTTGATTTCTTTATTTATAATAAAGATTATATATTATTTTTATATTCTTATTTATATTTAAAATAGTCTTGAAATTTTTGTGGACCTAGATAGCTGTGCTAAAATAAATATTATTAATTATTAATTTATTAAAGTCTATAATCTTTAATATATTTTAATTATTATATTTAAGATTAAAATTATTAATAGGATTACTATTTTTATCTATAATGTATAAAAATCTTTACTATTATTACTAATTCACAAGAGAGTATTTATATTTTTAAATAATATTATATAAAAATTAATTAAAATCCCTGATTAAAAGATAGCTCAGTACTATTCTTAATAATTATATTTCAAGATTTATATATTATTTTATTAGCATAGAACTACTAGTAATAATTTAATATATTATTTATTTTATTATTTTTTATTACTTAATTTATTAAGACTATTTAAAACTGCCAGAATATATATTATTATTAAATTTTTAAAGATATCTGACTACCAGAAAAAGAGTTTTATAATTCATTAATAAATTTTAAAATAACCTTTATTAAATTTAAGTAATTTTAAAATATATTTTTTATAAATTTTTTTTAATAATTTTTGTTTTAAAGCTGAACTCAAGATTTTATAAAAATATATTAAAAAAATTTAAAACTAAATTAAATTTAATTTTTAAAGAGTTCTGCTGGGGCCTTTATTCTTTTATATTTAAAAAAATAATAATTTATATTTTTATATAAATTATAGAAGTCTTAATAAGATTTTTATTAAAAATTACTATTTTTTATTTTTTATTTTAGAGATTCTTGATAGGGTTTCAGAAAGTATATATTTTTAAAAATTAATATTAAAAATATATATTATTAAATTTATATTAAAAAAATAATAAATAAAAGACAGTATTTTATACCTGATATAATTATTTCAAATATATAATTATATTATTTAAATTAATTAATATTCTAGTAATTTTTTAAAATTATATATATACTGCACTTTGGGGGCTTCTTAATAACTTTTATATAATATATTTAAATAATATTTTTATTTTTTACTAGATTAAAAATTTTACATAAAATATTATATTTATTGAGTCCTGGAAAGACTTTAAAAAGCTCAACTCTATATAAAATTATTAAAATATTTATTTTATTAATCTAAAGTTGAATTTTTAGAATATATTATTAATTCTAATAAAGTATCTATGGATTTTTAATAAATAAATAATATTATTTTATAATTAATTTTTAAAAGTTATTATGATATCCAGGTCTTTCTTAAATTCTATAATTTTTACTAATAATTTATTTAAAATTACTTTTATATTATTTTATTTTTTATTTTTTTATTTTATAAAATAATTAACAGGCAAAAGCCAGGAAAAGTTTATTTAATATTTAGTAAATAAATTATTTTCTGCTGCTTAAATACTGTTTTTTAATAAATATTTTTATTAATATATTTTAATTTTACAAAACCGTGCCATTTAGAGACTAATATTTAAAAAAAAGAAATAAGTAATATCCTATTCTAATCTAATATTAAAAATATATTTTATTTAATAATATTCTAGTCTCATAAGTTCTCTAATATTAAATTAAATCATAGTATTCTAGATTAAGAGTTATTTATTATTATTTATTCTTTTAAATAATAATAATAATATTTAAAAACATTCTCTAAATAATCAAGATTTTATTTAATTATTTAAACTTATAATTCTTTATATATTAAACCAGGATTAATAAAAGATAAATTTAATAATTTATAAATTAAATTTTTTATAATTTTATTATTGAATACAAGATAAAAAAGTTCAATTTAATAAATAAATTTTATAAAATATTTTTTAGATTATAAATAAAGCCTGTTTCTCAAGAGAAATTATTAATTTTAATTTAAAAATAATTTATAAATATATTATTTCTGATAGTAAAAAATCTTATTTAAAAAAATCTAATTTAAATTTTAAGATATACAGGATTACTCTGAATTTAATATCTGTATTATATTAAGTTTAAAAGATTTTAATAATTAAATTAATATAAAAACAGCTGACTGGACTACTTGAATAAATTTATTTTAAAATTTTTTTTATTTATAGTATTATAAATATATACTACAGAAATTTTATACTTAAATATATATAATTCTAAACTCTAAGAAATAATCTTATATTTATAAGATAAAGATTTAGAAATATAACAGTAAAAACTATTATTTAATAAAAATAATTAAACTAAAAATATTAGATTATTAAAATAATTAATTATATTTATTTTAAAAATTAATATTATATCTCATCTTCTGAGATATTATATTAAATATTTATTAAATTATATTATAATAATTTATTAATAGAATATTTTAAAAAAATTTAAATAAAAGAACTGCTACACAGGAAGTTCTATTAAAATAAATTATAATATAATATAATTAAATATATCTAGACTTGTTTAATATATTAAGAAACTATTATTTTAAAATATTAATTATATAGTAGTCTTAAATTATTACTAATTTTATTATATTTTTTTATTAAATTAATAATAGATTTTATTACAGGACTGCCCCCTATTATTTAATATAAAAAAATTATTAATATTATT